>NW_027441806.1:2228914-2845328 GCF_048569485.1 Anomaloglossus baeobatrachus
ACCCCCGTCACACGTACTTACCTCTCGTGCGACCACGCTGTGGGCGGCGAACGTCCACTTCCTGGAGTGGGAGGGACGTTCGGCGTCACAGCGACGTCACACGGCCGCCGGCCAATGGAAGCGGAGGGGCGGAGATGAGCGGGACGTAAACATCCCGCCCACCTCCTTCCTTCACGTAGCCGGCGGCGGCCGCGTGATGCAGGTGAGCTGCTGTTCATCGTTCCCGGGGTGTCACACGGAACGACGTGTGCTACCCCGGAAACGATGAACAACTAAATTAAACGATATTATGGAACCTAGCGAGCAGTACACGACTCACGATTTTGCGTCGCTAGGAGGTGTCGCACAGGCCGGCATCGCCAGCGATGCCGGATGTGCGTCACAAAAACCGTGACCCCGACGATCTATCGCACAATAGATTGTCTGGTGTAAAGCAGCCTTAAGTCCTAGATTAGTGATGGCAGGCATCTGAGACACCCATAATCACTAATCTGTAAGTTAAAGGAAAATAACACAAACACCCCAAAACTCCGTTATTTGAAATAAATGACAAAAAAGCCCCTCTTTTACCACTTTATTAACCCCTAAAACACCCCTCCAGGTCTGACGTAATCCACTTGAGATCCCACGACTCATCCAGTACTGCTACAGCTGAATCTCACAGCAAGAGCCATAGAACATGACTGCTCGTATTGAGGTTCAGGCCGCGACTAAAGTGAGCCAAGCAATCAGTGGTGACATCACTCGGGTGATGTGCGGTCACAGCTGGAGTACTCAATCTGACCGAAAATCACATGAGTGATGTCACCGCTTATCCCGCAGCTCACTCCAGTTGCTGCATGGAGCTCACAGCGGGCAGTCTTGTTTTATGGTGCTCATTGTGAACTTCAAATGTAGTAGTGCTGGAAGCATCGTAGGACCTCGTGTGGATTATGTTGAACCTGGAGGGGTGTTTGGGGGTTAATAAAGTGGTGAAAGAGGATGCTTTTTTGTCTTTCATTTTAACTAAAGGATTTTTGGGGAGTTTGTGTTTATTACTTTCACTTACAGATTAGAGATGGGGGGTCTTATAGATGCCTGCCATCAGTAATCTATGATTAAGTGGCAGCTATTAATTACTTATTACCCAATTGCCACTGCACCAGTGCAATTGGGATGATTCTGCAGACTGATATTTTTAGGCTGGGGCAGCCTAATAAACATAGGTCTCCCCAGTCTGAGAATACCAGCCCCCAGCTGTGGGGCTTTATTTTGGCTGGGTATGAGGGGACCGCACGCCGTTATAATTTATTTTACTGCATGATATAGACCAGCCCACCAGCGTTTGTGATGAGTTGTAGTCAGACAGCTGTCATTCAGCATGGAGGCACGTCTGACTGCAACCAATCACAGCCATAAGTGGGTGTGGGAAGCAGTGAATATGTATGAGCCTAATGAGCAGCCCAGGAAGAAGAGAGGCTGTGGGAGTAGTGGGCCAGCCGTGCCATTAAGTATGAAGTGCTTGTTCCTACCCCTTTGCGCCAGATTCTGGTTCCCATAGATTTTATATCTGGCCAGTTACCGGGGATCAATCCCCTACCGACCTCGAGTCAGCGGGGGAATGATCTGCCAATCTTCCAAAACGCAGGGACAAAAGTGCAAAAAGAATTGACATTCTGCTTCTTTTTTTCTGCAACCAAAACTAAGAACAAAGAAGCAACGTGTGCACAGCCTGTCTGAATTCTCATAGACTTTGCTGGGGAAGGCAATACATGCAGTTTTGGGCAACAAACTGCACCCAAAAATGGAGCAAAAAACGCAGCGTGCGCACAGGGCCTAAAGATGGAATTGCTGCTGGTCAACTTGCCAGACCTGTCACAGTGGCCGGTGTGTAATGTGTGGCAGACAGACAGGAGATAGAGAACGGCCTCTGACCGCACCACATCCTTAGCTCTTAATTTTATTACCTGGCATAACGTTACTCACTAGTAGAGATGAGCGAACTGGCCGTGGTTTGGCTCAAGTTCGGTTCGTCGAACGGAGGTCTCGTTCGAGTTCAGTTCGGCGAACGTTCGACGAACCGAACTCGAACCAATAGGATATAATGGGAGGCAATCACAAACACATAAAAACGCATTATAAATGTACACATACAGTTAATAAACATTGCCATAACACTTACCGGTCCCCGCGATCCCTCCTGCACTCTGTCTCCTGCCGCTATTCCATCCGATGATCGCTGAATCCTCCCGGTGACCAGCACTGCCAGCAGTGATGCAGGACCTATCGTGACGTCAAAATAGCCATGTGACCAGTCACGTGGCTATTATCTCATTGGCTACAGACTGGTCACATGACTATGACGCGTCATGTAGGACCTGTCATTGCACTCTCCGGTACACGGTGCACATTTGTGTATCGCCGTGTACCGGCGACATGCTCTAGCACACGGTCGACTCCCCGTTCCGTTAGGGACCGGCTGACACAGCCGGTCATTAACGGAGATCACCGTTGCCATAGCAACGCAGTTAGCGGTGACGTCACCGCTAACCGCGGCTCCGGTAGCACCGTTGCAATGGTAACGCGTCTGTCAGCGTTACCGCTGTTACCGCTGACAGCCAGCAGCAGTGATCACTCACAGAGTGAAGGCTGCACGCTGCTTCCCGTGCAGCCTTCACTCCGTGAAGGCTGCACGGGAAGCAGCATCTTCCCCCATGCAGCAGTGATGGAGCAGAGCTGCATTTGTTGAACGAGAAAGACAGAAGACCATGGATCGTGGAGGGCTGACGGGGTAATAAAGATGGAGTCTCTAATGTGTCTGTGTATTTATTTCTATTAAAGTATTTTTTCTCTTAATGGCCGGGTCAAACGTGCCTGACATTAAGAATCTCTGGCTTAATACTAGCTAGTAAAACAAAGCTAGTATTAACTCATTATTACCCAACAAGCCACCCGGCTTCAGGGCTGTTGGAAGAGTTGGATACAGCGCCAGATGATGGCGCTTCTATGAAAGCGCCATTTTCTGGGGCGGCTGCGGACTGCAATTCGCAGCAGAGGCGCCCAGAAACCTCGGGCTAACCTGTGCTGCGGATTCCAATCTCCAGCTGCCTAGTTGTTCCCAGCTGGACACAAAAATGGGGCGAAGCCCACGTCATTTGTTTTTTAATTATTTCATGAAATAAGTGAAATAATTAAAAAAAACGGGCTTCCCTATATTTTGGTTCCCAGCCGGGTACAAATAGGCAACTGGGGGTTGGAGGCAGCCCGTACCTGCCTGCTGTACCTGGCTAGCATACAAAAATATGTCGAAGCCCACGTCATTTTTTTGGTGGGCAAAAAACTTCTGCATACAGTCCTGGATGGAGTATGCTGAGCCTTGTAGTTCTGCAGCTGCTGTCTGCTCTTCTCCATACAGACAGACAGCAGCTGCAAAACTACAAGGCTCAGCATACTCCATCCAGGACTGTATGCAGAAGTTTTTTGCCCCCTGAAAAAATTATGTGGGCTTCGCCATATTTTTGTATGCTAGCCAGGTACAGCAGGCAGGTACGGCTGCCCCCAACCCCCAGTTGCCTATTTGTACCCGACTGGGAACCAAAAATAAAGGGAAGCCCTTTTTTTATTATTTCATGAATTTCATGAAATAATTAGAAAACAAATGACGTAGGCTTTGCCCCATTTTTGTGTCCAGCCAGGTACAACTAGGCAGCTGGGGATTGGAATCCGCAGCACAGGTTGGCCTGAGCTTTCTGGGCCCCACTGCTGCGAATTGCAGTCTGCAGCCTCCTCAGAAAATGGCACTTTCATAGAAGCGCCATCTTCTGGCGCTGTATCCAACTCTTCCAGCACTTGCCTGCTATACCTGGCTAGCATACAAAAATATGGCGAAGCTCACATCCTTTTTTTGTAGTTTTTTGGCAAAAAAAATAAAAAATGCTTCCCTGGATTTTCCATTGCCAGTGAAGGTAACACCAAACAGTGGGGGTTAGCAGCCAGTAGCTGCTTGGATTACCCTTAGCTAGCAATACAAAAAATGCAGCGGGAGCCCATATATATTTTTTTTAATTATTTATTTAAATAATTAAAAACAAAATGGGCTTCCCTGTATTTTGATTGCCTGACATCACAGTGCTGTAAAAATAAATCTTTAAAAAAAATGACGTAGCGCTCCGCGGTATTTTTGATTCTCAGCGCAGATAAAGCAGACAGCTATGGGTTGCCACCCCCATCTGCCTGCCGTTACCTTGGTTGGCAATCAAAATACAGGGAAGCCCATTAATTTTTTCTATTTAAAAAATAGTTAAAAAGAAAATGACGCTGGGTCCCCCATTTTTGATAGCCAGCTAGGGTAAAGCAGACGGCTGTAGCCTGAAAACCACAGCTGGAAGCTTTACCGTGGTTGGGGATCCAATGTGGAGGTCCCCCCAGGCTCTTTTTTTATAATTATTTTATAAATATTAATAATTACACAAAAAAAGTAGGGTCCCCCCCAAATTGGATCACCAGCCAAGGTAAAGCGGACAGCTGTGATCTGGTATTCTCAGGGTGGGAAGGTTCATAGTTATTGGGCCTTCACAGCCTAAAAATAGCAGGCCGCAGGCACCCCAGACGTAGCGCATCCACTAGATGCGCCAACCCTGGCGCTTCACCCCAGCTCATCCCGTGCCCTGGTGCAGTGGCAAATGGGGTAATAAATCGGGTTGATACTAGCTGTAAGGTCACCTGACATCATGCCCAGCAGTTTGTGATGTCATGGCGTCTATTAGATACCCAACATCATAAACTGTCAGTACTAACAAAAAAAAAATCGACAAAAGAAATTTATTTGAAAACACAGTCCCCAAAACATTTCCTCTTTCACCAATTTATTGTAAGAAAAAAAGTAAAGGGGTCCCACGACGACTCTGGACCGTCTAGAATATGGGGGGGAGACACTCAGGGAACGTATCCCCCATTTTCTAGGAGTGCAGACCCTTCATGTGAGGAGTGTGGGTGCAATGAATCTGCCCTCACTCTCCCCGGGTCCACAGCAGCAGAGTCCATGTCGTAATGGTTGCTACCAAAGCTGCAATGCCCTGCTTATGAGGTAAGGGCATGCCTAATCAGGAGAACTATTCTACATTTCCAAATATTGGTATTTGCTGATATTATTGCTATTCCACCTACTATATATTGGGGATAGGATCTTGGAGATGGAATACCTTTTTAAGTCCAGTTATCCAGCTGAATGAATACTTAACAACAGAGCTCGCTATTTAGATGTGTTTTCTTGTGGCGTATAACGAACTCTCATGTTTGGTAGTCATTCAGCAGGGAAACTATAAAAGCAAATCCCTCCATTTGGAAATGTAGTATATAGCTCTCCTGATCAATTATGTTCCTTACCTCATGAGCAGGGCATTGCAGTAATAATAATAATTTATTCATTTATATAGCGTTATTAATTCCATAGCGCTGTATGTCTTTGGAGTGTGGGAGGAAACCGGAGTACCCGGAGGAAAACCACGCAAACACGGGGAGAACATACAAACTCCTTGCAGATGGTGTAGGACCTCAGCGCTGCAAGACTGCAGTGCTAACCACTGAGCCACCGTGCCGTCCATTTAGCTTACAGATGCATAACCACCACTCACTGTGTCTGAACACAGGAAGCTGAGCTGACAGCCGCTCTGTGCATGCGGTAGCGTCTATTGTGAAGGAGAGGGCTGTGGGGGGATCCACGCTGCACAGGTACCGTGGGACACCGGGGAACACCGGTGGGGTTATAGGGGGTGACCTGGCAGGGCCTGGGGAGGAGTTTTCTGTCGCATGTATCATGGCACATGCGACAGAAATCAGAGGAGTAGGGTGAATGCGGCCGGCGCGCTGCTGTGCGCGCGGCCATCTTGGATTTCTGGGAGGGCATCAGGGGGGGCACTTTGGCGACACCGGGGGACCGGAGGGGACCGGGGAGGAGATTTATCATGTTTGTTCATGCCAGATGGGAGATAAATAATTTTTTACCGGCGCTGTCATTTACTGTAACGTGATCATCGGTGTACGGTGTATACCTGTGATCACGTGAGCGGGGACCGGAAAAACCGTCCTGAATCATGATCTCCAGGGTCTCAGCTAGCCCTGAAACCCCGGAGATTTTCTGACGCTGGGGGGCGTTATTCACTTATTTCTGCCTGCTGTTTATAAACGGCAGATCAGAAAAAGGCTACATTAACACGACCGATCCATTTTTGCGGTCTGCAAAAAACAGTCCGTTTTTTTTCACGGGTGCATCCATGTGGCATCCGTTACGTTCCGTAGAAGGTCCGTATGTCATCTGTTTGTCATCCGTGTGCCTTCCGTTTTTTTTTGTGTACTGCAAAAAAACTGAAGGAGGGTAAATGCATAAATTTATCCAGGATCCATAGCTTCATCCTACATGAGGCGGTCACATGTTCACTCCAGTGCCATTTTCTACTGCTTTTCACAGCATAGAGCGCTCTGGTGATTTTCTTGTGCTTGTGCACTTCATATCAGTCTTTTCTGTCATTATAATGGCAGAAAGACACATAATGTCCCACTCTCCTGCATTTTGTAATTTTGCACCCTTTGGTGCCTTTCATGTGGCACTAAGGGGTGCTTAGCTTTGTATTTAGCCAAAAAAATGAAAAATAAAAATGACGTAGGGTTCCCCCTATTTTTGTAGCCAGCTAGGGTAAAGCAGACGGCTGCAGCCTGCAGACCACAGCTGGCAACCTCACCTTGGCTGGTAATCCAAAACTGAGGGCACCCCATGCTGTTATTTTAAATTAAATACATAATTTAAAAAAACAAAAAACACGTAGGGATCCCCCCAAAATTGGATCACCAGCCAAGGTAAAGCAGACAGCTGGGGTCTGATATTCTCAGACTAGGGAGGTCCATGGTTATTGAACTCTCCCCAGCCTAAAAATAGCAGGCCACAGCCGCCCCAGAAGTGGCGCATCTATTAGATGTGCCAATCCTGGTGCTTCGCCGCAGCTCATCCCGCGCCCTGGTGCGGTGGCAAACGGGGTAATATATGGGGTTAATACCAGATGTGTAATGTCACCTGGCATCAAGCCCCGGGGTTGGTGAGGTCAGGCGTCTATCAGATACCCGACATCACCAACCCAGTCAGTAATAAAAAAAAATAGACGACAAACACATTTTTATTTGAAAAAACACTCCCCAATACATTCCCTGTTTAACCAATTTATTAGAAAGAAAAACAAATCCAGGTCTGGTGTAAACCAAGGGGTTGCCATGACGATCCACACTGTCCCAGTCAATGAAGAGCAGGATGTTCCCCATTGGCTGGGAGAGCAGTGCAGTGACCTGAGCTAACATCAATGGGTCAGCCCAGGTCACTGCAGGGGATGACAAGTGCTGCTGTCAGCGAGGTACATTACCTGCGCTGATCTCCTGCACTGCTGATAGCACCTGTCACTGAGTTCAATGACCGCCACCTTCACAGCCAAGTATCGCGAGCGGCCCGTGACGTCACCGCTAGTCAGTCTCGGGTCGGAAGCGAGAGAAGGTGATGTGACAAGCGGCGGCCATGGAGGACAGTGACAGCGCTGAGGTCGGGACTTCATCACCGCAGGTAAGCCGAGCGGGACCATGTGTGCAGAGTGCAGGTGGGCGGAGCCATGTATGCTGGCGGCGGAGTGCGAAGTGGGTGGCGCTGAGGATGTCAGTGTCGTGGACTGCTTGGCTGGGGACAGGTGAGTGTGAGTGTGTGTGTGTGTGAGTGTACATGCCGCGTGCAGGAGGGGGCAGAGTGAGCTGAGCGGGGAAGTGTGGGCTTCCTGCACGTAACTAGGATAAACATCGGGTTACTAACCAAAGCGCTTTGCTTGGATACCCGATGTTTATCTTGGTTACCAGCTTCTGGCAGGCTGCCAGCGATGGCTCCTGCACACTGTAGCTGTAAAAAGCCCTGCTTTTTGCTGCTAGAACCGTTCTCGAACGTATCTAGAACTATCGAGCTTTAGCAAAAAGCTCGAGTTCTAGTTCGATCTAGAACAGCCCCCAAAATCACTCGAGCCGCGAACTGGAGAACCTCGAACCGCGCTCAACTCTACTCACTAGTGATTGATGGGCCCTGACAGAAGTTATGAAGCATTGAACGACCGCCCTATTACATGGAATACATTACAAGCTGCGGTCAGACACATTTGCCCTAGATGATGATTATGGCAGCATGTACATCATTGTGAATAGATTTATTTCATTAAATAACTACTTTAAAGGGAAAAAAACCTTCCATAGTAAAGTTTGTAATAGTGAGTTGAAAGAAAAAAAACATTTGCAAAGGGTATCCTTACAACTAAAGGTCTTGTTCTGATTCACTCTTTTTTTTTTCCCTTTGATCCCATGTATAACAACAACAAGGAACTTTAGTACCACTATATGAGTTCAGAAGTGTCTTCATCAAGACATTGGTCTCTTGCAGCCAATCACTGACCTCAGCAACTTCAGCTACATCGGATGAGCCATGGAGATCTGTGATTGGCTGCAGTGATGTTGACGTGATGTCACAGCCAAACAGCATAGAACATCACCGCAGTGAAGACCATGCTCAATCTGGTTTGGGACTGTAAGGGTATGAGCAGTCAACGTTTTGGAAGTAGCGTGTTTTTTCTGAGTCCAGAATGCTGTGTTGTGCAGTACAAGCACAATGGATGGATTTATAGAAATCTCCTGCCCACTGCGCTTCTTTTCTCTGCTCCATAAATTGACATGCGGTGTGGCTTTCTGAGCCTCAGAATGTCAATTTATGCTGCTGTGGCCCGAGTGTTCTCCACAGGGAGAAAAAAGCAAAAGTAGGTAGCGCACAGAACCCTGATCGTAGGCACGGGCTGCTGCATTTTCCTGCAGAGCACACTCGCATTTCCACAGGCGGGCTGACACTGCGTCAGCTGCTGTACATGCAACCTACAAGCTTAGGCTATGTGCGCACGTAGCGTTCTGCCCTGCAGAAATTTCTCCAGCGATTTGAACAGCACACGTGCGCTTCAAATCGCTGCAGAAAGAGTCCGTAATGAAAAAAAAAAAGCCAATTCCATGCGCCCCTCCCATAGACAGAGCAGGAGCTGCAGGCAGAGCGCACGAAATAAGTGACATGTCACTTCTTAGAACGCGCGCTTCGGGCAGCAGCCGAAGAGCTGCGCTCTAAGACGCCACGTGCGCACGTCTCCTGCATAATCTTCATAGATTATGCTGGGGACGCAGGACGCATGCAGTTACGCTGCATGCAAATATATGCAACGTGCGTACATAGCCTTAGATTGTAGTCTTCCACATCACTTAGCCTATGTGAAAAAAATTAATGTCAACACTTTCAAATCTAGTACTACGAATATACTAATAGCATACTAATAGATGACAGACTGAACATGAGTCAACAGTGTGATGCAGCAGCAAAAAAGGCAAACACAATTGTGCAATGCATTAACAGAAGCACAGAGTCCAGATCTCGTGAAGTAATTATCACTCTCTACTCCTCTTTGGTCAGACCTCATCTGCAATTCTGGACACCACGTATTAAAAAATACCTCGCTTTGGGGGGGAGAGGAGGTAGGGGCCGCGGGTCGCCTCCCTCCCCGGCTCACCGTTGAGGACACTTCTTAACCTGGTTGGTGCCTATTTCTTATACCCTCTGAGTTCCAGTGGCTGAGCATGCTTTGTGATACTGTGACTCTCTCTACAGCAAGCCTCTGACTGTCCATTGTGTCATCTGCGGCCCTCTGGGTCTGTTGAGCTGCATAAGGGGGGGGGGCTGTAGCCACAATGATGCCGTGGGTGGTAGGGAGGTTTTTTGTTTTGTTTTTTTTTTTCCCTTGTTTCCTTTTGGCACGGGCCCGTGCCCACTGGACTGACCCCCGTGGGAGGGCTACTGGGGAGTGAGGTGGGTGGCTCTCTTAGCTCAGACGGGTTGGGGAACCTCCCTCTAGGTCTCTCCCTTCCGGGTTGACCCCCCGGGAATCTATGCCTAAGGTTTATGCATTTTGGTTAATGTTCTTAATTCATGTTCATTTCTATGTTTGTCCTTGTCTTCCCCCCTCCCCGATGTTTTTTCCTTATGTGTCCTTTCCGGTACCACCCCTTCTAGAGTCCTTGGGAGCTGCGGCCCTTTGTCGTATGGACCATCTCCTCTGGCCGGCTTCACAGGGGAAGTCATGCCCCCGACGGTATAGGTGTGCCATTAGCTTTTTCTTACTTCTAAGTTTTAGATATGACCCGCATTATCTCTCTTAACGTAAAAGGTCTGAATTCACCCCGTAAGAGGAAATTGCTGCTACAGGAACTGAAAACATCAGGTGCAGACATAGCCTTTATCCAAGAAACACATTTTGTGGAATCAAACACTTTCAAATTTGCGTCCCACCGCTTTCCCATCCATTACTCGGCTTACTCGGGCTCCAAGAGGGGGGGAGTTGCTATTTTAATATCCTCCAGTTGTCCTCTACAAATTACGGGTTCTCACTGCGATCCAGAGGGTAGATATGTGATTCTGGAGGGCCAACTGGGGGGATCCCCGCACATACTGGCCAACATTTATGCACCTAATGAAGGGCAGATACGCTTTCTTAAGAAAATACTCGATCTGATAGGCGGACTGGCACCGGCCTCTACGGTGTTGGGGGGAGACTTTAACATCCCTTTTTCGGAGGTGGCCGACAGACTCTCTGTGGGTGGACACCCTCCATCGGGTGCTTTGAAAAATTTGTCCCGGGACTTTCGTAGGCTCATTAGATCAGGGGCTTTATACGACGCTTGGAGGGTGGACCACCCGGGAGAGAAGGCCTTTTCCTTCTACTCGCATCCGCATCAGACGCACACCAGAATAGACTATTTTTTCATTGACTCACAGCTGCTGGGGCGTCTTGAGAGGGTGGAAATGGGATCCATTACGTGGTCAGACCATTCCCCACTCATAATGGACTTCAAGAAAGATGGTCCTCGACCTAGGACTCAGCATTGGCGCCTTAATGAATCTCTGATCAAAAATCCCGACACTAGGGCCTTTTTAAATAAGCAACTGGTCGAATTCTTTCAGTTGAACACGGGCACGGTCACGTCGCCGGCAACACTCTGGGAAGCTCACAAGGCAGTGATGAGGGGACTATGCATTAGAGAGGGCGCCAGGGCTAAAAAGAATGCCACAAGCCATCGGGACTCTATAACGGCCCATCTTAAGCTACAGGAGGGGAGACTGGCGGCTGCCCCATCACTGACTATTCTTAGGAGAGTCATCAGCCTTAGGGAAAAGTTGAGAGACTTGGCAATTGGCAGAGCAGAAAAATTGCTAACCTTTTCCAAACAAAGATACTATGAAAGGAGTAATAAGGCTCATACCTTACTCGCCAGGCAGCTTAAGGAGCGCGCTACATCCTCATGCCCTCAGGCTCTGCGCGACGAAAAGGGCACTATCCACTATCACCCCGCTTCAATAGCTGACATTTTTTTCAATTACTACAACAAGCTTTATAACCTTCCGGTTCCCCCGGGCATGGCTTCGCGCGGGGCTGGGGCACTTGGGGACTATTTTTCGGCCCTTGAGCTCCCTTCACTGCCTTGCGGAGCAGCCGCGGCTTTGAATAAAGAGATTACTACAGAGGAACTGGAGCAAGTTCTGGAAGCCCTGCCTGGCGGGAAGTCACCGGGCCCGGACGGCTTTACTTATTTTTATTACAAGGTGTTTGCGGCGGAGCTCCTCCCACACATGGCCGCCTTGTTTAACTCTTTCCTTCAGGGTGACCCTATCCCTCCATCCATGCTACACTCCCATTTAATCCTCCTGCCCAAGCCACCCAGGGACCCATTGGACTGTGCTAATTATAGACCAATAGCCCTTTTGAACTCCGATTTGAAGATGTTCACCAAGCTCTTGGCGGCCAGGCTTAATCGATGGTTGCCCCAACTCGTGTATAAAGACCAGGTGGGTTTTGTCCCTTGCCGTCAGGGGGGGGACAACACCAGGAAGGTCATAGACCTGGTGGATGTGGCAAATCGGACGAAGCAACAGGCGTTGGTGTTGAGTCTAGATGCAGAGAAGGCTTTTGACCGCCTTGCGTGGCCTTTTCTCTTCAAGACAATGGAGGTCTTTGGGATCTCGGGTGGCTTTATGCGGGCCTTGAAGTCCCTGTATAGCGCTCCTACGGCCTCTATCAAACTCCCCCTCCACATCTCTAAGCCTTTTCTCATCTCCAATGGCACCAGGCAGGGGTGCCCCCTGTCCCCCCTCCTTTTTGCACTATGCATAGAGCCCCTCGCGGCCTCGGTCAGGAGCAACCCAGACATCTCGGGGGTCCTGGTCAGGAATAAACCGTTTAAAATCTCACTTTTTGCCGACGATGTGCTCATTACACTTACTAACATCCATGTGTCCCTTCCAATTTTAATGTGCACCTTGGGTAGGTACGGGAGCCTTTCGGGGTATAAGATCAACTCTAGCAAAACGGAGGCAATGCCCTTGAATCTCGACCCGGTGGCCCTGGATTACCTGCGTTTGAATTTTAAGTTTCGTTGGAAGACAGATGCGGTCAAGTACCTGGGGGTTAACCTCACATCTACTTATGATTCCCTCTATAACCTTAACTTCCCCCCCCTTTTCCGAGAGCTGAGAACTCTTTTGAGCAAGTGGTTGCCCCTCCCTCTTTCGTGGATGGGGCGCATTGCGGCGGTTAAAATGAGCTTGCTCCCAAAATTATTATATTTCTTTGAAACCCTCCCAGTTAAGGTACCAATAAAGGAGCTGAAGTCCCTTCAGGCGGCTATCCTTAGATTTATTTGGTGTAACAAACGTCATAGGGTGGCCAGGGAGGTGTTGATGGCTCGGAGAAACAGGGGGGGGCTTTCTGTCCCGGACATCCTAAAATACTATTGGGCGGCCCATCTTAGGAGGATCCCCTGTTGGGTGTCCCTTTGGGCATACAACAGGTGGACTGAGATTGAAAAACTTTGGCTGGCGCCTATACATCCAAACGCGCTCCTGTGGCCCCCGGCCCGGTGTGATTCGCCACCCCCTCTTCTTGGACCGATGCAGTTCACTAGGGACCTCTGGGCATTTTGCATTAGAAGATTTCCTTTGGCATCCCCCTGCTTCCCTCTGGTGTCCTTCATATACCAACCCTTGCTCCCAAGCAGTCTGGAGTCGGACATGGTGCACCCCTGGCTCAAGGCAGGTCTATTCAGATTTGCAGACATTATAGATGGAAGTACAATGCAGATCCATTCCTTTGAGTACCTTAGAGATAAATTCTCTCTCTCTAATCGAGAGTTTTTCCAATATCTGCAGATCAGAGACTTGGCTGGCTCCTTGTTTGGCAGGGCAGGGGCCTCGATTCCCACAGATTTTGAGAAAATTTGCAGAAGGGGCACTGATACTAAGGGGCTGATTTCGGAAATTTACATTTTGCTTTCTGATTCACGGGAGGGGCCCGAGGGGTCTTTTCCATACATGCGGAAATGGGAGTCTCTATTGGGAAGGCGGATACTTCCTCAGGAATGGGCAGCAATCTGGGGAAACGCCGCCAAGACGTCAATATGCACACTATATAAGGAAAATATCTATAAAATTTTGCTATTTTGGTACCACACTCCAGATTTCCTTCATGGCATAGACCCCTCCATACCGGCTTGTTGCTGGAGATGCGGGGGAGGCAGGGGCACCATTCTGCACATATTCTGGTCCTGTCCAGGGATAGTCCCCTTCTGGGAGCGGGTTAGAGGGTTGATCCATAAAGTACTATATATAGAGGTTGATCTTGATCCCCTGATCTATGTTCTGGGTCTTGGGAATGGGGGATTGGGAAAAACGGCCTCTAAGCTTTTGTCCCACATCCTTACGGCGGCCAGATGCTTAATTGCAAAGAATTGGAGGCAGCCAGGGACACCCTCACTCCAGAGCCTCAAGTATAGATTACTGGACGTTAGACGCATGGAACATCTCACGGCACTATTGCATGACACAGTTGACCGCTTCCAGGCCGTGTGGGCACCATGGGACTACTTTGCGGGACAGGAGGATCTGTGAGACTGAGGCCTATGGGTCCTATGGAAGGAGCATGGACTCTTGAAACCCTTCCCTCTTCCCTCCTATTTCTCCTCTCCCCTCCTAACCCTCCTCACCTGTCCTGTCATTGTTTGTCTAGGTTCGATAAGAATTGTGAATTTTATGTTTTATTTTATGTATGAAAAACGTAAATTGAAAATCTCAATAAAAATTCAAAGTTTAAAAAAAAAAAAAATACCTCAACAAATTGGAGCAAGTTCAGAGAAGAGCGACCAGAATGGTAAAGGTCTACAAACCATGTCCTATGAGGAACGGTTACAGGATTTGGGAATGTTTAGCTTGCAAAAAAGAAAACAGAGAGGAAACTTAATAGTCTACAAATATCTGAAAAGCTGTCACACTGCAGAAGGGTCAGCCCTATTCTCATAGGCACAAGGAAAGACTAGAAGCAATGGGGTGAAACTGATTGGGAGGAGTCACATATTAGATTTTGGATTAAAACCTTTTGACAGTGAGGGTGATCAATGACTGGAACCACAAGAGGTAGTGAGTTCCCCTTCAATGGAAGTCGTAAAAAGGAGACTGGACAGACACCTGTGTGGGATGATATAGTGAATCCTGCTGTGAGCAGGGAGTTGGACCTGATGACCCTGGAGGTCCCGTCCAACTATAACATTCTATGATTCTACTGCAGATAATCTACAGATACAGTAGAATAAAGCCCAATTGGCATGATGACATGGTTTTTAGCCAAGTGTGTCCATTTTAAAAATGCTCCTAGGGACCTGGTCCTTTACACACTAGAGTTTAGCTTTCTCATAAAGAGCAGTAGAAATCCCAGTGGCCAGAAGGACCCGGTCCATTAGATCACTAGGTTTTCTATTAAAACACTCATTAGGACCTGGTCCTTTACCCACTAGGATTTAGCTTTCTCATAAAGAGCAGGCGACATCTCAGTGGGCAGAAAGACTCGGTCCCTCGGCCCCCTGGGAAATAGCCGACTCTGTATAGGGAAAGCTAAATCCCAGTGGAAGGAGGGACCAGGTCCTTCTAGCCACTGGGATTTAGCCACAACCATATATCTAGTGTGGGCTCTGCTGGTGGAGGTAGAGTACTGCAGACACTGAGGAGCTGATCATGTGACCCCTGACTCCTCCCCTCCATGTGACATCATCACAGGTCCTGTAAGTGTCGCGGGCGGAGGGGCTGGGAATGCTGGTCGCCTGGGGGTTCGCTGGCGCTCGGGTCAGGTGCTTCTGGCTCGAGCACGGGGCCGGACCCGGGATCTCGACCAGCGCCTCCTCGCCCACAAGTGAAAGGGGAGGGAAGGTTGGTTGGTGATGGGATGTCGGTTGTGATGCCACCCACGAGTTGTGGTGATGATGGGCACCACCGCTGCTGGTGACGGGGGATCCCGGGAGCGATGGCGGAGAGCAGCTTAAGGTGTTGTCCCCTCCATGGGTAGGGGCTGTTGGTCCCGCCACCCAGGTTGGGGAGTAGGGAGGAGGGGATAGGTGCAGGTGCCGATGCGGGGAGGCAGCGTGGATGCGGGGCAGCGCTGTGCCGGATGGCACTGGTGTACTCACTCAGGTAGTCAATAACAGAGTCTCTGGTAAACCAAACGGCTGGATGGACGGGGCCCACAGTCGGCTGCGGTATCTTCACTCTCCCCGGACGGGTTGATGGTGGTGTCGTTCCCTGCACCTATGTGTAAGTGTTTGACCCCTATGGATTCCCACGGGTGGTCCGCTCCCCGGCTTGTACGTGTCGGGAGAGCCCGTTTTGCCCGCAGGCGCTGGCCCTTGGATCTCTGGCCATTGGCGGTGGCTCTTATATGGACGGGTTGGGCTGTTGCCTTCTGACAGGACTTGGTTGGGAATGAACCCAGGCGGGTTCCGAGCCTAGTCGGGGTCTGAGTACCCTGTCTTGGTGCTTGGCTTCAATCCGCTCCCCGGTTCGGTACCGGCGGGCCAACACCCGACCCCGGTCCTACGGTTTCGCAGACCTCCACCAACTCCTGCAGACGACCACCACAGTCTGCCGACCTTGCTGACAGTATCTGGGCTCCAACCCAGACACAGACTCCCCTTCTCGCTCTACCACCTCTCCACTTCCACTCCAAAACTAGACTTAACAGACTACTTTTTCCGCCTCCAGGCCTGTGAACTCCTCGGTGGGTGGGGCCAACCGCCTGGCTCCGCCCCACCTGGTGTGGACATCAGACCCTGGAGGGAGGCAACAAGGGTTTTGTTTGACGGGTGTTCCTGACCAGGTGAGGGTGTGTGTGTGTATGTGCTGTTATTCTATGACCCCTGGGGTCCAGGGCGTCACACTCCCCCTTGGTAAAACGCAGACCGTCCGCGGGCTGCCTGTCCACCACCGGTTTTATTTTTCTTCTGAAAAAGATAAATAACAAAGAACAGTATGCATTTTCAAATCTTCCCTTACGGGAGGCATGTCACTTAAACGTTGCAAACATTAATAAAAACACTTTTAATAACATGGACGGGTCCCATTTCTTCCGCTTCCCCACCCAAACAACCTAAACCTTGATGCTGCCCCTAAGAAGTGGGCAGCACCCCTTTTCCCCAGTCCAGAAAACAGAACCTGGTTCAGGTTGCCCAAGCGGGAACGGGTACGGTGTCTCGCACCCGGCTGTCATTCAGGGGGCCCCACGTCCAGGGGGACCCCTGACCCCGGAGGATGGTCACCGGTCCTGGTGGTGACCGGACCCCAGCCTGCTCTGCTGCGGGTCCCTCCTCCAACCTGCCTCTCCAGAGGCGGTCAACGGGACTCCTGCCCACAATTATTTACAAGCCCAGAAGTTCGTGGGTGGCCTGCTAGTTCTCGGCCGTGTTCATGAGTAGTTTCTCATGTGGGCATGGGCTTTTAAGGCAAGCATGTAACTTAAGGTTCCAACGGGGGCCAAACTCTTCATAGCCAACAGGCTACCACACTGTAGGTCCCAATGGGGACAACTGTTCTTCTCAATCAGGTGACAGTCTCAGATAATTAGTGCTCATTTATTCAGATATTTACACAACATACGGCACCTCTACATGGCAGTTTCCCTATACCTAAGCGGGGGCCTACCTAGGTTGGGGCGTGTGGACCTTCTGGGCCCAATGACATCATTGGGGGGCACTGGGACAAAGGAGCCAACTGGTTCCTCTTCCCGTATGTCGGGTATGGCAGGTGGAGACCTACGGGGGCTTGGTATAGGTGCATCCCTGGGCACTGGTTCAAGCGGTTCACTGGCGGTTATTTCCGTTTCCACTTCTTCCACGGGTTGTGGGAACATTATCACTGGAATAATCACTGCACCGTTTTGCATAGACCAGTCTATGGGGGAGTCGCCCATCACTGTGTGGATCACCTCTTTCTTTTCCCCGTTCGGTATGGGGACTGGGACTTCATTTGCCAATCGTAAGGGGTGTGGGCATCTCTTCAGGTGGTCCCTGGAAACTGTAGCCGTGGTTCTCCCCTGGTCGTGACTAATCAGATAAGTCTTCTCATTCTCCCATCCAGTGGGCTGTATGACATACGTGGTTCTTTCCCACTAATCATCAAGCTTATGGGTTCTTCTTTTCCGTTTCAGCACTATATCTCCAGGCTCAAAGGGAACAGCTGGGGCCCGTCTGTTGAAGCGTTCCTCTTGTTTTTCTCAGCTCTGACGAAGATTCTTTTCCACATATTCCTGGATCCGTCGGTACTGCGCCTGCTGCTTGGTATCCCAGTTTGCAGTGGAGGGAAGAGCCTCCGGAGCATCCAGGCCCATTTCCAGGTCCACCGGCAGCTGGCCCGGTCAGGCTCTCATCAGATACGCGGGTGTACACTTGGTAGAACCACAGGGAATGTTGTTGTACATATCTACCAGGTCAGGCAACTTCTCCGGCCACAGGTTTCGTTCTTCCAACGGTAGTGTCTTGAGGAGACCCGGGACCAGGTGATTCATCTTTTCACACATCCCATTGGTTTGGGCATGGTATGGCGTGGTCCTGATTTTCTTGCACCAATACAACTGGCAAAACTCCTGGAACACTTCTGCTTCAAAGGCCGGACCCCGATCCGTGAGCACCCTCTCCGGGTACCCATGCGGTCGACAGAAGTAGGCCTGGAATGCTCTAGCTGCGGTACGGCCTGTCAGATCTTTAAGTGGAACAACCACCATGAACCGCAAGTAGTGGTCCACGATGGTCAGAGCATAGGTATACTCGTTTCGGCTGGGTGTGTGCTTGACGTGGTCCAAGGCGACCAATTCCAGCGGTTGATGGGTGACGATCGGCTGTAGGGGAGCCTTCTGGCTGGCTTCATCCCTTCTTCTCAGTGCACAGGGACCACATTCTCGACACCAGGCCTCCACAGACTCCCGCATCCCACTCCAATAGAACCGCTCTCTCAGCAACATCTCCAGTTTCTTCCAACTGAAGTGTCCAGCGCCATCATGGTATGCCTGCAGGACTTTTGGCACGCTGGCCTGAGGAACCACCAGCTGGCGAACCTTCTCATGAGTTTTTGGGTTGATCAGCTCCCGATACAGCTTCCCTTGATGCAGGTATAGCCAGGCTCTTTCTTTCCACAGCCGCTGGGCTTCAGAAGGAGCTGAGGGATCCATTTTGGAGGAGCCCTGTGCAATCATGGTCTTGACCAACTGGACGGCAGGCGCCTCGTCCTGGGCTTCTTGCCACCCCTGGCTGGGTAACGGGTCCAGGTTCACCTGTTGCTGATTGACACAAAGTTATTCAGCCGGTGGCCGGTGGAACGCAGGCAACTCGATTTCCTCGAGCTCATTGTCTTCCGACCCCCCGTCAGGCAGGTGGGGCATTCGGGATAACGCGTCCGCATTGGTGTTCTTGCGACCGGCTCTGTATTTGATAGTGAAGTCATAGTTGGACAGCCGAGCCACCCACCGCTGTTCCAGTGCGCCTAGCTTGGCTGTATCCAGATGGGTCAACGGATTATTGTCTGTGTAGGCAGTGAATTTCGCCGCCGCGAGGTAATGCCTAAACCTTTCGGTGATTGCCCACACCAGGGCTAGGAATTCAAGCTTGAAGGAGCTGTAATTCTCAGGGTTTCTTTCTGTGGGCCGGAGTTTTCTGCTGGCGTAGGCGATCACTTTCTCCTTCCCGTTCTGGACCTGGGACAAGACTGCCCCCAGGCCCACATTGCTGGCATCGGTGTAAAGGATGAACGGGAGGCTGTAGTTGGGATACGCCAGGATTTCTTCCCCTGTCAAGGCTGACTTCAGCTGGCGAAAGGACTCCTCATGCTTCTCTTCCCACACAAATGGGGGTCCGGGGGCCCTACCACCCTTGGTCTGTCCCACGAGGAGGTTTTGCATTGGGGCAGCCATCTTTGTGTACACCTTGATGAAGTGGTGGTAATAGCCTACTAGGCCCAGGAACTGCCTCACCTCCCTCACTGTGTTCGGCCGTGGCCAGTCCTGGATAGCGGTAATCTTCTCAGGATCGGGGGCGACACCTTCTGCACTCACCACGTGTCCGAGGTACTGCACCTTAGGCATCTGCAGATGGCACTTGGAGGGTTTCAGCTTCATCCCATACTTAGCAAGGTACGCGAACACTTCTGCCAGGTGTTCCAAGTGAGCCTCGTAAGTCTGGGAATACACAATCACATCATCCAGATACAGTAGGACAGTTTCGAAATTAAGATGTCCCAGGCAGCACTCCTTAAGCCGTTGGAAGGTCCCAGGGGCATTGCACAGCCCAATCGGCATGCTGTTGAACTCAGAGTCCCATAGGGGTGGCAAATGCAGTCTTCTTATGATCTTCTGGTGCAACCGCCACCTGCCAGTATCCGCTGGTAAGGTCGAGGGTAGAGAAATATTTTGCAGTTTTCAGCGCAGCCAGCGACTCTTCAATACGGGGGAGAGGATAGGCATCTTTATGCGTTATTTGATTGATCTTCCGGTAATCCACACACATTCTCATGGTGCCATCCTTCTTCTTCACCAGTACCAGTGGGGCTGCCCAGGGACTACAACTATCCCTGATGACCCCTGCCTCCTTCATGTTCCTCAACATGTCCTTAGCACATTGATAGTGTGCTGGTGAGATTGGCCTATACCTTTCCTTGATGGGTGGATGTATGCCCGTGGGGATATGATGTTGCACCCCTCTAATCCTCCCGAAGTCTAGCGGGTGTTTGCTGAAAACCTGCTCATACTCCTGTACTACCCTGTATACCCCCTCCTTGTGATGCGTGGGTGTAGCTTCAGTGCCTACATGTAATTCCTGACACCACTCCTCTAGTTGTTCGTGGGGTGTGCTGCTATTGGTGGGGGCTGCAGAGGTAGGAGGGGTGGCTTCGTGGATGGCGTGGGGATCTATGGTAAGCAGCTTGGCAATGGTAGTGTAACGGGGAAGCCTAACTTCTTCCTCCCCACAATTCAGCACTCTCACAGGCACTCTATCCCTTTCTGACGTCAATCACCCCTCTGGCCGCCATCACTGTGGGCCAGTGTTCTGAAGGCGTGGGTTCCACCATCGCCGGGTAATCGCGCCCTTAGGGGCCCACTGCTGCCCTGCACCAAATCATCATCTCGCTCCTTGGTGGCACCACCAAAGCGGCCACGTTCATCACCCGCACTCCACCAATCCCTCCACCTGTCAAATTCACTTGCTGCCGATGCAGGAGGGCCCGAATCTCACGCTGTACTGCCCTCTGTCGGCATCCTCCTGCAGTGGCGGACAATTGCTGCAACAGACTCAGCACTTCCCCCATACAATGCTCAATTACATTAGTCCCTAGAATTACTTTTGGGTTACGGTCACTGGATTCATTCAGCACCACAATCATCCCTTGATATTTTAACTGGGTACGTCCCACAGTAAGGGTCACTTCTTTAAAGCCCACCTGTGTCATAGGGAGCCCATTGGCCGCAATAATGGTCAGACTGTCATCAGGAGGGGCAAGTTCACTATCATCCAAATACCGCTGGTACAACGTATATGGCATAGTGGTTACTATGTGATCCTGTGTCCAATAGGGCCATGGTCGGGATGCCGTCCACCGCCAGGGGGATGATGGGGCGGCCTTCCACGTACTGGTCTCGCCAATCGGTAGGGCCGTTAGGGTCTACTCCTGAGGATTGGCCCTTGGTCCCAGGGGTTGCTCGTTTAACGGGCATCGCCGAGAGTAGTGACCAGGCTTGCCGCACCTGTAACAGATAGGGGGTCCATACCGCTGGTCGTTGATCTTTTTCCGCTGCATCCAGGGGACGTCCTCCGGGCTGTCGGCAAGCTGAATTTTCTCCGGGGGCTTGACTCTCGTTGGGAGGTGGAGTGCAGCGAGGATCCGGGCGAGGTCTCCATCCATGCGGCGGACTTGTGCGGCTAGCTACTCCATCAGTCCACCGGGTGCTGCAGGGGCCGGTAGAGCCAGGAGGGGAGGTGCCACCGAGACAGGAGCGGTTTCAGCCGGCCACGGGGCTACATCAGGGGCGTCAGGATTTGGGACTTGCAGGGCCTTGATAGCCCGCTCTTTCAATACGGTAAAGTCCAGATTGGGGTGTTCCAGGGCCCACAGCCGCAGCTGCTTGCGGTCCTCCGTGGACCCCAGCCCCTGCAGGAATTGTTCCACTAGCATCTTATTGCTGTCCACATCGTTAATGGTGTCCACTCGTTTCAGTGTACGGAGGGCAGTCTGCAGGCGCAAGGCATAGTCTCTTATGTTATCTGCAGGTCGCTGTCGGCATTGATAAAACTGCATCCGCAATTCAGCATTTGTGCGGGTCTCGAAAGCGGTTTGGAGTTTCTCAAAAATGGTAGTCACTGAGGCCCGGTCTGCGTCGGTCCAGGTCTCCGTCTCCTGCTCAGCCGCGCCGGTTAGCTGCCCTAACACTACCGCCGCCCGCTGCCTGCCAGTCATGGCATACAGGTCAAGAACCGGGCTAATCTTTTTCCGGAAGGCATGCAAAGCATCAGGCTTCCCATCATATTGTGGCAGCCAGGTAGCACCGGGCACATAGGGCAGGGAGATCGGCATTACCTGGGCGACCGCTGGACCCACGCCCCCCCCCGTGTCTGCGGCGGGAGCGAGGGCTGCCATATTACCAGCTGTGACCACGACCTGCGCCCCTCCGACAGCCCTGTCAGGCGCAGACATCTTTTTCTCGCCCCCCCTTGGTTCTCTCCGGCACCTCCTTCTCTTGGGGGCGGGGCTTCACTTTTCCGCCTTCCCTGCTCAGGGAAGACGGTTCGAGCGGGAACTTTTCGCGCCCAAGATGGCGGAATTTCAAAATTTTCGGCCGGACACCGCCGGCGGGGACTGCAAGGCGCACTTCTACTGGTAAGTAGATGGGTAGGGTCCTGTTCACAGCGCCAAGTTGTCGCGGGTGGAGGGGTTCTGGGAACGCCGCTCGCCTTGGGGAATCGCTGGCGCTCGGGTCCGGATCCTGCTTTTACAGCAAAAAAACGCATGCAAACGCATGTGTTATTTTGCAGGATCCTGTCACTTTACATTTATAGGCGGGCATTGGAGTCATGTGATCGGGAGTCAGTGGAACTGAACGTGATAGACTGGGAGCCGCTCTTAACCAAGGTAAACATCGGGTAACTTGCTTGCATACCTGATATTTATCTTTGTTACGAGCGTCTGCAGCTGCTAGGAGCCGGGCTCCCTGCACAGGCGTCATGACGCCTCTGTGGACCGTGGTGGTGTTCATCTATGCAGCAGTGTCTGCACCACTGCTGATTCTGATGGTATTTGGCGCCATGGACCTGCATATCTGATGTTAATCCTATATGGCCTCCTGATGAACCACGTTTCTGCACGTGGGGAAACGCGTTGAGGTGGAGACTTTATTATGATGATTGATGGTTCACTCTGCTATAAAGGGCATTTGAACAGTGTCAGGATATAGCCGTCTGGCTTTGTACAGCAACTTGGATTCCTTTGGACTGCATTACTTAATTAACTATCCAGTATATGGTGTTGCCTGAATACATTAACTACAGTCCTTAAGCTAAGTTTGGTCATTTGTGCTATCCTGTTCTGTGAACCCTCTGACATCAAATTGTGTATTGTATTTAAATGCATGTATTTTCTGCTGTCATAGAGAATTGACCCTCCTGGTCACCATTTATCTTTATATTTGTACATATGCTGATGGTGTGATTTATACGCAATAAAGAATATTTATATGGGAATAAGGATTTAATTTATGGTTGATATAATATTCCCGAGACCTTGAGTCTAATCTATATTAATTCAGAGAAGGTAGACAAAATTTGGTCAGGTTGATTGACTATGGTCCCGGTTTTGTCCCTTAGCGCCCCCACAAATGTGTTCCACCTTTGTGTTTTAGCAATCACCCCTAATAAATGACCCCCTTTTTCGCCCTCTTCAAAGAATCTCTGTCGTGAAAAAAGTCTTTTGTTAGTGGCCCGTTCCTTAATGTGAGAGTCATATGCTTCTTGTGCCCCCTACATTCCAGTAAGTCCCGTGTATCCCCTGACAGAATGTACTTCTGTTCTGTCGTCTGGACCCGTTCTTTAAGAAAAATTTCAAATTGTGCCGACTTAATTTTAGATCTGCTCACCCCCTGTATCAGTGACCCCCTCAGACAGGCCTTCATGGCATCCCAAACAGTGTTAAGCGACATCTCTCCAGTACAGTTGTCCTGAAAATAGTATTCAAGGGCTAGTTCAACCGGGCCCACATCTATAATCTGTAGCCAAAAAGCATTAAAGGACCACAAGCTACAGGTACGATCAAGCCCGGGTAAAATATTTAGTCGTGTCAACCATGGGGAATGGTCTGATAAACCTCTAGGAATGTATTCTGTGTTTTCCACCATTGGCAGTATACCCTCCGAGCCCAAGATCAGGTCTATTCTGGACAGAGTGTTGTGTGTTTTGGAATAGCACGAGAATCGCTTGATTCCAGGGTTTCTGATTCGCCACAGATCTGAAAGTGCCAGTTCAGCCACCGTGTCCCCAAATTTGGAGTTGGGATAGTGTTCTAAGTGAGTACCCGCATTGTGTTTGTCCCAATATGGGTGAATGATGTTGTTGAAATGGGATTGCTCTGTGGACTAAAATACTGACACCTCTGGAATGAGATGTGTAGGTTGAGTGGAAACAATGGCCCACCCATGAGCGATACATGTATGCTATTTTATCGCCCTCCAAATGTGTCTCCTGTAGGCAGATGATTGCTGGAAAGTGGGATTTGACCTGTTCCATTACCGCTGCCCTTTTTGTGCGGTCCCCCAAACTGCAGACATTCCAAGAAAGAATATTAATCCTACCCGCCATCTTGGTGATATGCGTATGTAGTGCAGGCAGTCACACCTGGCAAAGAATTCCAACCTCCCCCCTCCTCCTTGAACCACATGAGAACCATTAGCATACATGTATATAAAAGCATCATTAGAGCTGCAGAAACATCCCCACCCTCCCCCAGCATCTAACAGTTGTCTCACAACACAAAAGTTGACACTGAGGCACCAGTCCATCCTGAAGCTGAAACAAGAAAGACAATAAAACTCCCACTTCCCAAAATGGTTTCAGGCAAGAGAAAAAACCTGCGGAAAATGAAGAATGAATGGGAGTGAGAAAAACAAAAACCGTCTCTGGAAGTGGAAAAAGATAAAAAAAGCAAAGAAACCCAAACTTCTCTTCCAGGGAGTTCTGCTGGAACCAATCAATGGGTATCATATAATTTTGTCCACTGGGCCAATTCTGTGTAATCGCAGCAGACAGTAAATTATTCATCACCGATAAAGTTCTTAAAGGGTTACATATCAATGTTGTGGACTTTGCCTGAGCCGTTGCTCATTCATGTCGAGCCATCTGAGAGCATCTTTAGGGTTTTCAAAAACGAATGTCTCTTGAAGTGCAGCCACCCTGAACTTCGCTGGGTACAGCATGGAGTATGAGACTTGTGCATTTCTCAGGCGTTGTTTGACATCTGTAAATTGGGCTCTTTTTTTTTTTGGAAATTTCTACTGAATAATACGGAAAGAAGGATATCTTGTGGCCGTCCACCGTTATGGACTCTTTGTTTCTAGTCGCTCCTCGGATCGCATCCCGGTCTCTGTAATGTAAGTCTAAGTAGTTTCACCAGGACAGGTCTTGGAGGAGCTCCCGGAGGCAGGGGTCTGGTGGACACTCTGGGTTCTCTCTACAGCATACAGTGGGGATAGGACCTATGCGCCAAATACTTTTTGTAGCCATTTCTCAAAGAATTCTGACGGATTTGTGCCTTCTGTTTTTTCTGGAACCCCTATCACCCACACATTGTTTCTCCTCAGTCTATTTTCTAAATCATATGTCTTGTTAAGTAGGAATGCCAGTTGCTGATCATGTCTGTGGGGATCATGGGTAACCTGGGGCATTTTGTCCTCTAAGGCACTGATTCTCCCCTCTGACGCCGTCATGCAGTCATTCACTTTTTGGAGGCTCTGTCTCACACCTGATAATTCCTCCATAATTTGGCCCATCTGGGAGCTGAGTGATGTCATAGTGGAGCCAATTTGAGCTATAGCTGCAAGCATGTCCTTCAGAGTGGGCTCAGCACCCTGCAGAGTTGTGGCAAGCTCAGGGGGACATGTATTGTGCATGGATGCAGGGGGCTGTTCTGTAAGCCTTGCTGTAATGGTAAGGAGTCTGCTCTAGTTACTCCTTCCTCCTCCATTGTATTGTGAGGGCTGTGCTGCTTGGAGCTCCTCAATTCAGCTCATTCATCTTTGTGCGCCACAGGAGCTCCGCGCCCCTGGCGTACTCAGCCAATTTTTCAGCAGCGTGTGCGGCCGCAGGTTTCCCAGCTTTGGAGGCTGGTGTCAGTGTCCCAGCACCATTTTGTGCAGTACCTTCCATTCCCGCCGCCACCTACTTCTGCCTCCTGCTCTTCCCCCCAGCCTTGTAACCGCCATCCAAGCTGTGCGGTGAGTACAGGGTGGTCTCCGGTTGCTGCTCAGTTGTTTTTTATCTTCCACATGGCCCAGTGGATTACAGGATAATCGGTGGCTCCAGGAGCGCTCCCTCTCAGCGTCTGCTCACCTCTCTGGCCAGGCCACGCCCCCCCAAGTACAAGTTTTTAAATTAAATTATATACAATGTGATATACTTATGAGTTCCTATCTCCAATCTGGGGCTGCGCTTTTTAGTAAATAAAGCAGTGGGCAACCTGAGATTAGTGAATTGTCTAAATATAATCCAGTATCAAAACTATTCAAAAATATTCCTAAAGGCTCTCAAAAGGGCTAACAGTGTGCCAGCTAAAGAAGAAAATTAATATTCACTGCTTCCCACGCCATAATCTCGCCCACCTCTAAGCAATGAAGCCAGCACCAACCAAGAGGTGGGCGGTATTGTTAGCGTGGGGAGCAGTGAATATTCATTATCTTTAATATCGGGTACACATGATCACCCAGCCGCCGGCTTACTGCTGTGGCTGGACAATCACGTGTGTCTGTCTACTATTAGAGAATGAATATTCACTGCTCCCCAAGCGCAAAATCCCGGCTGTGGGGAACAGTGAATATTCTGGCAGCTGATGTCCGCGTGTAACTGGGGCGTATGGCAGTAATGTGATGTGCTGTCCTGCTTACATGCCGGAGTCACTTGCCAGCATCAGAAGAGAACACCGTGCACAGGGAGAGCGGAGGGATGGTGAGTATAATCATTTATTTTCTTATGTGCGCAGCATGATGAGAAAATATATACAAGAATGGGCCCAAGATGAGGGTCATATATAAAGGATAGGGACATATACACTAGGACAAGGGACATATATACCAGGATGGGCAACATATATACCAGGATGGGATAAAGATGGGCAACATATATACCAGGATGAAAGACATATATACGAGTATGGGGGATACATACCTGGAAGGGGCCTAGGATGGGGGACATTAGTACAGAATTGGGGGATTTTATCCCCTTAACAGTGTCAGCAGAAAATCCCCCCCAACAGTATCACATTTTTTGCATGAATCATTTTCCCTATTTTCCTACTTCAAAACCTAGGTGCGTCTTATGGTCCAAAAAATATGATAAGTTTAAAAAGAAAGTGTTCTTTCCCTCACCAATTCTTACTTGAGCAATTGTAAATGATTTTTGGATAAAACCCTTTGAATTATGGTACATCATGATGGCTTCTTCCGTGTGACTCATCTGACAACAGAACCTGATTAATGATAAAAAACATTTAGCAAATTCTGAAAGCAAGAATGGCTGCTGCACTCTGTTGGTTTTCTGATAGTCGGCAAAAATTGATTTATCAGTTAAACAGTTCAATTATTCACAACATGAAAAAGGTTCCTTCCCTGTGCGGCTTCTTCACATGTTTCACAAAATCTGATTTCTGAGAATTATATTTTCCACATTCAGAACATAAAAATTGTTTCTTTTGTGTGATATTTTTGAAGGTAAACAAGACTTAAAGGGAACCTGTCAGCAGAAATTTCTCCCAAAACCTAAAAGATTCCCCCTCTACAGCTCCTGGGCTGCATTCTAGAAAGGTCCCTGTTATTATTGTGCCCCCTTTCTGACCAAAATAAAGACTTTATAAAGTGGTATCTTTTTGTATTCAGATTCTGTAAATGTGACACGAGGGCGGGCTGCCTGATGGCCGTTATTCTGCCTCCTGCCGCTTTAGGCCGTCCCCCATCTCTGATTTCCATAGCTGTGGACGCCGCCCAGTGCTCCACAGGTCCCCGCGCATGCCCAGTGCCTATCTCTCGTGGATGAGCACATTGCCCAGTGTCACCGCTGGTGACGTGTGCGCAGGCTTTAGATTATGGGCGGTGCTGTGATGTTTATTACCAAGCAACCGCCCATAATCGCGGGACCGCGCTTTCCCACTCGGCCTCCTTCGTTCTGCGCAAGCGCGGTGCTGCTGACCCCACGTCACCTCCTTCCCATCTATTTCCTGCCTCAGGGCAAGATGGGAAGGAGGTGACAAGATGGGAAGGAGGTGTCACCAGCGGTGACAATGGGCACAATGCTCATCCACGAGAGATAGGCACTGGGCATGCGCGGGGACCTGTGGAGCACTGGGCGGCGTCCACAGCTATGGAAATCAGCGATGGGAGACGGCCTAAAGCGGCAGGAGGCAGAATCATGGCCATCAGGCAGCCCGCCCCCGTGTCACATTTACAGAATCTGAATATAAAAAGGTACCACTTTATAAAGTCTTTATTTTGGTCAGAAAGGGGGCACAATAATAATAGGGAGCTTGCTAGAATGCAGCCCAGGAGCTGCAGAGGGGGAATCTTTTAGGTTTTGGGCGAAATTTCTGCTGACAGGTTCTCTTTAATTTCATAGTAAAACATTTAACACATTATGGGCATAAAAACGGCTTCTCCCCTGTATGAGATCTTTGATGCCTAACAAGATCTGATTTCTGAATAAAACATTTCCCACACTCTGAACATGAAAATGACTTCTCCCCTGTGTGAGACCTTTGATGCACAACAAGATTTGATTTCTGAATATAACATTTCCCACATTCTGAACATGAAAATGGCTTCTCCCCTGTGTGAAGTTTTCTATGGTCAACAAGACTTGATTTTTTAGTAAAACATTTAGCACATTCTAAGCATGAAAATGGCTTTGCCCCTGTGTGAGATCTTTGATGCATAACAAGATATGATTTCTGAGTAAAACATTTACCACACTCTGAACATGAAAATGGCTTCTCCCCTGTGTGAAGATTTCCATGGTCAACAAGACTTGATTTCCTTTGAAAACATTTCCCACACTCTGAACATGAAAATGGCTTCTCCCCTGTATGGGATCTTTGATGTCTAACAAGGTCTGATTCACAAATAAAACATTTCCCACATTCTGAACATGAAAATGTCTTCTCCCCTGTGTGAGATCTTTGATGCACAACAAGAGTTGATTTCCGAATAAAACATTTCCCACATTCTGAACATGAAAATGGCTTCTCTCCTGTGTGAAGATTTCCATGGTCAACCAGGCCTGATTTCCTTTGAAAACATTTCCCACACTCTGAACATGAAAATGGCTTCTCCCCTGTATGGGATCTTTGATGTCTAACAAGGTCTGATTCACGAATAAAACATTTCCCACATTCTGAACATGGAAATGGCTTCTCCCCTGTGTGAGATCTTAGATGCACAACAAGAGTTGATTTCCGAATAAAACATTTCCCACACTCTGAACATGAAACTGGCTTCTCCCCTGTGTGAGATCTTTGATGCACAACAAGATTTGATTTCCGAATAAAACATTTCCCACACTCCGAACATGAAAATGGCTTATCCCCTGTGTGAGATCTTTGATGCTCAAGAAGATTTGATTTCCGAATAAAACATTTCCCACACTCTGAACATGAAAATGGCTTCTCACCTGTGTGAGATCTTTGATGCACAACAAGATTTGATTTCCGAATAAAACATTTCCCACACTCTGAACATGAAAATGGTTTCTCCCTTGTAGGAGCAGTTTCGCATTCCACATCCCTTCTGTAACTTTTATTTTGCTTACATTTCTGTGATAAATCGGAATTTTGGACTTTTTTGAAAAGATCAGATGATAGAGATTTCCTAGGAAGGACTGAAGGTATATCTGGGACAACAGCATGCTCTTCATATGCATCATGTGTGATACTTTCATCATCTGTTATAAATTTTGAAGATATTAGAGGTCCATCTGAACTTCCAGTATAGTCATCTGCTAAAAAAAAACCCACAATATTATTATTTTATAATGATATTATCTTGAAAGTACAATTATTTTTTAAACCATATTCTGAATCTGTTGTCCAATTTCGACTTCTAAAGCCTGCTTTACACGTTGCAATTTCGCATACGATATCGTATGCGATTTGCAACACCCCCATCGTATGTGTAGCACGTTCAATTTGTTGAACATGCGAAACAAACGATTAACCCCCGTCACACATACTTACCCGTCCATACGACCTCGATGTGGGCGGCGAACATCCACTTCCTGGAGTGGGAGGGACGTTCGGCGTCATATCGACGTCACGCGGCAGCCGGCCAATAGGAGCGGAGGGGCGGAGATGAGCGGGACGTAAACATCCCGCCCACCTCTTTCCTTCCACATTGCCAACTGTAGCCGCGGGAGGCAGGTAAGATCTGTTCAATGTTCCCGGGGTGTCACACATTGCGATGTGTGCTGCCTCGGGAACATTGAACAACCCGACGTGCAATTCGTCAGGATTCAACGACGTGTATGCGATGAATGTTTTAACGTTCAATCGCAATCGCACGTACCTGTCACACACTACAATGTACCTTACGATGTGTCGGCGGGGTCACGTCGTAAGTGACGCACATCCGGCATCGTAAGATATATTGTAGCGTGTAAAGCGGGCTTAAAGCCTGCTTTACACCTTGCAATTAAGCATACGATATCGTATGCGATCGTACCCGCCCCCATCGTATGTGCGGCACGTTCAATTTGTTGAACGTGTCGCACAAACGAATAACCCCCGTCACACGTACTTACCTCTCGTGCGACCACGCTGTGGGCGGCGAACGTCCACTTCCTGGAGTGGGAGGGACGATCGGCGTCACAGCGACGTCACACAGCCGCCGGCCAATGGAAGCGGAGGGGCGGAGATGAGCGGGACGTAAACATCCCGCCCACCTCCTTCCTTCACATAGCCGGCGGCGGCCGCGTGACGCAGGTGAGCTGCTGTTCATCGTTCCCGGGGTGTCACACGGAGCGACGTGTGCTACCCCGGAAACGATGAACAACTAAATTAAACGATATTATGGAACCTAGCGAGCAGTACACGACTCACGATTTGTGAACGATACTGCGTCGCTAGGAGGTGTCACACAGGCCGGCATCGCCAGCGATGCCGGATGTGCGTCACAAAAACCATGACCCCGACGATCTATCGCACGATAGATTGTCTGGTGTAAAGCAGCCTTAAGTCCTAGATTAGTGATGGCAGGCATCTGAGACACCCATAATCACTAATCTGTAAGTTAAAGGAAAATAACACAAACACCCCAAAACTCCGTTATTTGAAATAAATGACAAAAAAGCCCCTCTTTTACCACTTTATTAACCCCTAAAACACCCCTCCAGATCTGACGTAATCCACTTGAGGTCCCACGACTCATCCAGTACTGCTACATCTGAATCTCACAGCAAGAGCCATAGAACATGAACGACCTCGATGTGGGCAGTGAACATCCACTTCCTGGAGTGGGAGGGACGTTCGGCGTCACATCTATGTCACGTGGCAGCCGGCCAATAGAAGCGGAGGGGCGGAGATGAGCGGGACGTAAACATCCCGCCCACCTCCTTCCTTCCGCATTGCCGGCGGGAGCCGCAGGACATAGGTAAGATATGTTCATCGTTCCCGGGGTGTCAAACACTGCGATGTGTGCTACCCCGGGTACGATGAACAACCTGACGTTCAATTTTTAGGAAATGAACGACGTGCATGCGATGAACGTTTTACCGTTCAATCGCAATCGCACGTAGATGTTACATGCTACAATGTTACTTACGATGCCGGATGTGCGTCACTTATGACATGACCCCGCCAACACATCGTAAGATACATTGTAGCGTGTAAAGCGCCCTTAAGGCCATGGGCCCACGGGACAACATACCTGCGGAGTTTGCTGCGGACAACCCGCGGATTTATCTGGATTTTCCAGATAAATTTGCAGGTTTATGCAAGTACAGACACTCCCCATGTTATCCTATGGGATTTGGGGAGTGCTGTATCAATGCTGCGGTATGTGCGGCTACAGAATATGCTGCAGCTAACTGCATGTCAATTATTCATGCGGAAATATCTGCGGATGTGCTGCCTTTCCGCTATGGAGATAGAGGGCGGGATTTCTGCAGGTATTTCCGCACTTGTCCCGCAGGTTTACCGCAACAAAAATGCTTGAATCCCACAGCAATGGATAGCTGTAGATTCCGGGGAGCAGCTGCGGTAAACCTGTGGACATACCTGCGGCAAATTCCGCAGGTTCGTTGTCCCGTGGGCACATGGCCTAACACTTACATCTTCGTTAATTTGGATCTCCCATTCCTAGCACCAGTTCTCTGGAATGTGCTGCAGTAAATAATCTGATTGATTGTGACAATGTGACTGCAAGATGATAATGAGGGACAGGGGGCTCCTATACTGTCCCTCACACTGGGGGACCCTAAGTTATTCCTAACCTGTGGATTACCCCTGAAGATGGAGATGCCGGAGTCTTGTGCCTTACTATTCTCCTGACAAGATCTAATCTGTTATCCCCCAGGGAAGGAAGGGGCAGGAATAGGATGGAAAAACAGATTAAAACAGATGGGAAACACAGATTAAGACAGTAGGGACACATTGCAAGCTTATAGAAATAAACAGTGAGACACTCAGGAGAAAAGCAATAGCAGGAAAGCAGCAACAAAAAAGACAAAGGTTAACAACACAACAGTTCACAGTAATAATGCACAACAAGTACCGATAATTCTGGATCACAACACCTCACCAGACCAATATAGGTAAACAATAGCTGGTATTAATTAAATAGTCCAGCCAACATATACAGAAGGGGAGCGATACTTTCTCCTCTACAGCATGTGATCAAAGACATTAACAAGCTGCCCAGCAGAGAATAACTCTTGCTAGCCTGTCCAAGCCTGTGGTTCCTCACCTGCGTCTCCCTGCGCTGCTCACAGACATCAGAGAAGATAACATGCAGAGTACCAGAATCTATCATTTACACAGATCCTGACGCCATCATGAAAGTTGTCAAAACCTACTAAAATCTCCTTGTTACATTGATCCACAACATGGACAATTTCAAAGAGGTTTTTTTTTTCAAAGACGAAAATAAAATAGTTAGGGACATATGCCGGATGTATAACGGGGTTGTCCGAGACTGTAACGTTGATGGCCTATCCTGAGGCTTTGTAACCAAAGCAGGTAGCAGGGTCTTGTGGTCTGTGCAGATAAACATTAGGGCTCCAATTCATCAAGACCGGCGATTTACAATGAAAATTAATGTCAGGGACTGGGGTGAGATTTCTGGCATAGGGAACGCCACAGTTTGTTATCAATTAGAGAAGCGGCGGCATCACACCCTTCTTCTGGCCAAGCTCTGCCCATTTTGGTAAAGCTGGTTAAAATTGGCGTGAAACCTCCAAAAGTCACAATTGTTTTCACAACTCTTTGTTGCACAAAATTTTTTGAGAACGTTTGAAGTGATTTATGCCAGAATTCTGCCATAATTGCTCTCATGAATCAGGGTCTAGGTGTAAAATCTCCTTCTGTAGGGGTCTCCATTTCTTCCAGGGTAGTTTGCCAGTAGTTCACATTCTCTACAGCAATAATGTTATTACATCTTCTTTAGTAGATGAAAACTTTTACATCTCAGTGTGCGGCTGGAACTCTGCCCCCATTTTGGCAAAGCTGGTTAAAAATGGTGTGAACACTCACACACACACACACACACACACACACACACACCAGCCTATCTGCTCTTCAGCTTGAGACTCCTGCAATTAAGAGACCTTTGGTCACATGACGTGATGTCAAAAGGCTCCTTAAGCAGTCCTATAATTGGTATATAAACACTGGGGCCGCTAGGATTATGGGGTCCCTGTGAAATTGCCCAGTTTGCTCTCCTTTTCCCCTAATGCCAGTCCTGCATGCCAGCCTGTGTCCTGTTCAGTTTAGACTCCTGCAATTAAGAGACCTTTAGTTACATCATGTCACATGACTTTGAAGTCATCAAAAGGTCCTTAACCTCTTCACGACAGAAGACATACTGGGTACATCATGGATCGTGTGAGGTTAATCCCCGCATCCTGTCGTGGAAAGTTCTCAGCGATCCGCGTACATATCAGCTGATCTCAACAGCTGACGTGTGCCTGCCAGACGTGAGTGGAATCGCGTTCCACCCGCGCCTATTAACCCCTTACATCTCGGTGTCAAAATCTGACAGCGAGATGTAACAGCGCGCCAACATAAGCATAACTTACCCAGTGCCATCAGAAGACATGTGATGTGATCACGTGACTTCCGATGGTTGCCATGGTAGCACAGGGTCTTGTGATGACTCCTGTAGCCAGGGCTAGATTAAGGTTGGTGGGGGCCCATGGGCATAAAATCTGGTGGGGGCCCAATAACGTTAACATTTTTAGCCATAACAGTAGAGCGCGAATTGTAGCATTAGATATAAATTGTTGTTCTGCCACATTCAGATTTACAGCACTACAATACAGATACAGTCCAGGATAACTCAAAGCCGTCCACTTATACACAGAAAGTAGAGTTATTCACATTTTTTTTTATTGATCCCTATGTTAAAGGGAACCGGTCATCAGAAATTTGGCTTTTAAACTAAATGTTTCCCCCTCTGCAGCTCCTGGGCTGCATTCTAGCAAGGTTTGTATACTTTTTGTGCCCCATTTTAAACCAAAATAAATACTTTATAAAGTTGTACCTTTTGGTATGAAAATCTTGTAAATCGTCCATGGGGGCGGGCCGTGTGGCGTCCATTGCTGTCCCTTACGCCGTCCCCCCACGCTCCAAATCATCCCTCAGGACGCCGCCCACTGCGCCCGAGGTCCCGTGCACGCCGGGACACCTGGTGACGTGGTCGCAGGCACGAGAGTATGGGCGGCGCTGTGATTGCATCGCAAGTGCCCGCCCATACTCTCGTGGCCGCGCTCTCCCCTCTGTACGTAGTTCAGATCCTCTCCGCTTCTCCTGTGCTGTGCTCCTATGCTCCTCCCATCTATTTCCTGCTGCAGGGTACGATGGGAAGGAGGTGACGTCTGGTCATTTGGCCGGCGCAGAACGCTGGAGGAAGAGGGGAAAGTGCGGTCATGAGTTTATGGGCGGCACTTGCTGATGACACTCACAGCACCGCCCATAACCTCGTGCCTGCACAAAACGTCACCAGCGGTCACACGTGCACGCAGTGCACAGTCCCGCTGCAGTCGCACAGCGCATGCGCAGGACCTCGGGCGCCCAGGGGTGGCGTCCTGAGGTTTGAAATTCAGCGTTCGGGGGCGGCGTAAATCGGCAGGAGGACAGTAACGGACACCAGACAGCCCGCCCCCATGGATAATTTACGAAATTTACATACGAAAAAGGTACAACTTTATAAAGTGTTTATTTTGGTATAAAAGGGGCCAGAAAAACTAGAGGAACCTTGCTAGAATGCAGCCCACGAGCTACAGAAGGGGAAACTTTTAGGTTTATAGCTAAATTTCTGATGACAGGTTCCCTTTAAGACAACCAGGGACGGCTCCAGATTTTTGTGGGCCCCGGGTGAAAAAGTCTCAGTCGCCCCATCCACACGCAGACACACACATACAGATACATACATGCATACGTACATATACATATTTGAAGACAAATTCACAAAGATACATATAAACAGACATAATATATACACAGTCATATACACCAAGAAAAAAAGTGTGTATCAGCTCACCACAACAGGGGAAATTCTCAGAGGAGAATACGGACTGTGCTCGCTGGACAAGGAAGGCTGAAGACAATCAACTGAAGGCGGATGCCGGCACAAAACGTCCAAAAAATGGTCAGAAGTATAAATAAAACTTCACATTTATTCAGAAAATAAAAGCAGTATAAAATAAGCTCCTCCGATTAAGGCGTTTCAGATGCGATCGTCCTTAGTCATGAATCATGACAAGAAAATGATTCATGATCATGACTAAGGACGATCACGTCTGAAACGCGTTGATCGGAGGAGCTTATTTTATACTGCTTTTATTTTCTGAATAAATGTGAAGTTTTATTTATACTTCTGACCATTTTTTGGACGTTTTGTGCCGGGATCCGCCTTCAATTGATTGTCTACAGTCATATACACTGACATACATAGATACATACATCATACATACAGATACAGACGCATTAGAGTTATTAATATGGGGAAGTCACCAGCAGCCTCACTCACCTCCCTGCTTGTTTCCGTCCAGCTCCTCCAGGGTATGTGGCTGTGCCGCACTGATTGGTGGCCATCACTATCAGACATGGCTGCACACTGACACTGCATTGCTGTGTATACATCATAGGAGGGGCTGGGGGCTACAATATATACATTACAGGAGGGGCTGGGGGCATAAACATTACTGGGGGGGCATAGATGTTACTAGAGTGGCAAACAGCTCTGGGGGCATACACAGTACTGGGATGGGTGGCATAGCGCTCTGGGGGGCCCATGCAGTTCTGGGGGGGCCGCACAGATGGCTCTGGGGGGCAGCACGCACAGCTCTGATGCATACATACACAGTAACACAGCTCTGCTTCACATACACACACACACTCACACATCCTGATAGCACTGTTGCACACATCTCTGCTGCAGATGTACAGACACAGCAGCACACACAGCTCTGCTGCCTTCATGCACACTGCACTACTACACACAAAGCACTGGTATACACATACACAAACAGAACTCTGCTGCCCAAAGAGTAAATACTGTATAGACACAGCTCTGCTGCCTATGTACAGACAGAAAAATACACAGCTCTGCTGCCTTCATGCACACACAACACTGCAATACACAAAGTACTACTGTATATACACACACACACACACACACAACTCTGCTGCCCAAAGAGTACGTATTCACACAGCTCTGTTGCACACACACAGCTCTGTTGCACACACACAGCTCTGTTGCACACATACAGCTCTGTGCACACACACAGCTCTGCTGCTCTTACACGCTGTTTTAATTATCTCCTCTTTATACAAGGGTTGTAGCTTGTGCTGGGGCAGTTGAGATACTGTTTCTGTACACACAGATTTGGGGGATCAAACACAGCTCAAACACCCCCCCACCTTCTTATAATATACACAACCCCTCAGCCCCTAATAACATACCAAGGTACAGACCCTGTTTTAGCCCTCCATCCAGACCACCACAATGCACAGTATAGCAGACCCGGACTCCTCTCACTAGCTGTCATCACACAACGATCTTACCAGCCTCTGAATGGCCAGGAGCTCCATGTCAAGGAGAGAAGCCATGAATCACAGCACAGGAGGAGGAGAGTGCGGACCTGCACTGAGCTCTGCAGGTCCTATCTGGACAGCAGAGAAGACGCCGAGATCCTCTTCACATGATCTGCCAGGACCTGAACACGCACAGCGTGCTGTGTAGCCACGTCTGAAGCGACCAGACAGGAAGATTAAAGGTGCAGTGCCGCCTGTGCTCTCGTTGAAGAGGGGCCGGCCGGGGCTTAATAAACTTATGACGGCCCTGGTGGTGGGGGCCCCCTTAGAAGCTCTTGTGGTGGGGTGCCGGGGCTGGAGCCCTGCCTGCCCCGCCTATGAACCGGCCCTGCCTGTAGCTATCATGAGTTACTTTCTCTCACTGCCGGCAGACAGACGTGTGTGAGAGTAAAGCAGCATTTCTCCAGATCTCAGCTGTGTAGCTGTGATCTGGAGAAATGGAAGAGCGATCAGACAGCTGATCGTTATAGTCCCCCAAGAGGCTAGTAAAATACAAAAAATAAAAGTTTTTTAAAAAAAACTTAAAAATTCAAATCACCCTACATTCGGTCCATTGAAATCTAAAGAATTAAAATAATAAAAAAATATACACATATTTAATATCGCCACAATCAGAAATGCCGGATCTATCAAACTATAAAATCAATCAATCTGAATGGTAAACGGCGTAGCGGCAAACACATTTTTTAACCCCTAAGATAAAAGTAAACCTATACATATTTGGTGTCTACAAACTCGTACTGACCTGAGACATCACATAGACATATCAGTTTTACCATATAATGAACATGGTGAATAAAATATCCCAAAAATTATTGTGCGATTGCCCTTTTTTTTGCAGTTTATCCGCACTTGAAATTTTTCCAATACACTATATGATAAAACTTATGGTTTCATTTAAAACTACATAAACAATAATCCCTTATGTAGAAAGATTGACGGAAAAATAAAAAAAAGTTATGGCTCTCGAAAGAAGTGGAGCAAAAAACCCCCCACAAAAAAACGGAAAATCGCCCAGGGTTAAACAATCAACCTTAGCATACAACTGATAGGGTCCCTGAGAAACTGGGAAATCTGAAAAATTGCACATTTTGACTCCTTCCAACACTGGCCCTGACTGTAAATAGGAATTAATTTTGGAGTAGGGCTTATATTTCAAGCATTCGCCAAAAATCCCATAAAATCATGCTAGATCTTATTTTTGGTGTAGGTTGTCTTTTTGAGGAAACAGGGTATTCATGAACCCTCTGCAGGTCTTTGAGTTGCCTTCATAACAACATAGAGAAGGAACTAGAAGCAAACAGCAGAAGAAGCAGAAGCAAAGAAAATACAGCTGAAAAAACCCAGAGCAGAAAGCCTAAAAATGTAACCACAAAATTAGTGCAGAAAGTACATGAGTAGATATCTCTTACTGGATAGAGCTGGAGGAAACACATCCTGAGGAACATCGGGATCTTCTTGTTTACAGTCCTGTGGGAGAAGAGGACGGGGACATCTCTCTGGTGTTGTCCTCTTACTGGATAGAACTGGAGGAGACACATACAGGGACTGAATTCATTCCTTACATACAGATAATTATAGGCTGTGTGTATTTAGTCCTGTCTATTACCTGGTGATGTGGGGGGCTGGGGAACCTCCATCATGACGTCCTTGTACAGATCTTTGTGTCCTTCTAAATACTCCCACTCCTCCATGGAGAAATAGACGGTGACGTCCTGACACCTTATAGGAACCTGACACATACAATGATACCGTCACCCCCGATCCCTTCATAGCGTTACTGTATAATGTCCCAGCATTCCCAGCAGTGTCACCTCTCCAGTCAGCAGCTCAATCATCTTGTAGGTGAGTTCTAGGATCTTCTGGTCATTGATGTCCTCATGTATCGGGGGGTGAGGTGGAGGCCCCGTGATTGGGCTCAGGGGTCTTCCCCATCCCTCAGACACAGGGGCCTGACAGCGCTCACTAGAGGTCTTCTTCACTACTGTGTAATCCTGGTTATGGAGAGACACAGTAATAAATCTCACTCCAGACATTTCCAGAGTCCTCACCTCTCCAGTTCTGTCCATCTGTTATTCCCATAGATAAGAATGATGTAATGTGACATCATCAGAATCTCTCACCTCTCCAGTAAGCCGGAAGAGGATCTCTAGGGTGAGGTGTAATATCCTCTCCGCCATCTTGTCCCTGTCCATATCCATCCTTGATGGGTCAGTCAGGAGAATTCTCTTATATAGAAGATCTCCACTGAGAGGATCCGATATTGTAGGGACCTGAATGGGGAGAAGATGACGATGTAACATCATAAAGAATCCGGTGTAACAATTACTGAAGATAACCGTTCACTAGATAGGCATGATTGCCGCGCTGCCATGAGGAGTCCAGACTTAACTCTGCTGCCTTATTACAGTGAATGGATCCTTTGGGGGTTTCATCTGAATCATGTCATTTGAAGAATTACATGTAAACCTGTCATGCTAATAGGTTGAGGGGAAGGGCGTAACCTCACTGCTCCCTGAACCAGGCTTATCCAGAGGGGCATGATTAAGTGCATACCCAGTCATCACCAGAGCCTCTGAGGTAGACACCAGTTACCAATACAGGGCAGTCCCTGGTTGTTGTTTTTCACCAAGAGGCTGAGCGGTGTATCATGAGAAAAATGGCGTGGGAACCACTGCATCTAGGGAAGAACAGGAAGGATAGGCCCTATCACTTACTCTGAGCAACCCTGAGCTCCACGATGTCCCAAGACAGGATCTTTCCCCTTGTGCGGTAATCATGTATCTATCCCCGTCTTACTCTAATCACAACCGTGTCTAGTGAGCAGGGCAGGAGGAACACTAGTCCTGCTTAACGATAATGACACAAAAGGAAAACGACAGACATAGGAAAAAGAAACTGCATTCCCAAACAACAGGTGGTGAAAAAGGGGGATGGAAAAAAGAAATAAGTAAAAAGGGACATGATCAATAGGAAGACATCAAAGAAAATTTCCAAGCTGCAATCTCCAGGATCAAATTCAAAACAATTTCTCCTTCCATGGCTCATAACTCCATGCCAGGACCATGGAAAAGCAAGTTTTCACTGGCAACTACTGAGGTAAAGTGGTGAGAACTTATACGGGGGGGGGGGGGGGCTGTTCAGAAATCAGAACAGCTGAGACTACTCAGGATGGTAAGCCAAGAAAGACACGAGGGTCTGCTTAACCCTAGGAGCGCCAGCACAAGCATAGTCTGCACAGCTAAGTGGAAGGCAAAGCAGATCCAACTAGTGCTGGCTTATGCTGTGACCTTCTGACCCATGGGATAGGGGGCGACCTCTCTCTGATAACTTGGAGTCAAAACCCTGATGTAAGTGTTCAGTGTAGAGAATGGGATAAATGTGATCCAAAAGTCACAGACAGTTGGAGAAGTCACATCTATGATCAGCTCTAATCCTGCCATCTCCACCGCTCTCATTACACAAGTATAACACATATAATACTGGAGGATAAAACAAGACTGAGCACAAGACCTTCACAGCCGTCTACACATCATAGGGAGATTTCATGCACCTTCTCTCCATCTACCTGATGATCCTGAGGAACATCGGGATCTTCTTGTTTACAGTCCTGTGGGAGAAGAGGACGGGGACATCTCTCTGGTGTTGTCCTCTTACTGGATAGAACTGGAGGAGACACATACAGGGACTGAATCCATTCCTTACATACAGATAATTATAGGCCGTGTGTATTTAGTCCTGTCTATTACCTGGTGATGTGAGGGGCTGGGGAACCTCCATCATGACGTCCTTGTACAGATCTTTGTGTCCTTCTAAATACTCCCACTCCTCCATGGAGAAATAGACGGTGACGTCCTGACACCTTATAGGAACCTGACACATACAATGATACCGTCACCCCCGATCCCTTCATAGCGTTACTGTATAATGTCCCAGCATTCCCAGCAGTGTCACCTCTCCAGTCAGCAGCTCAATCATCTTGTAGGTGAGTTCTAGGATCTCCTGGTCATTGATGTCCTCATGTATCGGGGGGTGAGGTGGAGGCCCCGTGATTGGGCTCAGGGGTCTTCCCCATCCCTCAGACACAGGGGCCTGACAGCGCTCACTAGAGGTCTTCTTCACTACTGTGTAATCCTGGTTATGGAGAGACACAGTAATAAATCTCACTCCAGACATTTCCAGAGTCCTCACCTCTCCAGTTCTGTCCATCTGTTCTTCCCATAGATAAGAATGATGTAATGTGACGTCATCAGAATCTCTCACCTCTCCAGTAAGCCGGAAGAGGATCTCTAGGGTGAGGTGTAATATCCTCTCCGCCATCTTGTCCCTGTCCATATCCATCCTTCACGGGGCAATCAGGAGAATTCTCTTATATAGAAGATCTCCACTGAGAGGATCCGATATTATAAGGACCTGAATGGGGAGATGAGCCCATATGGAAACTTAATGGTGATAAGGGAGGTGAGATATCATTTGAGTACTAACAAATATTCAACATGAAATGTGCTATGTAATAACAGTAGGAAAATAAGAAAGTGCAAAAACAAATAATTTCCCAGTTTTTCGGTTAAGAACAGGGCAATGGAATTAGGATTCAATGTATTCTTGTCTCTAACGGTAGAAGAGGAGCCCACACATGGCGTACAGATCTGTGCACTCGCTGACGCGCACAATTTACCACCCATTTCTCGTATGAATGCAGCAAAATAGTGAAAATCAACCCAATTACAAAATGTGCCCACATTATATTTCACTCCTAAACTAGAAAAATTATGTAAATAAAAAAGTTTAGGTATTCTAAACTGGTTTCGGAGCCTGTAGACTTTAACCCCTTAAATACCACGGGCAGTAAAATTATGTCCTAGCGGGAAATAAGTCGCCTACCCCAGGCCGCCAATGTGGCCAAAATGCCTCCCCACCCGATCATCTAAAATGGATCATCCTTCTCCTCTGAGTTCTGTCGTATCTGTCAGATGCGACGTCAAAGTTCTCCCCAGGTCCAGCCAGGCCACCCCATGTGCAGAGCGGCTCTCAGCCGGCTCCCTGCTAGTAGTGACACTGAGTTCACTGCAGCTCACACTGCCATGCCGTGGACCCGGGGAGTGTGAGTGCAGTAGCACCCACACTCCTCCCATGGAAGGTTTGCACTTCCAGAAAATGGGGGATACATTCTCAAAGTGTGCCACCCATATTCTGGAAGGTACAAAGTCGTCATAGGACCTCCAAAATGGATTACAGCGGACCAGATTTTTTTTTCTTTTCAATAAATTGCTAAAAGAGCCAGGAATGTGTTGGGGAGTGTTTTTTCTCAAATAACATTTTTTTTTGTCTTTTTTTATTACTGACTAGGTTAGTGATGTCAAGTATCTGATAGATGCCGTGACATCATTAACCCTAACCCCAACAACCCCATTTACAGTACAGAAGAATAGTTTGGACACACCTTCTCATTCAAAGAGTTTTCATTGTTTTCATGACTCTTAAAATTGTAGATTCACATTGAAGGCATCAAAACTATGAATTAACACGTGTGGAATGAAATACTTAACAAAATAGTGTGAAACAACTGAAAATGTGTCTTATTTTCTAGGATCTTCAAAGTAGCCACCTTTTACTTTGATTACTGCTTTGCACACTTTTGGCATTCTCTTGATGATCTTCAAGAGGTAGTCCCCGGAAATGGTCTTCTAACAGTCTTGAAGGAGTTCCCAGAGATGCTTAGCACTTGTTGACACTTTTGCCTTCACTCTGCAGTCCAGCTCACCCCAAACCATCTTGATTGGGTTCAGGTCTGGTGACTGTGGAGGCCAGGTCATCTGGCGTAGCATCCCATCACTCTCCTTCTTAGTCAAATAGCCCTTACACAGCCTGGAGGTGTTTGGGGTCATTGTTGTGTTGAAAAATAAATGATGGTCCAACTAACCTTAAACCGGATGGAATAGCACGCCGCTGCAAGATGCTGTGGTAGCCATGTTGGTTCAGTATGCCTTCAATTTTGAATAATTCCCCAACAGTGTCACCAGCAAAGCACCCCCACACCTCCTTCTCCATTCTTCACGGTGGGAACCAGGCATGTAGAGTCCATCCGTTCACCTTTTCTGTGTCGCACAAAGACATGGTCATTGGATCCAAAGATCTCAAATTTGGACTCATCAGACCAAAGCACAGATTTTCACTGGCCTAATGTCCATTCCTTGTGTTCTTTAGCCCAAACAAGTCTCTTCTGCTTGTTGCCTGTCCTTAGCAGTGGTTTCCTAGCAGCTATTTTACCATGAAGGCCTGCTGCACAAAGTCTCCTCTTAACAGTTGTTCTAGAGATGTGTCTGCTGCTAGAACTCTGTGTGGCAATGACCTGGTCTCTAATCTGAGCTGCTGTTAACCTGCAATTTCTGAGGCCCTAACTTATCCTCTGCAGCAGAGGTGACTCTTGGTCTTCCTTTCCTGGGGCGGTCCTCATGTGAGCCAGTTTCTTTGTAGCATTTGATGGTTTTTGCCACTGCATTTGGGGACACTTTCAAAGTTTTCCCAATTTTTCGGACTGACTGATCTTCATTTCCTTAAGTAATGATGGCCACTCGTTTTTCTTTACTTAGCTGCTTTTTTCTTGCCATAATACAAATTCTAACAGTCTATTCAGTAGGACTATCAGCTGTGTATCCACCAGACTTCTGCACAACACAACTGATGGTCCCAACCCCATTTATAAAGGCAAGAAATCCCACTTATTAAACCTGACAGGGCACACCTGTGAAGTGAAGACCATTTCCGGTGACTACCTCTTGAAGCTCATCAAGAGAATGCCAAGAGTGTGCAAAGCAGTAATCAAAGCAAAAGGTGGCTACTTTGAAGAACCTAGAATATAAGACATATTTTCAGTTGTTTCACACTTTTTTGTTAAGTATTTCATTCCACATGTGTTAATTCATAGTTTTGATGCCTTCAATGTGAATCTACCATTTTCAGAGTCATGAAAATAAAGAAAACTCTTTGAATGAGAAGGTGTGTACAAACTTTTGGTTTGTACTGTATGTCCCCATTTGCCACCGCATTATGGCAATGGGAAGAGTCGGGGCGAAGCGCCAGAATTAGCGCATGTAATGGATGCGCCAATTCTGGGTGGCTGCGGCCTGCTATTCTTAGGCTGAGAAGGGCTAAATAACCATGTGTCTTTCAACCCTGAGAATACCAGACCACAGCTGTCCACTATACCTTGGCTGTAAATCCAATTTGTGGGGTCTCATGGTGTGATATTGTGGGTTATGTACCATTTTGTGTAGGTTCATATTTTGAGTGTGGTGGTCTGTCTATTCGATATATTGTTTGTCCTGTTAAGTCAAGTTATATCCCCTTGAAGTACTTCTGTGCCTAGGTCTGGGGGAGGGGGCCTGGAATCCACCTAAACTCTGTTTACCTGAGAGATTAGTGATTCTGGGTGAGACTAAAGGTACCGTCACACTTAGCGACGCTCCAGCGATCCGACCAGCGATCTGACCTGGCAGGGATCGCTGGAGCGTCGCTACATGGTCGCTGGTGAGCTGTCAATCAGGCAGATCTCCACAGCGATCAGAGATCAGCCACCAGCAACCCGTGTAACGACGCTGTGCTTGGTAACCATAGTACACATCGGGTTACTAAGCAAAGCGCTTTGCTTATAGTTACCCGATGTGTACCTTGGCTACGTGTGCAGGGAGCAGGGAGCCGGCTTCTAGAAGCTGCGGACGCTGGTAACCAAGGTAAATATCGGGTAACCAAGCAAAGCGCTTTGCTTGGTTACCCGATGTGTACCTTGGTTACCAGCGTCCGCAGAAGCCGGCTCCCTGCTCCCTGCACATTCAGCTCGTTGCTCTCTCGCTGTTAAACACAGCGATGTGTGCTTCACAGCGGGAGAGCAACAACCAAAAAATGGTCCAGGACATTCAGCAACAACCGGCGACCTCACAGCAGGGGCCAGGTCGTTGCTGGATGTCACACACAGCGACATCACTAGCAAGATCACTGTTGCGTCACAAAAAATGTGACTCAGCAGCGATCTCGCTATGTGAGACGTGGCCTTTACAAGAGAGATGAAGCTAGATTGAACCTCTGAGGGAGACGCCGCGGCTGCGGCCAGCACCCCAAAGACACTGTGAGAAACCCCGATTTCCCTGGAGAAGGACTGCTGGAGGAGTGTGACTGAACTCCGGGACATTTATGCCATTTCTGGACTCGTTTTACCCTCCGTGTGGTGGATTATTTGATGGTCATTCTATGTTGCAAGGAATAAATATGCTTCGGATTGTTCACTCATCTCTCGCTCTGTTGATTGTGTGATATGGGAGAAGGACCCCTTCACAAGGGGATCCCACTTTTTTTAAATTATTTATAAATTAAAAAAACAGCATGGGGAGACCTTCATTTTGGAATACCAGCCAATATGAAGCTGCCAGCTGTGGTCTGCAGCCGTCTACTTTACCCTAGCTGTTTGTTTTTTTTTTGTTTTGTTGTTTTTTTAATTATTTAGTTTTTTGGTTTTTTTTTTAGCTAAATACAAGGTTAAACACTCTTTAGTGCCACATGAAAGTCACTAAATGGTGCCAGCTTAGAATATACAGGGGCATGGGACATTATATATGTGTTTGACATCTATTTATCCAGCCATCTATCCATCCTAGCTTATTAGGCTGTGTGTCCACAATCAGGATTTGCAGTGATTCGGACGCAGAGTGTTTTGCAGTACAAGAACAGTGGTGGGATGTTTAGAAATCTCCTGCCCATTGTGCTTCTTTTCTCTGCAGCATAAACTGACCAGCGGCGCGGCTTCCTGAGACACAGGATGTCAGTTTATACTGTGCAGATGAAATTGTTCTTCGTAGGGAAAATAAAGTCTGCAGTGGCCTGAACCCAGATCGTAGGCATGGGCAGCTGCATTCTCACGTGGACAACACTCGCATCTCTGCAGAAGGGCTGACACTGTGTCCTAGATGCAGTGTTGCCGGATTGTGGGAACAGCCTAAAAGTGAGAAATTTGGCACTACAGCAACATTTCTGTGAAGTACCTGTGGAGTCAAAATGCTCACTGTAACCCTGAATAAAATTCTTGATTGGTCTAGTGTCCAAAATGGGGTCACTTGGGGGGGGGGGGGGTGTTTATGCTGTATAGGTACCTTAGGAGCCGTGCAAATGCGACATGGTGCCCACAATTTATTTCAACTTTTGCAAAATTCACATGGTGCTGTTTCTGTTCTGAGCCCTCCTGTTTGTCCAAACAGAGGTTTTTGGCCACATATCAAGGAGCTCATAAAAATTTGTATAACAAACTGTGGTGCCACTTTTTGGTGTTTCCTCTTGAAAAAGTGAGAAATTTGGTGCTATAGCAACATTTTTGTTAAATAAAATGAACATTTTTAAAATGACGACCTAAGGTTATCAAATTCTGTGAAGTACCCATGGGTTCAAAATGCTCAATATACCCCTGGATAAAATGTATGAGGGGTCTAGTTTTCGAAATTGGATCACTTGTGGGGGAGCTCGACTGTTTAGGCACCTTAGGGGCTCTCTAAACACGACATGGCATTCACTAATTTTAAAGTCAAATGGCGCTCCTTCCCTTCCGAGCCCTACCATGTGCACAAGCAGTTGATTTCCACCACATATAAGGTATCTGTGTACTCAGGAGAAACTGCACAATAAATTGTATGCTGCATTTTTTCCTGATACCCTTGTGAATAAAAGCTTTCTGGTTAAAGTAACAATTTTGTTGTAAAAATGCATTTTTTTTTTATTTTCACGGCTGAACGTTATAAATTTCTGTGAAGCCTCCGGGGTTCCAAGTGCTCACCAAACATCTAGAGAAATTCCTCGAGGGGTCTAGATTCCAAACTGGGGTCACTTGTGGGGGGTTTCTGCTGTTTAGATACCTCAAGGGCCCTACAAATGTTACATGGCGCCCGCAATTTATTTCAGCTAAATTTGCTTTCCAAAATTCAAATATCACTCCTTCTGTTCCGGCTCCTCCCATTTGTCCAAACAGAGGTTTTTAACCTCATGTGGGGAATCACCGCGCTCATAAGAAATTGGGGAAGAAACCGTGGGGTCCACTTTTTGGCGTTACCTCTAGAAACCTGTCAAAGTGACACCGGTCAGAATTATAAAAAAATGGCCGAGTCATAAAGTACAAAACTGACTCCATCCTTAAAGGGAACCTGTCATCAGAAATTTGGCTTTCAACCTAAAAGTTTCCCCCTCTGCAGCTCGTGGGCTGCATTCTAGTAAGGTTTCTATACTTTTTGTGCCCCCTTTTAAACCAAAATAAATACTTTATAAAACTGTACCTTTCGGTTTGAAAATCTTGTAAATCGTCCATGGGGGCGGGCCGTGTGGCGTCCGTTGCTGTATCTTATGCCGTCCCCCATGCTCAAAATCATCCCGGAGGACGCCGCCCACTGCGCCCGAGGTCCCGTGCACGCCGGGACACGTGGTGACGTGGTCGCAGGCACGAGAGTATGGGCGGCGCTGTGATTGCATCGCAAGCGCCCGCCCATACTCTCGTGCCCGCCCTTTCCCCACTGCCTCCAGCGTTCTGCGCCGGCCCGACGTCACCTCCTTCCCATCGTACCCTTCAGCAGGAAATAGATGGGAGGGGCGGAGCAGGCCACCACAGGAGAAGCGGAGAGGATCGGAGCGACGTACAGAGGGGAGAGCGCGGCCACGAGAGTATAGGCGGGCACTTGCGATGCAATCACAGCGCCGCCCATACTCTCATGCGTGCGACCACGTCACCAGGTGTGCTGGCGTGCACGGGACCTCGGGCGCAGCGGGCGGCGTCCTGAGGGATGATTTGGAGCATGGGGGACGGCGTAAGATACAGCAACATGGACAGCCCGCCCCCATGGACGATTTACAAGATTTTCAAACCGAAAGGTACAGTTTTATAAAGTATTTATTTTGGTTTAAAAGGGGGCACAAAAAGTATAGAAACCTTACTAGAATGCAGCCCAGGAGCTGCAGAGGGGGAAACATTTAGGTTGAAAGCCAAATTTCTGATGACAGGTTCCCTTTAAGGAGTTAAAATGAATGTAAATGAGCCGGTCAGGAATAGCGGGAAACTGGTCCTGAACTGGTTAAAGGTGAAAATAGCTGAGAAATGAAGGGGTTAATGATAATGACTACCCCCAAATAACAGAGACCCTGCACCTACCTCCACCTGCAGAGCCGCACACTAGATATATAATAACCTGCACCTACCTCCACCTGCAGAGCCGCACACTAGATATATAATAACCTGCACCTACCTCCACCTGCAGAGCCGCACACTAGATATATAATACCCTGCACCTACCTCCACCTGCAGAGCCGCACACTAGATATATAATAACCTGCACCTACCTCCTCCTGCAGAGCCGCACACTAGATATATAATACCCTGCACCTACCTCCACCTGCAGAGCCGCACACTAGATATATAATACCCTGCACCCACCTCCACCTGCAGAGCCGCACACTAGATATATAATACCCTGCACCTACCTCCTCCTGCAGAGCCGCACACAGATATATAATACCCTGCACCTACCTCCACCTGCAGAGCCGCACACTAGATATATAATACCCTGCACCTACCTCCTCCTGCAGAGCCGCACACAGATATATAATACCCTGCACCTACCTCCACCTGCAGAGCCGCACACTAGATATATAATACCCTGCACCTACCTCCACCTGCAGAGCCGCACACTAGATATATAATACCCTGCACCTACCTCCACCTGCAGAGCCGCACACTAGATATATAATACCCTGCACCTACCTCCACCTGCAGAGCCGCACACTAGATATATAATACCCTGCACCTACCTCCACCTGCAGAGCCGCACACTAGATATATAATACCCTGCACCTACCTCCACCTGCAGAGCCGCACACCAGATATATAATACCCTGCACCTACCTCCACCTGCAGAGCCGCACACCAGATATATAATACCCTGCACCTACCTCCACCTGCAGAGCCGCACACTAGATATATAATACCCTGCACCTACCTCCACCTGCAGAGCCGCACACTAGATATATAATACCCTGCACCTACCTCCACCTGCAGAGCCGCACACTAGATATATAATACCCTGCACCTACCTCCTCCTGCAGAGCCGCACACTAGATATATAATACCCTGCACCTACCTCCACCTGCAGAGCCGCACACTAGATATATAATACCCTGCACCTACCTCCACCTGCAGAGCCGCACACTAGATATATAATACCCTGCACCTACCTCCTCCTGCAGAGCCGCACACTAGATATATAATACCCTGCACCTACCTCCACCTGCAGAGCCGCACACTAGATATATAATACCCTGCACCTACCTCCACCTGCAGAGCCGCACACTAGATATATAATACCCTGCACCTACCTCCACCTGCAGAGCCGCACACTAGATATATAATACCCTGCACCTACCTCCACCTGCAGAGCCGCACACTAGATATATAATACCCTGCACCTACCTCCACCTGCAGAGCCGCACACTAGATATATAATACCCTGCACCTACCTCCACCTGCAGAGCCGCACACTAGATATATAATACCCTGCACCTACCTCCACCTGCAGAGCCGCACACTAGATATATAATACCCTGCACCTACCTCCACCTGCAGAGCCGCACACTGGATATATAATACCCTGCACCTACCTCCACCTGCAGAGCCGCACACTGGATATATAATACCCTGCACCTACCTCCTCCTGCAGAGCCGCACACTAGATATATAATAACCTGCACCTACCTCCTCCTGCAGAGCCGCACACTAGATATATAATACCCTGCACCTACCTCCACCTGCAGAGCCGCACACTAGATATATAATACCCTGCACCTACCTCCTCCTGCAGAGCCGCACACTAGATATATAATACCCTGCACCTACCTCCTCCTGCAGAGCCGCACACTAGATATATAATAACCTGCACCTACCTCCTCCTGCAGAGCCGCACACTAGATATATAATACCCTGCACCTACCTCCACCTGCAGAGCCGCACACTAGATATATAATACCCTGCACCTACCTCCACCTGCAGAGCCGCACACTAGATATATAATACCCTGCACCTACCTCCTCCTGCAGAGCCGCACTCTAGATATATAATACCCTGCACCTACCTCCACCTGCAGAGCCGCACACTAGATATATAATACCCTGCACCTACCTCCACCTGCAGAGCCGCACACTAGATATATAATACCCTGCACCTACCTCCACCTGCAGAGCCGCACACTAGATATATAATACCCTGCACCTACCTCCACCTGCAGAGCCGCACACTAGATATATAATACCCTGCACCTACCTCCACCTGCAGAGCCGCACACTAGATATATAATACCCTGCACCTACCTCCACCTGCAGAGCCGCACACTAGATATATAATACCCTGCACCTACCTCCACCTGCAGAGCCGCACACTAGATATATAATACCCTGCACCTACCTCCACCTGCAGAGCCGCACACTAGATATATGGCTGCTCTGTGCTTACAGGACCTGTGATGATGTCACATGGAGGGGAGGAGTCAGGGTCACATGATCAGCTCCTCAGTATCCGGATCCGCACAGATCGTATGGAGTGAGTCTCTCGTCTTTCTTTATAGTAAAGGCATCATGTATTTGGTAACAGTAGAGGACGAGGATCGCATCGGACAACGCATTTCCAGCAGTTGTTGCAGATACTCAGAGCATCCATGTAATACAATCACATACACTTATAACATATGGAAGACTAGACGGTGACCAATGAGACTTTGGCAAGTCCTAATTAATTCCAACCCACCTCCCGCACCACATCACAGAGGGGAATGGAGGAAGGAGAATGGGTTCAGAATTTATCCAAGACAAATACGGTAGGGAATAGTTCTGTAAATTTGCAGAAATGATACATTGATGTACAACATATCGGGCGTAACAGACACTGATATCAACAGACTCAAAAATCCTCCTAAGCATATCTAACACATGTGACAGATATAACGCATACATATCACACTGCATAACGAGTACTGGTGTATATACATAGCACACTGCATAACGAGTATCGGTGTATATACATAGCACACTGCATAACGAGTATTGGTGTATATACATATCACACTGCATAACGAGTACTGGTGTATATACATATCACACTGCATAACGAGTACTGGTGTATATACATATCACACTGCATAACGAGTACTGGTGTATATACATATCACACTGCATAACGAGTACTGGTGTATATACATATCACACTGCATAACGAGTACTGGTGTATATACATAGCACACTGCATAACGAGTACTGGTGTATATACATAGCACACTGCATAACGCATATTGGTGTATATACATAGCACACTGCATAACGAGTATTGGTGTATATACATATCACACTGCATAACAAGTACTGGTGTATATACATAGCACACTGCATAACAAGTATAGGTGTATATACATAGCACACTGCATAACGCATATTGGTGTATATACATAGCACACTGTATAACGAGTATTGGTATATATACATAGCACACTGCATAACGAGTACTGGTGTATATACATAGCACACTGCATAACGAGTATTGGTGTATATACATAGCACACTGCATAACGAGTACTGGTGTATATACATAGCACACTGCATAACAAGTATTGGTGTATATACATATCACACTGCATAACGAGTATTGGTGCATATACATAGCACACTGCATAACGAGTATTGGTGTATATACATATCACACTGCATAACGAGTATTGGTGTATATACATATCACACTGCATAACGAGTATTGGTGCATATACATAGCACACTGCATAACGAGTATTGGTGTATATACATATCACACTGCATAACGAGTATTGGTGCATATACATAGCACACTGCATAACGAGTATTGGTGTATATACATATCACACTGCATAACGAGTACTGGTGTATATACATAGCACACTGCATAACAAGTATTGGTGTATATACATATCACACTGCATAACGAGTATTGGTGCATATACATAGCACACTGCATAACGAGTATTGGTGTATATACATATCACACTGCATAACGAGTATTGGTGTATATACATAGCACACTGCATAACGAGTATTGGTGTATATACATATCACACTGCATAACGAGTATTGGTGTATATACATATCACACTGCATAACGAGTATTGGTGTATATACATAGCACACTGCATAACGAGTACTGGTGTATATACATAGCACACTGCATAACAAGTATTGGTGTATATACATATCACACTGCATAACGAGTATTGGTGCATATACATAGCACACTGCATAACGAGTATTGGTGTATATACATATCACACTGCATAACGAGTATTGGTGCATATACATAGCACACTGCATAACGAGTATTGGTGTATATACATAGCACACTGCATAACAAGTATTGGTGTATATACATATCACACTGCATAACGAGTATTGGTGTATATACATAGCACACTGCATAATGAGTATTGGTGTATATACATAGCACACTGCATAACAAGTATTGGTGTATATACATATCACACTGCATAACAAGTATTGGTGTATATACATAGCACACTGCATAATGAGTATTGGTGTATATACATAGCACACTGCATAACGAGTATTGGTGTATATACATATCACACTGCATAACAAGTATTGGTGTATATACATAGCACACTGCATAACGAGTATTGGTGTATATACATAGCACACTGCATAACGAGTATTGGTGTATATACATAGCACACTGCATAACGAGTATTGGTGTATATACATAGCACACTGCATAACAAGTATTGGTGTATATACATAGCACACTGCATAACGAGTATTGGTGTATATACATAGCACACTGCATAACGAGTATTGGTTTATAGAGATGAGCGATGTTCGATTCGAACGGTTCGCCAATTTCAAATTCGAGTGATTTTGCTCAGTGTTCGATTCGTTTTACGAACTCGAACGATTTGCTTCAAGTTCGGCAGTTCGAGTTACCGTTCGATAACAGTTCAATCACCAAAAGCGTGGCTACTTACTAGCTGGCCTTTCACTGTAATACTGTCAGTCACTGTTAATAATGATATTATCAAAATTCAGCGTATAGTGTGGGGGGACGGGGTTTAGATCAGTGCTGCTGAGTGCTGAAAGAATGGCGATTGCCATTTTTTTTTCCTAACCGCGCGTACAGTGGGGCGGGCCAGGCTGTCAGCCAATCACCGACACACACACAGCAAAGTGGATTTTTGCCAGACAAGCAAGGGCATGTGTCATAGGCTGTGCATGTCACATGTCCTTGCCCTATAAGACCCGGCCATTTTCCCCTTCGCCGCCATTATCTCTCTGCTGCGGGTGTGTGACAGTCACCGCTCCTGCTGCTGCTGATGTGTGCGCTATAGACTTATACAGTGCAATCTACATATCGGTTTAGGGATTAGGGACTACTTGTAATTTCAGCCCTTTTCAGGGCTACATTACAGCATTTTATAGCCATTTTTGCTAGGCAGTTCTTTGCCAGAGCTGTGCAAGGTTTTATCACAGCGTCTGTCTAAATCAGCTCAGGCAATTCCTTGGGGCATAGTTTCATTGTAAGGGATAGTACGTGAGGATTCCTCTGCTGACAAGCAAGCTAGACCACCTCTGCATTGTGCCCCACCTGTCCATTTTTTCTACGCAATTTTAATTGCAAAAAGTGCTGCCAGTTATAGGGGCATAGTTTCATTGTCTGGGATAGTACGTGAGGGTTCCTCTGCTGACAAGCAAGCTACACCACCTCTGCATTCTACATCACCTGTCCATTTTTGCTACGCAATTTTAATTGCAAAAAGTGCTGCCAGTTTTAGGGGGATAGTTTCATTGTCTGGGATAGTACGTGAGGGTTCCTCTGCTGACAAGCAAGCTACGCCACCTCTGCATTCTACACCACCTGTCCATTTTTGCTACGCAATTTTAAGTGCAAAAAGTGCTGCCAGTTTTAGGGGCATAGTTTCATTGTCTGGGATAGTACGTGAGGGTTCCTCTGCTGACAAGCAAGCTACACCACCTCTGCATTCTACACCACCTGTCCATTTTTTCTACGCAATTTTAATTGCAAAAAGTGCTGCCAGTTTTAGGGGCATAGTTTCATTGTCTGGGATAGTACGTGTTGGTTCTTCAGCTGTCAATAAAGCTAGACCACCTCTGCATTCTACACCATCTTTCCATTTTTGCTACGCCATTTTAAGTGTCCAATTTGGTCACAAACAAAATGAGTTGCAAAAGGACAGATGCTGGTGGAAAGGGTAACAGGCGTGTTGGAAAGGGAAAAAAAGTTTTTGTCCGTGGGGTAGGTGGTAAAGCAACAGTAACATCTGCTGAAGAAAGGCCATCTTCCATCAAAAGTAAGATGTCTACTACTTTCCGTGGACAATCTGATATGATCCCTTTGTTACGGAAACGACCAACTCTACCAAGATGATGCACAAAAAAAGCTTGAATAGATCTCAAGTGCTCCATCAAGTGGCCTCTCCTCCACCTCAACTTCAACATCCCAAAGACTCCAGTCCCCTGAATTGTCACTCCAATTGCACTTGCTTTCTAACAGCTCTCAAGTCTGCACCCGCCCTGCAGAGTATGGGGTAACAGAGATGGTTGAGTCGGCAGAGCTGTTCAGTCACACTATAGCCTGGGAATCAGAGGTCTGCTTCAAAGCTACAGTGAGTCCAGACCAGGAAATGATCTGCAGTGATGCCCAGAAGCTTTGTGAGTCAGATTCACGCCCTGATGAAAACGTTTCTGAGCATAATGTAGTCCCTCATTCACCAAGAGGAGTTACAGTTTGGGGAGACAATGAGGAACATGCTGATGACGATGAGACTCAGATACCTGATTAGAATGACAACTTAACTATTCGGTCAATGCAGGAAGAGATTGGCTCTGAGGACGAGGGGAATGCAAACACACAGGGTGATGATGAGGTTGTAGATCCCACTTACTGTCAACCCACAGTCAGGCACTCGATGAGATCAGCAGAGGTGGTGGAGGAGGATGCGACTGACGACGAGGTTAGCTTGAGCCTTCCTGAACACAGACGGAGTACTGGAAGCACGTAAACAACTGCATCCTCAGCCACAACTCTGCCTCTGAGCACAAGTCAGTGTGGCTCTGCAGGTCGCATGGGCTCTAAGCCTTGCCTAGCCTGGTCCTTTTTTGACATTGCAAAGGATCTCCCAACTCATGTCATCTGTAAGATTTGTCGCCAATCTCTAAGTAGAGGCCAAAAAACCTCACTAGTTTGACTACTTCGTCCATGAATCGTCACATGGATAACAAGCATAAGTCCCAGTGGGAAGCTCACTGTGCTACAATGCGGCCTAGCAGAGCGGGCCGAAAAAGCCAAAAATGTACTAGGGAAAATATGGCACTGCATTACTGCAAAAGAGAGATATTTAGTTTATTTATTGGCCAATTGTTTTGCTATATTTTATCACTAAGGTTCAGATACGGCTTTAAAGAAGGCAAATAAGTAATTTTATTATAAAGGTTAATATGAAATACAAACTTAAAGGAAAAGTATGATATTGCGTACACTTTTGTATATTGAACATACAAAGGTTAAGTACAGTTAAATACTTACATCACCAAGGAGTTTTGGACATCATCTGTCTGGAACTACAGTCAGAGAAGCATGACATAGACAGAGGACTCCTGGACATCACTGCCCGGACATCTCACGGAGCAGCAAACACGAGCTTCTGTCTGTGCTATATTTCATCTGATCTTATAGAGGCTTGAACAATATTACAAGCCTTAAAGTTAATGTGTTGTAGTCTTATTGATCCATGCCCTTTGATGGCCAGTCTTTGGGCATAGATGAATCAGAGATACACCACACATCAGACAATGGGGTAATAAACCCACAGACATTCAAATCTCCCAAGAATACACATCAGGTATTTGAGCTAGGTAAATGGATATATTGTCTGTCTGTGTATATTCAAGACAAACACACAGAAATCCTTAAGTATATACAAGATTTTGTAACCATGTACACTTTGTCTGTCTGATTAATCAATATGTTATAGTATAACATAATGTATAAACTCAAAAATAGCCATTTTTATATTTGCAATACATTCCACACTTGGCTATTTTGAGCCAAACATTAGTTATACCAGGTACCATACCCTAACGGCATAGTTTTAGCGGATGATACAACAACAAAAAGCAATGCATGCACAATAGCAAAAATTACTCCTAATATATAATGCATATATCAAAAAATCAGGTAACTAAGAAAATACCCATTCCCACCATCTACCATCATCTTGTGTAATGTAATTAATCTAGTATAAATGTATTTCTACTTGTGGTATTTATAAATTTAGCCACCAAACAAGAGAATCGGCCTATTGCTTTAGCAGAATATGCCGCTACTGTGAGTGTTCCTACAATTATTATAGATAATTTTTGTATCTATGATTTCGTTAACAATTTTACATCTTGTGTATAGAGGTCACTATATTGTTAATCTCATATTATTTCCTGCCCTCATACGTTTGCATTTTTCATCTGTATGAGACCACAAATAATAGCAATCTCTTTATAGCCTGTCTGATTCTGTATTTTTATTTGTTCACATCTGCCTATTTTGTTCCTATCACAAGTCATCTGATAAATCGGCTGGTGTAATACTTTGAGTCCTTAGGGCAATCATCTCTTCTGTTAGAGAATGTTCCCCAGTGCAGTTCATACAGGCACAATACAGATTGGAGATGAAGTTTTAGGTCACGTCTTCTTCTACTAGTAATTAGTGATGAGCGAGTACTAAAAAGCTCGGGTGCTCGAGGCTTGGGCCGAGCATCCCAAGATACTCGTGTACTCGGCCCGAGCACCGAGCCCAATGTTATCCTATGGGAGACCCGAGTATTTTTATGAAATGACCCCCGGCAGCATGTAGAAACCCTAAAAATGTCACAAAAGTCTCAGAAGAGTGCTCAAATGACATGGCAACAGCATGGGGAAGATCCCTTGAAGCATTTATCACTCAAAAGTCACAGCTGTGAACAATTTTGTCCGCGTTTTACGCCATTTTTACGGACTCACCAGAAAACCTTCCAAAATGGCACCAAAATGAATTTTCATGGCGGAAATGTTAAGGGCACATACCCAATAGTGAGATAGAGCTGGTGTATGTTACTTTTGGAGATTACATGAAAGATTTTACGTGAAAACATTGTGTGGCACTTCGATGTCCCTGAGAAGAGACGTACATGAAGGCCTCTTGAGTCTAATGTGCCCATTTTGAGGAAGTGGGTCTATTGTAGTATAGCCCTTTGGCAGGGCAGCCAAAAATTGGGAGGCTCCACATTGTCCCTGGATAGAGACGTGCATGAGGGCCTGTAAACCTGAAGTGCCCATTGTAAGGAAGTGGGTCTATTGTAGTATAGCCCTTTGGCAGGGCAGCCAAAAATTGGGAGGCTCCACGTTGTCCCTGGATAGAGACGTGCATGAGGGCCTGTAAACCTGAAGTGTCCATTGTCAGGAAGTGGGTCTATTGTAGTATAGCCCTTAGGCAGGGCAGCCAAAAATTGGGAGGCTCCACATTGTCCCTGGATAGAGACATGCACGAGGGCCTCAAAACATTGTTCCCATTGCAAAGGAGCGGGTCTCCTGTCGTTGTAATGTCCATTCTGAAAGAATGGGCGAAAAAATTTACCACTGGGGGTATACCTGAAACAAAGGCCTAACTATTGTAACGGTCATCATGGTGGCGCATGAGGAGAAGGAGGAGCAGTCCAGCGATTATCCAAAGTCCAGAAGTGTGTACCCATGGGTGAGTGGAGGTACATGGCAAATTCCCGTTACAAACTTTAAATTCCGCTCTCATTTGCTGGTGGTGTGGTGAAGTCTGGCCCAATTCAACCCTTGTTCATCTTGATCAGAGTCAGCCTGTCAGCATTTTCAGTTGACAGGTGGGTGCGTTTATCTGTAATGATTCCACCTGCGGCACTAAAAACACGCTGTGACAAAACGCTAGCGGCAGGGCAGGCCAGGACTTCCAAGGCGTAGAGAGCCAATTCATGCCACGTGTCCAGCTTGGATACCCAATAATTGTAAGGCACAGGGGAATGTCGGAGTACAGTTGTTCGATCTGCAAGGTACTCCTTGAGCATCTGGGCAAACTTAGGATTTCTTGTGGCACTACCCCGCACCTCAGGGGCTGTGGTACGTGAGGGGCTGAGAAAACTGTCCCACATCTTAAAGACTGTTCCCCTACCTCTGGCGGATTGGACTTGTGCCCCTCTCGGCTGTACGCCTTGGTTGTCCACTGATTCCTGACCTATGCCGCTAGCGTTTTGTGAGGGGAATGCTTTGCCTACTTCCGTGACTATGGCCTTCCGGAACTGCTGCATTTTGGCTGACCTCTCCGCCTCGGGAATAAGAGACATAAAGTTCTCCTTGTAGCGTGGGTCTAACAGTGTTACCAACCAGTAATGATTGTCGGCCAAGATGTTCTTAACGCGAGGGTCACGAGACAGGCAGCTTACCATAAAGTCAGCCATGTGCGCCAGACTCTTAACAGCCAGTACTTCAGTATCCTGACCAACACGATGACTGAACATGCTGTCCTCCTCCTCCTCCTCATCTACCCTGTCCTCTGGCCAGCCACGCTGAACCGAGGATATGACTGCATGTCATATCCTCAATTTGGCCGGAGAGTTGCTCCATGTCTTCATCCTTCTCCTCGTCATAGTCCTCCACTGCACGTTGTGATGAGACGAGGCTGGGCTGTGTGTTATCACCTACACCCACTACTGTTTCTTGCTCCAACTCATCGCGCTCCGCCTGCAATGCATCATGTTTGTTTTTGAGCAGAGACCGTTTTAGAAGGCAGAGAAGCGGTATGGTGACGCTAATAATGGCGTCATCACCACTCACCATCTTGGTGGAGTCCTCAAAGTTTTGGAGGATGGTACATAGGTCGGACATCCATCTCCACTCCTCAGGTGTTATGTGTGGAGTTTGACCCATTTCCCGACGGCTTAGGTGATGCAGGTACTCAACAACTGCCCTCTTCTGCTCACATATCCTGACCAACATGTGCAGAGTTGAATTCCAACGCGTGGGGACATCACACACCAGTCTGTGAGCCGGAAGATGCAAACGGCGCTGAAAGCCGGCAAGGCCGGCTGCAGCAGTAGGTGACTTTCGAAAATGTGCAGACAGGCGGCGAACATTTACCAGCAGATCAGACAGCTCTGGGTATGACTTTAGAAACAGCTGAACCACGAGGTTGAGCACATGGGCCACGCATGGAACATGTGTCAGCTGGCCTCGCCTCAAAGCCGCCACCAGGTTCCGGCCATTGTCACACACGACCTTTCCTGGCTTTAGGTTCAGAGGTGTGAGCCAGTGATCTGCCTGCTGTTTCAGAGCTGTCCACACCTCTTCTGCATTGTGGGGTTTGTCACCTATGCAGATTAGCTTCAGCACAGCCTGTTGCCGCTTCGCCGAGGCAGTGCTGCAGTGCTTCCAGCTTGGGACTGGTGTGGAGGGTAAAGTGGATGAGGATGCGCAGGAGAAGGAGGAGGCTGAAGAGCATGACATTCCGGAGCTGTAGAGTGTGGGTGAAACCCTGACTGAGGTAGGGCCTGCAAACCTTGGTGTGGGAAGGATGTGTTCCGTCCCTCGCTCAGACTGGGTCCCAGCTTCCACAATATTAACCCAGTGTGCCGTCAACGAGATGTAGCGGCCTTGCCCACAAGCACTTGTCCACGTGTCTGTGGTTAGGTGGACTTTGGGTGAAACAGTGTTGTTCAGGGCACGTGTGATGTTTTGTGACACGTGGTTATGCAATGCGGGGACGGCACACCGGGAGAAATAGTGGCGGCTGGGGACCGAGTAACGTGGGACAGCTGCCGCCATCAGGTCGCGGAATGCTTCTGTCTCCACCAGCCTAAAAGGCAACATTTCCAGCGCAAGCAGTCGCGAAATGTTAGCATTTAGAACTGTGGCATGTGGGGCGTTGGCAGTGTATTTGCGCCTGCGTTCAAAGGTTTGCTGAATGGATAACTGAACGCTGCGCTGGGACAAGGACGTGCTTGATGATGGTGTTATTTCTGCGTAGGCAACTGTAGGTGCAGGACCGGAGGAGGCTTGTTCGCAGGCAGCATGGACAGGGGATTGGCTCGCATGCACAACAAGCGAAGACGTAGCAGTGACATCAGCAAGCACTGCTCCTCGACTCTGTTGTACTTCCCACAAAGTCGGGTGCTTGGCTGACATGTGCCTGATCATGCTGGTGGTGGTCAGGCTGCTAGTTTTGGTACCATTGCTGATGCTGGCACGGCAGGTGTTGCAAATGGCCTTTTTAGAATCATCTGGAGCCAACTTAAAAAACTGCCAGACTCGGGAAGACATAACATTTGTACAGGCACCTTGTGTCGTGTTGTTGTTCCGGGGAACGGTTGCCTGACTTCTGCCTGGAGCCACCACCCTGCTTCTTACTGCCTGTTGGGATGCTACACCTCCCTCCCCCTGTGCACTGCTGTCCTCGCTCTGCATATCCTCCTGCCAGGTTGGGTCAGTTACTGGATCATCCACCACGTCGTCTTCCTCTTCCGCACCCTGCTCCTCCTCCTGACTTCCTGACAATTGTGTCTCATCATCGTCCACCCCTTGTTGAGACACGTTGCCAACTTTGTGAGAACGTGGCTGCTCAAATATTTGGGCATCTGTACATACGATCTCCTCATGACCCACTTCAACATGAGCTGGCGAGAGGCCAGAATGTGCGAATGGAAACGTGAACAGCTCTTCCGAGTGTCCAAGTGTGGGATCAGTAATGTCCGAGGACGTGTACTCAGCCTTGTGGTAGGAAGGAGGATCAGGTTCTGAAATGTGCGGTGCAGTATCACGGCTACTGACACTTGACCGTGTGGAAGACAGAGTGTTTGTGGTGGTGCCAATCTGACTGGAAGCATTATCCGCTATCCAACTAACAACCTGTTGACACTGGTCTTGGTTCAAGAGCGGTGTACTGCTGCGGTCCCCAAGAATTTGGGACAGGACGTGCAAGCGAGTAGATGTGGCCCTTTGTTGTGGCGAAATTAGAGCTTGCCCACGACCTCGGCCTCTGCCTGCACCACCATCACGTCCACTTCCTTGTTCGTTGCCAACGCCCTTGCGCATTTTGCAATGCTGTGCTGACGTGTATTCACTAGACTTGTGCGTTATATCCAAGTTTGTGCAAAACGCACACAAGTGCACCTGTACGCTGCCACCGACAGGCACACACGTGCGGTTTTTAAATGCAAGCACGGACGCACTAAGAACCTAACAGGTTTTTAGGAGCGACAATTACTGAGAAGTCTGACACTATCAGACACTGCTGACTGATATGTATTATACACTAGACTTGTGCGTTATATAATAGTTTGTGCAAAACGTGCACCTGTACGCTGCCACCGACAGGCACACACGTGCGGCTTTTAAATGCAAGCACGGACGCACTAAGAACCTAACAGGTTTTTAGGAGCAACAATTACTGAGAAGTCTGACACTATCGGACACTGCTGACTGACATGTATTATACACTAGACTTGTGCGTTATATAATAGTTTGTGCAAAACGTGCACCTGTACGCTGCCACCGACAGGCACACACGTGCGGTTTTTAAATGCAAGCACGGACGCACTAAGAACCTAACAGGTTTTTAGGAGCGACAATTACTGAGAAGTCTGACACTATCAGGACTGTTTTAGACTGTGTACACCAGCCCCAGATATGATGAAGGCTGGTATACGGTCACCACTAGGAATGGCTATATACCCTGCCTGCCTGCCTGCCTGCCTGCCTGTATACTGCTACAATAGTCCTGACAAGGACTCTTCTGGTCACTAGCCTGTATTCCGACCTGGCTATACCCTGCCTGTATACAGCAACAATAGTCCTGAGAAGGACTCTGCTACTGTACTCCGACCTGGCTATACCCTGCCTGCCTGTATACAACTATAATAGTCCTGAGAAGGACTTCTGGTCACACTTTTTGCAGCCCTGCTACGGAAATAAATATAAAGGGCCGCAAACCTTTCCCTGAAGCAGCAACACTCTCCCTGCACTGACTGTCTGGATGGCTGTGTGCAGAGCACAGCGCGCCCGCCGGTATAAAGGCTCGGTCACGCTGTGCAGGCCGGCCAATCACTGCAATTCCACAACTAACAGGGCTGTGGCATTGCAGTGGTCTGCCAGCCAATCCCTGCATGAGGGCTGGCTCTCAAAAGAGCGCCAACATGCAGGAATGAAGACCACAAGTACAGCACGAGTATCGCGAGATTACTCGGTCCCCGCCGAGTAGCCCGAGTACAGTGATACTCGTGCGAGTACCAAGTAGTAACAAGCATACTCGCTCATCACTACTAGTAATCCTTCATTTATGTAAAGGGGTCAGTAGTACCTCCATACAAGTTTCTCATATATTGTTATCACGGGTAGTTTTTGTCATACGAAAATGGCTCATATTCATCAGCTGAGCCAGGTACACCCATAGATTCTGTTTGGTTTTTCATAAGGCCACATTTTCCACGGTTGGTCTCTGTGTTTTCGGTCTGAAGGTTGCTTGGCTTCTGACGGAAGTAGATCCATGCCCATGGTGGCGCCAATGATGCAACATTTCCAGATTTTGATCTAAAGGGACAAAAATACACATATTACTCATCTGTCAGTTGGGATGTATTCCCACTTTTCTTGTTTCATAACTGTCAGCACATTGTCTGCTCCTGGAGCAATAACTTCAGCAGGTTCTGGAATACCTTTTGTCACTCAATTGTTTCACCCAAATTTTTGCACAATCATTGATAGGATGTGAAGATCCAAATCATTTATCTTCTCTGCAGAACTGAAGGAGCCCTCCCTCTGACTATCTACGTTTTAGAAATAGACAGTACCATCAACTGACCTATTCTTTTTTTTTTCCAATTTAAGATTTTATTAATTTTCCAGGAAATACAAAATTAGAACATACATCCATACTATTGCAAATGAAACAGATCAGAAGTTAATGCTAGACCAAGCCTTCGCCGGCTTCGCAACATTCTATGGATGGTAGAAATGGAACATAGATAATCACTTAAAAAACAATAAAATGATAAATCAAGGAGAAGATATTCAGACAAGAGGAAGTCAGAGTCTAGAGAAATAGGGGTAGTGCAGAGAAGGGAGAGGATAGAAAGCAGAGTGAGGCGACCGGGACTGATGCAATGTCCGTTGAGATGAAAATTTGTCAAGAGTGCGGTGTGAACTATCTGGAAGAGAAAAGGCCAGAGTGCCCCCCGTCCGGAGGTTAAATTAGTTCAAGAAGTGTTTTACTAGACAAGAAGGAGTCCCATTGGAACCACTTGGAGGCCGTTTCCACCGTCTGCCCTCGAGATTGGGCCATCACCATTTCCATGCGGTGAATAGAGTTGAGCGCGGTTCGTGGTTCGTGGTTCTCCAGTTCTAGGCTCGAGTGATTTTTGGGCTGTTCGAGATCGAACTAGAACTCGAGCTTTTTGCTAAAAGCTCGATAGTTCTAGATACGTTCGAGAACGGTTCTAGCAGCAAAAAGCAGGGCTTTTTACAGCTACAGTGAGCAGGAGCCATCGCTGGCAGCCTGCCACAAGCTGGTAACCAAGATAAACATCGGGTATCCAAGCAAAGCGCTTTGGTTAGTAACCCGATGTTTATCTTAGTTACGTGCAGGAAGCCCACACTTTCCCGCTCAGCTCGCTCCACCCCCTCCTGCCCGCGGCATGTACACATACATACACATACACAAACACACACACACACACACACATCCACCCCCCCCCCTCCCGCCCGCCCGCCCGCTCGCTCGCTCGCTCGGCTTACCTGCGGTGATGAAGTCCCGCCATCCCGACCTCAGCGCTGTCACTGTCCTCCATGGCCGCCGCTTGTCACATCACCTATCGCTTCCGACCCGAGACTGACACTGGCGGTGACGTCACGGACCTCTCGCGATACTTGATGTGAAGGCGCCGGTCATTGACCTCAGTGACAGGGGCTGTCAGTGTGCTGGAGATCAGCGCAGGTAATGTACCTCACTGACAGCAGCACTTGTCACCCCCCTGCAGTGACCTGGGCTGACCCATTGATGTTAGCTCAGGTCACTGCACTGCTCTCCCAGCCAATGGGGAACATCCTGCTCTTCATTGACTGGGACAGTGTGCATCGTCATGGCAACCCCTTGGATTACACCAGACCTGGATTTGTTTTTCAATCTAATAAATTGGTTAAAGAGGGAATGTTTTGGGGAGTGTTTTTTCAAATAAAAATGTGTTTGTCGTGTATTTTTTTTTTATTACTGACTGGGTTGGTGATGTCGGGTATCTGATAGACGCCTGACCTCACCAACCCCAGGGCTTGATGCCAGGTGACATTACACATCTGGTATTAACCCCAAATATTACCCCGTTTGCCACCGCACCAGGGCGCGGGATGAGCTGGGGCGAAGCACCAGGATTGGCGCATCTAATGGATGCGCCACTTCTGGGGCGGCTGCGGCCTGCTATTTTTAGGCTGGGGAGATTCCAATAACCATGGACCTCCCTAGTCTGAGACTATCAGGCCCCAGCTGTCTGCTTTACCTTGGCTGGTGATCCAATTTTGGGGGACCCCTACGTGTTTTTTTTTTTAATTATTTATTTAATTTAAAATAACAGCGTGGGGTGCCCTCAGTTTTGGATTACCAGCCAAGGTGAGGTTGCCAGCTGTGGTCTGCAGGCTGCAGCCGTCTGCTTTACCCTAGCTGGCTACAAAACTAGGGGGAACCCTATGTCATTTTTATTTCATTTTTTTGGCTAAATACAAAGCTAAGCACCCCTTAGTGCCACATGAAAGGTACCAAAGGGTGTTCCACTTTTTCTCCATTTTTTTCTCCACTTTCTCTCCACTTTTTCTCCACTTTTTCTCCATTTTTTTCTCCACTTATTCTCCACTTTTTCTCCTCTTATTCTCCACTTTTTCTCCACTTTTTCTCCACTTTTTCTCCTCTTATTCTCCACTTTTTCTCCACTTTTTCTCCACTTTTTCTCCATTTTTTTCTCCACTTTCTCCACTTTTTCTCCACTTTTTTCTCCACTTTTTCTCCTCTTATGCTCCACTTTTTCTCCTCTTAATCTCCACTTTTTCTCCACTTTTTCTCCACTTTTTCTCCACTTTTTTCTCCACTTTTTCTCCACTTTTTCTCCACTTTTTTCTCCACTTTTTCTCCACTTTTTCTCCACTTTTTCTCCTCTTATGCTCCACTTTTTCTCCACTTTTTCTCCACTTTTTCTCCACTTTTTCTCCTCTTATGCTCCACTTTTTCTCCACTTTTTCTCCTCTTATGCTCCACTTTTTCTCCACTTTTTCTCCACTTTTTTCTCCACTTTTTCTCCTCTTATGCTCCACTTTTTCTCCACTTTTTCTCCACTTTTTCTCCTCTTATGCTCCACTTTTTCTCCACTTTTTCTCCACTTTTTCTCCATTTTTTTCTCCACTTATTCTCCACTTTTTCTCCTCTTATTCTCCACTTTTTCTCCACTTTTTCTCCTCTTATTCTCCACTTTTTCTCCACTTTTTCTCCACTTTTTCTCCATTTTTTTCTCCACTTTCTCCACTTTTTCTCCACTTTTTTCTCCACTTTTTCTCCTCTTATGCTCCACTTTTTCTCCTCAATCTCCACTTTTTCTCCACTTTTTCTCCACTTTTTCTCCACTTTTTTCTCCACTTTTTCTCCTCTTATGCTCCACTTTTTCTCCACTTTTTCTCCACTTTTTCTCCACTTTTTCTCCTCTTAATCTCCACTTTTTCTCCTCTTATGCTCCACTTTTTCTCCACTTTTTCTCCACTTTTTCTCCACTTTTTCTCCACTTTTTCTCCTCTTATGCTCCACTTTTTCTCCACTTTTTCTCCTCTTAATCTCCACTTTTTCTCCTCTTATGCTCCACTTTTTCTCCACTTTTTCTCCACTTTTTCTCCTCTTATGCTCCACTTTTTCTCCACTTTTTCTCCTCTTATGCTCCACTTTTTCTCCACTTTTTCTCCTCTTATGCTCCACTTTTTCTCCACTTTTTCTCCACTTTTTCTCCACTTTTTCTCCTCTTATGCTCCACTTTTTCTCCACTTTTTCTCCACTTTTTCTCCACTTTTTCTCCTCTTATGCTCCACTTTTTCTCCACTTTTTCTCCTCTTATGCTCCACTTTTTCTCCACTTTTTCTCCACTTTTTTCTCCACTTTTTCTCCTCTTATGCTCCACTTTTTCTCCACTTTTTCTCCACTTTTTCTCCTCTTATGCTCCACTTTTTCTCCACTTTTTCTCCACTTTTTCTCCATTTTTTTCTCCACTTATTCTCCACTTTTTCTCCTCTTATTCTCCACTTTTTCTCCACTTTTTCTCCTCTTATTCTCCACTTTTTCTCCACTTTTTCTCCATTTTTTTCTCCACTTTCTCCACTTTTTCTCCACTTTTTTCTCCACTTTTTCTCCTCTTATGCTCCACTTTTTCTCCTCAATCTCCACTTTTTCTCCACTTTTTCTCCACTTTTTCTCCACTTTTTTCTCCACTTTTTCTCCTCTTATGCTCCACTTTTTCTCCACTTTTTCTCCACTTTTTCTCCACTTTTTCTCCACTTTTTCTCCTCTTAATCTCCACTTTTTCTCCTCTTATGCTCCACTTTTTCTCCACTTTTTCTCCACTTTTTCTCCACTTTTTCTCCACTTTTTCTCCTCTTATGCTCCACTTTTTCTCCACTTTTTCTCCTCTTAATCTCCACTTTTTCTCCTCTTATGCTCCACTTTTTCTCCACTTTTTCTCCACTTTTTCTCCTCTTATGCTCCACTTTTTCTCCACTTTTTCTCCACTTTTTCTCCTCTTATGCTCCACTTTTTCTCCACTTTTTCTCCACTTTTTTCTCCACTTTTTCTCCTCTTATGCTCCACTTTTTCTCCACTTTTTCTCCACTTTTTCTCCACTTATGCTCCACTTTTTCTCCACTTTTTCTCCACTTTTTCTCCTCTTAATCTCCACTTTTTCTCCACTTTTTCTCCTCTTAATCTCCACTTTTTCTCCACTTTTTCTCCACTTTTTCTCCACTTTTTCTCCACTTTTTTCTCCACTTTTTCTCCACTTTTTCTCCTCTTATGTTCCACTTATTCTCCACTTTTTCTCCACTTTTTCTCTACTTTTTCTATGGTCGGTCTACCCATTAGCTCTGCCATGCATAGTGTAGCTCTACACCTACTGCACATGTTACTTTATGATTGACATCTCTTTCGTACCAGAGCTGTCTAAGTCTACTCTGACCCCATATTTGTCATTATTATATTGTCCTTGTACTGTATTATGACATTTGTATCATGTGTTTCATTTCTTGCTGTGTTGCAATTTTTTTGCTGCATCCCAATTGTACCTCTACATTGTTCGAGTTTATGTTATTGTTCTCTCACTCTTATGTGATACTGATTATTGTCATTTTTCATGATTACATGCAGATAAGTCCAATCTGACGAAGGCTCAGGCCGAAACGTCATTTGTAACTTGTTTTGGACAAAAACATATATGCTTATGAAAAAAAAAATTTCTTAATACGGACCAATAAAGAGTGATTTTGCATTACTATCCGTTGTGACTTACTGACTTAGTCTGGGAGATTTAGAGTGCCGAGGTTACTCACTAATTTTATCTATTATTACCTCTGAGCACCTATATACCAGTGAGCAGAGCTTCCTCTACAGTAGTTCTCCTGATTAGGCATGCCCTTACCTCATGAGCAGGGCATTGCAGCTTTGGTAGCAACCATTACGACATGGACTCTGCTGCTGTGGACCCGGGGAGAGTGAGTGCAGATTCATTGCACCCACACTCCTCACATGAAGGGTCCGCACTCCTAGAAAATGGGGGATACGTTCCCTGAGTGTCTCCCCCCCATATTCTAGACGGTCCAGAGTCGTCGTGGGACCCCTTTATTTTTTTTCTTACAATAAATTGGTGAAAGAGGAAATGTTTTGGGGACTGTTTTTTCAAATAAATTTCTTTTGTCGATTTTTTGTTTTTGTTAGTACTGACAGTTTATGATGTTGGGTATCTAATAGACGCCATGACATCACAAACTGCTGGGCTTGATCTCAGGTGACTTTACAGCTAGTATCAACCCGATTTATTACCCCCTTTGCCACTGCACCAGGGCACGGGATGAGCTGGGGTGAAGCGCCAGGATTGGCGCATCTAGTGGATGCGCCACGTCTGGGGTGCCTGCGGCCTGCTATTTTTAGGCTGTGAAGGCCCAATAACTATGGACCTTCCCACCCTGAGAATACCAGACCACAGCTGTCCGCTTTACCTTAGCTGGTGATCCAATTTGGGGGGTCCCCTACTTTTATTGTGTAATTATTAATATTTATAAAATAATTATAAAAAAGAGCCTGAGGGGACCTCCACATTGGATCCCCAACCACGGTAAAGCTGCCAGCTGTGGTTTTCAGGCTACAGCCGTCTGCTTTACCCTAGCTGGCTATCAAAAATGGGGGGACCCAACGTAATTTTTTTTTTTTAACTATTTTTTAAATAGAAAAAATTAATGGGCTTCCCTGTATTTTGATTGCCAACCAAGGTAACGGCAGGCAGATGGGGGTGGCAACCCATAGCTGTCTGCTTTATCTGCGCTGAGAATCAAAAATACCGCGGAGCGCTACGTCATTTTTTTAAAGATTTATTTTTACAGCACTGTGATGTCCAGCAATCAAAATACAGGGAAGCCCATTTTATTTTTAGTTATTTAAATAAATAATTAAAAAAAATATATGTTAGCTCCCACTGCATTTTTTGTATTGCTAGCTAAGGGTAATCCAAGCAGCTACTGGCTGCTAACCCCCACTGCTTGGTGTTACCTTCACTGGCAATGGAAAATCCAGGGAAGCATTTTTTTTTTTTTTTGCCAAAAAGCTACAAAAAAAGGACGTGAGCTTCGCCATATTTTTGTATGCTAGCCAGGTATAGCAGGCAGGTGCTGGAAGAGTTGGATACAGCGCCAGAAGATGGCGCTTCTATGAAAATGCCATTTTCTGAGGTGGCTGCAGACTGCAATTCGTAGCAGTGGGGCCCAGAAAGCTCAGGCCAACCGGTGGTGCGGATTCCAATCCCAGCTGCCTAGTTGTACCTGGCTGGACACAAAAATGGGGCAAAGCCTACGTCATTTGTTTTCTAATTATTTCATGAAATTCATGAAATAATAAAAAAAGGGCTTCCCTTTATTTTTGGTTCCCAGCCGGGTACAAATAGGCAACTGGGGGTTGGGGGCAGCCGTACCTGCCTGCTGTACCTGGCTAGCATACAAAAATATGGCGAAGCCACATAATTTTTTCAGGGGGCAAAAAACTTCTGCATACAGTCCTGGATGGAGTATGCTGAGCCTTGTAGTTCTGCAGCTGCTGTCTGTCTGTATGGAGAAGAGCAGACAGCAGCTGCAGAACTACAAGGCTCAGCATACTCCATCCAGGACTGTATGCAGACGTTTTTTGCCCACCAAAAAAATGACGTGGGCTTCGCCATATTTTTGTATGCTAGCCAGGTACAGCTGGCAGCCACGGGCTGCCTCCAACCCCCAGTTGCCTATTTGTACCCGGCTGGGAACCAAAAATATAGGGAAGCCCGTTTTTTTTAATTATTTCACTTATTTCATGAAATAATTAAAAAACAAATGACGTGGGCTTCGCCCTATTTTTGTGTCCAGCCGGGTACAACTAGGCAGCTGGGGATTGGAATCCGCAGCACAGGTTAGCCCGAGGTTTCTGGGCGCCTCTGCTGCGGATTTCAGTCCGCAGCCGTCCCAGAAAATGGCGCTCTCATAGAAGCGCCATCATCTGGCGCTGTATCCAACTCTTCCAACAGCCCTGGAGCCGGGTGGCTTGTTGGGTAATCATGAGTTAATACTGGCTTTGTTTTACCAGCCAGTATTAAGCCAGAGATTCTTAATGTCAGGCACGTTTGACCCGGCCATTAAGAATCTCCAATAAAGGGTTAAAAAAAGACACCACACAGAGAAAAAATACTTTAATAGAAATAAATACACAGACACATTAGAGACTCCATCTTTATTACCCCTGTCAGCCCTCCACGATCCTGCTCTTCTGTCTTCTTTCTTTCTAGTGTAGTAGTAGTGACGATTGTAGTGAGGGGCATCACTTGGGGCTGGGGAACCTCCATCCTAACTACAATGCTCACTACAATCGGGAAGCAGCGTGCAGCCTTCACTCCGTGAGTGATCACTGCTGGCTGCTAGCGGTAACGCTGACAGACGCGTTACCATAGCAACGGTGCTCCCGGAGCCGCGGTTAGCGGTGACGTCACCGCTAACTGCGTTGCTATGGCAACGGTGATCTCCGTTAATGACCGGCTGTGTCAGCCGGTCCCTAACGGAACGGGGAGTCGACCGTGTGCTAGAGCATGTCGCCGGTACACGGCGATACACATATGTGCACCGTGTACCGGAGAGATGCACTCGCAGGTCCTACATGACGTGTCATAGTCATGTGACCAGTCTGTAGCCAATGAGATAATAGCCACGTGACTGGTCACATGGCTATTTTGACGTCACGATAGGTCCTGCTTCTCTGCTGGCAGTGCAGGTCACCGGGAGGATTCAGCGATCATCGGATGGAATAGCGGCAGGAGACAGAGTGCAGAAGGGATCGCGAGGACCGGTAAGTGTTATGGCAATGTTTATTAACTGTTTGTGTACATTTATAATGCATTTTTATGTGTTTGTGATTGCCTCCCATTATAGCCTATACGTTCGAGTTCGGTTCGTCGAACGTTCGACGAACCGAACTCGAACGGGACCCCCGTTCGGCGAACCGGCCTCGAGCCGAACCGGGACCGGTTCGCTCATCTCTAGCGGTGAATAACATTTACCTCTGTTATCCACTCATCTACCGTCGGGGGGTTAGGATCTTTCCACCGCCGAGGGATCACGGTCTTGGCGGCCTGGAGAAGGTGGCCTAGGATCGATTTCCTAAAAACCTTTTCTGATACGTCAAAGATATACAGTAAAACTGCCTCCGGGCGACTGGGGACTACAATCCCTGTGGCCCCCCGTATGGCTGCCAGTACCTTGCTCCAAAAGACCGACAGGCTCGGGCAGTGCCACCAGATGTGGGACATGGTGCCTCCCGAGTATTTCGGGGCACCACGCATGTAGAGACGCCGGTACCCTGTACCACCTGGAAAGTATTTTATAGCTAGTTTCTTGCATCTTAGTGGCAATCACGGACCTGTGGGTCAGGCGATAACAACGTTCCCATTGGCTCCCGGTAATCGGTTGGTTGAGCTCTAACTCCCAAGCTTTACAGAAGCGAGGAGGCGACGCCTCTACTGTACTCGTCAGAAGCTTGTACACCCTTGATATAGCATGGCGCATATTAGAGGAACCAGTGCATAGATTTTCAAAAGGGGTTTGGGGTGAGGGGTCAGTCATGATAGTATCTTGGGAAGTCAAGAAGTGCTTGAGTTGGGCATATTCAAAATGGAAACGTAGTTTAAAATTACAACTCTCTACTATCTCCTGAAGTGGGATAATGGACCCCCTCGGAATCACTCGATTTAGCCTCAAGGGGTTCAATTTCGTGCTTCCTAGAAAATTGTTGAATGATGCCCCCGGCAGAAACTCCGGGTTGTCCGTCAGTGGCATAAGGGGCCCTCTAGGTTGGATCAGGAGATTACGTGACGGCCCAGAGTGCACCGTTTTCAGAGTCTGCTTGGTGCTATAAGACATCTCAATCTTATGTTTGGTGAGGAGTGGCCAGGTCCACGGCAGGGTCGGTATTGATAAGGGGCATATTTCTTGTGCCAGGCTAACCCACAGTTTAGAACTAGAATTATGTAGGAGATCCAAAACCCTGGCATGAGCGGCCGCCAAGTAGTATCGCCTACAATCGGGCAGCCCCGTTCCTCCTGCACCTTTGGTCCTAGTCAAGACGCCACTTCCTATACGAGGGCGTCTTCCAGACCAGACAAATCTACCGAACATGCGCTGCATCTTGGCCCAATAGGTTGCCGGTACATAGACCGGGGCCGTCTGCAGCAAATATAGCAATCTCGGGAGGGCCGTCATCCTGAGTGCACTGATCCTGCCAAACCATGAAAGAGTGCCCCTATGCCACCGAGTCAGATCTCCCTCGAGCCGTGACAGAAAACTCTGGTAGTTTAATTGAAAGAGTCTGGATAGGTCAGATGGAATCTTGATGCCTAAGTATCCGATGCTACCATGGGGTGGCCATCTAAAGGGGAAGTTTGGTTTTATAACATTTACAGTTGATTGGGGCAAGGAGATATTTAGGGCCTCTGATTTATCAAAATTAAAATTTTAAAATTGGACCACTTACTAAACCGGTTTAGTTCCAACATTAAGGACGGGAGGGATGTGGTGGGGCTACTTAAATATACCAGAAGATCGTCGGCGAAGGCAGCGCATTTATGCTCCCGATTGGCAATCCTAATTCCCCTTATGTCTGGGTTAGCCCGGATGGCTGACAACAAGTGTTCCATGACTAATACATATAGTAACGGTGACAAGGGGCAACCCTGTCGGGTCCCGTTTCGGATGGAGAAGGGTTTCGTCAGAGTGCCATTAATCTTAAGGAGAGCAGTCAGGGAGTGATATAACGCCATAATTTTAGACGAGAAAACTGGCCCCAGGCCTATATGGACTAGGGTCTGTGATAACGACTGCCAGGAGACTCTGTCGAAAGCCTTCTCAGCATCCAAAGACAGTAACATCATGGGCAGCTTTTTATTGTGTGCGTGTTGGATTAAATCCAGGGTTTTTATGGTATTGTCCCTTGCCTCTCTACCTGGGACAAATCCGACCTGATCAAGGTGGATCAAGTTAGGGAGCAAGGGGCTAAGTCTGTTTGCCAAAAGCTTGGCATAAATTTTTAAATCTACGTTAAGGAGTGATATTGGTCTATAACTGCTACACGTCATGGGATCTTTTCCGGCCTTTTGAATTAGTGAAATATGAGCCGTGGTGGAGTGGGGCGGAAAGGGGACTGAGTCCGAGATTGAATTGAAGGAAAGGAGCATTAGAGGCGCTAATTGTTCCGAGAAGGATTTATAAAATTTGGCGGGGAACCCGTCAGGGCCAGGACACTTATTGCCCGGGGTATCGCGAATCACTGCCAATAAATCTTCCAGTAAAAATGGACTTTCCAGGTTGTCTATTATAGAACTGTCGGGACATCTAAAAGGTGAGGGCATTGAGGGATTTACATCACTCGGTCTATGGGGCTCGACAGGTAGATTATACAACTTGGAATAATAGTCATGAAAGGTATTTGAGATGTCTGGGGTGGCGTAAAATAATTCGTCGCGTGAGTTCTTGATGCAGGGAATGAGGGTGTGAGCTCTGTCCTCCCTCAACGCGTTTGCTAACAGCCTGCCGGGTTTATCCCCAAACTCATAAAACTTCCCCTTCCCTACCTGTATCAGACGCTGATATGAGGAATCAAGCAGTTTCTTAACCTCGAACCTAGCCTGTAGGAGTGCCCGTACGTTCGTGGCCGATAAAGCTTGCTTGTGGATGAGCTCCAGTTCAGATACCCTATGGAGAGCTTTTACTATGTCTTGGGCTTTCTCTTTCTTGATTCGAGACCCATGCTTAATAAAAATGCCACGTAGGACACATTTCAGTGCCTCCCACTTATAAGTGGGGGCTGTGTCATCTACTGAGTGGTCCTCCATGAATCTTGCAATGGAGGTCTGGATATCCGAAACACAAAGCTCATCCAGTAGCAATGACTCGTTCAGACGCCACGATCCCCTAGGAGCCGTAAGGGAGGGGATCTCAATCGTGCAATATACCGACGCATGGTCTGACCATAATATGTTATCCATTCTCATGTGTTGGACCCAAGGGAGCACGCTATGTTGTACCAGTATGTAATCAAGACGGCTATATGAATCCTGGGTGTGGGAATAGAAACTGTAGTCTCTGTCCGATGGGTGTTGTATTCTCCAGGTATCGAACAGCTGCATGCGTAGTAAAGCTTTTTTAATTCGTTTGATAGTGGTGTATGCAATACTGGATTTCCCTTTCGAGTTGTCTAAAGTAGGGTCCAGGGTGATATTAAGGTCCCCACATAAAATTACCGTACCTTGTATCAGGGGGATCGCGGTATTGATCAGGCGGGAAATTAAACTATCCTGTTTTTGATTTGGGGCGTACGCGTTAATTATCGTGAAGATGTGGGTCCCCACCCTCAGTGAGAGAATAATGTATCTGCCAAGACTATCTGTCGTGCACTTTATGATTTGATGTGGGAGGGATTTATGGATGGCTATCGCCACACCTTTAGAGCGGGAGTCAGGGTTATCCGAGGATACCCATGTCCGGTAATATTTATTTTTAAGAATAGGGGCATGTCCTTGTTTGAAGTGTGTCTCTTGTAGACACGCTATTCTCACCTTCTGTTTATGAAGATGATACAATATCTGTGTCCTTTTCTCCGGGACATTGAGGCCCCTGGCATTGAAAGAAGCGATGGTTAAGTCCGCCATCTATAAAAGAATAAGTCATTAGAGATATTTAAGAAAGAGAATCGGACACGTTCAGCCCGGCCGCTGAAGATATGGAGAAGGGGAGACTTGAGGAAAGTAAGAAGTAGTGGGAAAAAAAGGAAGAGAGAGAAAAAAACAAGAAGAACAACAGGCAAAAAAAGCCTAGCATAGTTAACTAAATCCGAACAAACGTTCCTAGGGAACATATCCGCCTCATCTAGGCAGGACAGAGGATCCCAACCTATTTGGGGAAAAAGGAAGTCAGACATATCTGAGCAGAGCTCTATATATACTAAGAAAGAAAAAACATTATGGATAACCATAGACACCGGTAAAGGTAATAAATTCTTATGTGATACGGGCTATGAATAGACTGGAGGGTAACATGTGGAAGCCACGTGAGCCTCATTACTGTAAGAGGTATAAGTCATACAGGTGTTTTCAGCCTTTGGTTTCCTCAGCATCAGCTAACGCGGGCGGCCCGCCCTGCGACCCCGTTCTCCTCTCGGAGGCAACCCCCTGCTGGACTCAGGAGGTGGAGGTGGTCTAGAGGAGGTAGGCCGTCTCCTGGGCACCCACGGCTGGAGTAGTGTAGTCGGCCAGGCTGCAATAGACATTGCAGGCAGATTCAGACTCTTGATAAAAGCCGGGAGGTCCTCTGGAGAACGCAGGGTCATCCATCGGGAGTCCTTCTGTACCGATAGGGAAAACGGAAATCCCCACCGGAATGGCAGACCTCTCTCTTATAAGACATCAAGGAGGGGTTTAAGAGTCGCACGTTGGGCCAGAGTGTGTCGTGAGAGATCAGGCATTATGCGAAAGGTAGAGCCATTGTATGATAAGTTCTGTTTTCTCCTGGCTGCCTGTAGAATGGCCTCTTTTACAGCGAAAAAGTGTACTCTGCATACGATATCTCTTGGGCGGGAGTCATCTGGATCCAGAGGGCGTAGAGCTCTATGGGCTCTATCAAGTTCAAGGGGAGCTCCTGGTGGCCTCATTAACAAATTGTTGAAGATGGAACGAAGAGCAGCAGGGATATCAGGGGCGGCAATAGATTCCGGAAGACCTCTAATCCGCAGATTGTTTCGTCTGTTTCTGTTCTCTAGGTCATCCACATGCTGCTGGAGGGCAAATAGTTGCTTAGATTGGTTTTCAGCAGTTTCTTGGGTAGATCGGATAGACACCTGAGAATCAGATTGTTGCTCTGTCAGGGTATCTACCCTGTGAGTAAGTGAAGAGAGATCTTGTCGCAGCTGCATAAATTCTTGTTTGCACTCCGCCACTACTTGATTAGCCAGAGCTGCAATGTCACTCTTGGTGGGGATTGCTTGTAGCAGGGATCGTAGGTCTGCCAGAGATGCCGGGCGCTCGTCGCCCATCGTGGCGGCCGCGTGAAACATATTTGGGTATGCGTAAAAAGAGTCCTGAAGGGCCGGTCCATATGTCAGCGTCTGCGTGTTCTGGGGGTTTTTGATGCCGTCCCATACTTGTGGTACAGATGTGAGACGTATTGGGGGTGCCCCCAGTATTCTGGGTCCCCCATTCACGGGGATTAATGGGCCCCCATCTAGGTCCCTGACTGTGGCTGTCGGACTCTCAGCCCAAGAGGACCCAGTGGACCAGGTATCTGGTGAATGTGCTTCTCTCTGAGGTGTCCCCCAGGGCTCATTGGCAGCCATCTGAGATGTAGGTGGCCCTCCTCCATTGCCTGCTCCCCCTGAGGATTGTGTAGCTCTTGGTGAGTGACTGGGGGTGTTGTTCCCCCCACTAGAGTGCATCCCGCTCCCCAGGTCCACCTGTGGGCCCTGTACCTGATTCCTGTAGTACAGCCGGCCCGCAGGGTTTGCTGCTGCTCCCTCCTCACCTCTGGTCCCTGCGCTTGCTTGTGTGGACAGGAGCGGTGGTGTCAGAGCTGCAGCTTCTCCCTGTGTCGTCTGCTTCTTCAGTGCTCGGGCTCGCAGCGGTGAGTCATCTCCTGGGCCCGAGCACCCATGCGTCCCGCTCCCGCACGCCGCACTCCCAGCTTCACGATGTACGGCTGCAGGCAGGTCGCCGAAGCCGCCCGGTCGCAGCGGAGGCACAACGGAGGGTGATGCAGGTAGGGCCGCAGCCGCGGGAGACCCGTCCTCCAGCCCTAGGCTGCCTGCTAGCGTCCCAGGATCGCGGCCACCATCTTGGAATGGCGCCGCTGGAGGTAATGCCGTCCCAGTTGCGGGGGGTACATCAGCTCCTGCCACTGCCGTTGGACTATTGGAGGGTCTCCTTCCCGCTCTTCTTTCTGTATTTATACTGCTCTATACATACAGCAGACTTGTCTGCAACATGCTGATATCCATCACATTTGTCCACTGACAACTTATTCTGACACTGTGCTATAACCAATGCAGTCTGGACCTCACACAACTGTCTCTCTAATTCCTGAACTTTTGTTACCATACGTATCTTTTCCGCATGCTGTTTTCTATATGCAGACAACAGGATCCATCCACACCTACCAACAGCATCCAATTCTTTACCTTTTTCCACTTTCACTTTCTGCAAGCATTCAACCACATCTACAGGTTCAGCATTTTTCAAACATTTTTCCCATGATTCACTCAAACCAACACTCTGCGACCACTTGGTTGCCAAAATATCATAGGGAGTCTGTTCCCAACCTGGAATCTCAATGCATTCACTCACATCCACTTTTTTCTTAAAAAGAGGCATATTTTACGCAATATCACACTAACAAAAATAACATCAGAGCCTTCTGTGTATATCCTGCCGACTACGCCAAATGTTTTGCTATATTTTTAGCACTAAAGTTCAGATACGGCTTTAAAGAAAGCAATTAAGTAATTTTATTATAAAGGTTAATATGAAATTATTTTTGTCTTTCTATTAGGATATCTGTAACTCTTGTGGCATGCATTGTGATCTGTTCTGAGCTATTCTCCAAATTTTGTATTTTTATATTCTGTCATGGGTGAATTTGACATCACTTCTGAGATCTGCGATTTCTTCTTTCACTGCTTGAGTAAAATCTTTAAATAGGTTTTTCTTACACTCTGCTGTTAGTATGGCTCTTATGTACTCTTTAATGTCCCAATCCTTTTGGATAGAATTAGTCTTCGTCGCTCTCTGACCACTGGCTGAGTGTGAGTGAGCTTTGTTTCATCTTCTGAGTAGAGTTGAGCGCGGTTCGTGGTTCGTGGTTCTCCAGTTCGCGGCTCGAGTGATTTTGGGGGCTGTTCTAGATCGAACTAGAACTCGAGCTTTTTGCTAAAGCTCGATAGTTCTAGATACGTTCGAGAACGGTTCTAGCAGCAAAAAGCCAAGCTAATTACTAGCTGGCTTTCCGCTGTAATAGTGTAAGTCACTCTGTGACTCACACTATTATGAAATTTCAGTGTATAGTGTACGGGAACAGCGCATTCAGATCACTGCTGTATGGATAATGGCGATCGCCATTTTTTTTTTTTTCCTTGTCTTCCTTCCCTAAGCGCGCGCGTCTTGTGGGGCGGGCCAGCATGTCAGCCAATCCCAGACACACACACAGCTAAGTGGACTTTTAGCCAGAGAAGCAACGGCATGTATGATAGGATGTCCATGTCACATGTCCCTGCATTATAAAAACGGACATTTTCCTCCAGCACGCCATTATCTGCCTTCTGCGTCTTGGTGTCAGTCACCGCTGGCGTAGCTCCTGTCTCCAATACTGCTGTGTACGCTCTATACACAGCGCTATACAGAATAGGGATAGAAGTTTCTATTAGTCCTTTTAAGGGCTAATACCGGCAGGGTCAGAGCCATAGGTGACAGTCAGGTCCGTGAAAACAGATTTTAACAGCTACACAAGATGACAGCGTCTGTGTAGCTAAGGTCAGGGATTTCCTCACTGCATTTCCCCATTAGGAGGGATAGAACGGCAGGCTTCCTTTCCTCTACCGAGACCCACAACCCTGCCACTGTACCCTCCTGCCCTTTGCACACTCAAGCTCATTGTTACTAAGCCATTATACTAGCAAATGCTAAATGCTAGAGTAAACTTAGTGGCATCCTAAAAGTGGCTATTGGACTTCCATTAGTGTCCCACTGGTGCAAAGCTATTTGCAGTACCGCTGCATTACACCCTCCTGCTCTGTTTTTAAAAGCTATAATAATAGCAAAAAATGCTGCAACTTAGTGGCATACACAAAGTGGCTGTTGGACTTCCATTAGTGTCCCACTGGTGCAAAGCTATTTGCAGTACCACTGCATTACACCCTCCTGCTCTGTTTTTAAAAGCTATAATAATAGCAAAAAATGCTGCCATTTAGTGGCATCCTAAAAGTGACTGTTGGACTTCCATTAGTGTCCCACTGGTGCAAAGCTATTTGCAGTACCACTGCATTACACCCTCCTGCTCTGTTTTTAATAAGCTATAATAATAGCAAAAAATGCTGCAACTTAGTGGCATCCTAAAAGTGACTGTTGGACTTCCATTAGTGTCCCACTGGTGCAAAGCTATTTGCAGTACCACTGCATTACACCCTCCTGCTCTGTTTTTAAAAGCTATAATAATAGCAAAAAATGCTGCCATTTAGTGGCATCCTAAAAGTGACTGTTGGACGTCCATTAGTGTCCCACTGGTGCAAAGCTATTTGCAGTACCACTGCATTACACCCTCCTGCTCTGTTTTTAATAAGCTATAATAATAGCAAAAAATGCTGCAACTTAGTGGCATACACAAAGTGGCTGTTGGACTTCCATTAGTGTCCCACTGGTGCAAAGCTATTTGCAGTACCACAGCATTACACCCTCCTGCTCTGTTTTTAATAAGCTATAATAATAGCAAAAAATGCTGCCATTCAGTGGCATCCACAAAGTGGCTGTTGGACTTCCATTAGTGTCCCACTGGTGCAAAGCTATTTGCAGTACCATTGCATTACACCCTCCTGCTCTGTTTTTAAAAGCTATAATAATAGCAAAAAATGCTGCCATTCAGTGGCATCCTAAAAGTGGCTGTTGGACTTCCATTAGTGTCCCACTGGTGCAAAGCTATTTGCAGTACCACTGCATTACACCCTCCTGCTCTGTTTTTAATAAGCTATAATAATAGCAAAAAATGCTGCCATTCAGTGGCATACAAAAAGTGGCTGTTGTACTCCATTTGTGCCCCACAGGTGGCAAGCTATTTACAGCACCTCTGCATTACACCCTCCTGCTCTGTTTTTAAAAGCTATAATAATAGCAAAAAATGCTGCCATTCAGTGGCATCCTAAAAGTGGCTGTTGGACTTTCATTAGTGTCCCACTGGTGCAAAGCTATTTGCAGTACCACAGCATTACACCCTCCTGCTCTGTTTTTAATAAGCTATAATAATAGCAAAAAATGCTGCCATTCAGTGGCATCCTAAAAGTGACTGTTGGACTTCCATTAGTGTCCCACTGGTGCAAAGCTATTTGCAGTACCACTGCATTACACCCTCCTGCTCTGTTTTTAAAAGCTATAATAATAGCAAAAAATGCTGCAACTTAGTGGCATACACAACGTGGCTGTTGGACTTCCATTAGTGTCCCACTGGTGCAAAGCTATTTGCAGTACCACTGCATTACACCCTCCTGCTCTGTTTTTAATAAGCTATAATAATAGCAAAAAATGCTGCCATTCAGTGGCATCCTAAAAGTGGCTGTTGGACGTCCATTAGTGTCCCACTGGTGCAAAGCTATTTGCAGTACCATTGCATTACACCCTCCTGCTCTGTTTTTAATAAGCTATAATAATAGCAAAAAATGCTGCCATTCAGTGGCATCCTAAAAGTGGCTGTTGGACTTCCATTAGTGTCCCACTGGTGCAAAGCTATTTACAGCACCTCTGCATGACACCCTCCTGCTCTGTTTTTAAAAGCTATAATAATAGCAAAAAATGCTGCTATTTAGTTGCATACAAGTAGTGGCTGTTGTACTTCCATTAGTGCCCCACTGGTGAAAAGCTATTTGCAGTACCACTGCATTACACCCTCCTGCTCTGTTTTTAAAAGCTATAATAATAGCAAAAAATGCTGCCATTCAGTGGCATCCTAAAAGTGACTGTTGGACTTCCATCAGTGTCCCACTGGTGCAAAGCTATTTGCACTACCACTGCATTACACCCTCCTGCTCTGTTTTTAAAAGCTATAATAATAGCAAAAAATGCTGCCATTCAGTGGCATCCTAAAAGTGACTGTTGGACTTCCATCAGTGTCCCACTGGTGCAAAGCTATTTGCAGTACCACTGCATTACACCCTCCTGCTCTGTTTTTAATAAGCTATAATAATAGCAAAAAATGCTGCCATTCAGTGGCATCCTAAAAGTGGCTGTTGGACTTCCATTAGTGTCCCACTGGTGCAAAGCTATTTGCAGTACCACTGCATTACACCCTCCTGCTCTGTTTTTAAAAGCTATAATAATAGCAAAAAATGCTGCAACTTAGTGGCATCCTAAAAGTGGCTGTTGGACTTCCATTAGTGTCCCACTGGTGCAAAGCTATTTGCAGTACCATTGCATTACAGCCTCCTGCTCTGTTTTTAAAAGCTATAATAATAGCAAAAAATGCTGCCATTTAGTGGCATCCTAAAAGTGGCTGTTGGACTTCCATTAGTGTCCCACTGGTGCAAAGCTATTTGCAGTACCACTGCATTACAGCCTCCTGCTCTGTTTTTAATAAGCTATAATAATAGCAAAAAATGCTGCCATTCAGTGGCATCCTAAAAGTGGCTGTTGGACTTCCATTAGTGTCCCACTGATGCAAAGCTATTTGCAGTACCACTGCATTACACCCTCCTGCTCTGTTTTTAATAAGCTATAATAATAGCAAAAAATGCTGCCATTCAGTAGCATCCTAAAAGAGGCTGTTGGACTTCCATTAGTGTCCCACTGGTGCAAAGCTATTTGCAGTACCACAGCATTACACCCTCCTGCTCTGTTTTTAATAAGCTATAATAATAGCAAAAAATGCTGCCATTTAGTGGCATCCTAAAAGTGGCTGTTGGACTTCCATTAGTGTCCCACTGGTGTAAAGCTATTTGCAGTACCACTGCATTACACCCTCCTGCTCTGTTTTTAATAAGCTATAATAATAGCAAAAAATGCTGCCATTCAGTAGCATCCTAAAAGAGGCTGTTGGACTTCCATTAGTGTCCCACTGGTGCAAAGCTATTTGCAGTACCACTGCATTACACCCTCCTGCTCTGTTTTTAATAAGCTATAATAATAGCACAAAATGCTGCCATTCAGTGGCATCCTAAAAGTGGCTGTTGTACTCCATTTGTGCCCCACAGGTGGCAAGCTATTTACAGCACCTCTGCATTACACCCTCCTGCTCTGTTTTTAAAAGCTATAATAATAGCAAAAAATGCTGCCATTCAGTGGCATCCTAAAAGTGGCTGTTGGACTTCTATTAGTGTCCCACTGGTGCAAAGCTATTTGCAGTACAACTGCATTACACCCTCCTGCTCTGTTTTTAATAAGCTATAATAATAGCAAAAAATGCTGCAACTTAGTGGCATACACAAAGTGGCTGTTGGACTTCCATTAGTGTCCCACTGGTGTAAAGCTATTTGCAGTACCACAGCATTACACCCTCCTGCTCTGTTTTTAATAAGCTATAATAATAGCAAAAAATGCTGCCATTCAGTGGCATTCTAAAAGTGGCTGTTGGACTTCCATTAGTGTCCCACTGGTGCAAAGCTATTTGCAGTACCATTGCATTACACCCTCCTGCTCTGTTTTTAATAAGCTATAATAATAGCAAAAAATGCTGCCATTCAGTGGCATCCTAAAAGTGGCTGTTGGACTTCCATTAGTGTCCCACTGGTGCAAAGCTATTTGCAGTACCATTGCATTACACCCTCCTGCTCTGTTTTTAAAAGCTATAATAATAGCAAAAAATGCTGCCATTCAGTGGCATCCTAAAAGTGGCTGTTGGACTTCCATTAGTGTCCCACTGGTGCAAAGCTATTTGCAGTACCATTGCATGACACCCTCCTGCTCTGTTTTTAAAAGCTATAATAATAGCAAAAAATGCTGCCATTCAGTGGCATCCTAAAAGTGGCTGTTGGACTTCCATTAGTGTCCCACTGGTGCAAAGCTATTTGCAGTACCATTGCATTACACCCTCCTGCTCTGTTTTTAAAAGCTATAATAATAGCAAAAAATGCTGCCATTTAGTGGCATCCTAAAAGTGGCTGTTGACTTCCATTAGTGTCCCACTGGTGCAAAGCTATTTGCAGTACCACTGCATTACACCCTCCTGCTCTCTTTTTAAAAGCTATAATAATAGCAAAAAATGCTGCCATTTAGTGGCATCCTAAAAGTGGCTGTTGACTTCCATTAGTGTCCCACTGGTGCAAAGCTATTTGCAGTACCACTGCATTACACCCTCCTGCTCTGTTTTTAATAAGCTATAATAATAGCAAAAAATGCTGCCATTCAGTGGCATCCTAAAAGTGGCTGTTGGACTTCCATCAGTGTCCCACTGGTGCAAAGCTATTTGCAGTACCACTGCATTACACCCTCCTGCTCTGTTTTTAAAAGCTATAATAATAGCAAAAAATGCTGCCATTTAGTGGCATACAAGAAGTGACTGTTGGACTTCCATTAGTGTCCCACTGGTGCAAATCTATTTCCAGCACCTCTGCATTACACCCTCCTGCTCATTTTGCTACGCTAATTTTATAGCAAACTCAGGGAATTCCTTGCTGCATTTGATCATTCGGAGGGATAGAAAGTGAGGCTTCCTTTACTGTCCTGGTACCCACAGAACACGGCCACTGTACCCTCCTGTCCACTTTTGCCACACTATTTAATTTGCCCAAAGAGCTGACTCTTTTTCTGCCTTCCTAAAATTGTCTGGAATACTAAGTTAATGTTCCTTTGCTGCCAAGCAAGGTACAACACATGTGCATTCTACACTCCTTTCCATTTCTGGAATGCAATTATTAACTGCAGGTAGTCCAGCCAATCTGTGACGAAGGTGAAGGTGTGGATATAATGTTGCCTGCATCCAATGTTGGTTTTCTCGATGTCTGACAGCTCAACAATACCATCTGTTTTCACTTCCAAAATAAGTGATGACCTGCCAATCACACTCCCTGTTGCGTGTAAAGGGGTGGAAGTTCAGTGTGAAAAACCATGTGTGACTGCTGTCCCCACAGTCACAGAGGATGAAGAGCACTTGATGCACTTGATGGGGCAGGCGGTGGTTGCACAGGCACGCTAGGCCGCATTGTAGCACAGTGAAATTCACATTGTGACTTATGCTTCATTTTAAGTCGTGTACAGGGTGGGCTCCCCAGTATACAGCAAAACCAGGCAACAGGAAAAGGACTCTAGTCAGTTGGGTTGATAAATGATTGTTTAACTTTACCAAAACAAACAATAAGAACCATGCATACAATTTAAATAATTGAACAATCTATTCTGTTGCCTACTACCTGCTAATCCCTCTGCGTAGCAGTAATTGTGTGTTTGTGCGTGTGTGTGTGTGTGTGTGTGTGCGAACACGACTTACCAGTGGCGCATCACAAGAGCTTCCCAGTTATCTACCTAAACATAGACAAAACACATTACCCCCCCCTGAATACCCTTGTTAGCTGCAGCCTCACAGATAAGGCAGATGATAACAGTGTGAATGCAAACCACACAGCTCTGCAACACAGTCATGGAAATCTTGAAAAGCAACAGTCAATGCAAACATGTGTCGCTGTCCCTCTATGATTTAAACTGTACGTGACAATTTGACAGTGCAGAGGCAGCAAGTCTTATTGTCTATAAATAGTCGGCCTACCCAGAACAGATATGTGTTTTGCTAATAAAACAAAGTGTTGCGTGCCCGCATTATTGTCTGGGCACAGCCTACCGTACCCGGGTACTGTGATGTCCAGTTGCCAGAAATACAGACTTTACGCTCCTCTCACGGTAAGCAGTATAGACAGCACTGTAAGAATGTTGGTCTGTGGCACAGGATGCTGCTCACTGGCGTTACGGTACTCCTCACCAAACTCCAAAATGACTCCCCTCACAATTGAACGAAGTGTTTCCGCAGTGGCTCCTTGCTGTAACACACACTTTTAGCTTTTCCTTCTGTTCATAGACAGCATCTCCAAGTCCACACCCGAAGAGCAATTTCTCCTCCACGTCTCAGTGTGGAGAGGCAGCTAGTGCGCATGCGTGTGCTGATTTACCCCAGCCGCAGCCTAACTACAGTGTTTCGCCTAGTGAGTATGCTCAGCCTGACTGTGCCATTCCTGAGGCTAAGTCTTCATTTTGGGATACAGCGCATGCTCCCACACTTAGTGCGAAAAGCTTCTTTGCACAGGTACTTGCACTCCGTGCCGGGTCTAAGTCCTGTTTTGTGCCTAGACACCATGCTAAAGCTGATAGTCTTTTTTCAGAGACTATTTCATGCTACTGAGCATGCTCAGACACTTACTGTATCAGAGACTAGTTCCGGTAATGAACTCTTTGGCCCTGCCCCTGATGTGGGGGGCCCATATAGACCACAGGGCATCAGGTGTCCTGACGATGTGGCCAGGCCACTCCCAAATGGCTTGCAGAGGCCCGCCCCTATGACTTGTCACCTCATTATTGATGGTCAGACGATGACTGGTGAGGTATTTGTGTCGTGGCAGCCATGAGGTCATTATTGAAGTTGCGGTTCCAAATAGGACGCTAGTTATGCCACTCATGACGTGTCACTCTGCTTTTGTCTCCAGGAGGTGCATTGTGGTCCACCCTGGTTTGGGGCGGACCCAGGTTATAAAACGGGCTGGAGCCAACAAGGAGGTGCACAGTCTTCTATTATACTCCGAAAGAGCACACCTCCATGTGTTGAACCTATTGCGGCTTTATGCCAGAGGTAGGCAGGGATAGGGCGTCGATGCAGGCCGCCACCACAGTTGGTAACGCAGAACGGTTAAGACCAGCTCCTGTCCTACCAGTCCTGCTTGTGCAGCCCAGTGGCATTAACAGGCCTGCTGCTGCTGATGCGCCTGCTGTCCACAGGTGTGGCCCCAATGCACACGGTCAGCGTACTCAATGGCCCCTGTGATGTTAACAGGGAGTTCCTGGGCTGGGTGGGCGTGTTGACCCTGTGACGCTAACAGGGCTCCCAGTCTCCAGATCCAAGTGGCGTCTAACTCGGTTCAGGCTACTATTAGTTTCATAGCCACACAGCTCTGTATCCTCCACCTAACCTTCCAGTTGCCAACCTCTCCTTTTCCATCTGGGAGCACGGTGGACACTGACTGCTGATGGGGATATATACCTTTCTCTTTCTTTTCTTATTAATTTTCGTTATATAGCGGTAACATAGTATATACCACCTTATCCAAATCTGCCAGTCCCACCGTAACAGATGGTGTTTCTTCAGCAAATGTTACTTTTGCTTAACCACCAAACCCACGGACAAAAACTTTTTTCCCCTTTCCAACACACCTGTTCCCCTTTCCACCAGCATCTGTCCTTTTTCAACTAATTTTGTATATGACCAAAAGTGCAACTCTGCAGGGACACCGCACTCAATGCCATCTCAGCACAGCAGCCAGCCCTCGGTCCCTCAGATGTGGACAAGTAAAAGACCATTTCCTCCTATCCATGACAAAGCGTTGAGATTCACTCTGTGCAGCACTGGTGTTTAGTGGAAAAGCAGATCTAAGATTGCTACCACCTTCTGCAGATACTCCTGTATACGTGCGTCCCTTTCTATGGCAGGAATTATTTCGTCAAATTTTGTCTTGTACCGGGGATCTAACAGTGTGGCAACCCAGTAGTCAGCATTACTTCGAATTCGTACAATCCAAGGGTCATGTTATAGGTAGTGCAGCAAGAAGGCGCTCATGTGTCTTGTGCATCCAGGAGGACCAAGTCCTTGGTGTGTTGGTGGCAGAGAGGTGAGAATCGTGCCTCCTTCCTCTGCCGTGTCCCCCAACCTCGCACAACCGAAATGTGAGCAAGCTCTCACTCATCTGCTGAGTCTTCCATGCCCATCGCAAGTTCGTCCTCCATTTCTTCATGGGCTCCTGCACCTTCCTCAACACTTTTTGCTGATACTATGCGCCCTTGTTAATCCCTCTTCCCCACCATGACTGCCGCCTAGGTGCCGCTGACCATCTGGACCTCATAGATCTTGTTATCCCTTCCGCATATGACTCCTCCTGTACTTCCTCACCTTCCTCTTGTCCCAACACCTGACTCCGAATAATGCTTACAGTGTGCTCCATCATGTAGATGACCAGAATTGTCACGCTGAGAATGGCATTGCCAGTGCTAAACATCTTCGTCGACATTTGTAAACTGTGTAGAAGGGTGCATAGGTCCTTGATCTGATACCACTACAGCAGCGTGATCTGCACCACCTCTGGATCAAGTTAGGCCAGGCTATATGTCATAACGTATTGCAGCAGGGTTCGGCGGTGCTGCCACAAACGCTGCAACATGTGCAGATTCAAATTCCTGCGTGTCGGCACATCGCATTTCAGGCGTTTAACCACCAGACCTAAAGACTTCTGGAGCGAGGAAAGTTGTTGAGCTGCTGTGTGCGAACGATGGAAGTGAGCCTACACAGCACAAGGCCATGTAGGCCGGAATGGTGTTTTAAAAATTGCTGGAGAATTAGATTCAACACGTGAGCCACACAAGGCACGTGTGTCACATTGTCACGGCGAAGGGCCGCACCCATGTTTGCATCATTGTCACACCCGGCCTTCCCTGGCTGCTGGTTGAGTGGAGACAATCATTGATGAAACTTGGTCTCCAGAGCTAACCGTCCACAACTTCTCAGCGGTGTGACTCACATTTCCCATACATTTCAAAGTAAACATTTGACTGCATGATGGCATTGAGCTCTGCTGCCAGCATAGTAAGGAGGTGTGTGGTTTTCCTTGTGCGCAGTTACAAGGAAGGGTGCCCTGACCACACAGGGTTTGGGCCGAGGTGAAGGACCCACACGAGGTTGAGGAGGCAGAAGCAGTGTATTAACTTCTACATACAGAGGAAGGATTGATACAACTCATGGGGACAGCAAGACTTGTACAGCAGACCCTTCTCCATCTCTCCCCATAGTAACCCATTGCCCAGTCAGCGACATGTAATGCCCCTGTCCATGCTTACTGGGCCAAGTATCTGTGGTGAAATGCACCCTGTCACACAGTTTCTCAAAGAAGCGGTGATGTTTGGTGCGACATGCTGGTGTAGCGCGTGGACGCCTTTGTTGGAGAAGGAGTGGTGCCTGGGCATCGGCTCTTAGGGCACTGAGATGGGCATAAGGTCTCGAAAATCCTCGGTTAAAAAGGTTGGAAAGGCAGCTTTTTGGTAGCCAACAGTTTGCAGATGCAGAAAGTCAACCTCTAAGCCATGTCATGCCCTTCTAAAAGCATGTAAAACACAGCAAGGGGACTCCAACCACAGCCTCCCTTGTTTCCAAAAATTGGTCCACACACACCCCACTTGACTGGCATCAATTGACCCCCATTTTCAAGCTTACAAAGATGCTTTGCATGAAGCACTATCAAAAATACGCGTGCCTTTGGCCTCCCCTGGCTGACCCAGGGGAAGAAAAGTCCTCTGAGAGCCATGACTTGTTCATCTTGGTTCTTTTTTCAAAAGCGAGGGGACTTCAACCACAGTCTCCCTCGTTTCCACTAATTGGGCCAGGTGAAAGCAAGGATATAGAATTAAAATATAACTTTTAATATTATTAATATAAAAACAATATAATAAAGTGCAATGCAGTGCTTGTAAATAATAACCAGAAAGATCTCACCCGATGTTCCTTCTGATGAGATCACATACCACCGGATTGTCCAAGGAAGAAGCAGGTCAAATCAGACCCTGGGGGGGGGGAGTTGTTCAATACTCAAATTTCTACCCCTGTCGTGCCCCTGCAACAATTGCTTCCGCCCTTACAAGGGCAGCACCCAAGTCAGGAATGCTAGCCCAGATAGAAAATACACCCTCCCAACGCATTTCCCTCTCTATATAATAAGAGAGTTCCTCAGGGGAGAAAAATTCTTAAAGTAAGGCCTGCAATGGCAGGACAATACTAGACAGTGTACCTTAATGGTACATATATGTAAACACACTGCACGTTCCTGGTGCACATGTGCATGCTAGTGGCCAGTGGGACGCTGTATGCTGTTGGCCCCCCAACCTATATACCCCTCATACCTCCTATGTCATCACTAATCACTGATGCCACATGTTTGCGCAGCCATCATGATCGATCCAAGATCCATGCTCGCCACTCCTCACTGCGCATGCCCGATCCATGATACAGCAGCATGTTAAGCCGCCTGGCGGTGGTCCCACCGCGCATACCCGGAAGTTCCTGCTACAGTCGGATATTACTTCCGCGTTCCACTCATGGACCGCATATATCGCGCAGGCGCGGCATACGTCACACACCGCGCATGCGCGATGCAGTCACGGGATCATCCACATTACTACCATGGGACCGCATATACCGCGCAAGCGGGGCGCACGTCACACACAGCGCATGCGCGGTGCATCCAAGGAAGCGTCCACGTAGTTACCATGGGAGCTCACCTCTTCATTATGCGCCAAGCTGATGTACAGCGTATATCATGTGATCGCACTTATGATGCTGAGAACTAATCATATTATCCACACAGTGGAACGCACGCATCGCGCACGCACTTAATCGCATCTAAGTGCCAAGACCCCCTCAGGGTAGCCAAAAAACAATGGATGCTGATATACTCAATTACGCACGCGCGATCCAAATGGTTACAGAACACTGATGATTACCGTGGGAAATAGTACGGGAGCAGTTAAACAAGGAATGAGTGGTTATATGCATATATAGTGATCAAAAATGGGGTTTTATAACGTCCAACAGTCAGTAAATCAGACACTGCAGAAAAAAGGGGGGGGGGGAAGAAATCCTGAGAGCACACTCACTGCCGCATCTCATATTCATAACAGTTGAAAGGTTGTACCGACATGTACAACCCTCCCCCAGGCCCACTAGTATAAACCCAAAGAGTCTGTGCTGGGCTCGTTTTCATACAAGGGGCTCATCATCCTGGTCAATATCCAAGCTCAATAACACCTTACACCATCATCCCCCCCCCCCCAAAAACCCAACCCAGCCAGAGAGAAGATCCCTTCATCAGATAAAGCACCTATAGTTAATCTGGTCATTAAGACCCTCTGGGCGGCATGTCCTTAGCCTAAAAATCAGTCTTGCTTCTTTTTGAAGGAGTAACCTGTCAAGGTTACCCCCTCTTGGGGATGGTTTTACCTTTAAAATCCCCATAAAGACAATGGCTTCCCTATTTCCAAAATGTTGTGAATTCATGTGTCTGGAAATTGGGGTATCCCGTTCGTTCCTTATGTCGCCCAGATGTTCTCCTACCCGGCGGCGGAACTCTCTGATGGTCTTTCCAACGTATTGTTTGCCACACTGACAAGTGGCCAAATAGACAATGCCTTTGGTTCTACAATTTATAAAGTCTCTAACCACTAAGCATTCACCCGTGACCGTGCCTCTAAAGATTTTACCAACCTGAATATGGTCGTAAGACACACACGCCCCACACCTAAAACAACCAGTTGGTTTACCTGGAATTCATGTTAAAGGTTTCTCGGGAGCCGTATAGTGGCTGTGTGTTAGGCGATCCCTTAGGGATCGATTTTTCCGAAATGTTACAGATGGTTCGTTACCAATTGCATCCGCAATGTCGTCATCCATTTTTAGGATCCCCCAGTGCTGCTTTAAGATCTGTTGGACCTGATTAGCACCCTTTGAGAAGGTGGTAATGAACCTTACCATATCATTACGCTCCTCTGTTTTCTGTTTAGGGACCAAAAGTTGATTCCGATTTTGTCTGAGCGAATGATGGTAAGCCTCTTTGAGGATAAAGTTTGGGTAGCCCTTGTCCAAAAAGCGAACCCTGAGATCTTTAGCCTTCTCAACAAACTCCTCCTGACTGGAACAATTCCGTCTCAGACGTAAATATTGTCCCTTCGGGATCCCACGTGTGAGAGGGAATGGATGGTGACTCTTCCAGTCAAGCAAGGAGTTTGTCGCAGTCGGCTTCCTAAAGATGGTGGTTTGGAGTCCACCCTGGGGATCCACTGAGACCAATAGGTCCAAGAATGATAGCTGTTTTGGATGGATGACGTATGTAAACTTCAAACCTATTGTGTTACAGTTTAGATCTTGTACAAAACTCATGAAATCCTCCTGGGGACCCCTCCACAAAACAAACACATCATCAATGAACCGTGTCCAGATCTCAATCATGCATGTATATTTAGACATTTCTTCGGAAAAAACAAACACGTCCTCCCACCAGCCCAGGAACAAGTTAGCGTAACAGGGAGCACAAGGGCTCCCCATCGCTGTGCCCCTGAGCTGGTGGTATACTGTGTTATCAAACAATAGAAAGTTGTTATGCAAGACAAAATGTACCATGGACAAAATCAACCGATTATGAGCCTCAAATTGTTGACCACGTGTTGAAAGAAAGTATTCAATAGCTCTCAATCCCTGGTCATGAGGTATAGAAGAGTACAGACTCTCAGCGTCTATACTAGCTAGAAAAGTCCCAGAGTCAACCAATACACCTTCAATCCTTTTCATAAAGTCCATACTATCACGGATATAAGAGGGTAACAATGTCACAAAGGGGTTTAAGACCTCATCCAAATAAATGCCCACATTCTGTCCAATACTGCCCACGCCTGAGACAATTGGTCTGCCCATAAGGGGTGTAACCCCCTTATGGACTTTCGGCAAGATGTAAAACGTGGACATAACTGGAAATTGGGGGAGCAAGAATGTAAACTCATCATCATTTAATAACCCATCAGTTTTAGCTCCATTCAGTATGTCCCTCAAGGATTTTTTAGATATTTCCAAAGGGTTACCAGAGACTCTTTTATAAGTAGCCGTATCCTTTAGAATTTCAGTACAGATCTTACGGTAGTCCTGCGAATCCATAATCACTATGTTGCCCCCCTTATCGGAGGGCTTAATAGTAATCATAGTTTCTTTTTCCAAATTACACAAAGCCTCCATCTCAATTTTCGTGAGATTATTACTCTGTGTTAAGAGATTATGGACTTCAGACTGCCGTTGAGAAGTTAGTGGTTGCGGGGAGGTATCAAAAGATGCACACACATCACGGGTCACTAGGTTCAAGAAAATATCTATAGCTGACACATCCGTAGTACTCGGAGGCATTTTAGTACTTGGGTTTTTTAATTTGGTAAAAGGACCCGCTCCCGTGTTGTTAATGATGGGCACCTCCAGATCTGCCAAGAGTCTAACATCCCCTAGCATGTCAGGGGGTATGCCAAGCTCCTCACATAGCCGGTTGTCCTTCAACTTAAAGAATTTTTTCCAGCGGAGCTTTCTTATGAATAAATTCAAATCAACAATGAAATCAAACACGGACAAATCACTCATAGGGACAAATGAAAGCCCCTTGCTTAGTACTGCCATTTCAGAGCTGGTGAGAGGCCGCTTGGACAAATTAATTATCTGAGACTCTGTACCTAGTTTTTTGTTGATTTTTGGCTCCTGAGGAAATGCTGCCTCTCTAAAAAACCGATGTTTTGGCCGTTCGAGAATTGGCGAGCATTCCTAGGGTTCCCTTTTTGAAATCTCCTACCTCCCTGTTGCCGAAATTGATTAGGATACCTTCCTTCGGAGTCCGAAGCCTCCGTTTCTGAAGATGACAGATCAGAGTCTCGCTCCCCAGGGGTCGTCCTCTCAGCCGGAGCAAATTGATAGACTTTATTGTCCTTAAAGTCCTGGAGGTCACGGACAAACTGTTTATGCTTCCTCTCCTTAATACGGTATTGATACTTTTCTACTGTGTTCTGTAAGAGATTTTCTTTAGATACAAAATCAGTCTCGTTCTGGAATGTCTTAATATGATCAATCTGTTCCTTTAACTTATTATTAAGAGACTCCAGGCAGACTTTTTCTTCTGTCAATAAAAGTCTCATAAACCTCAGAGAGCTAGCTGTGGCCTCCTTTTCCCATGCACTAATCAGCTGTGAAGTACGAAACCAGGGTGCTGGCAACAAAGAAATACGTAACCCCCTAGGTACTATCCCGTTTTTTAACTAATTGTCCAAGCTTTGTACCTCCCACCAGCTCGTTATCTGCTCTTTATAGGTTTTAGTAATGTCCTTAAACGCTGTTGTATATGACGGTAAATACCTTTTTTGTGCGAAATCTTTCTCAGAAAAAATCTCTCTAGCCTCAGTGAGCCATGAAGAGGTATCAGGTGCAGATGCCAAAAAACCAGCCATGCCAGGTATTATTAAATCAAATAGAAAGCAATCCTGCCGCAAATGGCAAGGCAGCAAAGCCCAAATCCTTAATTAAAGTACAGGTGAAAGCAAGGATATAGAATTAAAATATAACTTTTAATATTATTAATATAAAAACAATATAATAAAGTGCAATGCAGTGCTTGTAAATAATAACCAGAAAGATCTCACCCGATGTTCCTTCTGATGAGATCACATACCACCGGATTGTCCAAGGAAGAAGCAGGTCAAATCAGACCCTGGGGGGGGGGGGAGTTGTTCAATACTCAAATTTCTACCCCTGTCGTGCCCCTGCAACAATTGCTTCCGCCCTTACAAGGGCAGCACCCAAGTCAGGAATGCTAGCCCAGATAGAAAATACACCCTTCCAACGCGTTTCCCTCTCTATATAATAAGAGAGTTCCTCAGGGGAGAAAAATTCTTAAAGTAAGGCCTGCAATGGCAGGACAATACTAGACAGTGTACCTTAATGGTACATATATGTAAACACACTGCACGTTCCTGGTGCACATGTGCATGCTAGTGGCCAGTGGGACGCTGTATGCTGTTGGCCCCCCAACCTATATACCCCTCATACCTCCTATGTCATCACTAATCACTGATGCCACATGTTTGCGCAGCCATCATGATCGATCCAAGATCCATGCTCGCCTCTCCTCACTGCGCATGCCCGATCCATGATACAGCAGCATGTTAAGCCGCCTGGCGGTGGTCCCACCGCGCATACCCGGAAGTTCCTGCTACAGTCGGATATTACTTCCGCGTTCCACTCATGGACCGCATATATCGCACAGGCGCGGCATACGTCACACACCGCGCATGCGCGATGCAGTCACGGGATCATCCACATTACTACCATGGGACCGCATATACCGCGCAAGCGCGGCGCACGTCACACACCGCGCATGCGCGGTGCATCCAAGGAAGCGTCCACGTAGTTACCATGGGAGCTCACCTCTTCATTATGCGCCAAGCTGATGTACGGCGTATATCACGTGATCGCACTTATGATGTTGAGAACTAATCATATTATCCACACAGTGGAACGCACGCATCGCGCACACACTTAATCGCATCTAAGTGCCAAGACCCCCTCAGGGTAGCCAAAAAACAATGGATGCTGATATACTCAATTACGCACGCGCGATCCAAATGGTTACAGAACACTGATGATTACCATGGGCAATAGTACGGGAGCAGTTAAACAAGGAATGAGTGGTTATATGCATATATAGTGATCAAAAATGGGGTTTTATAACGTCCAACAGTCAGTAAATCAGACACTGCAGAAAAAAGGGGGGAGGAGAAATCCTGAGAGCACACTCACTGCCGCATCTCATATTCATAATAGTTGAAAGGTTGTACCGACATGTACAACCCTCCCCCAGGCCCACTAGTATAAACTCAAAGAGTCTGGGCTGGGCTCGTTTTCATACAAGGGGCTCATCATCCTGGTCAATAGCCAAGCTCAATAACACCTTACACCATCATCCCCCCCCCCAAAAAACCCAACCCAGCCAGAGAGAAGATCCCTAATTGGGCCACACACACCCCACTTGACTGGCATCAGTTGACCCCCTTTTGAAAAAGAAAAAGATGCTTTGCATGAAGCACTCTCAAAAATACGCGTGCCTTTCGCCTCCCCTGGCTGACCCAGGGGAAGAAAAGTCCTAAGTAAGGGGGACATTTACCAGGATTGGGGAACATTTACCAGGAATGGGTACATTTACCAGTATGAGATACATGCTGGGATGGGGGAACATTTACCAGGATGAGGAACATTTACCAGGATGGGGAATATGCTGGGATGGTGTACATTAACCAGGATGGGGCCATGATGGGAACAAATATACCAGAATGTGAGAAATATATATCGGGATGGGGGACATTTTTATCAGGAAGTGGCCCAGGAAGGGGGACATAACTACACAATGAAAGGGGAGGGAAGACACTCATATGTCTTTATGGGATTTCGAGATGTTCATACTTTGAAATGTAGATGTGGATTACAGGGTGACATCTGATTGCATTCCATGCTAAAATCTCTGTCCAACATGCTGCAATTCTTTTCCAGAAAGATCAATCCAACTGCTGTGTCTGGAACGGGCAGTGGGAGAGGCTCAGCTTTAATGTGTGGTAAGCACGAATGAGCGTGATGCCCCCTGCTGAAGAGAAGACTGCAAAGATAAGGTTAAAATCAATTATTTACATAATAGGATTGGTTGGCACTTCGGGGAAAAAATTGAGTTTAGGTCTACAGTTTGGGCACTTGGCCTGTAAAAGGTTCGCCATGACTGCTATAGTGATATTGGCAGCTGTAAGTTTAATGGATTCAGTTATATTTTCTACTTTGCTTTATTTCTTCTTTCTCTTTTCTGGAATCCCTAATTTTATATGATTTATCTGACCCTCAGCATGGGATCACAGATCTGGCACACAGTGGGACAACGGTGTCAGTCTCCTCATCTAATGTGACGTTACACAGGGGGGGAGGGGGGGCGCTGTGTAGCCCGCCGCTGGTCTTCAGGGGGGTTCAGTGGAATTGATAACCCTTCTATTGCAGGAGGGAGAGATTTTGTGGTTTGTGCCTGGCCCCCAGTCACTCACTTTAACCAAGTTCCTGCAGTTTATTTTCAACAGACAACCCCTGGCAAAAGTGATGGACTCCCCTGGCTCTGAGGATGTTCATTCAGTTGTTTACTATTGTTTAAAAAAAGCAGATCATAGACATGGCACAAAACTAAAGTAATTTCAAATGTCAACTTTCTGGCTTTAAGAAACACTAAAAAAATAATTTAAACATAATGTGCAGCCAGTAACGGTTACTTTTCAAGACCAAACATGGGGAAAAATTATGAAATCACTGAAAATTGAAATTGAAAGTGAAAATTGGCGCTATATAAGCGCACAAGGGTTTGGTGCTCCCCTGATGAATCTGCCCAGAAGAAACGCGTCGGGAGCGTTTTAGTCATCTCTATGTTATACCTGACCATGATTCCATGAATCAGAGAAATCCTGCTGGGTTACTGCGACATACTTGGGTGAGAGCGTTCCTTTATTATGAGTGATGTTGGTGATTGATAAGCATCATTTTTAGGAAGACTGCTCTCCTCAGGGTGTTAATATCTTGTACTGACCCCTTGTTTGGTTATACATTTACCTGATGGGTATATAAAATCTTATGTATACATGATTATTTAACTTCTCAGTAAACTGTAGTTCGTAAGAGGACGGTTTATATTGGGTCTAGTACAGATTATTGTGGTCATTTCTTTTTAATGTGCCACAGCCCACATTTGGACCCTTTTGAGCTTGGTGGTCCAGATGTGATGCTTCGTTTATTGTATGTTTTTTATAAGTGGACCTAGGTCATTTTTTATCGTTGAATTTATTACAAGTTACATTTTAAGACATTTTTCTTGTTCTACACCTTATGCTATTTGATATATCACTCTATTCAGGTGTTAAGGAACTTTTTCCATGTTGTGATATCTTGCTATCTAGATTATATCACATTATGGGGCCATTTTTACCTATTCCCCTTGTGATAATTGGACATCTGTAGTGTTAATATGCTCACTGCACCCCTTGATCAATTCATAGAGGGGTTCAGTTTGTAAAATGGGGTCACTTGTGGGGGGTTTCTGCTATTCTGGCACCTCAGGGGCTTTGCCATTGTGACATGGCACCTGCAAACCATTCCAACTAAATCTGAACTCAAATATGGTGCTCCTTCCCTGCCGAGCCCCGACATGCGCTCTAACAGTAGATTTCTACCACATATGTGGAATCAGCGTACTTAGGAGAAATTGTGCAACACATTGTAATAATTTTATGGCTAAAGTATGATTTTTGTGGGAAAAAGTACAATTATGATTTTTTCCTTCCATATTGCTTTGGTTCCTGTGAAGCACCTAAAGGGTTAATAAACTTCTTGGATGTGGTTTTGAGCAGTGTGAGGGGTGCAGTTTTGAGAATGGGGTCACTTTGTGGTATTTTCTGTCACCTCGGCCTCACAAAGTCACTTTAAATGTGATGTTGGTCCCTAAAAAATGGTTTTGTAAATTTTGGTGGAAAAATTAGAAATTGCTGATGAACTTTGAACAATTCCTAACAAAAAAAAATTCTGTTTCACAAATTGCACTGATGTAAAGTAGACATGTGGGAAATGTTATTTATTAACTATTTTTTTTACATAAGTTTCTGGTTTAATAGCATAAAAATGAAAAGCTTGAAAATTGTGAAATTTTACAAATTTGACCAAATGTATGATATTTTCACAAATAAATGCAAAAAAAAAAAAAATCGTCCTGAATTTACAAATGTCATGAAGTACAATACATTGTGAAAAAGGATCTCAGAAGCAGTGGGATCTCTTGAAGCGTTCCAGTGTTATAACCTCATAAAGTGACACTGGTCGGAATTGCAAGAAAAGGCCGGTCACAAAGTGAAAACAGGCTGGGGATGAAAGGGTTAAAATCATAAAATGTCATCAAGGACCTTGTGTGGAGAAATAAACAGCCAAGGAAAGGAAAGGAAAGAAAAGAACGAGGAGGTCATATTATCTAAAAAAAAAAAACAAAACGTGAGAAATTGCAGTAATTGAGTGAGTAAATTGCAGTAATAAGGAGTATTGTATCCAAGATATATGTCATAATGAGGGAACAGGTTGGGCGACCAAAAAGTAAATGGAGGAAGAAGAAATGAAGAACATTAGTTTAGATACTCAGACTTTATTGGGAAAAAAATGTTTTGGGTGTCAGGTTATTGGGACAATTTAGTAAGTATGAGGGGCTGCTGATAAGTCTTTGGCTTTTCCCAGAAAGAAACGAGATAAGTTTCATCATCCTATCATTCATTCCACATACTCTCAACTGATGACAACACACTTCTTACATCAGTATTCCAAGTTCTGTAAGCCTAGCAGAAAGAAGAATTTCGGTTGTGCCTCAAACCAGGCATCCGTAGCAGCCATAGCATAAGAAATGGTGTGAAATTTGGTACCCTTGAAGTGTTTCTTCAGGTTTAGAAACAGATGAGTCAAAGGGAGCTAGATCTGGTGAATAAAGTGGGTGGTCACCAGCTGGAAGCCCGGCTCTGCCAGTTTTGCCGTGGTCGCTTGTGCAGTGTGAGAGGAGGCGTTGTCTTGCAGGAACAAGATTCCTTTGGATAGTTTGCCACACTTTTGGCCTTCAGAGCTGCCTTCAATTGGTCCAAAAGTTCAATGTGATATCTTGGATTGATGGTGGAACCCTTTTGAAGGTAGTCTACTAGCAGCACACCCTCTTTATCCCAGAACACAGACGCCATCACCTTAGTGGCTGATTTTTGCCCCTTGAACTTCTTTGGATGAGGAGGACCACTGTGACTCAACTCTTTTGATTGCTCCTTGTTTTCAGGGTCATACAAATAAATCCAGGTCTCATCCATAGTGACCAGTCGATCAAGGAAGTTCTTATCAGTCCGGAAACGCTGACAAATGGACTGGGAAGTTTTCACTCTCATGCTTCTGATTTGTTGTCAAACATTTGGGGACCCACTTTGCAGATAGCATGCATTATGGGGATTTCCCGTGAACATGTTTGTCATTATCCATGAACATTTAGACATGAGGAAGCTATTACTTTAGCTGCAATTTGTGGATTCTCCAGTATGAGGTTGTGCACAGCATCGATGATCTCCGGAACAACAATTACTCTCGGTCGTCCATGACATTCCTCATTATTGGTTGGTGCTGAAGTGGCCTGTTTTTAATTTGGCAAACCAGTTCTTAACTGTGGAATATGAAGGGCATTGATCCCCCAATGTCTGCGACATACCATCAAGAATATCCTTTGCGGACTTTCCTTGCAGAAACAAGAATTGTATCCCTCCTCTGCTCTCAGTTGCTGTGAATATCGCATTATACTTTGCCATTTTGTTTTCCCGACTGCGTAGAACACTGTTGCCATAAGCAACAAACACAAAATTTTGAAAACATATTTTAGACCAGGGGTCTCAAACACGCGGGCCGCGGGCCGCATGCGGCCCCTCAGGCTGACCCCCAGGCCCGTGCCCCCAGTGACTATCGCGGCCGGTGCAGGGGCCACAGCCACTGTCTGCACTTTGTTAGATGAATGTTTTGCCGGCGTGCGCTCTCAGAGTGAAGGACTCTGCGCTCTCGTGCCGGCAAAACAATCATCTGACATAAATCACTGACAGTGGCTGCGGCCCCTGCACCTGCCGCGATAGTGAACAGTGGCACGGGCCTGGGGGCCGCATGAAGCAGAGGTGAGGCAGCTGAGGAACGCAGGACAGGTGAGAAGTGTCTGTGTGTGTGAAGGATGGCACATTAACCACTTAGCGACCTATGACGTACTGGGTACGTCATGGCTCCCTGGTACTTAAGGACCCATGACGTACTCAGTATGTCATGGCGAAATCGCGGCCCCGGAGGCTGCGATCACTTTGCAAATACCTTAGATTCGGGGAGGAGAGAACCTCTGCCTGACCTCGGAGGGGTGGTGTCTGCTCCCCGGACCTACGGAGGCTGTGATTGGCTGAGCGGCATTCGTCAGCCAATCACAGCCACTGTAATGTTTCAACCATTGAAAATGGCTAAAACATTGAAATCCAGCCATGGTCAGTGCAGCTGTAGCACCAATCATTGGCTGGAGCTGGGTGACCTCTGTTTCACCCACCCCCAGCTCTGATTGGAGACCGGCCTTGTGACTCATCTCTTCAATCACTGTGGATCTGGGGCCGGAGACCACTCCCTCAGCTTCACTCCGGCGTCTGTGGAAGCTGAGAGCGATCGGTAAGTTATAACGCCCCTGCCCCCTTTCAGCTGCCGCCACTGCCCCCCCCACCCATTACTACAGGATGGGGACATTACTATAGAATAGGGACAAGGTGGGCACATGACTATAGGATGGGGACAAGGTGGACACACGACTATAGGATAGGGACAAGGTGGGCACATGACTATAGGATGGGGACAAGGTGGGCACATGACTATATGACTATAGAATGGGGACAAGGTGGGCACATGATTATAGGATGGGGACAAGGTGGCCACATGACTATAGGATGGGGACAAGGTGGGCACATGACTATAGGATGGGGACAAGGTGGACACATGACTATAGGATATGGACAAGGTGGGCACATGACTATAGTATGGGGACAAGGTGGGCACATGACTATAGGATAGGGACAAGGTGGGCACATGACTATAGGATCGCGACAAGGCTGGGGACATTACTAAAGGATAAATGGGGGGGGAGAGCCTGCACTGCTTATGAGTGGCATGCAGCAATGAAAAAGTAAAAAGTGTAATATTCACAAATTCATTCCTACTGTAACAATTCAATGGGATTTTTGGCAAATAATTGATCAATGATTTGAGCCCCCCTGCCCCGTCACGGCAAATCTCTATAAGGGGGGTCCCTACACTACAGTTATAATATACAAACGTACCATAAGGTCTCGTATAATGCGCAGGACCATATAGGAACATCACCTACCTGAGAAGTGTCAGAACCGCTCCCATGCTGCAAGGGCTGACAACTGCGAGTAGATGGGCAGTCCAGGTGCCAGCGTGTGCGGCGGAACCACACACACCAGCACAATGTCAGAACTAACCCCCACAGTGTCAGACCAGCAGACATGGATGAAGGGCGGAACAGCCCCAGGCAGGTGGTGCTTAAGTAATAATGCCTATGGAACAGGAGGCGGTGGCTGTATGTGTCCTGCACATCACACGAGACCACATGGTACGCATGTATATTATAACTGTAGTGTAGGGACCCCCCTTATAGAGATTTGCCGTGACGGGGCAGGGGGCTCAAATCATTGATCAATTATTTGCCAAAAATCTCATTGAATTGATACAGTAGGAATGAATTTGTGAATGTTACACTTTTTATTTTGTCATAGTTGCATCCCACTCATAAGCAGTGCTGGCTCCCCCCCATTTTTCTCGATTACTAAAGGATGGGGACATTACAAGGATGGGCATAATACTATTGGATGGGGACATTACTATAGGATGCGGTAAAGGCTGGGGAGATTACAAGGATGGGCACAATACTATAGAATGGGGACATGGCTGGGGACATTACTATAGGATGGGGACTAGGATGGACACAGTACTACAGGATAGGGACATTACTAAAAGGGGAAAAGGATGAGAAACATTACTATAGGATAGGGATAAGGCTGGGGACATTACTATAAGATGGGGACAAGGCTGGGGACATTACTATAGGATGGGGACATTACTATAAGATGGGGACAAGGATGGACACATTGCTACAGGATGGGCACATTATGATAAGATGGGGATAAGGCTGGGGACATTACTATAGGATAAGGACAAGGTGGACACATTACTATAGGATAGGGACATTACTGTAGGATGGGCAAATTACTATAGAATGGGACAACTATATGATGGGGACAGTACTACAGGATAGGGAGATTGCTACAAGGGGACAAAGATGGGGAACATTACTATAAGATGGGGACAAGACTGGAAACATTACTACAGGATGGGCACATTACGATAAGATGGGGACAAGGCTGGGGACATTACTATAGGATGGGGACAAGGATGAGCTCATTACTGTAGGATGGGGACTAGGATGAGGCACAATACTACAAGGGGACAAGGATGGGCACATTACAACAAGATGGAGAACATTACTAAAAGATGTTGGCTAAAATTAACACTATTAGTTACAAGAAAGGGATAAAATGTAAAAAAAAAACCCCCAAAAAATAAAATAAGGCATGACTTTTTTTTCTACCATCAAATTTTTTTTTTATATATTTAAACAAAGAATGTACACATTTATTATAATAAACAAGTGAAAAATGTTCAAAATTAGTGATCCAAAGGTGTGTAAAAAAAAAAAAAAAAAAATACGGTACCAATAAAAATGTCACTTTGTCCTGCAAAGAATGCGCCCCCCCAATTTATTTTTTTTCCTCTGTGCGGCCCATACACCCAGCCGAATTTGAGACCCCTGTATTAGACATATAAGGCTTTCATGTGATGTAACATTTGTTACCATAGAAACAAAAAAAAGGTCACAAAGCCTAAGACTTGTCAGCAGCCCCTTGCATTTACAATTAAAGTCCCCTTAAAACCTATAATATGTGTATTGGGGAATAGAGAAGGGAGTCAGTTCCCAATGATGAGGAAAAAACTACTAAACTTAGTGGAAAGTGATTATAAAACTCGATCACATCAGATGTTCCCACAAAGAAGGAATGGATCGTAGATGGAAATAGTAATTTGTAACATGATCATGTTTATTATTGTAGTATAGAGAAGTTACAGACATTGTTCAGACATGGAGATTGTGCGCTGAAAGTAACTGTAATGAATGGCAGATCGCTGAGATTGGGAGTTAGGAAGAAGAGGGTGGAGGAATATTGGATATTTTGGGGGGAGGGTTGTAATACTCTTCTTCATATAGTGAATATATAAATATATAACAATGTGAAATTTTTAATAAACATGTAATATTGTTTTTTATTTGATTTTTATAAAACAGACGTCTATTAGTAATTGTATATATTATAATTCTAATGTAACTTCTAACGTGCTTTCCCTTTCTTGTTTACTTACTTGCCTTTACTCTTGACTGTTTCTTTTGTGTTTTCTTGTTCAATTTGTCAAATCTATATTTTCTCCCATGTGAATTTTTCTTAATGGTCGATAAATTATAATTTGAGTAAAACATTTTTCACCTTTTAGGTGTTATAATGGCTTCTACCCTTGTGAGTTTTGTGATGTTGAAAAAGATGGCATTTTTGTGCAAAACATTTCCCACATTCTGAACATGAAAAAGGCTTCTCCCCTGTGTGAGTTCTCTGATGTGTAACAAGCCACGATTTTTGACTAAAGCATTTCCCACATTCTGAACATGAATATGGATTCTGCCCTGTGTGAGATCTTTGATGTGTGAGCAGATGTGATTTATGTGCAAAACATATCCCACATTCTGAACATGAAAAAGGCATCTCCCGTGTGTGAGATCTTTGATGTGTGAGCAGATGTGATTTATGTGCAAAACATATCCCACATTCTGAACATGAAAAAGGCTTCTCCCCTGTGTGAGTTCTCTGATGTTCAACAAGATTTGATTTACGGACAAAACATGTTCCACATTCTGAACATGAAAAAGGCTTCTCCCCTGTGTGAGTTCTCTGATGTTTAACAAGACACGATTTTTTACTAAAGCATTTCCCACATTCTGAACATAAATATGGCTTCTGCCCTGTGTGAGATCTTTGATGTGTAACTAGATATGATTTAACTGCAAAACATTTCCCACATTCTGAACATGAAAAAGGCTTCTCCCCTGTGTGAGTTCTCTGATGTTCAACAAGATTTGATTTACAGACAAAACATGTTCCACATTCTGAACATGAAAAAGGCTTCTCCCCTGTGTGAGTTCTCTGATGTTTAACAAGACACGATTTTTGACCAAAATATTTCCCACATTCTGAACATGAATATGGATTCTGCCCTGTGTGAGACCTTTGATGTGTAACTAGTTGTGATTTATATGCAAAACATATCCCACATTCTGAACATGAAAAAGGCTTCTCCCCTGTGTGAATTCTATAATGTATAACAAGATATGTTTGACCTGCAAAACATTTCCCACATTCTGAACATGAAAAAGGCTTCTCCCCTGTGTGAATTCTCTGATGTCTAACAAGATTTAATTTAGTTGCACAACATTGCCCACATTCTGAACATGAAAAAGGCTTCTCCCCTGTGTGAGTTCTCTGATGTGCAACAAGATATGATTTACGGACAAAACATGTTCCACATTCTGAACATGAAAAAGGCTTCTCCCCTGCGTGAATTCTCTGATGTGCAACAAGATTTGATTTACGGGCAAAACATGTTCCACATTCTGAACATGAAAAAGGCTTCTCCCCTGTGTGAGTTCTCTGATGTTCAAAACGTGTTGATTTACGTGTAAAACATTTCCCACATTCTGAACATGAAAAAGGCTTCTCCTCTGTGTGAGTTCTCTGATGTGTAACAAGATGTGATTTAGTTACACAACATTGCCCACATTCTGAACATGAAAAACACTTTTCCCCTGTGTGAATTCTCTGATGTGCAACAAGATTTGATTTACGGGTAAAACATCTTCCACATTCTGAACATGAAAAAGGCTTCTCCTTTGTATGAGTTTTCTGGTAACTAACAGACTCTGAAGAAAATCTTCTCTCCCCTGTGTTAATTTTTTTATGGATTTTTCGATTTTCTGAAGTTGAAAACTGCTTCTTTGCTGTAAGAACATTTTGATTTTTAATGCCTCTTTTGTGACATTTATTTTTTTTAATAGTCTGTGATGAATCAGAAGGTAGGCGTTGTTTAAAAGAAACTGATGATAGATCTTTGCTGTGGGGGGATGATGGTATATCTGGAATAGTAGCATTCACTTTAGTTATATCTTGTGCGATATCAAGGTCATATGATTGAAAAATTGAAGATGTCAGTTGTGCCTCTATTCTCCTGGTACACTCATCTGCCAAGAATAAAAAATATTTGTAATATATACAAATTGAAGGATATCATTGATAAAATAGCTTGTAACACATTTACTGGCGTACCCACACGGTCCTGCACCCTTTTCCTGCTGGGGACTTCAGCACACTTATCCTCCCGGTCACTCAGTGGAGACTTCCGTGACCATGGTCACTGCTGCCATCTCCCAGGGCCTGCACACACCATGCAGAACTCTTGGGAGAGTGCTTAGGGCGCGAGCACCTATTCTTAAAAGGCCAACGTGCCCTAACCAGGAAGTCAACCTATGGCTGAGAGGCACTGGGTATTTAAGGCATCCTCCCCCTATGGGAAGTGCCAGGGCAACATGGTCTATCCTTAGAGACGTGTTGCTAGTTGTCAGCTCCGTTTCCTGAGTGTTATATTGTGGGTGTGAATATGTGTCTGTATCCTAGTATCCGATGTGCTTAGCAGACCTGCTGCATCTGTCTATACCAGTTGTGCTTGCCAGACCTGCAGTGACTGTCAGTATAACCTAACCCCGACTCCTGAGGACAGCTGTCGCCATCCCGTGACTCCCTGGAGTAGCACCAAGTAGCTACCTTCCAGCACAAGCCTAGCCTCGCCATCAGAGGCTTCAATAAAGATGAGGTATTTACTTAGCTACGCCCCTTCTGGTTAAGCCAGTGCTGCGGCCCAGTGGGTCCACTCCTGCAAGCGTAACATAGCTAAAAAAAAGCTGCAAGTTATGTAAATTGTAAACAAAAACTGTTTACAATCTAACAGTAGACCTCAGAGCAGGAACCAGTAGACCATGATGTTCAACCCTCTTTGTTCATTTTGCCTCCCGTATATTTTATTAAGTCATCAAATAATGTTTTGTAGGCCAGGTTATACCAAACTGCTACTCCGATAGTGGAAAAATGGAGGGTTTCCACAATGGTTGTAGCTGAAAGACTCTTGATTATAAAGAGATATGGCTTCTGTCATTTAGACTAAAGCAGAATACGGTAAATTCTATTTAATGATTATATTTTATGGCATTACTATTTGTTTTAGGAGCATTGAAATGCAATGTTTGATCACTTCTAATTCTTTTATATTTTTGGCGAATTTCAGGTTTGTTTGTTGTTTTTTTAATAAATGCAAAACAAATTATTCTAACAGTACAAGTAAGATAAAGTACAAATCTCAGAAACACTGAGGTCAGATTAAAAATAAGCCATCACCAGATTTGGCCCCTATAAGCTGCAGCCACTACCAATAGGCTCTTAAATTCAGCATTCTAGAATACTGTATAAGAGTCTAGGCTGCTCTGTATAACATAAAAAAACTGAGTCCTCAGTGGTTGATACCTTTTAATGGCTAACTGAAAAGATGGTTATACTGAGCCTGATGAAGACACCTGAGTAGTCTCAAAAGCTTGCTATTATTACCATCTTTTCAGTTAGCCATTAAAAGGCATCAACCACTGAGGACTCTCAGTTCTTTTAAAAAAATGTTTTATCTCTACTGGCTAACACGGTACAAAGATATATTTTACCTGTAACATAAAAAAAGCACTTTTATAATACTCACCTAGGTGCGGTCCGGTCTAATGGGTGTCGCTGGTCTCCGGTCCAGCACCTTCTGCCCAGCTTCATGTGGACAAAGCGTCCTACATCATCCACACAGGCCGGTATTGCAGTCCTTGCGGATGGCAGATCAAAGTATTGTAGTGCGCATGCACGGGCGGTCTTAAACCTTTCCTTTCGCTTGCGCATGCCATTACTTTGACCTGCCGTTAGCAGGGCAGATCAAACTGCACCTGCACAGGACTGACATGCCGGCCTGTGTGGATGACGCAGGACACATCATCCCTACGGGCCTGCAAACAAAGAGAACGCTCATCTTAGTAGAGAGGAGGCACCGGACTGCAGAGCAGCAACACCCATCGGACCAGACCACCCCGTAGGTGAGTATAATAAGTGTTTTTTACGTTATACAGAACGGCCTGGGCTCTTATATACATGATTCTAGAATCATGTATATAAGGCTCACTGGTGGTGGCCGCAGCTTATAGTAACCAAATCTGGTGACAGGTTCCCTTTAAGTATTACAAAGTTGTTATCATGTAAAGTGACAGATGTCAGATTGGAGAAATGGGGCCTGGATAGGAGCAGAAAACTGGCTGCAGTGGAAAGCCATGAAATAAGAGCGGCTTTGGTACTAACTACTATAGAGAAAACTGTGACTATAGACAATAACACATCTACTAAAATGACCGCCCTCCACCCGACAGCCTTCACCGTCAGTGATTTAGTAACTAGAGGTGACACATCTGGAGTAATTACAGTATGTGGCTCGGGGGCTCTCGGCAATCCAAACTATTGTAGGGGCCAATATCTTCTGTCAGATGAGTTTCTTGAAGAAATATTAGACATTTACTTTCTGCCTCTCGGACTCCACAATGGACGGCTCCAGTACAAGTTCTTATATAATGGACATTTGTACAATTCAGAGAAAATATCTTTCAGGCTCTTCAAGGTAAAAATATCAGAACTTTAAGTGTTAATTACTTTCCTTTTTTTCTAATTACATTTTGGAAATGATGTAGGTGGGCTGCCCGGCCTCCATGTACCCACTGTGGGGTAATTCTAACCTCCCTCATATGTTACAGTTACTCTATGCCCAACTTTAGATATAAACGCCCCTATCAGCTCATTCATCAGAAGGGAGAGAAGGAAGATCCATCAATAAGATGCCGAGATTCTAGGAAGATGGATTCATTGCTCTCAGTGGAGAAACAATAAGAATCTTGTACTTATGATACTTATTAATGGAGAGAGGTCTACTGAGGTCTCATCAACTACAAGATTATTATTTTGTTTCTCCCACTGACAGCAATCAATCTTTATTCACCTGGAGAACACGGCACCTGGAGAACACGGCACCAAACTAAGAATCTAGGACGTCACCAGCATCATTACCCTCCGCTTTCTCTTAGGGGTCCACCATACTGATTAGATTTTTCTTCCCATGATTTTCTAAGTTGTCTGCACATTCTACGTACACTGTCATGACTGCAGTATTGTAGAGGCTTCACCTAGTACCTCAATTTACCTCCCCTTCGGGGTTCGCAACCACCCCATACCTGGATGCCCTTCCACAAACGACAGACAACCATTTTGGATTAATTATGGCCAAATCGGCCTTTATTATAACAAAATACAATAAATCAACATGAAAAGTGAGGAGGTTCTTGGAGCTCCAAAGCCTGGCGGAAGCCATAAATACTTGAAACCATCCAGCATTGCCCCCAGCTGCGACCACAAGCTCGGGGGCACCACTATTGCTGGAAAATTACCAGTCCAAGCTGCAAGCCACGATTTTCCGGGCACAATGTCCGACCACATCACCTTCATATTGGAAATTGACGCCCATGAGCGCAGAAAAAACGTGCCAGATATCCTGAATTAAAACCCCAGAACAATCCCCTTGGATATGTAAAGCAAACCCATCAGGGGAATGGTCCAACCTTCCAAAAGGGTGGAATTCCAACAACACTTGTCTCTCAAACCAGACCCCGATCCACTGAACAGTCGCCACACATGTACACAAACCCCACAGTTCCAATTCCCTCACACCCAACGAGCCTCCAATGGCCAACAAACTACACTGCCCGAGTGCTCCATGGGTAATACAATGGGGGGGAGGGGGGAGTAAACAAGGAAAGAAGGTATGACAGTGACCTCACCACTGTCAAAAGAATCTTACCTAGGAGTTCCAACCTCTCAGGCTATCCTTATGATACCTTCCTTTACCCCCCTACTCCGAATGTGGGCGCAAATACATGTTTATATCTCTTGTATTCTCACCTAACAATTCTTTTCACCACCTCCCGAAGGAAGCCTGCTCGTACAGTCCCAACTGCAACCCCAATTTGAAAAGAATGGAATGAAAAAAACCTGTTAGCCTAACTGCTATAAGGCAGCCAGGCACCATCCACAAAAATGACACGAGACAGAATCTTCAACAAAAAGGAACCATCCCTATGCCTTAATAATGGCCCTGGACGATTGGCCCCTAAACTTAGCCAATGTCTAAAACATTCCACAGGATGCCTCCTGAATCCTCTAAAGCCCCAACCTCACCAGCCTGCCCTCATTGTCTGATTCGATCTTTGGCATCTGGATCCCAACAATCCCGACTGAATGCCAGGAATTCCCCCCGCATTGGCACAAATGTCTGGTCCACTTACCAGTTGTCCAATCCTCATGGCCCCAAAAAAGGCCCATGAAAAGCCAACAACCCTTCTCAAACCATGAAAATACACCAAATGTAGCCCGGAGGTCATGGCCCCAAAAGAGGCCCATGAAAAAGCCGAATCCAACAACCCTTCTCAAACCGTGAAAATACATCAAATGTAGCCCGGAGGTCATCTCCTTTAGGTCCTTGAATGCAACTGGCCTATGTACATCCATTTAAGTCAGCCCCTCCTGCAACCTTTTAAGGCCTGACACACCAGGAGATCTTTCATGATGCCTGCCGCACCAAACTTATCTCTGAAAACGCCACCCATACCCAACATAATAACTTGATGGACCAACCAACCCTACCGCGCAACCCCATTTACCAACACAGTGACACTCACACTAAATCCTCTTGGGATATTGACTCCACAAATTGTCGCTGCCAGGCGACCCACCCTTCCCCGCTGCATTATAGGGTGAACTACGGCCCAATCACAAAGGAACCGAACTAAACAATGAGCCCTGTGTTCAGAACCCAGCTCAACACTCCACTATCCCATGGCAGCCTCGGACTCCGCCCAGGCACCAAAGACCCAAAATTATCCCACTGCTAGTGCGCGAGTGAATCCATGATGGAGACCTCCAACCTCAGAAACCTGAATACCCCTACCCAGAAAATGAAGTCAAAACACCCGAGATGAGCTATCGCATAAACCGAACCATGGGTGATGACGCCACCATCAGTTTAATTGATGGCCATGACTGCCCACATGTTGTTGTCATGGAAATGTATCCCGATTACTAAACTATAACCCCGAATTGTCCGTCCCCCAATTATGGGAAAAAACTTGGGCAACTTAACTTTCTTGGTGAATCTCAATTCCCCACAACAATCCAGCCAAACGTCTGCTCACCAATTGCCCCTAACATACGAGCCAAAGCCAATACGGCTCACCACATCCGTAAAAAGCTCACGGCCAAAACTTTTCAATCACCTCCCTCAATAACAAAGACTGTCCATTGCACATCTCCAGAAAACTTTCCAACACCTGCATAACCACTTTTTTTTGGAAACCTGCGCTCTAAGCGCACAGTATCAATTGTGATCCCTAAGAAGCTAATGCCAGTTGAGCAACCTTCTATTTTTCTTGTGCGCCAAAAGAACCCCCCCCATCAACCGGCTACCCACTCCATGGATGCCAGAAATAACTAACGAAACGTGTGGCCCAGGAGGTCCAATGAACACAAGTTGTCAGGGTAGTGGATCACCCACAAAATCCACCAGCTGGTTACATACTACCATTCCAAAAAAGACAAGATGCTTCAGACTGAGCGCACAGGACCTGAATATCCCATGGGCAAAAAACCTATCCTAAAATAAACACTGACACAAAAACAAGCGAACTACCACAGACTGTCAGGGTGGGCCGGTCCATCCTAGCTAACAAATGAACCCTGTACCATAGCATTTATCGCAGTCCAAAACATGTCAACCACTGTCTGCACCACAGTGTAAAGAGCAGGGTTAATACCGCCATAACCAAAACACCCCTAAGGAAATGGCGAATCATACTGATCCAAATTATTCAAGTTCCTTTCTTTTTTTTTTTTAATTTTACTTTTTGCTCCCCCCCCCCCGGCAGCGAATGACCAAATCGCCGAAACAAAGTGAGGGGGGGGGTAAAAGAAAGGACCTGCCATGCGTCCCCCGAAAACTGCCTTTTGACTAACCCTACGCCACACCACCAGGGGGCGTTAATAGCGAGACTCCAAATTCTAGATAGAACAGAACTATAAGTGGCGGAGAAGGAATCCTAAACAACCCCAGCAAAAACTGTTCTCTAACAACACCACCTGTTCCTAATCCGAGCACTTCTCAGGTCGCAGACCATCTCTTCAGCCCTCGTCAGGCTCACCCCCTGTAAAGCATCCCCACCTGACTATGACTCCCCCCTCATAATAAACACCAGGATGCCCAGTGCGATGAATCGACTTACCCAGCACACTGGTGCTGAAACTAACAACTACCCTGAACTTGCATAGAACTGCCAGCACTCTTCTGCCTTGAAGCCAGCCCCAAGTGCGCCCCCTGCTGACTGCAGACCTCCTTTATATTAAGTTTTATATACAGTATATTCCCAACACAAACGTCTCCCATGGAAGGACATATTCCTTCCAAAACTATCCCTTCCCATGCCAGGGTACCCCAGCAGTCCTTCAAAACACACATACGCCACGCCATTTTCACCCTGTCATCCAGAATATGATCCCCCTCATTATCCTCTGCTGTCTGCAACCACACCAAGAGTGCACTACCGTGTGATCCCCATATTCAGACTGACCAACCCCTTTTTTCAGTCATCCTCGGGTTCCCAACTGGGATGAGCGACCCCTGTAAACTGCAAAAAATTACAGATAGGGACCCCAGCCTGTGAGCCCCAATGGGGACGGCGCCGCCACTACATGCAAAGTGCCATGGAACCAACAGCGCTATAAAAACGAATAAATAGTACATATTATTATAAACCCCTATTGGTCTGCTTCAATTTTTCTCATAAATCCCGTACTCCCCCCGCATCCCCCATACTCCGCCCACACGATACATCAACAACTTGACTGACATCCACCCCCAGTAAAAAAACTATACTGTATTAGAAAGGGACAAGACACACATAAAGCCCTACTTACCAGGCTGCGCCGGCACGAAGCACCGACCAGCCGCCATTCCAGAATCCAGGTGACCCGTCTCCAACCGACACGGCATCTCATCCTCTGCGTCGCCCACCGGTGAGCCCTGACCCACTGATACGCTCAGACCCAGCTCGACTAGGGAGCTGACAGCTCGGTGGGCATCTTCCCGGAATCCAAATCCCAGGAAACCACGGCCAGCATGTATCCGCCTTGTCTCCCCGGCATCGCAAGGTCCCGCAGGTGATGGGTCTCTCGTAGCTAAGCAGCCCCACCGACTGGAGCATCGCCGGGTGGAACCGCCGCCATCTTGTTGTTGCCTTTTTCTCTGGTGCTAGAAGCTGGAAGAGGCCCGGTCCCATGACCGACTGCTGGTCCCGCCCACTTCGCAGGTCCCAGCCGCCTCTATGGATTCCTCCCACACCGAGGCCTGCGAACAGGTGCAGAGGGAACAGGCCATGATGAGGAGGGTCCCCGTAGGGGCTCCTGCGGCGCCACCGGGGCCCGGAGCGACGTCAGGGGAGAGGCATTCTGGCAGCCTGGCCCTGCGTGATGGCCGGGCAGGGGTAGAAGCAGCATCCGCTCCTGCCGGCAGTCCTCCCACAATCTCTTGCAGCCGTGCCTGGATCTCTGCTCCATCAGACCTGCTGGCAGCTCCTCTCGCTGTCCCTGAAGATCCTCCAGCGCAGACATCCTCCGATCCAGGCGATGAGAGAAGGCGAGGACGGGCACAGGTACCTTCAGCAGTGGTGGCTACGTGCCGATTGCAGGCCACCACTTTTACCTCACCCTATATACATTCCTACAAATCTCCTGACCACACCTCCCTAAACTACCTCCCCTTAAAGTATCAAACCCCAGCACAGCCCAGCTTGCTCTGCTTTTAACCTCTTGTTTGCCCTCCAAAGCTGAGTCATGGGTCACTCTACCCATGGCTGTGCTTAGGGCTCCGTTCTTCCTTTTGGCTTTACAGATTAGAGATCTGGGCAGCTAAGGGTCAACGTCTTCGAATTTCAGGTGATAGGATGGATCCTACCTGTAAGATCTGGCTGATACAGATCTCAATGCAACAGAAGGGCGTCCAATGCCCAAAATAAAGGGAACAGTTTTGGGTGGAGGAGCATGTGGTGGTCTAGGAGGAGAATGGTGACCATTTGATATGGCCGGACTACAACCCTGATAAAGCAGCCACAGCCGGTGACTGAGAAGAATCTGTGACTTCTCTGCATTTAGTGGTCACTACTCACCTGGGCGGTTATCTGTAGGAATCTCCTCTTTACTCCGCTCATCCCCCCTCACATATGTCTCTGTAGTATTAATATGGGACAGATCTTCCCCCTGAAACAAATATTGTAAAAGTCACAGACAGATGGAGAAGTCCCATCTATGATCAGCTCTAATCCTGCCATCTCCACCGCTCTCATTACACAAGTATAACACATATAATACTGGAGGATAAAACAAGACTGAGCACAAGACCTTCACAGCCGTCTACACATCATAGGGGGATTTCATGGCACCTTCTCTCCATCTACCTGATGATCCTGAGGAACATCGGGGTCTTCTTGTTTACAGTCCTGTGGGAGAAGAGGACGGGGACATCTCTCTGGTGTTGTCCTCTTACTGGATAGACCTGGAGGAGACAAATACAGGGGCTGAATTCATTCCTTACATACAGATAATTATAGGCCGTGTGTATTTAGTCCTGTCTATTACCTGGTGATGTGAGGGGCTGGGGAACCTCCATCATGACGTCCTTGTACAGATCTTTGTGTCCTTCTAAATACTCCCACTCCTCCATGGAGAAATAGACGGTGACGTCCTGACACCTTATAGGAACCTGACACATACAATGATACCGTCACCCCCGATCCCTTCATAGCGTTACTGTATAATGTCCCAGCATTCCCAGCAGTGTCACCTCTCCAGTCAGCAGGTCAATCATCTTGTAGGTGAGTTCTAGGATCTTCTGGTCATTGATGTCCTCATGTATCGGGGGGTTAGGTGGAGGCCCAGTGATTGGGCTCAGGGGTCTTCCCCATCCCTCAGACACAGGGGCCTGACAGCGCTCACTAGAGGTCTTCTTCACTACTGTGTAATCCTGGTTATGGAGAGACGCAGTAATAAATCTCACTCCAGACATTTCCAGAGTCCTCACCTCTCCAGTTCTGTCCATCTGTTATTCCCATAGATAAGAATGATGTAATGTGACGTCATCAGAATCTCTCACCTCTCCAGTAAGCCGGAAGAGGATCTCTAGGGTGAGGTGTAATATCCTCTCCGCCATCTTGTCCCTGTCCATATCCATCCTTGAAGGGGCAATCAGGAGAATTCTCTTATATAGAAGATCTCCACTGAGAGGATCCGATATTGTAGGGACCTGAATGGGGAGAAGAGGACGATGTAACATCATAAAGAATCCTGTACAGTAATATAATTACTGGAGACTTTATATCCGATCACTGGCTGCAGAAATAACGCTAACATGTAGGACATGAAGGAGAAGACAATTCATGGTTTTGGGGCTGCATTAACCGAAATGAAGAACCTCGATCCAATAATATTATGAAGCGGCTTTTCTCCCACATGTATGGCACGTGACTATTTGATAATATTAATCTGTTGGGTTTTTGTTCTTTGTATGTTTGCAGGGGTTTAGATTTCCAGATTTTTTCAGCTGATTCTTAAACGTCAATTTTTTTAAATAGTTACTGTGGAAAAGTGACATTGAAATAGACGTGGGTGTGCGGGAGGACGAGAAAACCGACCAGTGCCAGGAAGCTGCTGCCAAGGCAGATAATATAATAGGATGCAGTGAACGAGGCACAGATGCTCCGGACAAGAACAGTTTTGCCTCTATACAAGTCACTAGTGCGGCCACACTTACAATATTCTGCACAATTTCGGGCTCCAGTGAATGAGGAGGACGTAACTGAACTAGAGCGGGTGCAGAGAAGAGCGACCATTACAGGAATGGAAGGACTACACTAGGAGGACAGGTTAGCAAGTTTGGGGTTATTTATTTTAGAAACACAAAGGCTATGGGGCGATTTTATTACAATGTACGAGTATATCAGGGGCATGACTGAGATATTTCTAATGAGCTTTTTACAACTGAGGCCTGTAATGATGACAAGGAGGTTCAATCATAATCACAGATGGGGATTCTTTACTGTAAGAGCAGTGAGAATATGGAACTCTCTGACACATGATGTGATAAATGTTGATAGACTACAAAAATTCAAGGCGTGCTTGGATGAGTTCCGTAAAAAGTATATATTGCAGGTTATCAGGACTAGATTTTGTGATGGGACATCGATCCAGGGAACTAGTCTGATATTTTTAGTCATGGAGGAATTTTGCCCCTTGTATAGGTATTCACACCCCCAGAGCGTTTCCGCTTATTTTTACGTTGCACCCACAAACATAAATGTATTTTATTGTGATTTTATGTGATATACCAGCATTAAGTAACAAGTATTTCTGAAGTGTAAAGGAAATGATAGATGTTTTTCTAAATATTTAAAAATATAAATCTGAATATTGTGACGTGCATTTGTATTAAGCCCCTTGTAGTATGATGCCCCTGAGTGACCAATTGCCTCCAGAAGTCACATAATAAGTAAATTGAGTCACCTGTATCATTTATTCTCAGTATAACTACAGCTGTTTTGTGAAGATTTCATAAGTTTTGTTTCAGAACATTAGGGATCAAACAGCATCTTGAAAACCAAGGAACCCACCAGACAGGTCAGGGATAAAGTTGTGGAGAAGAGTAAAGCAGGGTTCAGGTATAAAAAAAAAATAAAAAAATAGCCAAAGCTCTGAACATCTCACTAAGCACTTTTCAATCCATCATCCAAAATAGCTGGAGTATAGTGTGGAGACATAAGGGTCAGTGGGTACAGTCGTCCGCTGGCCTGACTGTCTTCAGAAAGACTGCTCGGACCAGGGCTCATCCCACTGAACGCTCGCACTGATTTTTTGTGGGCAGAACACTTCTCAGACAACACAGGGTGAGGGAACTACACATTGGGAGGACGTTACTGGTTCACCAACAGGCAAACACATCGTACATTTCCAGCAAGATCACAAGATGGTACAAGCGACAAAGTCTCTCCCATCCGTTGGCTCACAAGGGATTAGAATTTTTGCGACTTCGGGGCTTCCTGGGCTAACTATCCCAGTCAGCAGCACCTCGCTTTTGATGAGCACCCGCTGAGAGGAGATAGCGGCAAGGTTAGAAAGATGACTGAGCACAGCAAGATATGTAGCCAGGCAACTGAATTGTCCTCACCTGGGTTCTACAGGTACAATTTTGGGCTCAGCATTGAGCAGTGAAGCAGATCTGTGATCTTTCAGCTAAAAATGTGGATTTTAGGCTGAAGTCCTGCAAAATAAATATGGAAAGAGGAGCAAAGCCCTTTTTATATCCTAAGTTCTCACTTCAGAGTATTGTATCTTACAGGATTGGTGGGAGATGGCTGTTCTCTCATTGGTTCAGTTCAATTCGACTGCATAATATTCCTCTAATTGACATACTCAAAGAGGCTGAGGCAATCCATATTTAAAAGGATATAGGGCTCCAGTCAGTCTGACATTAAACAATAGCCAACTTCTCTTGATTTGGCAATCAAAGAAATAAAAGGTTTGGCCTAATTAAGAACAGTTCACCCCTCACACAAATCTCCAGATGCTGAGTTGTCACATATAGCACAACTGCAAAATGACAAAGACATGGCCGTCCACCTAAACCAACATCCCAAGCAAGGAGAGCAGTAATTATAGAGAAGCAGCCAAGAGGCCTGTAGACAGTGGAAAAGCAGGAGAGATCCAGAGCTCAGGGGGAGAATCTGTCCACAAGACAACTATAAGTCATAAACTCCACAAATTTGGTCTTTATAGAAGAATTAATTTTTTTAAAAGCAAAAGAATAAGAATTGAAAATTGCTTCACAGACGCCGTCATCCTATTTACCTGAGATAGAGCTGTTTTATAAAGTAAAAGGGGCAAAAATGTCACCTCTAGATGTGCAAAGCTGATAGACACATCCCCCAAGAGACTGGCAGCAGCAATTGCAGTGAAAGGAGGGTCCTGCAAAGTATTCACTCAGGGGGCTGAATACTAATGCACATCACAATTTCATCAAATGTCTTAACACATTTAGAAATCCATGTATAATTTCCTTTATACTTCACAAATGTTTGCTACTTTGTGTTGTTATCACATAAAACCTCAATAAAATACATTTTTTGTGGCTGTAATGTAAAAAAACATGGAACAGTTCATCGGGTGTGAAAAGTTTTTCAAGGAAAGGTATGTCTACCTTCAACCTAAAAACTAGGAAATTTTGTCACGAATGTTCTCCAGTCCACACCCGAGATAATTCATGTATAGCAAATACTTTGGTGCAAACTTGCCGCTGTTTAAGAAAACATGAGACTTTTTGCAATAAAATGTCAGTAACACAGGTCAAAGGGAAAAATACAAAGCGTTTCTATTGTGCGCAAAATTCATGACCCACTTGCTCCATTCTGAAGAATTTTGAAAAAAAACCCCCATTAATTAATACAAGAAGATTAAAAAAAGGTGACACAGAAAAAAACCAACAGAATTGATGAGTTGGATGTAAGTTTTGTGGTGCGGAGCCCGTTATACCGGCAGACGGGATGTGACCGGAGGCAGAAATATTCAGGGAAGGGAAAGATTTTACACTTTGTAGATAAATCCTCTCTTCCCGGGATGTAACGGCCTCTAATGCCGGGATCACACGGCCGGATAAAGAATCATCACAGCTTCATCCAGAAAACTAGGACAAGTCTTTTCTTATTTGTCATCCATATACAATCCGGTATTTACAGCCGCTATTAATCATTTACAAGACCATTTACAGCTTCCTCCATTACAGAACTGCAATGTACCCGTAACACAATGTCTGCTGTATGGTGGAGCTGGTGGGAATCTGATGGTTTGTGCAGACACAGACCTGAATGGACGAGTCTCCTCCGATTTACAGAAGGCACTAGAGGATGCTGGGATTATTCTCACACACAGATTCTGTCAGTGAGAAAGAAAATCCCCATCTGCACTGCCACATCCAATAACAATGGTCTGAGGGCGAGACGTTGTGTTATTTTATGGACAGCACTGAAAATACAGTAGTGTGAACGAGGACTAAAAGGAATCATCAAAGCTCTTATCTCTCCTAATCCTGCCATCTCCACCGCTCTCATTACACAAGTATAACACATATAATACTGGAGGATAAAACAAGACGGAGCACAAGACCTTCACAGCCGTCTACACATCATAGGAGATTTCATGGCACCTTCTCTCCATCTACCTGATGATCCTGAGGAACATCGGGATCTTCTTGTTTACAGTCCTGTGGGAGAAGAGGACGGGGACATCTCTCTGGTGTCGTCCTCTTACTGGATAGACCTGGAGGAGACACATACAGGGACTGAATTCATTCCTTACATACAGATAATTATAGGCCGTGTGTATTTAGTCCTGTCTATTACCTGGTGATGTGAGGGGTTGGGGAGCCTCCATCATGACGTCCTTGTACAGATCTTTGTGTCCTTCTAAATACTCCCACTCCTCCATGGAGAAATAGACGGTGACGTCCTGACACCTTATAGGAACCTGACACATACAATGATACCGTCACCCCCGATCCCTTCATAGCGTTACTGTGTAATGTCCCAGCATTCCCAGCAGTGTCACCTCTCCAGTCAGCAGCTCAATCATCTTGTAGGTGAGTTCTAGGATCTTCTGGTCATTGATGTCCTCATGTATCGGGGGGTGAGGTGGAGGCCCCGTGATTGGGCTCAGGGGTCTTCCCCATCCCTCAGACACAGGGGCCTGACAGCGCTCACTAGAGGTCTTCTTCACTACTGTGTAATCCTGGTTATGGAGAGACACAGTAATAAATCTCACTCCAGACATTTCCAGAGTCCTCACCTCTCCAGTTCTGTCCATCTGTTATTCCCATAGATAAGAATGATGTAATGTGACGTCATCAGAATCTCTCACCTCTCCAGTAAGCCGGAAGAGGATCTCTAGGGTGAGGTGTAATATCCTCTCCGCCATCTTGTCCCTGTCCATATCCATCCTTCACGGGGCAATCAGGAGAATTCTCTTCTATAGAAGATCTCTACTGAGAGGATCCGATATTGTAGGGACCTGAATGGGGAGAAGATGACGATGTAACATCATAAAGAATCCGCTGTAATAATACAATTACTGGAGAGAATAAGGGGAAACATATAATGAGAACATTCTGGGGGAACATTATACTGTGTGGGGAAAGAAAGGGGCCAAGGACTGAGGGCAGAAAGGGACCGAGGACCGAGCGCAGAAAGGGGCCGAGGACTGAGGGCAGAAAACCGAGGGCAGAAAGGGGCCGAGGACCGAGGGCAGAAAGAGGCCGAGGACCGAGGGCAGAAAGAGGCCGAGGACCGAGGGCAGAAAGGGGCCGAGGACCGAGCGCAGAAAGGGGCCAAGGACTGAGGGCAGAAAACCGAGGGCAGAAAGGGGCCGAGGACCGAGGGCAGAAAGAGGCCGAGGACCGAGGGCAGAAAGAGGCCGAGGACCGAGGGCAGAAAGAGGCCGAGGACCGAGGGCAGAAAGAGGCCGAGGACCGAGGGCAGAAAGGGGCCGAGGACCGAGGGCAGAAAGGGGCCGAGGACCGAGGGCAGAAAGGGGCCGAGGACCGAGGGCAGAAAGAGGCCGAGGACCGAGGGCAGAAAGAGGCCGAGGACCGAGGGCAGAAAGGGGCCGAGGACTGAGGGCAGAAAGGGTCCGAGGACTGAGGGCAGACGGGTTCCTCACTTCCACTATGGGGAGATAAGGTATGCACACCAGTGACTATGCGAGGGGAATACATGAAATAGCAGAAACTGCTGTGTGAATACTGACTTGAAAAATCCAATAGCTATATGTAAGAGTGAAAATGTGAAAAATGGAATCTGCATTACTGCCATGAACATATGAATCAAGAGAAATTTAGCTACTGAATTGATCAATGCAATAGAGCCCCAACACTACGCCAAAGTATTTCTCTACGTTGGGGTCCCTAGCTTGTGTGCGTCCTCTCATGCAGTTAAAAAACTTACCGTGTATGGGAAGCTGAGACCCAGGCTATTTATGCGTATGATATGGATTGGCAATAGGTGTGGTGGGGAGGGTTCACAAACGAAAAACTACTAACGAACCCTCCCCAACCACACCTATTGCCAATCCATATCATACGCATAAATAGCCTGGGTCTCAGCTTCCCATACATGGTAAGTTTTTTAACTGCATGAGAGGACGCACACAAGCTAGGGACCCCAACGTAGAGAAATACTTTGGCGTAGTGTTGGGGCTCTATTGCATTGATCAATTCAGTAGCTAAATTTCTCTTGATTCATATGTTCATGGCAGTAATGCAGATTCCATTTTTCACATTTTCACTCTTACATATAGCTATTGGATTTTCAGGTCAGTATTCACACAGCAGTTTCTGCTATTCCATGTATTCCCCTTACATAGTCACTGGTGTGCATACCTTATCTCCCCATAGTGATGTTTTTTAGGTTTTTGCACCCAGTTCAGACTTAGAATGGTGTTCCAAACGTTATTCCTTATTTGGGTTCCTCACTTCCGGCCTCTCATAGTTGGGGCGCTTGTATCTATTAGAGGAAAAGGAACAAAAACCTCACAATTCATAGAAATCAGCGAGAGAAAAACTCCAAGAAAGTCTCAGTGCTGAAGGGGTTAATGTCACCTGTAACCAATAATGGGGAATTTCCACACACCTCCACCTGCAGAGCCGCTGTCATGGGTGACAGTCATGTGGTTTCTGGCTATAGAAGGTCACAGCATCTGGCTGCGCAGAATGCTCCCTGACTTTCCATTGTTCCTGCTGTCAGTATTAATTTCCTGCTGGATTTATCTCTCCCCCTTCTGGACCCAGCAGGAGCTCACCTTACACCAGATCATCAGCATTGTCTGGGTGCTTAAATACCCAATACTTCCTTGGAATGATGCTGGTGATATTTTTAGTTCATTCAAGCCTTGGTTGTAAGCAGGTGGCTTGTACTCCTCTGTGGTATTGCTGCTGAACTTCTACCTGTGTCACCTGTAGATAAGTAGTTCATGCATTTTCCTGTGTGTCCTCCTTGTGTCGTCTTAAGGCTATGTGCGCACTAGAAATGTGAAGTTTCTCAAGAAAATTTCTTGAGAAACTTCTGCCAGTGAAAGATTTCCGGACCTGCGGAAAAAATCCGCACCAAATCCGCATGCGTTTTTGCCGCGGATTTGCCGCGGATTTACCGCGGATTTACCGCAGGTTTGTCCCTGCAATAAATAATAAAGATAATCGATAGACAGATAATGGATAGAGGGAAAGATGGATAGATGAATAGATAGATAGATAGAGGGATAGATAGATGAATAGATAGATAGATAGAGGGATAGATAGATAGATGAATAGATAGATAGAGGGATAGATAGATAGATAGAGGGATAGATAGATAGATAGATATATAGATAGATAGAGGGATAGATAGATGAATAGATAGATAGATAGAGGGATAGATAGATAGATAGATGAATAGATAGATAGATAGAGGGATAGATAGAGGGATAGATAGATAGATAGAGGGATAGATAGATAGATAGAGGGATAGATAGATAGATAGATAGAGGGATAGATAGATAGATAGAGGGATAGATAGATAGATAGATAGATAGATGAGAAAAACCTATATAATGTTCCACCTCCCTGCATTTTCTAAGCTGGCACCCTTTAGTGACTTTCATGTGGCACTTAGGCTACTTTCACACCTCCGGTTTTTGCTATGCGGCACAATCCGGCACTTTGCATGAAAATCGCAACCGGTTTTTTTTGCTGCCGGTTGCGATTTTCCTGCATAGACTTTAATTAGTGCCGCATTGTGCCGCATGGCCTTGCGTTCCGTCCGTTTTTTGCCGCATGCGGAAGATGTAGCCGATGCGGCGGCCGGATGGAACGTTGCCTGGCACGTTTTTTCGTGCGGCAAAAAAAACCGCATCGCGCCGCATTCGGCCGATGCGGCACATTTTTCAATACATGCCTATGGCGGCCGGATGCGGCGCGATGCGGCAATAACCGCATCCGGCCGCCGCATGCGGTTTTTGCCACTGCGCATGCTCAGTAGCATGCCGCAAGCGGCAAAAACCGGACTGGCCGCAAAGGAAAAACCTATGCAAAGGATGCGGTGTTTTCACCGCATCCGTTGCATAGCTTGCACAGCCGGATTGAGCCGCAGAGCTCAAGCCGGATGTGTGAAAGTAGCCTAAAGGGTGCTTAGCCTTGTATTTAGCCATAAAATAAATAAATAATTAAAAAAAAATGACGTGAGGTCCCCCTATTTTTTGTAGCCAGCTAGGGTAAAGCAGACGGCTGCAGCCTGCAGACCACCGCTGGCAGCTTCACCTTGGCTGATAATCCAAAACAGTGGGCACCCCACGCTGTTATTTTAAATTATATAAATAATTTAAAACAAAAAACGTGGGGTCCCCCCCATATTGGATCACCAGCCAAGGTAAAGCGGACAGCTGGGGTCTGATATTCTCAGACTAGGGAGGTCCACTGTTATTGGACACTCCCCAGCCTAAAAATAGCAGGCCGCAGCCGCCCCAGAAGTGGCGCATCCATTAGACGTGCCAATCCTGGCGCTTTGCCCCAGCTCATCCCGCGCCCTGGTGCGTTGGCAAACGGGGTAATATATGGGGTTGATGCCAGATGTGTAATGTCACCTGGCATCAAGCCCTGGGGTTGGTGAGGTCAGGCGTCTATCAGATACCCGACATCACCAACCCAGTCAGTAATAATTAAAAAATAGACAACAAAAAAAGTTTTATTTGAAAAAACACTCCCCAAAACATTCCCTCTTTAACCAATTTATTGAAAAGAGCACAATCAATTCCACGTCCGGCGTAATCCAATAAGGGGGGGGGGGGGGGGGCACGGCGATCCATACCATAGTCGCTGTCCCAGTCAATGAAAAACAGAATGTTCCCCATTGGCTGGGAGAGCAATGCAGTGACCTGAGCTAACATCAATAGGTCAGCTCAGGTCACTGCAGGGGATGACGAGCGCTGCCATCAGGAGCATAGATGAGATCATTACCTTCTGTGATCATCTCCTGTACTGCTGACGTCAGCGCTGTCACTGACTTATCGCGAGAGCCCGTGACGTCACCGCTAGTGACAGTCTCGGGCCGCTCGCGAGTCGGCCCTACACAGCAGTGACAGCGCTGACGTCAGGAGGCAGGAGATCGTCACAGCAGGTAATGATCTCACCTCCTGACAGCAGCGATCGTCATCCCCGCGGCTCCCAGCACTGCAGGATGTCCGTGTCTGCCTGCGCTGCAGCGTGACAGGCTGCTGACACTGCGGGCAGACACTGACACCCTGCAGTGCTGGCAGCCGCGAGGCCGGAGCAGGACACACACTGCACAGACACCTGGAGGTCGCACGGAAGTGCTTCTGTGCGGCGTCCAGGGAGTGTGACGTGTGTTTACTCTGCTCCTCTTCCTCTTCCTGGCATAATGACATCGCTTCCTGCAAAACCGCAGGCAGCGATGGGCATTACCGCAGGTAAATCGCGGCTATTCCGGTGGTATACCGCACATCATTGCTACCTGCGGAATACCCCCGGAATACCGCAGGTACCTGCGGAAATTAATGGACATGCACATTTTCTCAAGAAAGTTTCTCGAGAAAATTTTCTCAAGAAATTTTCTTGAGAAAAATCCGCACAGTGCGCACAGCTATTTTTTTTTCTCATTGAATTTCATGGGAAATGTCTGCACAAAGATTGCAGACATTTCTCAAGAAATTTCCGGGGCAAATCCGCGGGAAAAACGGTCTAGTGCGCACATAGCCTTAGTGTTTAGTGGGGTTGATGAAGAGATCATCCCACCCTTTCCCTATTGAGGGCCCAGCAGTAGTTATAGCTAGGGTCAGGTATCCGGCTCGGGGCAGAGGTGCGGAACCTATCTATGGTGGTGAGGACCCAGGGACCAGCAGTAGTTATAGCTAGGGTCAGGTATCTGGTTCGGGGCAGAGGTGCGGAACCTATCTATGGTGGTGAGGACCCAGGGACCAGCAGTAGTTATATCTAGGGTCAGGTATCTGGCTCGGGGCAGAGGTGAGGAACCTATCTATGGTGGTGAGGGCCCATGGAGCAGCAGTAGTTATAGCTAGGGTCAGGTATCTGGCTCGGGGCAGAGGTGCGGAACCTATCTATGGTGGTGAGGGCCCAGGGACCAGCAGTAGTTATAGCTAGGGTCAGGTATCCGGCTCGGGGCAGAGGTGAGGAACCTATCTATGGTGGTGAGGGCCCAGGGACCAGCAGTAGTTATAGCTAGGGTCAGGTATCTGGCTCGGGGCAGAGGTGAGGAACCTATCTATGGTGGTGAGGGCCCAGGGACCAGCAGTAGTTATATCTAGGGTCAGGTATCCGGCTCGGGGCAGAGGTGCGGAACCTATCTATGGTGGTGAGGGCCCAGGGACCAGCAGTAGTTATAGCTAGGGTCAGGTATCCGGCTCGGCGCAGAGGTGAGGAACCTATCTATGGTGGTGAGGACCCAGGGACCAGCAGTAGTTATAGCTAGGGTCAGGTATCCGGCTCGGGCAGAGGTGAGGAACCTATCTATGGTGGTGAAGGCCCAGGGACCAGCAGTAGTTATAGCTAGGGTCAGGTATCCGGCTCGGCGCAGAGGTGAGGAACCTATCTATGGTGGTGAGGGCCCAGGGACCAGCAGTAGTTATAGGTAGGGTCAGGTATCCGGCTCGGGGCAGAGGTGCGGAACTTATCTATGGTGGTGAGGGCCCAGGGACCAGCGGTAGTTATAGCTAGGGTCAGGTATCCGGCTCGGGGCAGAGGTGAGGAACCTATCTATGGTGGTGAAGGCCCAGGACCAGCAGTAGTTATAGCTAGGGTCAGGTATCCGGCTCGGGGCAGAGGTGAGGAACCTATCTATGGTGGTGAGGGCCCAGGGACCAGCAGTAGATATAGCTAGGGTCAGGTATCCGGCTCGGGGCAGAGGTGCGGAACCTATCTATGGTGGTGAGGGCCCAGGGAGCAGCAGTAGTTATAGCTAGGGTCAGGTATCCGGCTCGGGGCAGAGTTGAGGAACCTATCTATGGTGGTGAGGGCCCAGGGACCAGCAGTAGTTATATCTAGGGTCAGGTATGCGGCTCGGGGCAGAGGTGCGGAACCTATCTATGGTGGTGAGGACTCAGGGACCAGCAGTAGTTATAGCTAGGGTCAGGTGTCCGGCTCGGGGCAGAGGTGAGGAACCTATCTATGGTGGTGAGGGCCCAGGGACCAGCAGTAGTTATAGCTAGGGTCAGGTATCCGGCTCGGGGCAGAGGTGAGGAACCTATCTATGGTGGTGAGGACCCAGGGACCAGCAGTAGTTATATCTAGGGTCAGGTATCCGGCTCGGGGCAGAGGTGAGGAACCTATCTATGGTGGTGAGGGCCCAGGGACCAGCAGTAGTTATAGCTAGGGTCAGGTATCCGGCTCGGGGCAGAGGTGCGGAACCTATCTATGGTGGTGAGGACCCAGGGACCAGCAGTAGTTATATCTAGGGTCAGGTATCCGGCTCGGGGCAGAGGTGAGGAACCTATCTATGGTGGTGAGGACCCAGGGCCCAGCAGTAGTTATAGCTAGGGTCAGGTATCCGGCTCGGGGCAGAGGTGAGGAACCTATCTATGGTGGTGAGGACCCAGGGACCAGCAGTAGTTATAGCTAGGGTCAGGTATCCGGCTCGGGGCAGAGGTGCGGAACCTATCTATGGTGGTGAGGGCCCAGGGCCCAGCAGTAGTTATAGCTAGGGTCAGGTGTCCGGCTCGGGGCAGAGGTGAGGAACCTATGTATGGTGGTGAGGGCCCAGGGACCAGCAGTAGTTATAGCTAGGGTCAGGTATCCGGCTCGGGGCAGAGGTGAGGAACCTATCTATGGTGGTGAGGGCCCAGGGACCAGCAGTAGTTATAGCTAGGGTCAGGTATCCGGCTCGGGGCAGAGGTGCGGAACCAATCTATGGTGGTGAGGACCCAGGGACCAGCAGTAGTTATATCTAGGGTCAGGTATCCGGCTCGGGGCAGAGGTGCGGAACCTATCTATGGTGGTGAGGGCCCAGGGACCAGCAGTAGTTATAGCTAGGGTCAGGTATCCGGCTCGGGGCAGAGGTGCGGAACCAATCTATGGTGGTGAGGACCCAGGGCCCCGCAGTAGTTATAGCTAGGGTCAGGTATCCGGCTCGGGGCAGAGGTGAGGAACCTATCTATGGTGGTGAGGGCCCAGGGACCAGCAGTAGTTATAGCTAGGGTCAGGTATCCGGCTCGGGGCAGAGGTGAGGAACCTATCTATGGTGGTGAGGGCCCAGGGACCAGCAGTAGTTATAGCTAGGGTCAGGTATCCGGCTCGGGGCAGAGGTGCGGAACCTATCTATGGTGGTGAGGGCCCAGGGCCCCGCAGTAGTTATAGCTAGGGTCAGGTATCCGGCTCGGCGCAGAGGTGCGGAACCTATCTATGGTGGTGAGGACCCAGGGACTAGCAGTAGTTATAGCTAGGGTCAGGTATCCGGCTCGGGGCAGAGGTGCGGAACCTATCTATGGTGGTGAGGGCCCAGGGACCAGCAGTAGTTATAGCTAGGGTCAGGTATCCGGCTCGGAGCAGAGGTGAGGAACCTATCTATGGTGGTGAGGGCCCAGGGACCAGCAGTAGTTATAGCTAGGGTCAGGTATCCGGCTCGGGGCAGAGGTGCGGAACCTATCTATGGTGGTGAGGGCCCAGGGACCAGCAGTAGTTATAGCTAGGGTCAGGTATCCGGCTCGGGGCAGAGGTGCGGAACCTATCTATGGTGGTGAGGGCCCAGGGACCAGCAGTAGTTATAGCTAGGGTCAGGTATCCGGCTCGGAGCAGAGGTGAGGAACCTATCTATGGTGGTGAGGGCCCAGGGACCAGCAGTAGTTATAGCTAGGGTCAGGTATCCGGCTCGGGGCAGAGGTGCGGAACCTATCTATGGTGGTGAGGGCCCAGGGACCAGCAGTAGTTATAGCTAGGGTCAGGTATCCGGCTCGGGGCAGAGGTGCGGAACCTATCTATGGTGGTGAGGACCCAGGGACCAGCAGTAGTTATAGCTAGGGTCAGGTATCCGGCTCGGGGCAGAGGTGAGGAACCTATCTATGGTGGTGAGGGCCCAGGACCAGCAGTAGTTATAGCTAGGGTCAGGTATCCGGCTCAGCGCAGAGGTGAGGAACCTATCTATGGTGGTGAGGGCCCAGGGACCAGCGGTAGTTATAGCTAGGGTCAGGTATCCGGCTCGGGGCAGAGGTGCGGAACCTATCTATGGTGGTGAGGGCCCAGGGACCAGCGGTAGGTTTAGTCTAGTTTAGTTTCCCTAGGCACAGGGTTTCCGTTACCTTCCTTTTTGCTGTTCGCTTGGTGCTTCCCAACCCCCGCATCTAGCGTAACAGCTGCACAGTACACATGTGGCTGCTCTGTGCTTCCAGGACCTGTGCTGATGTCACATGGAGGGGAGGAGTCAGGGTCACATGGTCAGCTCCTCAGTAGTGATGGGTAAAATGCGGTTTTTTGGTGAGCCGGGTCTTTTGGCTCTGAAAACGTCTCTTCATTTCCTATTACCTTTGGCTTTAAATTTGAAGGCAAATTCTGGTATGTTGTAACCCATGATTGTACCTTTTAGTAAAAATCTACACGTGCCAATTTATGACATAAAACAGAATAGTTTCCAGAATAACCGGATTTTATATTATTTGCTGTAAAAACTTTAACAAACACAAAATGAACATGCAAAATAGCAACAAGATCCTATTTCTCAGCGCCACATTGTAGAGCCCCATTCACACGTGGCGAGTTCGCTGTGGGCTGTGTCTGCTGCAAACAGTCTGCAGCAAATCTGCAGCGTCAGATGTGGCCTCTGCATCCAGGCGGATTTAGAGAAGGAATCTGCTGCGGAATTCCCCCGTCCATTGGCTGCAATGAATGTGGCATATCGGATACTCTGCACATAGTGACGCTGCTGAAGCCAGTTTCACACCTCGTGTCACATTCTGAAGTTTTCCATGAAGTGAGAATGTGTTTTGGATAAAGCCATTGCCGCTGTCGGCTTCTGTAAATGCCATGGAATTTCCACGCTGATGATCTGCTGGAAACTCCGCTGCAAATCCACAAAGTGTGAAGGCAGCCGAAAAGTGTCTTTAGGGCCCATTGGATAAACTAAGTGCCATAGCCTGGATGGACGGATTCAGTTTATTTCCTCTGTTATTAGCTGTTTTGGAAAAGACAGTTTTTTTGGTGTCCCATCAAGCACCAATGTCTTCTGCCATCACTAATATAATGGCAGTAAAGGGGTTGGGTCACATGGGCAAGTGCCATTAATTGAGGAGAACTTTTTATAATAGGTATATTCTCCATATACTTATTTTAAAAATTCTGCTTCAATCCTGCTGGTATTCCATAAAAACCTATGGAACTGTTTACATGAGTTTCCATGGAAGTTGTCCTGTGCCGGAGCCCTATTCAGCAAAAGACACACAGGATGCGACCATGTTGTCGGCCAGCGCTCGCTGACTGACCGCATGGACCATGCAGCACCCGTTGTGGGCCGGGCGGTGACAGCACGGAGCTGTGCGATCGGTCCCCGGAGGCCAATCACGGAGTTCTGTGCGCATGTCATGTGTGCGCACAGAACTGCCTGTCGCATCTCCGGCCCCGACCCCTGAGGCAGGGGCATAAGAGAAAATGCAGCGCTGGATCATTTGTTCTCTTCCATTCAAGTGAATGGGAGAGAACAAGGGACGCACATTTCCATCCGCTGTTTCTCCCTCGCTCAGCGAGGATTTACAAGCTGGCGGGAAATAACTAGAATCAGGCGAAATCCAGATGTCAGTGCTCCTTTAATAAACTGCCTGACTGCCTGACTGCTGCTTGTCACAGATTGGAGGGGGCGGGGCTGTGACTGCCTGACTGCTGCTTGTCACAGATTGGAGGGGGCGGGGCTGTGACTGCCTGACTGCTGCTTGTCACAGATTGGAGGGGGCGGGGCTGTGAGTCAGTGCTATGTGCGGCAGCAGGAGGAGCATTCTCAGTCTCCTGGATAAGATCAGAGGGACTACTGCCGGGAGGGAGGGGCCGGGAGGGGCGGGGCAAAAGGGGAGAGGCGGGGCAAGAGGGGAGGGGTGGGGCAAGAGGGGACTGACTGTGGAACGGAACTGGCAAAGAGCCGTTTAAATTTCAATTGGCCCCTGCCAGGAGCCGACTCATATGATTCACTATGAAGAGCCGGCTCGTTCAGGAACTACCCATCACTAATGGACGGACATGGAGCAGATATCCTGGAAATCCAGGGATGAGCAGTGAAGTCTGAGGGGGCAGTAGCCACAGCTGTTTCTAGATTGTTCCAGAACTATTTACCCCGGCCACAGTAAGCGAGGGTCACTGAGCTTGTGAGGGGCAGTAAAGTCTGAGGGGGCCGGGAAGGGCATAGTATAAGCACAATATCATAGTGTGACACAAGAGCAGAGTTTGGAGTTTTCCTTACAAGTTTCCCTTTGTTTTTTGCTTTTATCTGTACGGTTCATCCCCATTTAATAGCGGCTCCATGGACAATGCTACCAGGTGTGTATCTTGTCAGATGTATGCCTGCCTTGAGCAGCCGCTCGAGGGTGAATATGTCTGCACTCGATGTCAGTGTGTTACATATTTGGAAGCCCAGGTAACTGATCTAAATATGCAGCTCACAACACTCAGGAGCATTGCAAACCTGGAGAGGAGTTTAGAGCTCACTGAGCGGCTCTGGCTGGGGCCAGTGCTATGGAGGAGGGTGGAGGTGGGGAAGGTCAGGACCCAGAGGTAGGTAGCTGGGTAACAGAAGAAGAGGTCAGAAGAGGGGGGAAAAGTGTTAGGGAGCCCAGTCCTGATCTGGCACAACCTAGTAAATATGCCTGTGTGGCTGATATTAGGAATGAAGGGCCAGGACTAGGATCACTACAGCAGGCCATTGCTCCTAGCAACCAGGAAAATGGCTGCTGTAGGAAGGAGGGAAATAGGAGAGCAGCAAAGGCTAGACAGATGTTGGTGGTAGGGGACTCTATAATTAGGCGGACAGACAGGGTCATCTGTCACTGAGACCGTGAATGCCGAAGAGTGAATTGTCTGCCGGGTGCTCGGGTTCGTCATATTGCGGATCGGGTAGACAGATTGCTGGGTGGGGCTGGGGAAAACTCAGCGGTCATAGTGCATATTGGTACTAATGACAAAGTTAGAGACAGGTGGAAGGTCCTTAATGATTACAGGTAACCAGGAGAGAAGCTGAAGTACAGGACCTGGAAGGTGGTGTTTTCAGAAATACTAACGGTGCCACGAGCATCACTAGAAAGACAACGAGAGCTTAGGGAGATAGATACATGGCTTAGAAATTGGTGCAGGAAGGAAGGGTTTGGGTTCACGGAGAACTGGCCCGACTTCTCAGTCAGCTACAGGTTCTACAGTAGGGACGGGCTGCACCTCAATGGGGAGGGTGCAGAAGTGCTGGGGGAGAAAATGGTCAGACGGATGGAGGAGCTTTTAAACTAGGATCTGGGGGAGGGAGGGTAGTGGAGCAAATAAGGGGATAGATAGAGCAGATAGAGACAGTAGGGGTCAATGAAGGATTGGGGGGTCTGGGACATGCAAGGAAAGTAGGGAGGCTAGGGATAAGGAATGTGTTAATAGTATTAAATGTCTACTGGCAAATGCAAGAAGTCTTGCAAACAAAATGAATGAATTGGAGACTCTTATGTCATCCATGGATTATGATGTGGTGGGCATTGTTAAAGAATGAAGCCGGCGTCACACGGTACGATCTATCGTTTGATCGCACGAGCGATCGTACCCGCCCCTGTCGTTTGTGCGTCATGGGCAATTAGTTGCCCGTGGTGCACAAAATCGTTAACCCCCTGTCACACGCACTTACCTCCCAGACGACGTCGCTGTGGGCGGCGAACATCCTCTTCCTGAAGGGGGAGGGACGTTCGGCGTCACAGCGACGTCACACAGCAGCCGGCCAATAGAAGTGGAGGGGCAGAGATGAGCGGGACGTAACATCCCGCCCACCTCCTTCCTTCCACATTGCCGGCGGGATGCAGGTAAGCTGTGTTCGTCGTTCCCGGGGTGTCACACGGAGCGACATGTGCTGCCTCGGGAACGATGAACAACCGGAGCACAGAAGGAGGACCGACATTTTGAAAATGAGTGACGTGTCAACGAGCAACGATAAGGTGAGTATTTTTGCTCGTTCACAGTCGCTCGTAGCTGTCACACGCTACGATATATCAAACGATGCTGGATATGCGTCAAAAACTCCGTTACCGCACTGACATATCGCCCGATATATCGTACCGTGTGACGCCAGCTTGAATCTGGTTTACAAGATCAGATTATGATTATTATTATTAATATTATTTGCTACACCTAACATAGAATAACATCTAGACAGATGTGAAGGCCATAGTCAGTGTAATGTACCTTTATATATAAAATGATATATTAGGTACTGGTACATTTTACAATGTACCAGTCCTTATCTCTAAGAGTGTCCCCTGATACACATGGCTCTGCATGTTCCATTTGAATCAGGTGGTCTTTATTTTACATGATATTCCAAATTAACCAATGAGTATAAATGATAAACAAGAGTGTAACCAATTATTATGTAATAGTGTTGGGATTGACCAATGAATGTTGGGGTGCATTGACTTATATGTTAGAGCTTTTCAATAAATGACCCCCTGGGCACTTGCTCAGATGGGGAACCACATGACTGTCATCTGTTATTGCTGACTTCTTCCCGCTGGCGAAGCATTTATTTTGCACGTGGCTTGGCTGATTGCCATAACAGTTTTTGGTGGTGAATTGTGGCCTCACAATATCGCCCCCCCCCCCCCTCCCCACGGGAACAGGACTAGATGTAGGGCAAACCATGATAAGTAACCCTTTGTGTTACTGACTGCCTCCTGTGCCATCCTTGTGGTTTGGGGTGTGCCGTGCAGGCATCCTGCTGCCTAGTCCCCAATGAGTGTTGCTTTATATGTGCTATTGTCTGTAGGCGTATGAGTCTGTGAGTGTCTGTAATAAGTGTGGCGCCCCTGAGTTGTCAGGTGCCACAGGGTATTGCATCCAGTAACAGGTGCAGCACTAACCTCGGATTCCTGGAAGACCAATGCTGGTAAAAACCAAACAACAGCAACCAAACACACAAAACCATGCCCTTGTCCCCAGACTGGGTAACAAGCTAGAGGCGGACCTGATGGATAGCCACCTGTAGCTGGGGCTCGTCCAAACCCGCTAGTCAGAAGCCAGGGAAAGGGGAGGGGCTAGAGTGTGCAGTAGGCAGTTGACAGTAGGTCTGAGGATAACATGCAGACAGACAGCAAATGTGGAGTGACTGATTGGGCAAAAAGGAGTACGGTCGCTGGGAGAGTACGGGGAGTACTTACAGGACCAGGCACCGGTGGGGTGCAGAGCCCTAGTTCAGAAAGACGCTTCAAGCTCATCTAATAAATATGCCCGGTGAGGGAATCATCACGGTTCCTCACCAACGTTAGTGTCCGGAGCTCAGCAGCAAACAGGGAACCAAGGGAGCTGAGGCGGAGGCCCAACTCATGAGTGGTTAAATCTGCCTGCTATACGGGCCAAGACTGAGAGACCAGGAGGGGAGCCCCAGAACGCTTCAGGCTACAGGGACCCACCAACTACAGACGGGTGCAAGGAAGTACAGCTCACCAGGTCACAAAACCGGCACTGGGACAAAAGGAATCCTGAGGCCCAGTTTGGTGCCGACCAGCACCAGTCGGGCTGCAGCTCACAAAACCCGTGAGTAAAAGACAAGTTAAACCACAGCTCTTGTGTGGCCTGAGTTCTTCTCTTACCTGTTTCACCTGTTGCCCTCATACTACACTCCCATCATTGTCCCCTGGGGCTCAGCCCTACTTGCAGAGGGCCATTACATCTAAGCTGCTAAATACTGTCAGGCCCAGCAATGAGAGACTGCAGCGGTGACTTTCCTCACCTAGCCGCATACTGCAAGTGGCATCACAAAAAAAAAACCATTCTTTTATCTTCATTTTAAACCCCTTTTTAATCAACCCCCAGGGTCACGGAACCAGGCATTGGCCAGACTCGTGACATATCCCTGTAATACTGGGCCTGGGACCAAGTACCCCATAGCCCTGGGGTGGGTCATAAGCTTCTTACGAGGGAGGCTGAGAATAGTGGCCCAGTATAGAGGAGTCCAACCGTGAGGAAGTTAGGGCCCCTGCGATTCTGCGAGCTGACCCATGTGAGGCGCCTCCGGCCAGGGACTGTTACCTGTTTGTTTTTGTCTATACCTAGGGACACCCGCCGAGATTGATGAGTATAGCAGTTGAAACTGAGGGTCTGAAACTCTAACATTCATGTGCAAAGACCTACCCGGACCCTGGCACGATTTGATAGACCAGGTCTGTCGCTCTTTGAGCTTGATAGACATACTCGGAGGAGACTGAGGTGAGTATAAGATCTAGATACACATCACTATAGGCAGGGAACGGTCGTACACCATTTGAGGCTTCCGTTCAGAAGGGACGGAGCTGCTGGGTACGAGCCAGGGACTTTGTGGTTTCTGTGTGTGGTAACCTTATAACTTTGTGTGATTGTAAAAACATTGCAATGAGTGTACTTGAAGACTGATTGCAATGCCCGTAACTAACTTTTTGACTGACTGGCAGTTTTGCAGACAGGTTGTGATTTCTTGTATGTGGATGACCTGCCATTTGTGATGAGCACTGTCGGTTTGGTGAGAACACCGGTATGTTGTGTGACTTTGTAAAGAATGCTCTCACATCCTGGCTACTGACACTGACTGTCCCAGCCTCATGTCTGACAGCTGTCAAATTTGTGACTTTGAAAGCAGTGAACGCTGCCGACTTTTACAGCAAGACTCTGTCATCTCTGTGCACGCAGACGCTGGACGTGCTCCAACTAACCTTTCTCATCTTGCAATGTCCTGCTCTTGCTCACATTCTCAGAGAATCTGACATATTATGCATTTATAGCACATTGCGTGGACTTCATTGTGCCTGTACTACATGACCCTCATCAGCCTCTCACTAACACGGCAATTCATCCGCAGAAACTATATCACGCACCCTGATAATACGCTGCTTGTTATAGTGTTCTCTTTAGTTCTTTTTGCTGCTCTTTTGGTGTTACGCATGGAATATCGTACATACCTCTTGTGTGAGCGCTGTTTATAATCACTATCTTTACTCTGCTGTAAGTGCGAGTCCTTTTTTTTGCCATTTTTGCAAAAAGTGTACCGTCCCTTTAAGACATTGAACTTTGAATTTATGGGCTAAAAATTGTGATACAGGTCTATTGGGACACCCTGATAACATTCCCAGGGTATGATTAGCAGCTCATAGGGTTTTGGTTGTTCTGGTCCTCTCATTAGCTCCCTTTTGCTACCATCTTTGATTAATTCAGTACCTAACATCCCTCCTGATTGGGCACTGGTTATAGTCATTATCTGCCCTACAATATTTACCTGCTTTCTGTGCCATAGAAAAAAACGTTAAGTGATTTAAGGGTTTTCCAGTGAAGCGTGCTGTACAGACGCTCATGTGGAAAACCAAGGGGGGGAGAAGGGCCCCATATTATTATATTACCTACTCTGTGATACCGGGATCCCAATTCTAGATATTAAGTTACTGCAGTAAAGTAGAGTGGCTGCTCGTGTGCCACAGACGTGAGGTACCGGCAGTGTAGTCACTCTTGATTGGCAGCTGGTGTGCCACAGACGTGAGGTACCGGCAGTGCAGTCACTCTTGAGTGGCTGCTGGTGTGCCACAAAAGCGTGGTACCGGCAGTGCAATCACTCAAGTGGCAACTCGTGGGCCCCAGACGTGGGGTATCACGTAGTAGCCACTATTTACCTTGCGCAGTGTCGAGTGGTGTGCTGCAAGGTAAGGTCCTACCCTTGAAAGCAACATGGATGCAGAGACATAGTTCTCTGTAATTGTTATCATTGTCGTGTGGTTGTTGTCATTCCGAGTTGTTGCAAGGATAAGAACTATACAGAGTAGATCCTCATCCAGTAAGGATGAGGATGTGGAGATATGGACTCCTGCAATTGATGTTGTACAACACATAAAAGGTGCAGAAGCTATCAAAGGCTGTAGACCAAATTGGGAAAAGGTGAATGCAGGTATGAATGGAACACTGGATGAACAAATGTGGCGCCCCTGACCTGGTCAGGCACCACTGAGTACTGCACCCAAGTCGGGTCAGTACAATACAGGTAATCCTGATGGCTGATAAGGGTGTGGACACACGGAACACTAGTAACTAGGAACATACACACAGCTAGAGGGGACCCCTGAGCAGACTCCGGGAGGGGGCGGGGCCCTCGCCTCCCAGCTAGTGGTGGGTGGCGTCACTGGGAACAAGGGAGTTGTGCAGAGGCAGCCAAAGGAGAAGGAAGTGGAGGAGTCGCGTCTGGAGGGCAGAGCAGTGAGCAGGGCCCTTAGAGACACTGCACCGTTCGTGGCTGCTGGCGGGGGAGAAAGGGCTACCTGGTAGTGCCGCCCGAAAACTACCTGAGGCCGGAGTGCAGAGAGGTGGCCGAGTACGGGGACTGCCAGTAGACCCTGCCCACACGGGGTTACAGGTCCCCAGAGCAGGGGCCCATTCAGTTGGCCTGCTAAACCTGCAGGTGGGGGGCACTCCATGCCCTTCACCAAACCAACACAGAGTCCGGAGCCACGTAGCAACGAGAGGGCCCATAAGTGGAAGAAGGCAGCAGCCAGAAACACTTGGTCCAGGCTACAGACAAAGGGCCAAAAAGGGGAGAACTGGCAGAAGCAGCTTCCCTGGGTGAGCCCCACACGACTTCAGGTCGGGGCCACCTCAAACAAAGAGGGCTAGGAAGGCGAGCTAGCAGCCACCCCGACGTCAGCCAAAGGGATACCCGGTTCCCCTCCTGGTTCACCACAGCATCGCCCCAGATACCTCACTCTTCTAACAACAAACTGAGTAAAACCCTGAAAGACATTACTGCTGTGTGTGTGGATTACTCTGCGACTTGATGCACTATACACCTACACCGGGCCCTGGGGCCAGCCTCACTCTCGGGAGGCCACCACATCTGACTGCACCTACCATCAGCCCCAGGTGTCCCTTAAACTGCAGTGGCGGTCGTCCTGACCGCAATACCGAGAGTGGCGTCATGAATTTCCCATTGAAGTTAACCTACCTGTTATCCAGCACTGTGGCATCCCCGAACAGGATCAGCGCTCCTGGGGCGTCACACAAACATGGCAGGATTTCCTGACTAGCTGTAAAGGATGGCTAGAGGACCATAATAAGTTTGACCAGGCCATAATGTGGTATGAAGTAGTCCAAGAAATGACTAGGACTGAACATAAGCAGAGGCGTATCTAGGGGGGGGGGGGCTGGTGGGGTATCTGCCCCGGGGGCGCAACAGTCAGTGGGGTACTGTCGGGCTGCCTGATGCGGCTGTGTGAAAGTCTGCCCGGGGGCTGCGTTTGCGGCCCCGTAGTGGGAGACGGCCATTCTCTAAGCGCAGCTGTCACACTGACAACCACACTCGTAGAAAGTGCAGCGCGCGGCTCCCAGTACTCAATTGTCCTTGTATCTGTCAGATGCGAGGACAATTGAAGCGGTGATCGCTAGTGCTGACTTACGGGTCAGAGCGACGGCTGTTATGTGATCAGGTCAGCTTATCACATTGCTGACCCGGAAGTCAGGGCCGCAGCGCGGAGGTGAAAGAGAACGCTGATAAGTGTTCCAGTGGAGCTGTGAAGACAAGAAAGAGGGTGGGGGAAGGAAAACTATCTGTGGACAGAATATGGTGGGAAGAGAGGATGGGGAGGGGGAAGAATCTTGGGACACAGTATAAAGAGAGAGAGTATGAGGGGTGATGCATGGGGAGAGGGAGGATGAGGGGTGATGCATGGGGAGAGAGAGAATGATGGGTGATGCATGGGGAGAGAGAAGATGAGGGGTGATGCATGGGGAGAAAGATGAGGGGTGATGCATGGGGAGAGAGAAAATGAGGGGTGATATATGAGGAGAGAGAGTGTGAGGGGTGATGTATGGGGAGAGAGAGAGAGGGTGACGGGTGATGTATGGGGAGAGAGGATGAGGGGTGATATATGAGGAGAGAGAGTGTGAGGGGTGATGTATGGGGAGAGAGAGAGAGGGTGACGGGTGATGTATGGGGAGAGAGGATGAGGGGTGATGCATGGGGAGAGAGAGGATGTGGAGCAAACTGGAAAGAAGTTTGGAGGACACAGAATACACAGTGCACCGTATAAAGACTGGGCAGTATAAAGGGACATGGTGTAAAGGACAGTGTGAAGAGTGTGCTCAGTATGGAAAGAAGTGGGCAGTGTGGAGGGCATGCACCATAAGAGGGAGAGTGTGTGGGTCATTTTTTGTGCAGAGAACACAGTGAGGGGCCATTATTTATTCTGGGGCACAGCATAGGGCAGATATTTTTAAGTAAAAGTATTATCATTCTGCTATATTTAGGGGCATCGTGTCGGGATGTGCTGCAGAAGATCGGAGAAGATGGAAATCTGCAGAAACGAGATGTGAATGTGAAAAGTAATCATGGCGTCAGGATAAGATAAAGAATAGAAAGAAACAACTCAGAGACAATCATCTATAACGTACCTGAATGTAAATGTTTATTTGTGATACTGACTATGTCTCATCATTAGGCCTCGGTCCCACTTGCGCATTGCTTCTAAAGCCCGCTTTACACGCTACAAGATATCTTACGATGTGTCAGTGGGGTCACGTCGTAGGTGACGCACATCCGGCATCGTAAAGTATGTTGTAGCGTGTGACAGCGATGTGCAATTGCGATTGAACGAAAAACCGTTCATCACATGCACGTCATTCATTCCTGACGAATTGAACGTCAAGTTGTTCATCGTACCCGGGGTAGTACACATCGCAGCGTGTGACACCCCGGGAACGATGAACTGCAGCTTACCTGCGTCCTGCAGCTCCCGGCTGGCAATGCGGAAGGAAGGAGGTGGACGGTATGTTTACATCCCGCTCATCTCCGCCCTTCCGCTTCTATTGGCCGGCTGCCATGTGACGTCGCTGTGACGCCGAACGTCCCTCCCACTCCAGGAAGTGGACGTTCGCCGCCCACATCGAGGTCGTATGGAAGGTAAGTATGTGTGACGGGGGTTAATCGTTTGTGCGGCACGTTCAACAAATTGAACGTGCCGCACATACGATGGGGGCGTTGCAAATCGCATACGATATCGTATGCGAAATTGCAACGTGTAAAGCAGGCTTTATGTGAGTGAAATGGGACCCCCACTGATCAGCTGTTCTTGGTGCAGGTGGCCGGAAATTCTTATTTCTGAATCTGCTCCATCCTCTGATAAGTGTCCGTGGCCGGGTACTCCACATCCACCTCATTGATTTTAATAGTAGACTGCTGCCACTATCAGAAGACGGAGCAGATCCAGAACTGAGCACTTCCGGCCATCTGCCATCACCGACACGGCACCTAGAACAGGCAAATGGCTGGGGAGCCAGGTGCCAGACCCCGACCAATCAGTCATTGGTGACCTATCCTAAGGAAAGGCCTTCAATGTTAAAGTAGTGGACTATCTCTTTAATAAAGTCTTGTGCCATGTGACAAGTTAAAGGTCACTATGTTTTATTTATGTTGTTAGGAGCATTAAAGGGGTTGTCCAAGTTTGTAATGAGTCTGCAGTCAGTCCATGTGTTACTCTGTGACTGCAGCCTTCTAAGTTCTCATAGTGTGCACACTGACAGTTTCCCAGAGTCATAGAGTCCGCTGCTGCATTAACAGAGAACTGTCAGTTAACAACACGTTCTGCAAATCTCTGGGATTTTCCAACACTTTTGCCACTGGATTGTCCACCGGCTGTGACACCCCCTTACTATTTTTGTGTGAAATGCCTACAGCTCTGCCTCAACTCCAGAGGTTCTGAGGCAAAATCATCACATATAAACAACAGAGAAAGACAGGCATGAAGAATATATATTTACATATGTACCGCCCCTGTGTCAGCAGCCGGGCTGCTCGGATCCGGATTCGCGCTGGCTCGAGGGTTCTCCGGACCCGGGTGTCGTGCGGCCACTCGAGTAAAAGGGGGTGTATTTACAGGGGATGATATGGAAAGTTCGTGATGCCACCCACGGTGTGTGGTAAGGGGGAATACCACCACTGCTGATGGGAGTATCCGGTGGCGATGGCGTGGGCAGCCAGGTGTTTAACCCCTCCGTGGGTAGGGGGGAATGCCTCGGGACTCGGTGAAGGCAACAGGAGGGTGCCGTTGGGGGATAAGGGTCACTTGCGTACTCACTCAGTCTAATAACGCTGACACCGACAACTGTAGTAAACCAAAGTTCTGGACACCGCTGCCACTGGGAGGGAGCACGCCTGGATCCCGTGCTTGTTGGTGTTGCCGGTTAGTCTGTGACCTTTGCCTTGGCACCTTTGTCTTCTAGTTGGTCCCTTTAGTGTAGAACTAATCGGGTCCCGCTCACCAGTATGGCTAACTGGGTGAGCTTGCTCTCAAGGTTCACGCTTGGGATTTTCTTGATCGTGTAGTGGAAAGTCCTAGCCCACTCGTTGTGCTAGTACCCCGATTTTGGAGTGGGTGGAGAACGGATCTTAAAGGCTCCGTCCTCGTCGGGTAAATTGTAAGGACGCCTGAAGCTACTCCCTGACCTAGGGTCACGTACCTCACCGTGCCCTGGCCCCTGCCCGGAGATGGCACAAGGCCGCCGGCTGTCCTCCTTGACAGTCCGTGCCCCTTGTCACGATCCCCTGCGAGCAGGGTTCCAGCTCCTACCAGGTCCAGACCAACGTCTGTCACCTATTAGTCTCAAGGAGCCGTGCTCCTAACCTCTCCTCTCGAGAGTCACTCCACAACTGAACTGCTCCTGATACTGCTGATCCCCCCTTAACCAACCCCCCAAGTGGGCGACCCTATTCCACTCAGGCCGTCCACTGGTGTGTCTGGTGGGTGTGGTGCAGAGTGTTCCTAAGATTTTGATTAGCTTGTTCTTGGCAACACCAAAGGTTAGGGATCGGTAACCAAGGAGGTGGATACTGCACAGAAGGGCAGATTGCACAGTACCCGGTGACGTCCTGATAGGCCTGGGCGTCACATTCCCCCTTGGTTAAGCGTAGCTCATCCCCGACCTACAGGACATCAGAGGTTTATTTTTTTTTTTCAATTGGAAGAAAAATGGGTAAAACATTTACTTACAAATACATCCCACATTAGGGAGGCTGGTTACTTAAATGTTACTAAACTTTATTAAGAGTTCATCTCCCAACGGTGGAACGCTACCAGTTTCAGTAGTAGCGGGGACGCAGCCCCTTCCTGCGACAGTCCAGTCCCAATGTCCCGGATCCCAATAACTCGCCACCCAAACAGCCTGACCTCTGGATACCTATCCATGGGTCCATGACCAGGTTAAGGTCCCAGGTGTTGTGTTAGATGAATCCGGTTGGCACAGGAGGTGCAACTATGTACAATACACAAGTTCGTGTTGATCACGCCAGTCCTGTGAAAATGGTCCACTTTTACTATATATATATATATATATATATATATATATATATATATATATATAAACAACAAAGTCCATGTGCCAGGTGTACACACTGTAAAGAATCTGGTTGCAAATTAGGTAACTTCTGTATTAATTTAAACCCTGATTGACTATGCACTTATTCACTAACCTTTTCTATATGGAAAATAACAAACTGTGAAAAACAATAAACGAAAATACCAATACCTAACAGTTCTATGGCATCGTTAAACCACTGGTATTTTTCAACATTCTTAAACTACTGGGTCCCGTAGCCACGCCTCTTTAAGGCCACGTACTACCAAGCTCTAAGCACAAGACACTGCTCTCTCAAATAATCCAGCACGGTCACATATTTTTTTAAGGTTTTACTGAACTGATTAAGAAGGATGCTGCAGAGCTGGGGTCGTAGAGCTCACTCTTTCACTGTGAGAGTGATCGCTGAGGGTTGTGGGATCTCACAACCTGGAAGTTCCTTTTGGGGGACATTAGGGACACTTTTGGCACTGCATTATATTTAAAAAATTCACTAATCTGTGGCTCTTCACTGTTTTAGTAAATAATAAAAGCAGCCACAGATTTGTTATAAGCACTATTTAAGGGGAAAGTCATCAAACACATTGCACTAGAAACTGGGGGATATTACCCCTGTAACAGTGTCAGCAGCAGATCCCCCATAACAGTGCGTCATGACAACATTTTTGCTTCAATCGTTTTCCCTATTTTTCTCCTTCAAAACCTAGGTATGTCTTATAAATACGATGAGTTTAAAAAGAGAGAGAATTTTTCTTTCCCTCACCAATTCTTACTTGAGCAATTGTAGCTGATTTTTGGATAAACCCTTTGAATTATAGTACATCATGATGGCTTCTCCCATGTGACTCATCTGACAACAGGACCTGATTAATGATACAAAAAACATTTGGCAAATTCTGAAAACAAGAGAGGCTGCTCCGCTCTGGTGGTTTTCTGATTGTCGGCAAGACTTGATTTACCAGTTACACATTTCAATTATTGCGGCTTCTTCACATGTTTAATAAGATGTGATTTCTGACAATAACATTTTCCACATTCACAACATAAAAATGGTTTATTTTGTGTGATTTTTTTTCATGGTAAACAAGACCTGATTTCCTAGTAAAACATTTACCACATTCTGGGCATGAAAATGGCTTCTCCACTCTGTGACATCTTTGATGAACAACAAGGTGTGATTTCTGAATAAAACATTTCCCACACTCTGAACATGAAAATGGCTTCTCCCCTGTGTGATTTTTCTGATGTCTAACAAGGTTTGATTTTTGAATAAAACATTTCCCACACTCTGAACATGAAAATGGCTTCTCCCCTGTGTGATTTTTCTGATGTCTAACAAGGTTTGATTTTTGAATAAAACATTTCCCACACTCTGAACATGAAAATGGCTTCTCCCCTGTGTGTTTTTTCTGATGTTCAACAAGCTGTAATTTCCGAATAAAACATTTCCCACACTCTGAACATGAAAATGGCTTCTCCCCTGTGTGTTTTTTCTGATGTCTAACAAGGTCTGATTTCTGAATAAAACATTTCCCACACTCTGAACATGAAAATGGCTTCTCCCCTGTGTGAGATCTTTGATGGAAAATAAGATCTGATTTCCAACTAAAACATTTCCCACATTCTGAACATGAAAATGGCTTCTCCCCTGTGTGATTTTTCTGATCTCCAACAAGGTGTGATTTCTGAATAAAACATTTCCCACACTCTGAACATGAAAATGGCTTCTCCCCTGTGTGTTTTTTCTGATGTCTAACAAGGTCTGATTTCTGAATAAAACATTTCCCACACTCTGAACATGAAAATGGCTTCTCCCCTGTGTGTTTTTTCTGATGTCTTACAAGGTTTGATTTCTGAATAAAACATTTCCCACATTTTGAACATGAAAATAGCTTCTCCTCTGTGTGAATTTTCTGATGTCTAACAAGGTGTGATTTACAAATAAAACATTTCCCACACGCTGAACATGAAAATGGTTTCTCCCTTGTAGGAGCTGTTTCATGTTCCACATCCTTTCTGCAACTTTTATTTTGATTACAATTCTGTGATAATTCGTAATTTTGGACTTGTTTGAAAAGATCAGATGATAAAGCTTTCCAATGAAGGACTGGAGGTATATCTGGGACAGCAGCATGCTCTTCATATGTATTATGTGTGATAGTTTGATCATCTGTTTTAAATTTTGAAGATATTAGATGTCCATCTGAACTCCTGATACAGTCATCGGCTATAAATAAACACAATGTTATTATTTTTTAATCATATAATTTCGAAAGTAGATTTAGTTTTTTAACCATAACATCAGAAATTAAATTAGGAAACAAATTATTCTGAATTTGTTTTTCAATTTCCAGATCTAAGAGTTACATCTTCGTTCTCTGGAATGTGCTACAGTAAATAATCTGATTGATTGTTGCAATGTGACTGTAGGATAATGAGGGACAGGGGGCTCCTATACTTTCCCTCATGCTAGGAGACCTTAGCTATCCCTAACCTCTGAATTACCCCTGAACGTGGAAGAAGGGGTAGGAGTAGGATGGAAATACAGATTAAGACAGACGGTAAAACCAAATTTCAGACACACTGCAAACTCACAGAAATAAACAGTGAGATACTAAGGAGAAAAGCAAGAGCAGGAAGGCAGAAATAACAAGGGTTAACACCACAACTGCTCACAGCAATAATGCACAACAACCACTAGTTTGTATCACAACACCTCACCACACTTGTATAGGTAAATTATAGCTGGCGTTAATGGAATAGTCCAGCCAGCATATACAGAAGGGGAGCGAAAGATACTGGCTCCCCTACAGCATGTGATCAAAGACATTAACAAGGAGCCCAGCAAAGAATAACTCTTGCTAGTTTTACTAAGTATGTGGTTCAACACCTGCGTCTCACTGCATTGCTCACAGACATCAGAGAAGTTAGCAGAGTGCCAGAATCTGTAATTTCCACAGATCCTGATACCGCCATGACAGTTGGCGATGCCTGCAACCGTCTGGTTGTGACATTGATCCACAACATAGACAATTTCAAAAAGGTTCTTTTTCGAAGAAGACAGATGCCAAATATTTAATGGGTTTGTCCGGGAGTGTAACATTGATGGCCTATCCTTAGGCTTTGTAACCAAAGCAGGTAGCAGGGTCTGTGCAGATAAACATTAGGTCTCCAATTCATCAAGACCGGCGATGTACAATTAAAATTGATGTCAGGGACTGGCGTAAGATTTCTGGCATAGGGAACGCCGCAGTTTGTTAGGAATTAGAGAAACGGCATCACACCCTTCTTCTGGCCTAGCTCTGCCCAATTTGGCAAAGCTGGTTAAAACTGGCGTGAAACCTCCAAAAGTTGCACAATTTATTTTTTGTACATTCATTTATTATTGACTGTAGAATGGCTATGACGTATCAATGTTTGGAATCAGCGGTACAAAAGGATGTTGATGAAATAGAGAATCATGACTGTAAGGCACTAGAGTGTTAATAAGTGCTGAGAAAACCGTGCAATGTAAAACCAACAACGGTCATCGTAATCAAAGAAAACATGAGACTATAACAATATAACTCTGCAGTGCAGCCAGGCCAACCATCTGTCCTTATAAAATCCTTCTCTGGTCTTCTTTCCAAGCTTATTGAGCAATTCACTGGAGGCAAAAATAAGAATTATTCTTACCGATAATTCGGTTTCTAGGACCTTCCACGACAGCATAGGAGGTTGTCTCTCCACGCCCTAATTGGGACAGGAAGTTCAAGAGGTTTAAAAGGACCCTCCCACCTCCCACAGCCAGTGTCTTACAAAGAATCCATAGCATATGAGAAGTACCACACATTCAGGAATATATGAATACAAAGGGGAGGGAATTACCTGCTGTCGTGGAAGGTCCTAGAAACCGAATTATCGGTAAGAATAATTCTTATTTCTCTAGTCCCTTCCACGACAGCATAGGAGGAATACCAAAGAATTGATACCTAGGGGGGGACCACAGCCTGCAGGACCTTCCTGCCAAAGGCCAAATCCCTGTTGGAATCCAGATCCAACCGATAATGCTTCGTGAAAGTATGGAGCGAAGACCACGTAGCCGCCTTGCAGATCTGCTCAGGGGAAGCCCCTGCCCGTTCAGCCCAGGAGACAGAGGTAGCTCTGGTGGAGTGTGCCGTAAATCCGGTAGGTGGAGAGAGATGCTGAGCGAGGTAGGCGTCTCTAATTGCCCGCACAATCCAGTTGGCGACGGTACTCTTAGCTACCTTCCTGCCCTTATTTCGACCAAAGGGCTGGATAAACAGGTTACTATCAAGGCGCCAAGAAGCAGTAACCTCTAGGTAGTGCAACACAGTCCTACGGACGTCCAAAGAATGAAACACTTCCTCACCGGGAGTCCGAGGATTCTGACAGAAGGTAGGCAGGATGATGGACTGAGAACGGTGGAAATCCGAAAGCACCTTGGGAAGGAAGGAAGGGTCCAGCTGAAAAACAATGCTGTCATCTCTGATGGTCAGGTAAGGTTCCCGAATAGACAAAGCCTGAAGTTCTCCGACTCTGCGAGCAGACGTGATCGCCACAAGAAAAGCAGTCTTGTGAGAAAGAGAACGAATGTGACAAGAGCACAGAGGCTCAAAAGGTGACTGAGATAGTCCGGTAAGGACCACATTGAGATCCCAGCGAGGCGTCAGGACCCTCTGACGTGGACAGAGTCTACTAGCGGACACAAAGAACCGACGGATCCAACGATGATCTGCCAGAGCCGTGTCAAAGACTGCACTGAGGGCTGACACCTGAACTTTCAGGGTGCTAGGCCGAAGGCCTAAGTCAAATCCACTCTGGAGAAAGTCCAGAATCTGCGCAATATTAGGCTGAAGTGGGTCAGGAGGCCGAGAACCACACCAGGAGGAAAATTTCTTCCAGATTTTGTTGTAAATACTATTAGTCACTGGTTTACGGTTCTTCTGCAGGGTAGCCACAACCCTGTCAGAAAGCCCCTGGGCCTTCAGTGCCCGGGCCTCAGAAGCCAGGCAGCCAAGTTGAGTTTCTGGGGAGCTGGATGGAAAATCGGACCCTGGGACAGTAAGCTGGGGTCCGAACCTAAGAGGACTGGGCCGTCTATTCCTAGAGTCATGACCAGGCTGTACCAACTCCTCCGAGGCCACAGCGGAGCCACCAGTATAGTTGGGACCCCCTCGTCTCTGATCTTCCTCAGGGCCCTTGCGAGAAGAGGAAGAGGGGGGAACGCGTAAGCGAGGCAAAAGGACCAATTGTGGCAGAAAGCGTCTACCCCTAACGCCTTGTCCCGTGGGTTCAGGGAGAAATATGTTGCGACCTTGCGATTCCCTGCCGAAGCAAAAGAGGTCCACCTCTGGAGTACCCCACCTTGCCACCAGAGAGCAGAACACCGCCTGATCCAGGCTCCATTCCCCCGGATGAACATCCCGACGACTCAGGAAATCCGCCTGAAGATTTAGTGAGCCCTTCAGATGGACTGCAGAAAGGGATAGCAGTGATTGTTCCGCCCATTGAAAGATCCGGGAGGACACTGACTTCAGGGCGCCTGAGCGTGTACTGCCCTGATGGCGGAGATGTGCCACTGTTGTGACATTGTCTGAATATACCAGGACGTGAGAGTCCCGGACGAGGTCCTGAGCCGCAAGAAGGGCTTCCCTGACTGCCCTGAGCTCCCGGTAGTTGGAGGATTGGGAGCTGACGTAAGGACTCCAGACCCCTTGAAATGGAGAGTTTGCCACCATTGCACCCCATCCTCGCAGGCTGGCATCTGTGGTCAGTGTAACCAGGGGTGCCTGCGTCCAGGCAACCCCCACCTGCAGGTTGGTGGGACGCAGCCACCAGAGAAGGGATGAGGAGACGGGCCCCGAGAGGCGAAACCGTCTGTTTAGGGATGACGGGAGTCTGTCCCAATGTGCCAGGATATGATCCTGGAGACACCGAGAATGGGCCTGAGCCCACCTGACTGAGGGAATGCAGGACGTCATGGAACCCAGAGCTGACATAGCCGCTCGAAGCATCGGGCGAGCCTGCCTGCGAAGCTTTGATATTTTGGCTAACAGAGCTACCTTGTGGCCCTCCGGGAGAAAAGATGCCTGTCTGTCGGAGTCCAACAGCACTCCGAGAAACTGCCGAGTGGAGGAGGGGGTTAACTGTGATTTTTTGAGATTGGGAATCCATCCCAGGGACCGAAGGATTCCCAAAGCCTTTTCCACATGGCTCCGGAGGGTTGGAGCAGATGGAGCCATGAGAAGAAAGTCGTCCAAATATGGAACCAGACAGATACCCTGCAATCTTATGAAGGCGACCACCTCTGCCATGATCTTCGAAAAGATCCTTGGAGCCGAGGAGATCCCGAAGGGAAGTACATTGAATTGGAAATGAAGCACTTCCTCCCCGTGTAGCACCGCAAACCTGAGGTATTGCCTGTGACCCGGATGGACGGGCACATGGAAGTAGGCGTCTTTCAGATCTATAGAGGCCATCTGGTGGTGTAGACCTATCAGGGGAATAGCTGATTTTACTGACTCCATCTTGAACCGCCGGTACCTGACCTGACGGTTTAGACGTTTTAAATTGATTATTATTCGGACGTCGCCAGACGGCTTCTTGACAAGGAAGAGGCGGGAGTAGTGTCCTACCCCTTCTTCCCGACTCGGGACTGTGGAAACGACCCCCGAGTGCATTAGCTCTATAATCTTTGCGTACAACAGAGCCTGTGAAACCTGCGACGCCAGAGCAGTGACTCGGAGACCCGGACGAGGGGGGAGAGGAATTCTATTAGGAGACCTTCCGAGACGATCTTCAGAACCCATTGGCAAGTGGTTATGGACCGCCACTGGGGAAGAAACGCCGAGAGTCGTCCCCCCACCCGGGCCGAGTCACTGTTTGTCCTGCTGAGGACGTTGTTGATGGGGAGGGATGAGGATGTTTCTCCCTCTACCCTTAGGATAGCTCCACCTGCCTGCCTTCCCTTTCCCTCTGGGCTGGGAGGCCTGAGGCATCGAGGGACGAAAGGACCGCTTCCTGGTGGGTCTAGGATCAGGCAAGGCCTTACGATCGGTCGCCTTGTCCAGAATATCATACAGGCCCAAACACCAAATCCCCTTTAAACGGAAGGGAGCAAAGCCTCATTTTGGAGGTGGAGTCTCCACTCCAGGCCTTAAGCCAGAGGGCACGTCTGGCAGAGTTAGAAAGAACCGAGGTCCTGGCCGCCAGGCGGACAGATTCCACCGAGGTATCTGCCAAAAAACTGGTAGCCTTCCTAAGCAAGGGAAGGGATTCCAGTAATTCCTCCCTAGGGGTCCCTTGGGAAATATGAGCCTCCAACTGGTCTAACCACCTAATTAGGGACCTGGATACACAAGTGGAGGCAATGTTAGCCTGAATAGAAGAAGACGATGCCTCCCAGGATCGCTTCATCAGGCCTTCTACCTTCCTATCCATCTGATCCTTCAGTTGGGAAGTATCTTCAAAGGGAAGAGCCGTTTGTTTAGCTACCCTAGCCACCTGTACGTCTACTTTTGGGACCTCCCAATGTAATCCAGAAGGTTCTAGAGGAAACCGGCGTCTAGGGTCACTCCGTACCCGCCTCTCAGGAAATTCCCATTCCTGAGAGACAATATCCAGAATATTGGCATGAACTGGAAATCCTAACTGTTTGACTGATTTCAGGCCAGCAAACATTTCATCCTGGATTGAGGGAAGAGACTGCACTTCCTCTAACCCCATAGTGCTCCGAACTGCCCCAATAAGATCCCCCAAATCTTCTGAGGGAAACAGAAAGGACTGGTCAGACCCCCCAGAGGAAAATCCTTCATCAGGACCCTCAGAGGTGGAATCAGCGTCCTCCTGATCAGACGGGGTCGACTGGAGTCTCCTCTTCTTTGGAGAAGAGGGTCCAGGAGCAGGGCCAGGAGCAGGGCCAGGAGCAGGGAGGGAGGCCAGTGAGGCCCTAATCTCCTGTTTCATCATGGACCGCAACTCGTCTATCAGGGACGGTTGTTCGGCCCTAATAATCTGGTCCGTACATTGTTGGCAAAGCTTTTTGTCCCATACTGCAGGGAGCTTCTTTATACAGACAGGACATTTTTTATTTTTTTTCAAATCTGTCAGGTCTATCCGGCTTATCGGACTTGTCAGCCTTCTCTGACTTCTCAGGCTTCTCTGACTTTTCATTTCTGTCAGTTTTCTTAGTGGCCTTGTCCTCCTAGAAAACACAGACCAGAGAGCCATAAATCATCTGACTGAGACCTATGTCCGAGGGACCATCCCCCTCCATACTTACAGTAGCAGGGGGCACACTGGGTTCTGCAGATGCAGCTGCAGCGGAAGACATGACAGGGAGCACGGTTGCTTACCATGATCTGACGTCTTCACGGCAGCCCTTATGCAAAAGGGCCTGCCCCCCCAGTGACGGCTTAACGTTCCCCGCCTCCCGCATCCGGTCCCGGACAGGCCGTGTCAGCGTCGGCGTGTCCTCCACGCTGCCTCCGCAAACCGGAAGCGCTCAACCGGAAGTCCGCAAGACCGGAAGTCCCGCCCCCGGGAGCACTTCCGGATCGCTCCGGCAGCGTGCATGCAGGAAGCGGCCGGCGGCTCAGGGAGGACGCCGGCCGGGGAGCTCAACAGCCTGCATCACCCCTAAGGAGGCTCCGGAAGGCTGGAGCAGCGGTCCCCCACAGCGTGAGGGAACAGCAAGGGAGGAGCGGTGAAGGCCCGACCGATGCTGTCCGGCTTAAGGTAACAGGGGAAAGAAAAAAGGAAAAACATTATACTGTAGTTTGCCGGCCACCACAGCATAGGAGAAAAATAAAAAACCTCTCCATGCCCCATGGGGACAGGAAAGACACTGGCTGTGGGAGGGTCCTTTTAAACCTCTTGAACTTCCTGTCCCAATTAGGGCGTTGAGAGACAACCTCCTATGCTGTCGTGGAAGGGACTAGAGAAAAGGGGTTTTCAGGTTCCATCTGGTACCAACCATCAATGATGTATTTATGTATTTACTATTGTCAAGACCAACATAATCCAAAAGCTCAAAAGGACCCATTGGGTAACGGGCCCCCAATTTCATTGCAAAATCCATGTCTTCCTCAGATGCATGACCTCTTTCATGAAGATGCACGAATTCCATTAGGTATGGTACCAAAAGACGGTTAACAATGAAGCCTGGGTTGTGTTTACATGACACAGGCGTCTTTCCCATTACTTTACTGAAGTTTATGAGAGAGTGAGAAGTTGTTTGGCTAGTCATTGTTGTCTTTAATCAAATATTTTTTATTTTTCATTAAATATACAAAGCCAATGTCAAATTTTCAGCAATAATAAACATAACTACAAACTTTCCATCCTCAACAACCCCTCCCCCCTCAGCGTACATATTACCCACATCTATATAAAAGATATAGATGTATATATAAAAGTTAGAAATAGGAGGAAACCCCTATGGCTAAATAGAGCTGTAAGGGAAGCAATAAAAGAAAAACAGAAAGCCTTAAAAGAATTAAAGAGGGTAGGTAGTGATGAGGCATTATATAATTATAGAAAATTAAATAAAATATGTAAAAAGCAAATTAAGTTAGCTAAGTTTGAGACAGAGAGACTCATTGTGAGAGAAAGTAAAAATAATCCTAAAATATTCTTTAACTACATAAACAGAAAAAAAATGAAAAGCGATAGTGTTGGCCCCCTTAAAAATAGTCTTGGTGAAATGGTGGAAGGGGATGAGGGTAAAGCCAACCTGCTGAATGACTTTTTTTCTACGGTTTTTATACAAGAAAATTCCATGGCAGATGACATGACCAGTGATACCATAAATTCATCCTTGAATATTACCTGCTTAACCCAGCAGGAAGTACGCCGCCGCCTCGAAATCACTAAGGTTGACAAATCTCCGGGCCCGGATGGCATACACCCCAGAGTACTACAGGAATTGAGTTCTGTGATAGATAGACCATTATTTTTAATCTTCTCAGATTCCTTAATAACAGGGTCGGTACCGCAGGACTGGCGCATAGCAAATGTGGTGCCAATATTCAAAAAGGGGACAAAAACTGAGCCGGGAAATTATAGGCCGGTAAGTTTAACCTCTACGGTTGGTAAAATCCTTGAGGGTTTCTTGAGAGATGCTATACTGGAGTATCTCAAGAAAAATAACCTTATGACAGAGTATCAACATGGGTTTATGAGGGATTGATCCTGTCAAACTAATTTGATCAGCTTCTATGAAGAGGTAAGTTCAAGTCTGGACCAGGGAAATGCAGTGGATGTTGTGTATATGGACTTTTCAAAAGCTTTTGATACGGTGCCACACAAAAGGTTGGTACATAAAATGAGAATAATGGGGATAGGGGAAAATATGTGTAACTGGGTTAAAAACTGGCTCAGTGATAGGAAACAAAGGGTGGTTATTAATGGTACGTACTCGGACTGGGTCTCAGTTCATAGTGGGGTACCACAGGGGTCAGTATTGGGCCCGCTTCTTTTCAACATATTTATAAATGACCTTGTTGGGGGCATGCGGAGTAGAATTTCAATATTTGCAGATGATACTAAACTCTGCAGGGTAATCAATACAGAGGAGGATAATTTTATATTACAGGGAGATTTATGTAAATTGGAGGATTGGGCTGAAAAGTGGCAATTGAAGTTTAATGTAGATAAATGTAAGGTCATGCACTTGGGTAGAGGAAATAACATTTATGATTATGTACTTAATTGTAGAACACTGGGTAAAACAGACACAGAAAAAGACTTGGGTGTATGGGTGGATGGTAAACTTCACTTTAGTGGACAGTGTCAGGCAGCTGCTGCCAGGGCTAATAAAATAATGGGATGTATTAAAAGAGGTATAGGTGTTCATGAAAAGAATATAGTTCTACCTCTGTACAAGTCACTAGTGCGACCGCACTTAGAATACTGTGTACAATTCTGGTCACCGATATATAAGAAGGACATAGCTGAACTGGAGAGGGTGCAGAGAAGAGCCACCAAGATTATTAGAGGAATGGGGGGGCTGCAATACCAAGACAGGTTATTAAACTTGGGGTTATTTAGTCTGGAAAAACGAAGGCTTAGGGGGGATCTAATCACAATGTATAAATATATGAGGGGACAGTACAGAGACCTTTCCAAAGATCTTTTTACACCTAGGCCTGCGACTGGAACACGGGGGCATCCACTACGTCTTGAGGAAAGAAGATTTAATCATAATCACAGACGAGGATTCTTTACTGTACGAGCAGTGAGACTGTGGAACTCTCTGCCGCATGATGTTGTAATGAGTGATTCACTACTAACATTTAAGCAGAGCCTGGATGCCTTTCTTGAAAAATTTAATATTACCAGTTATGTATATTAGATTTTATGACAGGGTATTGATCCAGGGAACTAGTCTGATTGCCGGATGTGGAGTCAGGAAGCAAATTTTTTCCCCATTGGAACTTGTTTGCCACATTGGGGTTTTTTTTGCCTTCCTCTGGATCAACATGTTAGGCTACGGGTTGAACTAGATGGACTTAGAGTCTCCCTTCAACCTTAAAAACTAAAAAACTATGATATCACATTTGTGCCCTTCAGTGACATATATTGGAATGTGTAGAACCAGGTATCCCTGCTCAGAGACCAACATCTCCCAGCCCTAATATTTATCCATACTGCAACCACGGATTCCACAGTCTATCAAAAAGTGCAAGTTGTTTCCTTTTCCCATATATACTTCTCTCCATCCAAGCAATATGATTAAGATATGCGATAAATTCCCCTCTAGTCGGTGGGTCCCTCTGCATCCAATGTTTGGCAATTACTTTCCTGGCCGCATACAGCAATCTGGCTATCACTATTTTAAAAATGTTGTCTACTCTGATTTCCTCCACATAACCTAGGAGACATACCAAAGGTTGTTTGGGAAGTTTGCATCTATAAGCTCCTTCTATTTTGTTAAGAACAGTTATCCAGAAAGACGTCAACCTGGGGCACGTCCACATCATATGGAAGATGCCGGCATCGTCTCCATTGCACCTAGGGCAGTCAGAGTTACTCCTCAGTCCCATTTTACACATAATTAGTGGGGATCTATACGCCCTATTCACCACATACAGATGGGACAATCTTGCTGGTTCACTCATTGATAATTTCGGTATGTACTCCAGGACACTTTCCCACACCTCATCAGTGATCCCGTCTATCTCTGCCTCCCATTTAGTTCTAGCTCTTACTGGGTGGTTAAGCAAATATGTATGCAATAGATCCCTATATATAGTTGATATGATTCCTCTTGTGGGCACACTACTACACACATATTTCAATACTAAGTCTGCCTGAACCAGCAATGATTGTTTAACCCTCTGAGCCGCTACTGCATGTGCCATTCGTTTATAGTGGTAACACCCGGATGGAGATATCACAAATTCATCTTGTATTTGTGTAAACAGCTTCTAATGTCTCTGGTCTAGAATTTGCCACATATACCATATACCTTTACGTGCCCATTCCTTAATTTTGCCTATCTTATATATCTCAGAGCAGTTATCATTTTCCCACACCGGAGTGAATTCAGTTATTGCCGTAACCCCCCTCATCTGCTTGATCTGTCTCCAAATTCTGTTCATCAAATTAAGTGTAGGGTTTGTTTTCCCTAGTCTCCCAAATGATCCATCCTCCAATCCTAACACCAATGGTCGTCGATGTAAAACATGCCCCAACAATCTAGATGCTGGATCCACCCGCCACTAAATTCGCCCATCCCCTGAAATGTTGACTCTGAGCTGCCAGATAATATATTCCTGGATTGGGTAACGCTAACCCTCCCTCGTCCTTTGGTCTCTGCAACCTTTCAAGTTTGAGTCTGGCTTGTTTGTTCTTTTATATTAGAGCACGGAACATAGAATCAATCTCCTTAAAGTGACTCTGAGGGATACAGATAGGAGTATTGTGTATCACGTAGAATATCATGGGCATATTACCATTTTAATAAGGTTAATCTGTCCTATTACTGATAAATAAAGCTTATTCCAAGCAGTTATCTTACTACGCAGTTGGTTCAGCAAAGGGACTAGATTAATAGTGATGTAATTCCCAACTGGTAAGGATACCTGTATGCCTAGATATCTAAACTGGTCCACAACCCGCAATCTGTTAACCTCATCACCCTAGGTCGACCAGTCTATTCCCGCGTCCACCTGGAAAAGGTTTGATTTGGTCCAATTTATAGACAGTCCAAAGATCCTTCCGAACCATTCGATCACCTGCATGGCATGGCTCAATGATGCCCCTGGGTCTGCGAATAATAACAGAATGTTGTCTGCATAGAGGGCTATCTTTTCTTCTAGAGGGCCATATACAAATCCCTTTATGTCTCTGTTCTGCCGTATAGCAGCCGCCAGTGGTTCCCCCGCTAGAGCAAAAAGGAGAGGCGAGAGCGGGCAACCCTGACGAGTACCCCTTTGTAAGTCCACTGTGTGTGACAACATTCCATTAATTCTCACTTGAGCCACTGGTATAGCATATAACAGCTGTATCCGAGATGTAAAGTTAGGGCCAAGTTCCATATGTCTTAGCACTTCCCATAGATACCCCCATTCCACACTGTCAAATGCCTTATGGGCATCTAACGAAGCTATCACCCTCTGTCCCGGATTGTCCACCGGTAGCTGCATGTTAAGGTATAATCTTCGTATATTTTTCGCCGTAGATCTACTAGGCATGAAACCCGACTGATCTGGGTGAATTCGAGCAGATATCACTTCGGTTAATCGATTAGAGAGTACTTTGGCCAAAATTTTAACATCAGTCGTTAAAAGTGAAATGGGCCGGTATGACTCAGGGAGTTTTGGATCCTTATCCTCTTTAAGTATTACTGTTATTATCGCCTCCCTCATAGACGCTGGCAGTGTCCCCCGCTCTCTTGCCTCCTCCAAGACATTCAACAAATTGGGTAAGAGCATTTCTTCCAGAGATTTGTACACCTCCACCGGCAATCCATCCACCCCTGGGGCTTTTTCATTTGCCATGCCATGCAAAGCTCTCTCCATCTCCTCAAGTGTAATTTGGGCCTCCAGACTGTGTCTCTCTGTCTCTGCTATTTTGGGTAATGTCATTGTATCTAAGAAAATCTCTAGGTCCTGCTGTCTCGACTCCCCTCTAGTGGAGTACAATTCCTCATAAAAGGCTGCGAACGTGTCCAAAATATCTTTCCCCTCCGTGACCAAATCTCCCGCTGTGGTGCGAATGCAGTGTACAAAGGATGGTTTTCTCTGGGCTGCCGTCACCACCGACAACAGGTGTCCCACCTTTTTTCCCTCCGCATAGACGTTCTCTCTGAAAAGCCTGTTTCCTGCTGCTTTCTTCAATAGCACTTTATTAACTTCTTCCTGAGCTGCTTTTAGCTTTTGCCTATACTCTGGTGTGGGCTGTGCTACCATCTCTGCTTCTGCTCTCTTCAAAGCCTCTAAGCAATCAATTTCCCCTTGTCTACTACGAGACTTACACTGGCAAACGTCTCTAAATAAAAGGCCTCTAAGGTATGCCTTCATGGCGTTCCAAACTACCAAAGGATCCGCACTACCTCTATTTAAGGCCCTGTCACACACACACACACACACACACACACACACACACACACACACACACACACACACACACACACACAGATAAACCTTTGGCAGATCTGTGGTTGCAGTGAAATCATGGCCATATTGTTCCATTTGTACACAGCCACAAACCTGGCACTGATTGTCCACAATTTCACTGCAACCACAGATTTATCTGTGTGTGTGACAGAGCCTTAAGGGTAAAATATTCCAGCATCTCACTAGATATACCGTCCATGTCAATACAATTTAACCAAACCGGGTGTAACTTCCATTCTCTTGTTAGCCTCTCCCCCATTCCTCGTTTTTTAATAGATACCAGGATTGGACTATGATCCGATATTACTCTAGTCAAATATTCAACATGCGCAATCCCAGAATCCATCAGATCATTTCCCAAGGCCAGGTCTATACGTGAAAGCGTACCAAGGGTCGCGGAGTGACAGGAAAAACAGGTCACCCCCAAATTTCTTATCCTCCAAACGTCTACCAACCCCAATTCTTGGATAAAGGTACCAAACCCTGTCGCTCCATCACTTCGCGTCTCCCGTGATTTTTTGCTCCTGTCCCAATATGCATCTATGATATTATTAAAGTCACCGACCAACAAGAATGGCAAATTCCCCCATTTAGCCAAGCGCTCTCTCACCTCTCTAATTTTGGCACTAGTGTAAGGCAGCGGAACATATATAGCAGTAATGCATAGTAATTGTCCATACAACTTACAGATCACCATTACATATTGTCCCTCTGTGTCTATCCATGTCTCCACTTCTTCATATTGGGCGGATCTATGAACCAACATAGAGACCCCGCTAGCATAGGTAGAGAAAGTAAAATGATATGCCTTTTGCACCCATCGTTTGTTCAGTACATTCGTCGTTTCACTTGTCAAATGCATCTCCAATAAACACATTACTGATGGTCTCTGGTCTAGCATATATTTTATCATTGCATCTCTTCTACCTCTATCTGACAGTCCCCTTACATTCCAACATAATACTTTAATCTCCTCTCCCATATTGAATCACAGGTTATCTTTGTACAGGCATTTTGTCCCTCTGTACGCTGAGTCTTCCCCTTCCCTAGCCCTTCCCTAGCCCTCCCCTTAGAACCGCCCCAACTAAACTCCTCCACCTCCGATTTACATCTTTAACTCCCTTATGGGGAATGAGGTCTATCTGTCCTAGACCGGTCAACCTCTCTCCTCTTTTTCTCCCGTACCAAACCTGTCTCATCCTAGTGAGCAGAACCCCCTAACTCACCTTCCGCCTTAACCATATTCGTTTTCATTTGCAAATTTCATATAATGTAAACAGTTAACCTGAAAATTTGAAAACTTAAATATTTATCAATCGCCGCTGAATGGCCATAAGAAAAAAGAATTATTATCGACCTCCTGTCATTGTCCAGCTTATTGTTAGTGAATTCTGCTGTCTCATCTAACACTCAGGAACAGGAGCAGGAGATCAACAATGATAACCCGGTAGAAAAAAAAAAACAAAAAAAAGGAGGTACTGTCTCTACAACAAAGATGGGCCTATGAAGTTTCCTCCTCTTCTAGTGTATGCAATTGCTTATGAATAACCAGTCTTGAATCCCAGGAAAATCACGAGATTGCAATATCGCTCGTAGCTAGCTTCTATCCTTCTCCTGTTGCTTGCGGGCTTCCTTGCATTGATGTCTATCCACTTCATGACTTCTTCCGGATCAAGAAAGAAGTGAACCTTCTCCAGTGCTACTACTCGGAGTTTTGCTGGGAAAATCATGGAGTATTTAACCTCCAGCTCTCGGAGTCGTCTCTTTACCCTTGTGAATTGCATTCTTTGTTTCAGTACAGAGTAGTCAGGGTATATATCTACTGGGTGTCCATCTATTGTCAGGGTCTCCATATCCCGTGTCTTGCGTAGAATAATATTCCGGTCTCTGTAGTTAAGAAGGTTCGCCAGCATCATACGAGGTCCCTTGCCAGGTAGCTGCGGTTGCATTGGAACCCTGTATGCCCTTTCAATAGCGTATAGCTATAATCTTCTCTTTAAGTCACATTTCTATGAAGTCAGTAGGATTTCTTCCCTCAGCTCTTTCTGCGATGCCCACCAGTCTTATATTGTTCCTCCTGGAACGGTTCTCCAAGTCGTCTGTTTTTGTGGCCATCTCAGATATCTGCTTCTGGAATTTTCTCTCTGCTTTTTGTAGTGCAACTATGTGATCCTCAGCTGTCCCCACTCTTTCTTCCACAGCACTGGTTCTCATATCAGCTTTCTTCTGATCTTTTTTGAGAGTAGCTATATCTCCCTTTATTCCCAGCACCTGCTGGGTTAAAGTTGTGAGGGCCTGTTTGCAGAAGGAGACCACCTGAAATACATCCTTAATAGTGGGGTTCTTCTGTATTTCATCTGCTGCCTGCTGCTCTCCTGAATCCTCATCCTGTTTATCTTCCCCTGATTCTCCCCTTGCTCCTTCAGCCTCCTCCGGGTCTTCCTCCTCCTCCCGTTTTCTTCCACCATCTTACCAGGCTCCCCCAGAGGTTCCACCGATTGCCTTGCATACTGTGCCAGCTTTGCAGCCGCTTCCATGCGGCGCTGGCAGGCTACGTTTGCCTTCTCTGGCTCCTCTCTGACCTCGGTGCCATCTTGTAAGCCAGGCACTTTCCCGGCTCCCACTTGCTTCTGCCGCCGCTTGGTCATCTCGCTGATTCAGGAGCTGGAACTTCTTCTGCTGGGAGTCGGGTCCTTCCCTTGTCCTCCGGTGCCACTATACCCGTCGGCCATGCGGTGGTTCCGGCGGTGTCACGGTGAGTCAGTGGGAGAGTGTCTCCTCGCGTGCGCTCACATCCCGGTCCAGGCTCCGCCCCCCAGTCATTGGTGTCTTAATGACCTTCCCCAGCTTCATCATTGGATTAAAGAAATGCAGCCCTCCGAACTGATCCTGCCTAGTTGTGGAGTTGGCTATGTCAGCTATGAGGAAGTGTTTCTGGCAAATATGGTGTGTTCTGGTGCAAATTTGTCCAGTGTCTTCATTAGTGCATTTTTCACTTCCATGTTTTCTATTATGACTTCTACCACCAGATCATTGCTGTGCACCACGGCTGCTGGGTCTGTGCTTGTGCTGAAGTATCAGAGGGTTTTGCTGATGAATTGTGAATCAGCCTCAGGCTTGTCCGCAAACATCTTCTTAGTGACCATTTTCAAGCTGTCTTCAATACTTTTGGCAAACTTTTTCAAGCTGTCATCAGTCTGGTCCACAAAAACAACAGTGTGTCTGTTTGCTGCAGCTACCTGCGCTATCCCGGCACCCATCAGGCCTCCTCTGATCACAGTCACGTGCTTAATAGTCAGCTTGTTCGCAGTGGCGCCGGAGGCCATACATTTTGCTATGAATTACCAGTAAGAGGAGGCCATGTCTGCTTGTACTGCTGGGAGCTGAAGGACATGCGAGTGAGGTCAACACAGTGCACTGTGATGATTTAGTCGCACAATCTTTTTTCACAACTCTGTGTTGCATAAAAAAGAGAATTTTGTTTACTTACCGTAAATTCTTTTTCTTATAGTTCCGACATGGGAGACCCAGACCATGGGTGTATAGCTTCTGCCTCCGGAGGACACACAAAGTACTACACTAAAAGTGTAGCTCCTCCCTCCGAGCATATACACCCCCTGGATGACAAATCTAACCAGTTTAGTGCAAAAGCTGAAGGAGGACATCCACCCATAAGTAGAGATAGAGTAAAACCTGGAATAACCGGAACCTCTGTCTACAACAACAGCCGGTGAAAACACACGGAACAAGAACTGCCAACAGGCAACAGGGAGGGTGCTGGGTCTCCCATGTCGGAACTATAAGAAAAAGAATTTACGGTAAGTAAACAAAATTCTCTTTTTCTTCATCGTTCCTTATGGGAGACCCAGACCATGGGACGTCTCAAAGCAGTCCATGGGTGGGAAATAAACAGAAAACTGAGAAGTAGGCAAAACCTAACTTCACAAATGGGTGACAGCCGCCTGAAGGATGCGTCTGCCCAAGCTCGCATCTGCCGAAGCATGAGCATGCACTTGGTAGTGCTTCGAAAAGGTGTGCAGACTAGACCAAGTGGCAGTCTGACAGACCTGTTGAGCCGTAGCCTGGTGCCTGAAAGCCCAAGAGCCACCGACAGCTCTGGTCGAGTGCGCCTTAATCCCCGGCGGGGGAGGCACCTGAGAACATTGGTAGGCATCGGATATGGCCGACCTAATCCAACGAGCCAGAGTCGGTTTAGAAGCCGAGAGACCCTTGCGCTGACCTGTGGTTAGCACAAACAGAGAGGTGCACTGCCTGAGAGCGGCGGTGCGTGACACATAGATCCGGAGCGCCCGCACCAGATCTAAAGTATGCAACGCTTTCTCAAAGCGATGCACAGGGGCCGGACAAAGGGAAGGCAATGAAATGTCCTGGTTAAGGTGGAAAGAAGACACCACCTTAGGGAGAAAGTCCGGAGTCGGACGGAGAACCACCTTGTCTTGGTGAAAAACCAAAAAGGGTGACTCCGAAGAGAGCGCAGCCAAATCAGAGACTCTCCTGAGAGAAGTTATGGCCACCAGAAAGACCACTTTCTGTGAAAGTCGAAACAAAGAAACCTCCCTAAGAGGCTCAAAGGGGGGTTTCTGTAAGGCCGTGAGGACCAGATTAAGGTCCCAGGGATCCAAAGGCCGCCGGTAAGGAGGAATGATGTGAGATGCGCCCTGCATGAAGGTGCGCACCTGGGCCAGTCGGGCGATACGCCGCTGGAACAACACTGACAGAGCCGAGACCTGTCCCTTGAGGGAATTGAGGGATAGTCCTAGCTGCAGACCGGACTGTAGAAAGGACAGGATGGTCGACAAGGAAAAAGGCCAAGGAGCATGGCCGGAAGAGCGACACCAGGACAGGAAAATTCTCCAAGTCCTCTGGTAAATCCTGGCCGAGGAAGACTTCCGAGCCTGAGTCATAGTGGAGATGACCTCGGGAGGAATGCCTGAAGCCGTCAGGATCCAGGACTCAAGAGCCACGCCGTCAATCTGAGAGCCGCAGAATTCTGGCGGAAAAACGGACCTTGAGAGAGAAGGTCTGGGCGGTCCGGGAGATGCCACGGCACCTCTACGGACAGACGGAGCAGGTCTGGGTACCAAGCTCGCCTGGGCCAGTCTGGAGCAATGATTATGACCCGACGGCCCTCCATTCTGATCTTGCGCAGGACTCTGGGCAAGAGAGCTAGAGGGGGAAACACGTAGGCCAGACGGAACTGGGACCAATCCTGAACCAGCGCGTCCGCTGCCAAGGCCTGAGGATCGTGGGAGCGAGCCACGTAAACCTGGACCTTGTTTTTGTGCCGGGATGCCATTAGATCCACTTCCGGAGTGCCCCACTTGCGGCAGATTGACCGGAACACTGCCGGATGCAGGGCCCACTCGCCGCTGTCCACGGTTTGACGGCTGAGATAATCTGCCTCCCAGTTTTCTACGCCTGGGATGTGGACTGCGGATATGGTGGACTTGGAGTCCTCCGTCCACTGAAGGATGCGTTGAACCTCCAACATCGCCAGGCGGCTGCGAGTCCCGCCCTGGTGATTGATGTAGGCAACTGCTGTCGCGTTGTCCGACTGGACTCGAATGTGCTTGCCCGCCAACAGTTGGTGAAAGGCTACGAGAGCTAGGAGCACAGCTCTGATTTCCAGCACATTGATCGAGAGGGCTGATTCGGACGGAGTCCAAGTGCCCTGTGCTCGGTGGTGGAGAAATACTGCTCCCCAGCCGGAGAGACTGGCGTCCGTGGTGAGGATCACCCAGGACGGAGACAGGAAGGAGCGTCCCTGAGACAGAGAGAGGGGCCGAAGCCACAACTTCGAGCTCCTGGTCTGTGGCGACAGAGCCACTAGCCTGTGCAAGGAAGAGGTCCGCTTGTTCCAAAGGCGGAGAATGTCCAGCTGCAGAGGACGCAGATGGAACTGGGCAAAGGGAACCACTTCCATTGACGCCACCATCTGACCCAGCACCTGCATGAGGTGCCTGATGGAATGACGGCGGGGCTTCAATAGAGAACGCACCGCCAGATGAAGGGACTGCTGTTTGACTAAGGGCAGCTTCACAAGTGCCGGCAGAGTCTCGAATTGCATCCCTAGGTACGTAAGTTTCTGGGTCGGGGTCAGAGTGGACTTGGGCAGATTGACAAGCCACCCGAATTGAACAAGCGTGGCGAGAGTGAGCGAGACACTCCGCTGACAGTCTGCACTGGATGAAGCCTTGACTAGAAGGTCGTCCAGGTAAGGAATAACTGCCAAACCCTGGAGGTGCAGAACCGCAACCACTGCTGCCATGACCTTGGTGAATACACGAGGGGCCGTGGCTAACCCGAAGGGGAGAGCCACGAATTGGAAATGTTCCTCTCCGATTGCAAAACATAGCCAACGCTGGTGTGAAACTGCAATTGGCACATGCAGATAGGCATCTCTGATGTCGATGGATGCTAGAAAATCTCCTTGGGTCATTGAGGCAATGACCGATCGCAGAGATTCCATGTGAAAGTGCCGCACCTGAACATGCTTGTTGAGAAGCTTGAGATCCAGGATGGGCCGGAAGGAACCGTCCTTTTTGGGGACTAGGAAGAGGTTTGAGTAGAAACCTCTGAACCGTTCCCGGGCGGGAACCGGAACAATTACTCCGTTGGCCTGCAAGGATGCCACGGCCTGAGAGAAAGCGGCGGCATTGGAGCAGGGGGGAGTGGACAGAAAAAATCTGTTTGGCGGGCTGGAAGAGAATTCTATCCTGTAGCCGTGGGAGATGATATCCCGCACCCACTGATCGGAGACGTGTTGAAACCACACGTCGCCAAAGTGGGAGAGCCTGCCACCGACCAAGGACGTTGCTGGCGCAGCCAGATAGTCAAGAGGAGGCTGCCTTAGTGGCAGCGGCTCCTCCGTTCTTCTGAGGACGCGGCTTCGCGCGCCAGCTGGGTTTTCGATCCTTGGCTGAGTTAGTGGACGAGGCTGAGGGCTTAGAGGATGACCAGTTAGAGGAACGAAAGGAACGAAACCTCGACTGGTTCCTGCCCTGGACAGGTTTCCTGGTTTTAGTTTGTGGCAAGGAAGTACTCTTCCTGCCAGTAGCTTCCTTAATAATTTCATCCAGTTGTTCACCGAACAGCCGGGACCCTGCAAAGGAGAGCCCAGCAAGGTACTTCTTGGAAGAAGCGTCTGCTTTCCACTCTCGAAGCCACAAGATCCTGCGGATCGCGAGGGAATTAGTGGAAGCCACCGCCGTGCGGTGAGAAGCCTCCAGAAATGGCAGACATGGCATAGGATGAAAAAGCCGAAGCCTGGGAAGTTAAGGCAACCATTTCGGGCATAGAGTCCCTGGCGAGGGAATGTATCTCCGCCAGAGAAGCAGAGACTGCCTTAAGAGCCCACACTGCTGCAAAAGACGGGGAGAACGAGGCCCCTGCCGCCTCATATACAGATTTGGCCAGAAGGTCAACCTGGCGGTCAGTGGGATCCTTAAGTGAGGTGCCATCAGCCACAGATTCAACTGTCCGGGCTGAGATTCTAGACACCGGAGGATCTACCTTTGGTGAATGAGCCCAGTCCTTGACCACTTCTGGTGGAAAGGGAAAACGGTCATCAGAACTACGCTTTGGGAAGCGTTTGTCAGGACAGGCCCTGGGCTTGGTCACAGTGGCCTGAAAACTGGAGTGGTTAAAAAAAACATACTCCTTGCTCTCTTAGGTGAGGTAAACTGGTGTTTTTCTACCAGAGAGGCTTGTTCCTCTGACACTGGTGGATTGAGGTCCAGTACGGAATTAATGGACGCAATCAAATCACTTACATCCGCATCACCCTCAGATAGATCAATAGGGTACATAGAGGTAGCGTCCGAGCCCACAGTAAAGGCATCCTCCTCGCCCTGCACTTCAGCTCGTGAATCAGAGCCGTGGGACGAGGAAGGAGAAGAGTCCCTGCGTCTCTGTTTAGGAGGACGGGGTCCGGGAACAGATAAAAAATCCTCTGAGAGCTCTGCAGAGCGAGTCGGAGCAGCAGAAGCACCCTGAGAAGGGGGCTGATGCATGGTCAGCAGAGACCGGGACAGCTGTCCCATGGAGTCGGCAAAGGACTGGGAGATAGCTTTAGAAAACGATGCTACCCAAGCCGGGGGTTCAGCCACCGGGACTGGAGCAGCCGGAGGGACCCCTGAGGAGGCTCCAGGCTGAGGCACTACCATGTTAGAGCAGGCATCACAATGTGGATATGTGCTCGGTTCAGGCAGAATGAGCTGACATGCAGTGCAAATAGAGTAAAGCCTTGCAGCCTTGCTCCTAGTGAGAGACATGCTGCTGAGGTGGAGGTGCTGCAGTAAAGAATACACCCTTTCAGAATGACCCCCAGAGAGTGTATAATAAAGTCCACAACCAGAGGTTGTGGCTTACCAGACCGCTTTTGTGTGCCCTCCGGATTCCCAGCTTGGACCCCCAGACAGATGCAGTAGCTGCAGCAGCCAGCGCCGATCAGTGTGTAAACGCTGATAAAATGGCGCCGGAGTGAGGAGGGGGGGCGGGGTTGAGTCCAAGAGCGGGAACCGGAGGGCCAAGGAGAAATACAGAGGAGGGGAACATCTCAGAGAGGAGTGTCCTCCCCTCTGCTGAACGGCCGGTGGGCGGCGCCGCACTGTTCCCCTGCATGACTGACATGCAGGGGCAGTGAAATCGAAACTAGGCCGCATCTGAAGCCGGGACCTAGATTTTTCCATGCGGCCGACGAGCAGGCACCCTCGGCGCGGTTCTCAGGAAAAAAAACGGAGAACCGGCCGGAAATCACAACAAAGTGAAATAACACACTCTCCCCACAATAAATGTACAAGGGACCCCTGAATAACGTCTCAATACTTAGCTTATGAGACGCAGGGCCAGGTCCCTGGGGGGTGAGCGCTCCGTCCGGCAGGATCCTGAAAGGGCTGCGGATGGAGACCGGTCTCCTGCAAAGCAGTGAGAACCGTGATGGCTCCCACTTCAAGCCAGAGCCTCAGGGGATGGTGAAGGAGCGCGGCATGTGAAGGCTCCAGCCTTGTAAAATCAACCTTAACAGCACCGCCGACACAGTGGGGTGAGAAGGGACATGCCGGGAGTCCAGATTGGACCCGCTTTTCTTCCAAATCTTTGAAATCAAAAATCAGATGAGAATGCATGTGTGTGTGTGACCTCCTGAACACAAAGCATTGAACTGGTTAGATTTGTCATCCAGGGGGTGTATATGCTCGGAGGGAGGAGCTACACTTTTAGTGTAGTACTTTGTGTGTCCTCCGGAGGCAGAAGCTATACACCCATGGTCTGGGTCCATAAGGAACGAAGAAGAAAAATTGATTGAAAAGTCATTTCTGTCAGAATTCTGGCATAATTGCTTTGAAGAAACAAGGTCTAGGTGTCAAATCTCCTTTTGTAGGTGTCTCCAATCCTTTCAGGGTAGTTTGCCAGTAGTTCACATTCTCTAAAGCAATAATTTTATTAGATATTTTTTGTTAGTTTAAAAATTTGGTATTTAAGTGTGCGGCTGTAACTCTTTGTTTCTATTATTCAGACACACACACACACACACACACACACACACACACACACACACACCAGCCTGTCTGCTCTTCAGCTTTAGACTCATGCCAGCCTGTGTCCTGGTCAGTTCTTTTAGACTCCTAGATTTAAAAGACCTTTGGATACATCATGTCACATGACTTCATAAAAGGTCCTTAAACAATCAACCTTAGAATACAACTGATGGGGATCCTAAGAAACTGGGGTTCCTGAGAAATTGCACAGTTTAACTCCTCCCAACGCTGGCCCTGACTATAACTAGGGCTTATTTTTAGGGAAACAGGGTGTTCATGAACCCTCTGCAGGTCTTTGAGTTGCCTTCATAACAACATAGAGAAGGGACTAGAAACAAACAGCATAAGAAGCAGAAGCAAAGAAAATACAGCTGAAAAAAAAACCAGATCAAAAAGTCTAAAAATGTAAACACAAAATTAGTGCAGAGAGTACATAAGTAGATATCTCTTACTGGATAGAGCTGGAGGAAACACATCCTGAGGAACATCGGGATCTTCTTGTTTACAGTCCTGTGGGAGAAGAGGACGGGAACCTCTCTCTGGTGTTGTCCTCTTACTGGATAGACCTGGAGGAGACACATACAGGGACTGAATTCATTCCTTACATACAGATAATTATAGGCCATGTGTATTTAGTCCTGTCAATTACCTGGTGATGTGAGGGGCTGGGAATCCTCCATCATGCCGTCCTTGTACAGATCTTTGTGTCCTTCTAAATACTCCCACTCCTCCATGGAGAAATATACGGTGACGTCCTGACACCTTATAGGAACCTGACACATACAATGATACAGTCACCCCCGATCCCTTCATAGCGTTACTGTATAATGTCCCAGCATTCCCAGCAGTGTCACCTCTCCAGTCAGCAGCTCAATCATCTTGTAGGTGAGTTCTAGGATCTTCTGCTCATTGATGTCCTCATGTATCGGGGGGTGAGGTGGAGGCCCCATGATTGGGCTCAGGGGTCTTCCCCATCCCTCAGACACAGGGGCCTGACAGCACTCACTAGAGGTCTTCTTCACTACTGTGTAATCCTGGTTATGGAGAGACACAGTAATAAGTCTCACTCCAGACATTTCCAGAGTCCTCACCTCTCCAGTTCTGTCCATCTGTTATTCCCATAGATAAGAATGATGTAATGTGACGTCATCAGAATCTCTCACCTCTCCAGTAAGCCGGAAGAGGATCTCTAGGGTAAGGTGTAATATCCTGTGCGCCATCTTGTCCCTGTCCACATCCATCCTTGATGGGTCAATTAGGAGAATTCTCTTATATAGAAGATCTCCACTGAGAGGATCCGATATTGTAGGGAACTAAATGGGGAGAAGATGACGATGTGACACAGGGCCAGATTAAGGTTGGTGGGGGCCCCTGGGCAGAAAGTTTGGTGGGGGCCCAATAATGTTAACATTTTTAGCCATAACAGTACAGCACAAACTGTAGCATTAAGATATAAATACAGCACCTCAGTCTCACATTCCCCCTTCTCAGCATACTGTGCCCTCCATACTGTGCCCTCACACTGGCCACCATGCTGCCCCTTCTCTAAACTGCCTACCTCCTTCACTATATAGTTACTATACTATACCTCTGTCTCACATTCCCCCCTCTACAGCATACTGTGCCCTCCATACTGTGCCCTCACACTGGCCACCATGCTGCCCCTTTTCCATACTGCCTACCTCCTTCACTATATAGTCACTATACTATACCTCTGTCTCACATTCCCACTCCTCAGCATACTGTGCCCTCACACTAGCCACCATGCTGCCCCTTCTCTATACTGCCTGTCTCCTTCACGATCCAGTCACTATACTGCACCTCAGTCTTGCATTCCCCTCCTCAGCATACTGTGTCCTCCATACTGTGCCCTCACACTGGCCACCATACGGCCCCTTCTCTACACTGCACCTCAGTCTCACATTCCCCCTCCTCAGCATACTGTGTCCTCACACTGGCCACTATGCTGCCCCTTCTCTATACTGCCTACCTGCTTCATTATCCAGTCACTATACTGTACCTCCGTCTCACTTTCCCCCTTCTCAGCATACTGTGTCCTCCATACTGTGCTCTCACACTGGCCACCATATTGCTCCTTCTCTATACTGCCTACCTCCTTCACCATCCAGTCACTATACTATACCTCCGTCTCACATTCCCACTCCTCAGCATACTGTACCCTCACACTGGCCACCATACTGCCCCTTCTGTACACTGCACCTCAGTCTCTCATTCCCCCTCTTCAGCAAACTGTGCCCTCCATACTGTGCTCTCACACTGGCCACCATGCTGTCCCTTCTCTATACTGCCTATATCCTTCACTATCCAGTCACTCTACTGTACCTCCATCTCACATTCTCCCTCCTCAGCATACTGTACCCTCACACTGGCCACCATGCTGCCCCTACTCTATACTGCCTACCTCCTTCACTATCCAGTCACTACATGGTACCTCCATCTCACATTCCCCCTCCTCAGCATACTGTGCCCTCCATACTGTGACCTCACACTGGCCACCATGCTGCCCCTGCTCTTTACTGCTTATTCCCCCCACTACACAGTCTCTATACTATGCCCCTCACACTTTTCTTTTCCAATACTGTCCACTTACAATTTTCTCCCACCATACTGCTGCCTCACACTTTCCAATGGTGCCCCCCTGATTGCTGTGCAGGGGCAAATATGCCGCATGCCCCCCAAAGGTACACCCCTGTACAGTGTACAGGAGAATACATGACTGGTACACGCAGGGCCGGCTCCAGGTTTTTGTAGGTCCTGGGTGAAAGAGTCTCAGTGGGCCCCATCCACACATAGACATGCACAGATACATACACATACAGGCATACGTACACATATATATTTAAAGAGAAATTCACAAAAACACATATAAACAGACATAAATCTAGACACAGTCATATACACTGACATACATAGATAGAATAGTCCAGGGCGTTACAAAGACAGTTCCTGGTTTTGGGCTGCAGAAACTGAAATGAAGATTCTTGATCCAATAATATTAAGAAGCGGCTTTTACTTTACATGTATGGCTCGTGACACTTTTATAATATTCATCTGTTTGCTTGTTTTTGGGTTTTTTTTGTATGTTTGCAGGTTTTTAGCTTTCCAGATTTTTTTGTCTGATTTTTAAACTGCAATTTTTTTAAATATTTCCAAACTTTCTGCATAATAATGACACTGAAAAAGACGTGGGTGTGTGGGTAGACGAGAAAACCAACCAGTGCCAGGAAGCTGATGCCAAGGCAGATAACATAATAGGATGCAATGAACAAGTCACTGGTGCGGCCACACTTACAATATTCTGCACAATTTTGGGCTCCAGTGAATGAAGAGGACACAACTGAACTAGAGCGGGTGCAGAGAAGAGCCACCATTAGGCCATGTGCGCACATATGTGCGTTCTGCACCGCAGCGTAAAGTCACTGCTTGTGCGATTCAGAACGCAGCTGAAAAGCTGCGTTCTGAAAGTTTGGTGTCTGCAGATTTCCTGCAGAATTCGTGTGTTCTGGATGCTGCCTCTCCCATAGACAGAGTGGAGAAAGCATCCAGAACGCACAAAACAATTGACATGTTACTTTTTAGAACGCAGCGTTTTGACAGCATGCAAATCACTCTGTTCTAAAAAGCAATGTGCGGATGGAATTTGCACAATCTACATATTGTACTGTGGACGCAGGACGCATGCTTTTACGCTGCGGTGCAGAACGCAGCGTAAAAGCATGTATTTACGCAACGTGCGCAAAGGTCCTTAAAGGAATGGAAGGACTGCACTAGGAAGACAGGTTAGCAAGCTTGGGGTTATTCATTTTGGAAACACAAAGGCTACGGGGCGATTTTATTACAATGTACAAGTATATCAGACGCATTACTGAGATGTTTCTAATGAGCTTTTTACAACTGAGGCCTGCAATGATGACAAGGAGGTTCAGTCATAATCACAGATGGGGATTCTCTACTGTAAGAGCAGTGAGAATATGGAACTCTTCGACACATGATGTGATAAATGTTGATAGACTACAAAAAATTCAAGGCGGGCTTGGATGCCTTCCGTAAAAAGTATATTATGGCAGGTTATCAGGACTAGATTTTGTGATGGGACATTGATCCAGGGAACTAGTCTGATATTTTAGAGTCATGAAGGAATTATGCCCTTTGTAAAGGTATTCACACCCCCGGAACGTTTCCACTTATTTTAGCGTCATACCCACAAATCTATATGCATTTTGTGATTTTATGTGATATACAAGCATTAAGTAACAAGTATTTGTGAAGTGTAAAGTAAATGATAGATGTTCTTCTAAATATTTAAAAATATAAATCTGAATATTGTGACGTGCATTTGTATCCAGTCCCTTGTAGTATGATGCCCTTGAGTGACCAATTGCCTCCAGAAGTCGCATAATTAGTAAATTGAGTCACCTGTATCATTTATTCTCAGTATAACTACAGCTGTTTTGTGAAGGTTTCACAAGTTTTGTTTCAGAACATTAGGGATCAAATAGCATCTTTAAAACCAAGGAACCCACCAGACAGGTCAGGGATAAAGTTGTGGAGATAAGTAAAGCAGGGCTCAGTTATAAAAAAAAATAGCCAAAGCTCTGAACATCTCACTAAGCACTTTTCAATCCATCATCCAAAAATAGCAGGAGTATAGTGTGGAGACACGAGGGTCAATGGGTACGGTCGTCCGCTGGCCTGGCTGTCTTCAGAAAGACCACTCTGACCAGGGCTCATCCCACTGAACGCCCGCACTTCTTCCTTGTGGTCAGGACACTACTCAGACAACACAGAGTGAGGGAACCACACCTTAGTAGGACGTTACTGGTTTACCAACAGGAAAAATCATATTGTACATTTCCAGAAAGATCACAAGATGGTACAAGCGACAGAGTCTCTCCCATCCGTTGGCTCGCGAGAGATTAAAATCTTTGCGACTTCGGGGCTTCCTGGGCTAACTATCCCAGTCAGCAGCGCCTCGCTTTTGATGAGCACCCACTGAGAGGAGATAGCGGCAAGGTTACAAAGATGACTGAGCACAGCAAGATATGTAGCCAGGCAACTGAATTGTCCTCACCTGGGTTCTCCAGGCACAATTGTGGGCTCAGCATTGAGCAGTGAAGCAGATCTGTGATCTTCCAGCTAAAAATGTGGATTTTAGGCGGAAGTCCTGCAAAATGAATGTGGAAAGAGGAGCAAAGTCCTTTTTATACCCCTCAGTTCTCATTTCAGAGTACTGTATCTTACAGGATTGGTGGGAGATGGCTGTTCTCTCATTGGTTCAATTAAATTCGACTGCATAATATTCCTCTAATTGACATTGTCAAACAGGCTGAGGCAATCAACATTTAACACACAATATGGCTCTGGTCAGTCTGACATGAAACAAGGGCTAACTTCTCTTGATTTGCCAATCAAAGGCACAATATGTCTGGCCTAATTAAGAACAGTTCACCCCTCACACAAATCTCCAGATACTTGTTTGTCACATATAGCACAACTGCAAAACTACAAACACATGGCCGTCCACCTAAACTGACATCCCAAGCAAGAAGAGCACTATTATAGAGAAGCAGCCAAGAGGCCCGTGGAAAAGCAGGAGCGATCCAGAGCTCATGGGGAGAATCTGTCCACAGGACAACTATAAGTCATAAACTCCACAAATTTGGCCTTTATGGAAGAGTGGACATTTTTAAAAGCAAAACATAAGAATTGAAAATTTCTTCACAGACGCCTTCTTCCAATTTACCTGAGATAGAGCTGTTTTATAGAGTAGAAAGGGCAAAAATGTCACCTGTAGATGTGCAAAGCTGGTAGACACATCCCCCAAGAGACTGGCAGCAGCAATTGCAGTGAAAGGAGGTCCTGCAAAGTATTCACTCAGGGGGATGAATACTAATGCACATCACAATTTTCAGAGTTATATTTCTTAAAATGTTTAGAAATCCCTGTATAATTTCCTTTATACTTTACAAGAATAAACTTACTACTTTGTGCTGTTATCACATAAAACTCCAATAAAATCCATTTGTTTGTGGCTGTAATGTGAAAAAATGTGGAAAAGTTCACCGGGTGTGAATAGTTTTTCAAGGAACGGTATGTCTAACTTCAACCTAAAAACTAGGAAATTTTGTCAGAAATGTTCTCCAGTCCACACCCGAGATATTTTATGTAGACCAAATATTTTGGTGCAAACTTGTCGCCATTTAGGAAAACATGAGGCTTTTTGCACTAAAAAGTCACAAACACAGGTCAAAGGAAAAATTACAAAGCCTTTCTATTGTGCGCAAAACTCATTATCTACTTGGACCAATATGAAGAATTTGGAACAAAAAAACATTAATTAATACAAGAAGATAAAAAAAGTGACTTAGAAAACACCACAATTGATGAGTTGGATATACAGTTAGGTCCAGAAATATTTGGACAGTGACACAGTTTTCGCGAGTTGGGCTCTGCATGCCACCACATTGGATTTGAAATGAAACCTCTACAACAGAATTCAAGTGCAGATTGTAACGTTTAATTTGAAGGTTTGAACAAAAATATATGATAGAAATTGTAGGAATTGTACACATTTCTTTACAAACACTCCACATTTTAGGAGGTCAAAAGTAATTGGACAAATAAACCAAACCCAAACAAAATGTTTTTATTTTCAATATTTTGTTGCGAATCCTTTGGAGGCAATCACTGCCTTAAGTCTGGAACCCATGGACATCACCAAACGCTGGGTTTCCTCCTTCTTAATGCTTTGCCAGGCCTTTACAGCCGCAGCCTTCAGGTCTTGCTTGTTTGTGGGTCTTTCCGTCTTAAGTCTGGATTTGAGCAAGTGAAATGCATGCTCAATTGGGTTAAGATCTGGTGATTGACTTGGCCATTGCAGAAAGTTCCACTTTTTTGCACTCATGAACTCCTGGGTAGCTTTGGCTGTATGCTTGGGGTCATTGTCCATCTGTACTATGAAGCGCCGTCCGATCAACTTTGCGGCATTTGGCTGAATCTGGGCTGAAAGTATATCCCGGTACACTTCAGAATTCATCCGGCTACTCTTGTCTGCTGTTATGTCATCAATAAACACAAGTGACCCAGTGCCATTGAAAGCCATGCATGCCCATGCCATCACGTTGCCTCCACCATGTTTTACAGAGGATGTGGTGTGCCTTGGATCATGTGCCGTTCCCTTTCTTCTCCAAACTTTTTTCTTCCCATCATTCTGGTACAGGTTGATCTTTGTCTCATCTGTCCATAGAATACTTTTCCAGAACTGAGCTGGCTTCATGAGGTGTTTTTCAGCAAATTTAACTCTGGCCTGTCTATTTTTGCAATTGAGGAATGGTTTGCATCTAGATGTGAACCCTTTGTATTTACTTTCATGGAGTCTTCTCTTTACTGTTGACTTAGAGACAGATACACCTACTTCACTGAGAGTGTTCTGGACTTCAGTTGATGTTGTGAACGGGTTCTTCTTCACCAAAGAAAGTATGCGGCGATCATCCACCACTGTTGTCATCCGTGGACGCCCAGGCCTTTTTGAGTTCCCAAGCTCACCAGTCAATTCCTTTTTTCTCAGAATGTACCCGACTGTTGATTTTGCTACTCCAAGCATGTCTGCTATCTCTCTGATGGATTTTTTCTTTTTTTTCAGCCTCAGGATGTTCTGCTTCACCTCAATTGAGAGTTCCTTAGACTGCATGTTGTCTGGTCACAGCAACAACTTCCAAATGCAAAACCACACACCTGTAATCAACCCCAGACCTTTTAACTACTTCATAGAATACAGGTTAACGAGGGAGACGCCTTCAGAGTTAATTGCAGCCCTTAGAGTCCCTTGTCCAATTACTTTTGGTCCCTTGAAAAAGAGGAGGCTATGCATTACAGAGCTATGATTCCTAAACCCTTTCTCCGATTTGGATGTGAAAACTCTCATATTGCAGCTGGGAGTGTGCACTTTCAGCCCATATTATATATATAATTGTATTTCTGAACATGTTTTTGTAAACAGCTAAAATAACAAAACTTGTGTCACTGTCCAATTATTTCTGGACCTAACTGTAAGTTTTGTGGTGCGGAGCCCGTTATACCGGCAGACGGGATGTGACCGGAGGCAGAAATATTCAGGGAAGGGAAAGATTTTACACTTTGTAGATAAATCCTCTCTTCCCGGGATGTAACGGCCTCTAATGCCGGGATCACACGGCCGGATAAAGAATCATCACAGCTTCATCCAGAAAACTAGGACAAGTCTTTTCTTATTTGTCATCCATATACAATCCGGTATTTACAGCCGCTATTAATCATTTACAAGACCATTTACAGCTTCCTCCATTACAGAACTGCAATGTACCCGTAACACAATGTCTGCTGTATGGTGGAGCTGGTGGGAATCTGATGGTTTGTGCAGACACAGACCTGAATGGACGAGTCTCCTCCGATTTACGGACGGCACTAGAGGATGCTGGGATTATTCTCACACGCAGATTCAGTCAGTGAGAAAGAAAATCCCCATCTGCACCGCCACATCCAATAACAATGGTCTGAGGACGAGACGTTGTGTTATTTTATGGACAGCACTGAAAATACAGTAGTGTGAGCGAGAACTAAAAGGAATCATCAAAGCTCTTATCTCTCCTAATCCTGCCATCTCCACCGCTCTCATTACACAAGTATAAGGCTATGTGTGCACGTTGTGTATTTACATGCAGTTACGCTGCGATCTGCACCGCAGCGTAACTGCATGCGTCCTGCGTCCCCAGCATAATCTATGAAGATTATGCAGGAGCCGTGCGCACGTGGCGTATTAGAGAGCAGCGCTTCGGCTGCTGCCCAAAGCGCGCGTTCTAAGAAGTGACATGTCACTTCTTTTGTGCGTATTGGTTGTAATGTCGGTCTCTCTCTCTCTGTCTGTCGATCTCTGTGTCTCCCTGTCGGTCGGTCTCTCTCTCTCTGTCGGTCTATCCCTCTCCCCCCTCTCTCATACTCACCGATCAGCTGCACGGCTGTCCCATTGCTCCGGCGGCTTCTCCTGCTTTTGAATATGCCGGCCGTCCATTATTCAATCTCGTATTCCCTGCTTTCCCTGCCCACCGGCGCCTATGATTGGTTGCAGTCAGACACGCCCCCATGCTGAGTGACAGCTGTCTCACTGCAACCAATCACAGCCGCCGGTGGGCGAGTCTATGTAGTGCACTAAAATAAATAAATAAATAATTAAAAAAAAACGGCGTGCGGTCCCCCCCCATTTTAATACCAGCCAGGGTAAAGCCACACGGCTGAAGGCTGGTATTCTCAGGATGGGGAGCCCCACGTTAAGGGGCGCCCCCCAGCCTAAAAATATCAGCCAGCAGCCGCCCGGAATTGCTGCATGGATTAGATGCGACAGTCCCGGGACTGTACCCGGCTCATCCAGAACTGCCCTGGTGCGGTGGCAATCTGGGTAATAAGGAGTTAATGGCAGCAGCCCATAGCTGCCACTAAGTCCTAGTTATTCGTTGTAGGCGTCTATGAGACACCCCCAATGATTAACCTTTTGAAAGTAAATAAACACATACACCCGAAAAATCCTTTATTTGAAATAAAAGACAAAAAACACCCTCTTTCACCACTTTATTAAAATCCCCAAATACCCCTCCAGGTACGGCGTAATCCACGAGGTCCCGCGACACATCCAGCTCTGCTACATGAAGCGGACAGGAGCGGCAGTACAACACCGCCGCTCCTGTCCGCTCCATGTAGAAACTGAAGTGAGTCGCGCTTTCAGCGGGGACGTCACTCAGGTAATGCCGGTGTGTGTGCGGTGATGATGAGGGCTGTAGTGTCAGGATGTGTGCGGGGATGTCGGAGGTAATGTCGGGATGTGTGCAGGGATGTAGGCGGTAATGTCATGATGTGTGCGGGGATGTCGGAGGTAATGTCAGGATGTGTGCGGGGATGTCGGAGGTAATGTCGGGATCTGTGCGGGGATGTAGGTGGTAATGTCGAGATGTGTGCGGTGATGTGGGCGGTAATGTCGGGATGTGTGCGGTGATGTTGGCGGTAATGTTGGGATGTGTGCGGGGACGTCATTCAGGTTACCCGCGGCCACAGGTCTCAGGTAACCTGAGTGACGGCACTGGTGATCGCGTGGCTCACTGCAGTCACTCAGATTTGCGGTCACAGGTGAGTCCTTCACGTGTGACCGCAAATCAAGCCGCGGCCCACAGACAGAGCTGCGCGATCACAATGAAGTCGGGTGAAATTCACCCGGGTTCATTCTGATTGCGCGGCTGTCTCCCGCAGCCATCCATGTGCTCTTTTTGACATTCCAGTCCCAGTCGGCTGTGCTGCAAGTCTATGGGGATGCAGCAGAGCCGAGTGGGACCGCACTGTCAAAAATGTGCGCTCTGGATGCTTTTCCCATGGCAGAGCAAGCATCCAGAACGCATCAATTCTGCAGGAATGTGCGCACGTTGCGTTCTGCTGAATGCGTCTCAGAACGCAGCTTTTCGGCTGCGTTCTGAGATGCACATGCAGTGACTATTTTACGCTGCGTAATAGAACGCAACGTGCACACATAGCCTAACACATATAATACTGGAGGATAAAACAAGACTGAGCACAAGACCTTCACAGCCGTCTACACATCATAGGGAGATTTCATGGCACCTTCTCTCATTCTACCTGATGATCCTGAGGAACATCGGGATCTTCTTGTTTACAGTCCTGTGGGAGAAGAGGACGGGGACATCTCTCTGGTGTTGTCCTCTTACTGGATAGAACTGGAGGAAACACATACAGGGACTGAATTCATTCCTTACATACAGATAATTATAGGCCGTGTGTATTTAGTCCTGTCTATTACCTGGCGATGTGAGGGGCTGGGGATTCTCCATCATGACGTCCTTGTACAGATCTTTGTGTCCTTCTAAATACTCCCACTCCTCCATGGAGAAATAGACGGTGACGTCCTGACTCCTTATAGGAACCTGACACATACAATGATACCGTCACCCCCGATCCCTTCATAGCGTTACTGTATAATGTCCCAGCATTCCCAGCAGTGTCACCTCTCCAGTCAGCAGCTCAATCATCTTGTAGGTCAGTTCTAGGATCTTCTGGTCATTGATGTCCTCATGTATCGGGGGGTGAGGTGGAGGCCCCGTGATTGGGCTCAGGGGTCTTCCCCATCCCTCAGACACAGGGGCCTGACAGCGCTCACTAGAGGTCTTCTTCACTACTGTGTAATCCTGGTTATGGAGAGACACAGTAATAAATCTCACTCCAGACATTTCCAGAGTCCTCACCTCTCCAGTTCTGTCCATCTGTTATTCCCATAGATAAGAATGATGTAATGTGACGTCATCAGAATCTCTCACCTCTCCAGTAAGCCGGAAGAGGATCTCTAGGGTGAGGTGTAATATCCTCTCCGCCATCTTGTCCCTGTCCATATCCATCCTTCACGGGGCAATCAGGAGAATTCTCTTCTATAGAAGATCTCCACTGAGAGGATCCGATATTATAAGGACCTGAATGGGGAGAAGATGACGATGTAACATCATAAAGAATCCGCTGTAATAATACAATTACTGGAGATAATAAGGGGAAACATATAATGAGTAGTAATAATAATAATAAACATATAAAACATATAACATTCTGGGGGAACATTATACTGTGTGGGGAGAAAGGGTCCGAGGACTGAGGGCAGAATGGGGCCGAGGACCGCTGTCAGAAAGGAACCGGGGACTGAGGGCAGAAAGGGGCCAAGGACCGAGGGCAGAAAGGGATCGAGGACAGAAAGGGGCCGGGGACGGAGGGCAGAAAGGGGCCGGGGACCGAGGGCAGAAAGGGGCCGGGGACCGAGGGCAGAAAGGGGCCGGGGACCGAGGGCAGAAAGGGGCCGGGGACCGAGGGCAGAAAGGGGCCGGGGACCGAGGGCAGAAAGGGGCCGAGGACCGAGGACAGAAAGGGACGAGAACTGAGGGCAGAAAGGGGCCGAGGACCTAGGGCAGAAAGGGGCTGAGGACTGAGGGCAGAAAGGGTCGAGGACTGAGGGCAGAAATGGGTCGAGGACTGAGGGCAGAAAGGGGCCGAGGACGAGGGCAGAAAGGGGCCGAGGACTGAGGGCAGAAAGGGGCCGAGGACTGAGGGCAGAAAGGGGCCGAGGACTGAGGGCAGAAAGGGGCCGAGGACTGAGGGCAGAAAGGGGCCGAGGACTGAGGGCAGAAAGGGGCCGAGGACTGAGGGCAGAAAGGGGCCGAGGACTGAGGGCAGAAAGGGGCCGAGGACTGAGGGCAGAAAGGGGCCGAGGACTGAGGGCAGAAAGGGGCGAGGACTGAGGGCAGAAAGGGGCCGAGGACTGAGGGCAGAAAGGGGCGAGGACTGAGGGCAGAAAGGGGCCGAGGACTGAGGGCAGACGGGTTTCCTCACTTCCGGCCTCTCATAGTTGGGGCGTTTGTATCTATCAGAGGAAAAGGAACAAAAACCTCACGATTCATAGAAATCAGCGAGAGAAAAACTCCAAGAAAGTCTCAAAGCTGAAGGGGTTAATGCCGCCTGCCCCAGTAATGGGGAATCTCCACACACCTCCACCTGCAGAGCCGCACACTAGATATATAATACCCTGCACCTACCTCCACCTGCAGAGCCGCACACTAGATATATAATACCCTGCACCTACCTCCACCTGCAGAGCCGCACACTAGATATATAATACCCTGCACCTACCTCCTCCTGCAGAGCCGCACACTAGATATATAATACCCTGCACCTACCTCCACCTGCAGAGCCGCACACTAGATATATAATACCCTGCACCTACCTCCTCCTGCAGAGCCGCACACTAGATATATAATACCCTGCACCTACCTCCACCTGCAGAGCCGCACACTAGATATATAATAACCTGCACCTACCTCCACCTGCAGAGCCGCACACTAGATATATAATACCCTGCACCTACCTCCACCTGCAGAGCCGCACACTAGATATATAATACCCTGCACCTACCTCCACCTGCAGAGCCGCACACTAGATATATAATACCCTGCACCTACCTCCACCTGCAGAGCCGCACACTAGATATATAATACCCTGCACCTACCTCCACCTGCAGAGCCGCACACTAGATATATAATACCCTGCACCTACCTCCACCTGCAGAGCCGCACACTAGATATATAATACCCTGCACCTACCTCCACCTGCAGAGCCGCACACTAGATATATAATACCCTGCACCTACCTCCACCTGCAGAGCCGCACACTAGATATATAATACCCTGCACACACCTCCACCTGCAGAGCCGCACACTAGATATATAATACCCTGCACCTACCTCCACCTGCAGAGCCGCACACTAGATATATAATACCCTGCACCTACCTCCACCTGCAGAGCCGCACACTAGATATATAATACCCTGCACCTACCTCCACCTGCAGAGCCGCACACTAGATATATAATACCCTGCACCTACCTCCACCTGCAGAGCCGCACACTAGATATATAATACCCTGCACCTACCTCCACCTGCAGAGCCGCACACTAGATATATAATACCCTGCACACACCTCCACCTGCAGAGCCGCACACTAGATATATAATACCCTGCACCTACCTCCACCTGCAGAGCCGCACACTAGATATATAATACCCTGCACCTACCTCCACCTGCAGAGCCGCACACTAGATATATAATACCCTGCACCTACCTCCACCTGCAGAGCCGCACACTAGATATATAATACCCTGCACCTACCTCCACCTGCAGAGCCGCACACTAGATATATAATACCCTGCACCTACCTCCACCTGCAGAGCCGCACACTAGATATATAATACCCTGCACCTACCTCCTCCTGCAGAGCCGCACACTAGATATATAATACCCTGCACCTACCTCCACCTGCAGAGCCGCACACTAGATATATAATACCCTGCACCTACCTCCACCTGCAGAGCCGCACACTAGATATATAATACCCTGCACCTACCTCCACCTGCAGAGCCGCACACTAGATATATAATACCCTGCACCTACCTCCACCTGCAGAGCCGCACACAGATATATAATACCCTGCACCTACCTCCACCTGCAGAGCCGCACACTAGATATATAATAACCTGCACCTACCTCCACCTGCAGAGCCGCACACTAGATATATAATACCCTGCACCTACCTCCACCTGCAGAGCCGCACACTAGATATATAATACCCTGCACCTACCTCCACCTGCAGAGCCGCACACAGATATATAATACCCTGCACCTACCTCCACCTGCAGAGCCGCACACAGATATATAATACCCTGCACCTACCTCCACCTGCAGAGCCGCACACTAGATATATAATACCCTGCACCTACCTCCACCTGCAGAGCCGCACACTAGATATATAATACCCTGCACCTACCTCCACCTGCAGAGCCGCACACTAGATATATAATACCCTGCACCTACCTCCTCCTGCAGAGCCGCACACTAGATATATAATACCCTGCACCTACCTCCACCTGCAGAGCCGCACACTAGATATATAATACCCTGCACCTACCTCCACCTGCAGAGCCGCACACTAGATATATAATAACCTGCACCTACCTCCACCTGCAGAGCCGCACACAGATATATAATACCCTGCACCTACCTCCACCTGCAGAGCCGCACACTAGATATATAATACCCTGCACCTACCTCCTCCTGCAGAGCCGCACACTAGATATATAATACCCTGCACCTACCTCCACCTGCAGAGCCGCACACTAGATATATAATACCCTGCACCTACCTCCACCTGCAGAGCCGCACACTAGATATATAATACCCTGCACCTACCTCCACCTGCAGAGCCGCACACTAGATATATAATACCCTGCACCTACCTCCACCTGCAGAGCCGCACACTAGATATATAATACCCTGCACCTACCTCCACCTGCAGAGCCGCACACTAGATATATAATACCCTGCACCTACCTCCACCTGCAGAGCCGCACACTAGATATATAATACCCTGCACCTACCTCCACCTGCAGAGCCGCACACTAGATATATAATAACCTGCACCTACCTCCACCTGCAGAGCCGCACACTAGATATATAATACCCTGCACCTACCTCCACCTGCAGAGCCGCACACTAGATATATAATACCCTGCACCTACCTCCTCCTGCAGAGCCGCACACTAGATATATAATACCCTGCACCTACCTCCACCTGCAGAGCCGCACACTAGATATATAATACCCTGCACCTACCTCCACCTGCAGAGCCGCACACTAGATATATAATACCCTGCACCTACCTCCACCTGCAGAGCCGCACACTAGATATATAATACCCTGCACCTACCTCCACCTGCAGAGCCGCACACTAGATATATAATACCCTGCACCTACCTCCACCTGCAGAGCCGCACACAGATATATAATACCCTGCACCTACCTCCACCTGCAGAGCCGCACACTAGATATATAATACCCTGCACCTACCTCCACCTGCAGAGCCGCACACAGATATATAATACCCTGCACCTACCTCCTCCTGCAGAGCCGCACACTAGATATATAATACCCTGCACCTACCTCCCCCTGCAGAGCCGCACACTAGATATATAATACCCTGCACCTACCTCCACCTGCAGAGCCGCACACTAGATATATAATACCCTGCACCTACCTCCACCTGCAGAGCCGCACACTAGATATATAATACCCTGCACCTACCTCCACCTGCAGAGCCGCACACTAGATATATAATACCCTGCACCTACCTCCTCCTGCAGAGCCGCACACTAGATATATAATACCCTGCACCTACCTCCACCTGCAGAGCCGCACACTAGATATATAATACCCTGCACCTACCTCCACCTGCAGAGCCGCACACTAGATATATAATACCCTGCACCTACCTCCACCTGCAGAGCCGCACACTAGATATATAATACCCTGCACCTACCTCCACCTGCAGAGCCGCACACTAGATATATAATACCCTGCACCTACCTCCACCTGCAGAGCCGCACACTAGATATATAATACCCTGCACCTACCTCCACCTGCAGAGCCGCACACTAGATATATGGCTGCTCTGTGCTTACAGGACCTGTGATGATGTCACATGGAGGGGAGGAGTCAGGGGTCACATGATCAGCTCCTCAGTGTAGTCCTAATCCTATATTGGCATGCACACACTGGATGAGGCACGGTGTCAGTGGACAGTTATAGTAAACCACTGTTGCGTATGTATGTGACCCGTAGATACTCATTTCAATCTTTGCTAAATTGAGTTCTTTATTGATAAGTTCAGGTGAGGAGAAGATTTATTGAGCGACTTTAGAAGAAAAACATTTGGACCTGATCGATCTTGATCACAAGTTGCTGAAAATGTGTGTATGACGTATATGGAGCAGAGCCGCATGTGTACGATGTGTACGGGACAGTGCTATGTGTATATGATATTTACGTAGTGGAGCTGTGTATGTAACAGAGCCATGTGTGCATGATGTGTATGTAGCGGAGCCGTGTGTGCATGATGTGTATGTAGCGGAGCCGTGTGTGCATGATGTGTATGTAGTGGATACCCTCTTTTACCACTTTATTAATCCCCAAAACACCCGTGCAGGTCCAACATAATCCACACAAGGTCCCACGAGGATTCAAGCTCTGCTACATGTAAAGTCACAGCGCGTGATCATGGCACATGACCGCCTGGTGTGAGGTTCAGGCAGAGACTGAGCAGCAATCAGTGGTGACTTCACTCAGTTTGGCCGTGGCCACAGCTGGAGGTTCCCACGGTCCACCACTTGTGACCGCAGGTAACTTTACAGCTCATCACGCGACTCACTTAGTCTGTGCCTGACCATCACAGTGTGCGTAGGAAATATTGTGGATAGAAGCGCAGAATAGGGTCTTACCAGGTAAGGAAAGAGATAAGCAAAGGTAATTTCATTCATCTATAAGGGTTGTGCCAGACACAGCTCCTAAACGCACATAAAAGATGGTGACAGCCGCAGCCCTGGAAAGCGAATTCAGATGTATCGGAGGAGATATCGGGTGTATGCCGCGCTATCACCAGAAAATCAGATGTTGATTATTTCATCTCTTTATGCTTTTTTCAGGTCGACGCGTTTCATAGAACTCTGTCTCCTTCATCAGGACATCAAGGAAAAATCAACAGTCTACTACAGAGGAAAGAACCTATATATTTATATACAGATATGTCAGAGGACCGCCCGCTGTATCTCAAATACTGGAGGGACAATCGACTTATCAAATAACGGCAACAAGATTTAAAGCATATTGTATTAAAAGACGACTTTAAAAGTCCTGGAAGTAACAAATATCGCAACCATATAGAAATTTCAAAACAACAAGGAAAAAGGAAAAAGAGAAAAAGAATAATGCAAAAATATTTCTTGGAAATATAACAGAATGCTGAGAGTCTAGAACTGTGGGATTTACTGGGGATCGTAGTAATGCACTGGCTGGAGGCGCTATCCACAGCCCTATATAGGGGATCAAGATAAACAATGGGAAGAGAAGAAAGGTTATGGTATTTATTGTGTTAAAAAATGGGGGGGGGGGTTGTGCTGAAAAACTAAATTGGTGATGATATTACAGAGAGAAAAAAAATAATACTAATGAAAAACTTTGAATCTCAGAATCGTGTATTATTTATCAAAGGTGAAAAGGAGAAAACGGAAGAAGCATAAAAAATTGCGTGTGTATAGTGACGGGTTGTGCAAAAATTGATATGCAGTGCGAATGTTCAGAGACCACGAGCAGGAAGGTCCTTATGGGTAAGAAGTGTTGAGAGGTTTCATATAGCAGTGCAGACATAATATACAGTGTGTGTGCAGAGATCGCGTGCGGCAATCGTACATATGAGGTTAACGTACTAGAAGGAGTTAATATAAGCAAAAAAGTAATGTGTGTAAAAACTAAACATTTTTTTGTATAAGGGCCCTAAACAGACCCAGTTAGAAGCCATGGAGGTGGCGGTCCGCCTGCGGGTTTTCATGTTGTGCAAATACAGATGAAGCTGCTCAGGAAGCAATGAAGTAAAATCCATGGAGGAAAGTAATTAATGAACATTTATTCAGTTTTAAAAACAAAAAGGAATCTTGAAATAATGAATTTTAAATGAATTAAAGAATATTAGTTATTGGTGGGGAGTGTTGATGTGCACCATATATTTGTATTCCTTAGTATAGTGATTCTAGCTGTGAAGGTTCAGAAAGCGAGTGCCAGAGCAAAGCAGGAGTGCGCATGCGTGAGGGGTAACAGGAGGTCAGGTCCATGGGAGAGAACCACACCGCGCCTGCGTGGGGGTTAAAAGAGTTCAGACCGTGGGAATTACCTCGCTGCGTCTGCGCAGATTACGGAAAGTTCACAAGCTTCAAACGAGAATCCCTCCCACATGACTACAGTGCGAAGGACAGTGCCGGAATAACCACACACAGGACCCCATAATCACGCACCCCATCCCTCAATTAGAAACATGAATCATTAACATCAATCATATACAATTTATAGTTATGTAAATGTATAAATATAAACATTATTAAAATGAAACATATTTAAAAGTCGGGACCTGAATTAAGATAATATAAAATTAATATAATATAAATAAATAATATAAAACCAAGAAATCTATTAAATTGAATAAAAATATATTGATAAAATTATATTAATAACACAGATCTGTCACCTCATTTAAACCTATAGGCTTCAAAGTGTTTAATTTGTATATCCAGAATGTTTCCTTTTTATTTAATACCTCCACTCTATTATTGGTATTAGGAGGGATTTGTTCGATGGGGTCACCCTTAAAGCCATATTTTTATTATGAACTACCGTACAATGCATAAAGAGTCCATGTAGTAAAAAAGAGTTTTAATATTCCGCCTGTGGGAATGAAGTCTGTTGTGGAGTGTCTGAGAGGTCCTGCCCACATACTGTTTATTACACTTGCATGGAGTGTTCGAGAGGTCCTGCCCACATACTGTTTATTACAGTCGCATTCTATCAGGTATACAATAAAATAAGACTGGAATCTGAGACGGCCCTTTATCAGAAAATCTTCCGAACCAGAGGAAGAGCAAAAGGATTTCCTCTAATTTTGGATGTTGGATTGACTTACAGAATAAACAGTTTTTTTGCAAAGCATCTATATGAGCCTGCTTGTAACACAGAGTTCACTGTACTTGTGTTGCCCCTGCAGCTTCAGGCGCCACAGGGTACTGCCCCTCATTCATCTTGGATACGGAGGACGTCATCACCGGTAAACCACCATAACACATCCAACACATAACTCGAGAGCTCTTTCACTGGGACTGGGCCAGGGTAGGTGCCGGGGGTGGCCATCATGAGGTATGGAACCTCCTGTCCACTAGTTCAACAACCCAGGAGACGGGGCACCTTCAGGGGAAGTTAGGAGCCATCTCACACAGAATTCAGTTAGTGCCAGGTTGGCACACAGGAAGGGGGTCAAGAATGCATCAAAAAGAGATGTCAGGAAAAAAAGACAGAATAGAAAGGGGCCCGTGGTCCAGAGCTGGAGACTCGACCCGCGTTCTTAGGAAGAAGGGTAATCCCAGGGTTCACGAGGAGTGCAGCAACCACCCGTGACCCGTTCCACGGCTCAGAAGCTGGGATGCAGGGAAGATCACTAGAAAGGACACACAGAAGGAAACACTGGCCTTGACCTCCAAACTATCCTGGATCGGCTGGAGCCCATAACAGCAGAGCACGGCACTCCAAAGGCGGTGTAATCTTAGTGAGTAAAGAAGTTTGACTGCAACCTCTGTGTCATCCCATCACTGCCGACGCTCCCATCATCGCACCCCTGCGCCATAGGCAATTACTACTCCCCACATCCTCCCTGGGGCCTGAGCTCTGCCTGTGGAGAGCTGTACCATCCAAGCTACGTGATCATCCGTCCCAGAGAAGACCTCCCGCAGCAGCGACTAATACTTGGCCGCACGCCACAGATGGCATCACAAATGCAAACTCCACACCCCATCCCCACTATTATTGACACCGCTGGGGTCACGGAACCAGGCCCGTGACATCCCAAACCAACACCGGCCCAGTGACGAGTAACCCCCAAGAACCCGTTGGGCATGTCATACCCATGGAACTTCTCAACCTGCTGGGGGCTACAATATTTCTCAGGGTAGGGGCCCTTTTTAAAGTGATACCTGGATGAGTAGGCATAACATCCTTTAAAATAGGATCATTTAATAACATGTTTCAGTGTTTTTCCAAAACATTTCTAATAAAAACACTGTCATTACTGTATGTGGTAATGAAATTTGGCGTGAAATCATGCAAAATACTGGATTCAAAAGCAGCAGTTCTGGGTTTATATTACCTTGGCTTATCTGTTACCTTACCTGGTGAGACCCTATTCTGCTCTTCTATCCACAGTATTTCCTACGTACACTGTGATGGTCAGGCACAGACTGAGTGAGTCGCGTGATGAGCTGTGAATGAATTCAGCTGAGGTCACTGAAGTCACCTGAGGTCAAGTTATCTACGGTCACAAGTGGTGGACCGTGGGAACTTCCAGCTGTGGCCGCGGCTAACCTAAGTGACGACACCACTGATCGCTGATCAGTCTCTGCATGAACCTCATAGCGGATAGTCATGTGGCATGATCACACGCTGTGACTTTACATGTAGCAGAGCTTGAATCGTCGTGGGACCTCGTGTGGATTATGTTGGACCTGCACAGGTGTTTTGGGGATTAATAAACTGGTAAAAGAGGGTATCCACTACATACACATCATGCACCCACGGCTCCGCTACATACACATCATGCACCCACAGCTCCGCTACATACACATCATGCACCCACAGCTCCACTATATACACAGCTCCGCTACGTAGACATCGTACACACATAGCACTGCTCCGTACACATCGTACACATGCGGCTCTGCTCCATATACGTCATACACACATTTTCAGCGACTTGTGATCAAGACCGATCAGGTCCAAACGTCTTTATTTTAAAGTCGCTCAACAAATCTTCTCCTCACCTGAACTTATCAATAAAGAATTCAATTAAGCAAAGATTGAAATAAGAGTGTGAAGGGGTCACATACATATGCAACAGGGGTCACATACATACGCAACAGGGGTTAACTATAACCATCCACTGACACCGCGCCTCATCCAGTGTGTGCATGCCAATATAGGACTACACTGAGGAGCTGATCATGTGACCCCTGACTCCTCCCCTCCATGTGACATCATCACAGGTCCTGTAAGCACAGAGCAGCCATATATCTAGTGTGCGGCTCTGCAGGTGGAGGTAGGTGCAGGGTATTATATATCTAGTGTGCGGCTCTGCAGGTGGAGGTAGGTGCAGGGTATTATATATCTAGTGTGCGGCTCTGCAGGTGGAGGTAGGTGCAGGGTATTATATATCTAGTGTGCGGCTCTGCAGGTGGAGGTAGGTGCAGGGTATTATATATCTAGTGTGCGGCTCTGCAGGTGGAGGTAGGTGCAGGGTATTATATATCTAGTGTGCGGCTCTGCAGGTGGAGGTAGGTGCAGGGTATTATATATCTAGTGTGCGGCTCTGCAGGTGGAGGTAGGTGCAGGTTATTATATATCTAGTGTGCGGCTCTGCAGGTGGAGGTAGGTGCAGGGTATTATATATCTAGTGTGCGGCTCTGCAGGTGGAGGTAGGTGCAGGGTATTATATATCTAGTGTGCGGCTCTGCAGGTGGAGGTAGGTGCAGGGTATTATATATCTAGTGTGCGGCTCTGCAGGTGGAGGTAGGTGCAGGGTATTATATATCTAGTGTGCGGCTCTGCAGGTGGAGGTAGGTGCAGGGTATTATATATCTAGTGTGCGGCTCTGCAGGTGGAGGTAGGTGCAGGGTATTATATATCTAGTGTGCGGCTCTGCAGGTGGAGGTAGGTGCAGGGTATTATATATCTAGTGTGCGGCTCTGCAGGTGGAGGTAGGTGCAGGGTATTATATATCTAGTGTGCGGCTCTGCAGGTGGAGGTAGGTGCAGGTTATTATATATCTAGTGTGCGGCTCTGCAGGTGGAGGTAGGTGCAGGGTATTATATATCTAGTGTGCGGCTCTGCAGGTGGAGGTAGGTGCAGGTTATTATATATCTAGTGTGCGGCTCTGCAGGTGGAGGTAGGTGCAGGGTATTATATATCTAGTGTGCGGCTCTGCAGGTGGAGGTAGGTGCAGGGTATTATATATCTAGTGTGCGGCTCTGCAGGAGGAGGTAGGTGCAGGGTATTATATATCTAGTGTGCTGCTCTGCAGGTGGAGGTAGGTGCAGGGTATTATATATCTAGTGTGCTGCTCTGCAGGTGGAGGTAGGTGCAGGGTATTATATATCTAGTGTGCGGCTCTGCAGGAGGAGGTAGGTGCAGGGTATTATATATCTAGTGTGCGGCTCTGCAGGTGGAGGTAGGTGCAGGGTATTATATATCTAGTGTGCGGCTCTGCAGGTGGAGGTAGGTGCAGGGTATTATATATCTAGTGTGCGGCTCTGCAGGTGGAGGTAGGTGCAGGGTATTATATATCTAGTGTGCTGCTCTGCAGGTGGAGGTAGGTGCAGGGTATTATATATCTAGTGTGCGGCTCTGCAGGAGGAGGTAGGTGCAGGGTATTATATATCTAGTGTGCGGCTCTGCAGGTGGAGGTAGGTGCAGGGTATTATATATCTAGTGTGCGGCTCTGCAGGTGGAGGTAGGTGCAGGGTATTATATATCTAGTGTGCGGCTCTGCAGGTGGAGGTAGGTGCAGGGTATTATATATCTAGTGTGCGGCTCTGCAGGTGGAGGTAGGTGCAGGGTATTATATATCTAGTGTGCGGCTCTGCAGGTGGAGGTAGGTGCAGGGTATTATATATCTAGTGTGCGGCTCTGCAGGTGGAGGTAGGTGCAGGGTATTATATATCTAGTGTGCGGCTCTGCAGGTGGAGGTAGGTGCAGGGTATTATATATCTAGTGTGCGGCTCTGCAGGAGGAGGTAGGTGCAGGGTATTATATATCTAGTGTGCGGCTCTGCAGGTGGAGGTAGGTGCAGGGTATTATATATCTAGTGTGCGGCTCTGCAGGTGGAGGTAGGTGCAGGGTATTATATATCTAGTGTGCGGCTCTGCAGGTGGAGGTAGGTGCAGGGTATTATATATCTAGTGTGCGGCTCTGCAGGTGGAGGTAGGTGCAGGGTATTATATATCTAGTGTGCGGCTCTGCAGGTGGAGGTAGGTGCAGGGTATTATATATCTAGTGTGCGGCTCTGCAGGTGGAGGTAGGTGCAGGGTATTATATATCTAGTGTGCGGCTCTGCAGGTGGAGGTAGGTGCAGGGTATTATATATCTAGTGTGCGGCTCTGCAGGTGGAGGTAGGTGCAGGGTATTATATATCTAGTGTGCGGCTCTGCAGGTGGAGGTAGGTGCAGGGTATTATATATCTAGTGTGCGGCTCTGCAGGTGGAGGTAGGTGCAGGGTATTATATATCTAGTGTGCGGCTCTGCAGGTGGAGGTAGGTGCAGGGTATTATATATCTAGTGTGCGGCTCTGCAGGAGGAGGTAGGTGCAGGGTATTATATATCTAGTGTGCGGCTCTGCAGGTGGAGGTAGGTGCAGGGTATTATATATCTAGTGTGCGGCTCTGCAGGTGGAGGTAGGTGCAGGGTATTATATATCTAGTGTGCGGCTCTGCAGGAGGAGGTAGGTGCAGGGTATTATATATCTAGTGTGCGGCTCTGCAGGTGGAGGTAGGTGCAGGGTATTATATATCTAGTGTGCGGCTCTGCAGGTGGAGGTAGGTGCAGGGTATTATATATCTAGTGTGCGGCTCTGCAGGAGGAGGTAGGTGCAGGGTATTATATATCTAGTGTGCGGCTCTGCAGGTGGAGGTAGGTGCAGGGTATTATATATCTAGTGTGCGGCTCTGCAGGAGGAGGTAGGTGCAGGGTATTATATATCTAGTGTGCGGCTCTGCAGGAGGAGGTAGGTGCAGGGTATTATATATCTAGTGTGCGGCTCTGCAGATGGAGGTAGGTGCAGGGTATTATATATCTAGTGTGCGGCTCTGCAGGTGGAGGTAGGTGCAGGGTATTATATATCTAGTGTGCGGCTCTGCAGGTGGAGGTAGGTGCAGGGTATTATATATCTAGTGTGCGGCTCTGCAGGTGGAGGTAGGTGCAGGGTATTATATATCTAGTGTGCGGCTCTGCAGGTGGAGGTAGGTGCAGGGTATTATATATCTAGTGTGTGGCTCTGCAGGTGGAGGTAGGTGCAGGGTATTATATATCTAGTGTGCGGCTCTGCAGGTGGAGGTAGGTGCAGGGTATTATATATCTAGTGTGCGGCTCTGCAGGTGGAGGTGTGTGGAGATTCCCCATTACTGGCGCAGGCGGCATTAACCCCTTCAACTCTGAGACTTTCTTGGAGTTTTTCTCTCGCTGATTTCTATGAATAATGAGGTTTTTGTTCTTTTTCCTCTGATAGATACAAACGCCCCAACTATGAGAGGCCGGAAGTGAGGAAACCCGTCTGCCCTCAGTCCCCAGCCCCTTTCTGCCCTCAGTCCTCGGCCCCTTTCTGCCCTCAGTCCTCGGCCCCTTTCTGCCCTCAGTCCTCAGCCCCTTTCTGCCCTCGGTCCTCGGCCCCTTTCTGCACTCAGTCCGCGGCCACTTTCTGCCCTAGGTCCATGTCCCCTTTCCACCCTCGGTCCTCGGCCCCTTTCCGCCCTCCGTCCTCGGCCCCTTTCCGCCCTCAGTCCCCAGCCCCTTTCTGCCCTCAGTCCTCGGCCCCTTTCTGCCCTCAGTCCTCGGCCCCTTTCTGCCCTCAGTCCTCAGCCCCTTTCTGCCCTCGGTCCTCGGCCCCTTTCTGCACTCAGTCCGCGGCCACTTTCTGCCCTAGGTCCATGTCCCCTTTCCACCCTCGGTCCTCGGCCCCTTTCCGCCCTCCGTCCTCGGCCCCTTTCCGCCCTCGTTCCTCGGCCCCTTTCCGCCCTCGGTCCCTTTCCACCCTCGGTCCTCGGCCCCTTTCCGCCCTCGGTCTTCAGCCCCTTTCCACCCTCGGTTCTCGGCCAATATCCTCCCTCAGTCCTCGGCCCCTTTCCGCCCTCGGTCCTCGGCCCCTTCCTGCCTCGGTCCTCAACCCCTTTCCGCCCTCGGTCCTCGGCCCCTTTCCGCCCTCGGTCCTCGGCCCCTTTCTACCCTCATTCCTCGGCCCCTTTCCGCCCTCGGTCCTCGGCCACTTTCCGCCCTCGGTCCTCGGCCCCTTTCTACCCTCATTCCTCGGCCCCTTTCCGCCCTCGGTCCTCGGCCACTTTCCGCCCTCGTTCCTCGGCCCCTTTCCGCCCTCGTTCTTCGGCCTCTTCCGCCCTCGTTCCTCGGCCCCTTTCCGCCCTCGTTCCTCGGCCCCTTTCTACCCTCATTCCTCGGCCCCTTTCTGCCCTCGGTCCTCGGCCACTTTCCGCCCTCGTTCCTCGGCCCCTTTCCGCCCTCGTTCCCTTTCCGCCCTCGTTCCTCGGCCCCTTTCCGCCCTCGTTCCTTTTCCGCCCTCGTTCCTCGGACCCTTTCCGCCCTCGTTCCTCGGCCCCTTTCCGCCCTCGTTCCCTTTCCGCCCTCGTTCTTCGGCCTCTTCCGCCCTCGTTCCTCGCCCCTTTCTGCCCTCGGTCCTCGGCCCCTTTCCGCCCTCGGTCCTCGCCCCTTTCTGCCCTCGGTCCTCGGCCCCTTTCTGCCCCCCACAGTATAATGTTCCCCCAGAATGCTCTCTAATATGTTTCTGCTTATTATCTCCAGTAATTGTATTATTACAGCAGATTCTTCATGATGTTACATCGTCATCTTCTCCCCATTCAGGTCCCTACAATATCGGATCCTCTCAGTGGAGATCTTCTATATAAGAGAATTCTCCTGATTGCCCCGTGAAGGATGGATATGGACAGGGACAAGATGGCGGAGAGGATATTACACCTCACCCTAGAGATCCTCTTCCGGCTTACTGGAGAGGTGAGAGATTCTGATGACGTCACATTACATCATTCTTATCTATGGGAATAACAGATGGACAGAACTGGAGAGGTGAGGACTCTGGAAATGTCTGGAGTGAGATTTATTAGTGTGTCTCTCCATAACCAGGATTACATATTAGTGAAGACCTCTAGTGAGCGCTGTCAGGCCCCTGTGTCTGAGGGATGGAGAAGACCCCTGAGCCCAATCACGGGGCCTCCACCTCACCCCCCGATACATGAGGACATCAATGACCAGAAGATCCTAGAACTCACCTACAAGATGATTGAGCTGCTGACTGGAGAGGTGACACTGCTGGGAATGCTGGGACATTATACAGTAACGCTATGAAGGGATCGAGGGTGACGGTATCATTGTATGTGTCAGGTTCCTATAAGGTGTCAGGACGTCACCGTCTATTTCTCCATGGAGGAGTGGGAGTATTTAGAAGGACACAAAGATCTGTACAAGGACGTCATGATGGAGGTTCCCCAGTCCCTCACTTCACCAGGTAATAGACAGGACCAAATACACACGGCCTATAATTATCTGTATGTAAGGAATGAATTCAGTCCCTGTATGTGTCTCCTCCAGGTCTATCCAGTAAGAGGACAACACCAGAGAAATGTCCCCGTCCTCTTCTCCCACAGGACTGTAACCAAGAAGATCCCGATGTTCCTCAGGATCATCAGGTAGATGGAGAGAAGGTGCCATGAAATCTCCCTATGATGTGTAGACGGCTGTGAAGGTCTTGTGCTCAGTCTTGTTTTATCCTCCAGTATTATATGTGTTATACTTGTGTACTGAGAGCGGTGGAGATGGCAGGATTAGAGCTGATCATAGATGGGACTTCTCCATCTGTCTGTGACTTTTACAATATTTGTTTCAGGGTGAAGATCTGCCACATATTAATACTACAGAGACATATGTGAGGGGTGATGAGCGGAGTAAGGAGGAGATTCCTACAGATAACCACCCAGGTGAGTAGTGACCACTAAATGCAGAGAAGTCACAGATTCTTCTCAGTCACCGGCTGTGGCTGATTTATTAGTGGTGTAGTTCGGCCATATCACAATCAAGTGGTCCCCATTCCACCTCTAAACCAATGCATTGAATCTGTCCCCATTACTTTGGGCATTGGAGGTCCTTCTGTTGGAGTTAGACGATTCGCCCAGATCTGTAAACTAGAAATCTAAATGGCAGCGTACGTAGAATGTGCGGACAAGTTAGAAAATCACTTGTAGAATGATATTATGATGGCCTGTAGGAGATATCGGAGGGTGATGATGCTGTTTCTAGAATCCTGCCATCATATAAGATGAATCTACCTTCTCTGTATTTTGTGCTGCTGAATGTGATAATTTGGTCCCTACAACACCAGGTCCAGTCTTTTTGATCAAACTTTGCTTTTATGATGGACAACATTAAATGTCCAGTGAGATCCAAGTGTGAATTTCTCTACAATAGTTTCCCTTTATTTTGACTTTTCAATTTTCTTTAAAACTGACTAACTTCAACAGAATTTCAATAAACTGCAAAAAAAGATCCTTCCCCGTCTGCCGTGATCTGTCCCTCAGCTGTGCGTGGTTGATGGCTCTAATATACAGATAAGAGCCACCGAGCCACATCCTCTAATCACCCAGAGATGTGTCACCGCTCGTTACTAATTATTTTACTGATGAAGACTGATAAGTGTGATCATTTAAGTAGATTTGTTGTTGTTTATACTCACCCTTATTCACTACAGTAGTTAGCGCCCAAAATACTCTGATTTCACCACTTACCGCACCCAGTTTTTCTGTTCCTAACGAGGTAATAACTTTGGAGGCTTCTTCTGATCCAATGATTCTGAGATATTGTTTCTGTGACACATTGTACTTTATGTTTCTGGGAATTTTAGGTTGTAATTTTCAAACTTTAAAGTTTTATTTTCTTAAAACAGAAACCACACAAGATAGATAATAAATAACATTTACCTTATTTCTTCTTTAGGGCGGCAGCATTTTTCAATTACTCCCTTTAATTTTTCCAACATCCTTTTATTTTTTTTTAAATGCTAGAAGGCTTAAAAGTTTAGAATCAAGTGTTTATATATTCAATTAAATCTTTCCAGGATGTCCCTCATGACAGCATCATAGGAGGATTCTCCTCATGTCCTCTATACAGACAGAAAACACACGAGAGGTTAAAAGCCCCTACCACCCTCACCCTCCCAGTATTTTTCCTGTCTCTATAACAGGAGAGACGCAGGAGGTAGTGCAGCAGCGTGAGGCACCTACCTGGAGATGGACTATGGAGGATCGGGGGGTTCACCTCTCTCCTTCCTCCTGTCAAGTGGTCCGAGGCCTACACCTCTACCAGGGAAGTCCCTAACCCTGCCCCAGTAGAGTAGGACAATGCTCCTGGCACCAGCCGCCTCCTTCGCATGAAGGCTATTGGCGTTCTGCCATGATGGCCGCGACTGTGCTTCCGGTCACGCGCAGTGCGTGCCTTTCTCTCCAGAACGCACTTCGGGTGCTGTCATGATGGACTCCTAGATATACAATTAGCAGTAGGTAAAAACAAAAAAGTGAGCCGGAGTATGAATGGTATACATGGAGCCTGTGAGCTCATGTTAACACTGGCCATAAGACAAAGAGAAACCAAGGGAAAAATTGTGAAAATATACCCTGCTGTAACTAAATAAAAGCATAGGGCATAAAGGTTTAACCCCTTCACGACCGCGGGCAGTAAAATTACGTCCTATTTTAACGTGACTTAACGACCAGGGACGTAATTTTACTGCCTAAACTTCATTTGATTGCCGTGGCCATAGCAACGGCTTTCAAATGATGTCCCCTGCTGTTTCTTACAGCAGGGGACCTTTGCTTGACCCCAGGGGGGGCGGCATCGCCACCCCCTATCGACGATCGATGTGATTGGCTGTTCAAATCTGAACCGCCAACCACATCGATCGCACTAATTTCGGCAAAAATAATGCCCGAATTAGTGCGATCCTGTGAGATCCAGCTATGAGATGCCGCAGCTGCTGCAGCATATCATAGGTGGACCTCAAACATGTCTCCCCCAGCCCCTGCAGCATTGATTGGAGCGATCGTGCTATGACGCGCAATCGCTCCAATCAGTGTGCAGTGGGGCGGTGTGATTTGCCGGTGGCCGCCCTCCCCAGGCCTGTGCTGGCCTGCGAGCCCTCCCCCAACATGTCTGCAGCGTGCAGTGGCTGGTACTTGTGGTACCACGCCACCGCCGCTGCTGCCGCCGCCCTAGCTGTCACCGCTGCTGCACGTGAGTACTGTGCTCACTTTGCAGCCAGCCCGTGCGCGCTCCCGTGGTGCCCCTGCGCGCTCCCGTGGTGCCCCTGCGCGCTGCCATGGTAGCCCCTGCCGTGCCCCCCCCCGCGATCTGCTCCCCCCAACCCCCCCCCCCCGACATCCCGATCTGCTCCCCCCGCGATCTGACTGCCTCCCCCATTATCTCTGTTCTGCAGCTCCCTCTCCGGTCTCCCCCTCTGCTCTACCCCCTCCCCCTCTGCTTCCCCCCCCCTCTCTGCTCTCACCCCCCCCCCCCCTCTCCCCCTCTGCTCTCCCCCGACGTCCTCTTACCTGTCTTCACCGGCCTGATCACATCTGCGTCCATCGCTGGGTCCTTCCTGGGCATTCTGCTGATCTGCCTGCTGCTCCTGTAAAGCTGTCCATCTCTCTGCCATCTATTCCTCTGCAGCTCTTCTGGTCAGTGATCCTCCTGCTAGTCCTCTGGGTACTGTGAGTATAACTTTTTTTTTTTTCCGTATCCCCTGTCCATTTTTACACCTCATCCGTCTGTGCGTCCCGCCAAGCGCTGATCAGGGATGCAGATAACGGATCGGCATCCCTGCTCAATTTTTGGCGTGACTTTTTTCCATATTTGCGACGCTTTTTGTATCGCATCCGTCCGTGCGTCCCACCAAGCGCTGATCAGGGATGCACATAACGTATCTGCATCCATGGTCAATTTTTGGCGTGACTTTTTTTTTTTTACGTATCCCCGACGCTTTTTTTTATCGCATCCGACCGTGCGTCCTGCAGCGGCCGATCAGTGCACTGCGTCTGTGCGTTTGAAAAGTCAAATGGCGCTCCTTCTCTTCTGAGCCCCGCCATGCGCTCAAACAATTTATTTCCACCACATATGAGGTATCTGCGTACTCAGGAGAAAATGCACAATACATTTTATGGTGCATTTTTTCCTGTTACCCTTGTGAAAAAAAAAGCTACCTAGTTGAAGCAACCGTTTTGTGGTAAAAAAAAAAATTTTTCTTTTCACGGCTCAACGCTATAAACTTCTGTGAAGCCCCCAGGTGTTCAAAGTGCACATCAAACATCTAGAAAAATTATTTGAGGGCTCTAGTTTCCAAAATGGTGTCACTTGTGGGGGAGCTCCACTGTTTAGGCATCATAGGGGGTCTCCAAACGTGACATGGCGTCCGCTAATGATTCCAACCAATTTTGCTGTCAAATGGCGCTCCTTCTCTTCTGAGCCCCGCCATGCGCCCAAACAATTACTTTCCACCACATATGAGGTATCTGCGTACTCAGGAGAAAATGCACAATACATTTTATGGTGCATTTTTTCCTGATAGCCTTGTGAAAAAAAAAGCTACCTAGTTGAAGCAACCGTTTTGTGGTAAAAAAATTTTTTTTTCTTTTCACGGCTCAACGCTATAAACTTCTGTGAAGCCCCCAGGTGTTCAAAGTCCTCACCAAACATCTAGAAAAATTATTTGAGGGCTCTAGTTTCCAAAATGGGGTGACTTGTGGGGGAGCTCCATTGTTTAGGCACCTCAGGGGGTCTTCATACCCCACATGGCGTCCGCTAATGAGTGCAGCTAATTTTGCATTCAAAAATTCAAATGGCGCTCCTTGCCTTCCGAGCACTGCTGTGTGTCCAAACATTTGATTTCCACCACATATGAGGTATCTGCGTACTCAGGAGAAAATGCACAATACATTTTATGGTGCATTTTTTCCTGTTACCCTTGTGAAAAAAAAAGCTACCTAGTTGAAGCATCCGTTTTGTGGTAAAAAAATTTTTTTTTCTTTTCACGGCTCAACGCTATAAACTTCTGTGAAGCCCCCAGGGGTTCAAAGTGCTCACCAAACATCTAGAAAAATTATTTGAGGGCTCTAGTTTCCAAAATGGGGTCACTTGTGGGGGAGCTCCATTGGTTAGGCACCTCAGGGGGTCTTCAAACCCGACATGGCGTCCGCTAATGAGTGCAGCTAATTTTGCGTTCAAAAATTCAAATGGCGCTCCTTGCCTTCCGAGCTCTGCCGTGCGCCCAAACAATTGATTTTTACCACATATGGGGTATCAGCGTACTCAGGAGAACATGCACAATAAATTGTATTGTGTACTTTCTCTTTTCTCCCTTGTAAAAATGAAAATTTTATGGCTAAAGTAACATTTTTGTGTTAAAAAGTAAAATTTTCATTTTTTCCTTCCACATTGCTTTGGTTCCTGTGAAGCACCTAAAGGGTTAATAAACTTATTGGATGTGGTTTTGAGCAGTGTGAGGGGTGTAGTTTTTAGAATGGGGTCACTTTTGGGTATTTTCTGTCACCTAGGCCTCTCAAAGTCACCTCAAATGTAATGTGGTCCCTAAAAAAAATTATTTTGTAAATTTTGTTGGAAAAATGAGAATTTGCTGATGACCTTTGACCCCTTCTAACTTCCTAACGGAAAAAAAATTTGTTTCGAAAATTGCGCTGATGTAAAGTACACAAGTGGGAAATGTTATTTAGTAACTATTTTGTGTGACATATCTCTCAGATTTATGGGCATAAATTTTCAAAGTTTGAAAATTGCGAAATTTTCAAAATTTTCGCCAAATTTCCTAAATTTTCACAAATAAACGCAAAAAATATCGGCCTAAATTTACCACTGACATGAAGCACAATATGTCACGAAAAAACAATCTCAGAATCGCCAGGATCCGTTGAAGCGTTCCAGAGTTATAACCTCATAAAGTGACACTGGTCAGAATTGCAAAAAATGGCCCGGTCATTAGGGTGTTTTAGTGGCCGGGGGTGAAGGGGTTAATATTAGAGAATGTAGGTACTGTCCCAACTGGGTACACCTAGTCGTTGGTGAGATGGCTTTATGCTTTTTTTTTAATCAAAAACAGTGTTTACTAAGTACCCTATGTTTATATGCACTATGCTTTTATTTAGTTACAGCAGGGTATATTTTCACAATTTTTCCCTTGGTTTCTCTTTTTAATTACCAGTAGGTGTAATTCCTGTTTTTTGGATAACAATTCACTTTTAAAATTACTTTCAGGGGCCTAGATTTTAGAAAATTGTTCTCTTCATAGTATCAAATACCACATTCAGGAAGAATAGTCAGGTAGCCGGGTCAGAACCAGAAGGCAGAGATAATAGAAAATCAACAAATATGAGTACATCCTAAGTGAAATAGCCAAATTGTGCTTAAAATGAAAAATTATCTGTGGTCACCATTAGTTTCTAGCACTGCCTTAATTCTCTTGGGCATGGATTTCACAACAACGTCACAGGAGCTGCTGGATCCTCTTCCATCCTCCATAATGACATCACAGAGCTGGTGGATGTTAGAGACCTTCTGCTCCTCCACCTTCCATTTGAGGAGGCCCCACAGATGCTCAATAGGGTTTAGATATGCTTGACCAGTCCAGCACCTTTACCCTCAGTTTGTTTAGCAATGCAGTGGTCGTCTTGGAGGTGTGTTTGGAGTCGTCATGTTGGAATACTCTGTTTTTCCATTGAAAGATGATGGAACTGAGTGGGGGCTTATTTTTGTGGGAGAAGTAAAAGTTTATTTTGGTATCATATTCACCTACATAACATTTTTAGTGGTGTTTTATTCCAGTATTTGGGAGGCAGAATGAACAAACTGTTGAACACCACACTCTACTGGTTCATGCCATGAGGTCTTCTATTAGACTGTGATAAGGATAATAAGCTGCATACTAACCACTATCAAAATATAAACATGAAAAATGGTAAAGCATTACTGCTATAGGGATACTATGAACAATGAAAAATACATTTACATACATCTGGAAAAAATGAAATACATGAAAAATGGTATGGTATGTCAGAGCTGCGCTCTATTTCTTCTCAGGTAGATGTGATGGATCGGCCGATTCTGAGACTATGAGAGTAACGGTTAACACACCAAGACAAGACAAGTCCGTAGTGTATCAAAAAAACTCTGCTTTAATAATAGAAAATGGGAAGGTTTTATACCTTTCAAGCTAATTACGCAATATGAGACATGTGATATGGTTGCACAATTTTAGATAGATACCAAATATAGTCATTAGGCCATGATGATGCTTAAGCTCGAAAGAAATACTTTAAGAATTTACCACATAAGGGAGTATAATGTCTCAAGGCTATTTTAGATATAGTTATCATAGCAAAAAGCTCTTAAGGGATGTGAATTAATCAAACCTTGTAAAACAAGCAGCGTGTTGCAAGAGGAGTGTATACTTAAAACTATAACAAGTCTAAGTGACTAAGTGATCACCATAGCAAATAGCAGATGTAATAGAACATTAATTACTCATTACTGGTTGTGTAACTGGTCAGACAAAAACCTATATGTGCACAAATTTGTGGACTAACTGGTCAACTAGTGATCAAGACAATGATTGACAAAATGGCTTCTCTAACAGGTATAGGTAATGGCCTAAAAATATATGACTATAATAAAGATAATAAGGTGCACACTAACTAATTTTAGCCTAGCACCTAATTCACACAGATAGGTGTTCCAGTCAGTCTCTTTTCTGAGTAGCATGCAGTTTCTTCTGACTGAGAACCCAGAACCCCGCCCTATTACCAGACTCTATTCATGATCCTATATAGCCAGGAGCCTGTCTGCCCATACTTGCAGATTTTTAATAGCACATAGAGAGGCATTAAGGTTAGGTTCCCAAAAAATTAGAGATTACCTTGTCGTTGGTTTCGGGCTCATTTGCATTGATCAATATATTTGCTAAACATCTCTATTACTTTCAAATATTCATAGCAGTTTTGCAATACCATTTTTCATGTTTTTCATTTTTCCAGATAGCTAAATGTATTTTTCATTGTTCATAGTATCCTTATAGCAGGAATGCTTTACCATTTTTCATGTTTATATTTTGATAGTGGTTAGTATGTAGCTTATTATCCTTATTATAGTCATGTATTTTTAGGCTAGCACCTAATTCACATATATAGGCATTCCAGTCAGTCTTTTTTCTGAATTCTATTAGACTGTGAGCTGTCATTGTCTTAGTCAATAATTCTATTTTACTACATAACGTGCTGTTGCTATGGACATTTTAAGTAGAAATGTTTAAAAATATTAATTTCCAGCATATTTTATGAAAAAAAATAACAGGTTTTATTCTTAGCAGATGACTGTACCACGAGACCAGTGGGACAACTGACATCTTCAATTTATAAATCAGATGACCTTGAGATCACACAGGATTCAACTAAAGTGAATGCCATTATTCCAGATATCCAATCTTTCTTTCACAGCAAAGATCTGTCATCTGATCATATGAAACGGGTCCTCTCTTCTGAATCATTACAGACTACTAAAATAAATAAAAGTCACAAAAAAGGCATTAGAAAACTAACTGCTCTTAAAGCAAAGATGCCAATTTCTCAATTAAAAAATGGAAATAGTTTTCCTCTTGAAACACCATTTGTTAAACATCCAAAAATTCACACAGAGAAGAAGAGCTTTTCTTGTTCCAAATGTAAGAAATATTTTAATCACAAATCAAACCTTGTAAAACATCAGATAATTCACACAGGGGAGAAGCCATATTTATGTTCAGAATGTGGGAAATGTTTTAATCAGAAATCACATCTTGTTACACATCAAAGTACTCATACAGGGGAGAAGCCATTTTCATGTTCAGAATGTGGGAAATATTTTAATACCAAATCAAGTCTTAATAGACATCACACAACTCACACAGGTGAGAAGCCTTTTTCATGTTCAGAATGTGGAAAATGTTTTAACCGGAAATCACATCTTGTTACACATCAAAGAACTCATAGGTGGGAGAAGCCTTTTTCATGTTCAGAATGTGGGAAATATTTTAATACCAAATCAAGTCTTATTAGACATCAGAGAACTCACACAGGTGAGAAGCCTTTTTCATGTTCAGAATGCGGGAAAAGTTTTAGCCAGAAATTAAATCTTGTTATCCATGAGATAATTCATACTGGGGAGAAGTCATATTCATGTTTAGAATGTGAAAAATGTTTTAACCGGAAATCACATCTTGTTAAACATCAAAGAACTCATACGGGGGAGAAGCCCTTTTCATGTTCCGAATGTGGGAGATGTTTTAACACCAAATCAGTTCTTATTGGACATCAGAGAACTCACACAGGTGAGAAGCCTTTTTCATGTTCCGAATGTGGGAGATGTTTTAACACCAAATCAGTTCTTATTAGACATCAGAGAACTCACACAGGTGAGAAGCCTTTTTCATGTTCAGAATGTGGGAAATATTTTAACTCCAAATCAAATCTTAATAGACATCAGAGAACTCACACAGGGGAAAAGACGTTTTCATGTGTAGAATGTGGGAAATGTTTTGCAAGTAGATCAACTCTTCTTTATCACCAGAACAGTCACAGAGAGTAGAAGCATTTTTCATGTTCAGAATATTTTAAACACAAGTGGAACTTTTTAAACATCAAAAATCCCACACAGGGAGAAGCCATTATCATGCGTAGAATGTGAAAAATAAATAACAGGAAAATCATATTTTGTTGACCATCAATAATAACTCACACCAGGAGAAATTATATATTTTATTGACAGATTGGACAAAAATCACATAATAGACAGTCGTAAAATGAGAAACGTAAATTACTTTAGAACTTACCATATTTTTTGGACTATAAGACGCACTTCCAACAGAAAGCTGTCGGCACCTGCACAGAGGCTGCTCATCCTGAGTGAGCGGCTGAGGAACCTTCCACCCCACGAGTTCCAGGACTTTTCAGGTCATAGGAGCAATCACCATGTAAGGGACTGTAAAATTTGGTGATGTGTGCACAGTGTCTTTGTATATAAATGTATACACAGTGAATATCACAATTTCCTAAATGTTGCGGTCATTGTGTTGTCCTATGTGATTATATCCTAACATGAGGAAACTCGCAGGATTTTAAGCTTATTTCATAAACTGATTTTTTTAAAAAGCACATAGTAAAACTGTAAATGAGATAAATGTAAAAGAACACTCATCAAAATTAGAGAATACTTTCAGATCCCTTCAAGTTATTGGTGAATCTGGCACCTGGTGCTAATTTCCTTAATTATCTGACAAACCCTACGTAACTGGCAGCCTAACTTTACAGTTTGCACTGACTTTGCAAAAATGGTGTGCCATTCCAAAGTGCCTGAAACACTCTGGCAGCAGGTTATCCATATGAAGGCCAAAGAGGGGGCCCTAACAGCCCTAGCAAGAGAAGTTGCTTGCTTGTTTCAAGTCTGTGATTTCGAGAATATTGCATCTTTATAGCATCACAAACTCTTTCAATTCCCCAAAGAAGACTGGTCGCCCTCGCAAGAGAGGACAGGATAATGTGGAGAATATCCATGGTTAACTGTTTCAGCACTGCAGCTGGAATTGCTCGCCAGTTCAGCACCGAACAGGGTAAGGATCTGTCTTGTCATAAAATGTCACGATGTTTAAGAGCTTTTGGACTGAAAGCCCACTCTGCAGTTACTAAACCTCTCATTAGCAGAAAGAATCAAAAAGCTGAACTCACCTTTGGTGAGGAGCAAGTTGTGTGGACAGAGAAGAAGTGCCTTATAGATAGTGATAAAAGCAAGTTTAATTTATGTGGGTCTGATGGGAAACATTGTTAGTCAACGAACTGGGGAAAGACTAAACCCAAAGTGTGTTAAGAAGTCAGTGACAGGTGTTGGAGGATGTGTCATGGTTTGGGGAGTATTTTCTGCAGCCAGATTTGGACCTCTCATACAGCTAGATGGCAGAGTGAATGCAAGTGTGTATCAGAACCTTCTTCAACAACATGTAGTTCCTTCCTTGCGTTCATCAATCAATCAGCCAGCAAATTTCATGCAGGACAATGTCCCCTGTCAAACAACAAAATGGGTAAAGCAGTTCCTTGAAACAACACATTGAAACAATGAAATGGCCGCCCAGGGTCATGATCTAAACCCAATAGAAAACCTCTGGAACATCCTTGGTGACAAAGTTATTACATTGTTTCTGAAAAAAGCAAGCGATCAGACATTGTTCTCTAATTTTGATCTCCATTGTATTTAGCAGAACTGTATGTAAATGTGCTTATGTAGCAGAGCTGAGCGTGCATATACTGTCCATGCAGCAGTGTTATGTGTAAATAAATTTACAACTTTTATTTTCTATATATAATGAAATATAAATTGCTTTTGTTTTTTAACCCCCTTACATCCAAGGGCGTACCGGTACGTCTTTGGTTGCCTATCTCCGGTTACTGCGGGCTCTGGTGGTGAGCCAAGGAAATCTCTGCACATGTCTGCTGATCTGATCAGCAGACATGTGTGGCTATCAGGCTCAGGTGTATCGTAGATCCACCCGCACCTGTTAACCCTTTAGATTGCGCTGTAAATCACTGACAGCACGACTTAAATGGCCGCGGTGGGGATTGTGCTGTTTCCCACCACCATGGGCTGTCCCGTGACATGATCACGGTGCACCAATGTGTTTCCATGGTAGTGCGGGGTCAGCTGATGACCCCTGACACTGCCATGGTGAACTTCCTGGGAGAGCCGACAGATCGCCAGCACTCACAGGAAGCAGTATTTCTGAAATGCTTTGGAAATCGGACTGTTCAGTGATAACGTCCCCTAGGGGACTAGTAAAATAAATAAAAAATGTTAATAAGTTTTTAAAAAATAGGAAAAAATAACAAAAAAACCCTAAAAATTAAAATTACCCTCCTTTTGCCCCCCTGAAAATAACAGTTAAAAAAACCTACACATTTAGTATCAAGAAAAAAAGAGAACAAGAGTTCTATAGTGCAAAAATTGTACAAAAAATATTATAAAGAAGGTGAACATCCATTTAGTCTAAAAACGTATTAAAACACCAGGACCATGCCCCGAGATAGATCGACACCACTTAGGGACTCATGAAACTAATTACATGTTATGAGGGTACAGATGGCGCAATCATCATAATATCAGAATATAGTATCTCCATAGTGGTGTATAACTACGGACAACATAAAGTCAGATCCCCTCAAAAAGTCTAAAGCATACCGAGATGTAATACTAGAGTAGGGCATGCAAAAGTGGCGGTGGTAAAGCTGAATTCGGTAACAGGTCACAGGAAATGGAACCTGGAAACGCCCAACGCACGTGTCGATACATCGGTTTTCAATCTTCATCAGGGGACAAGTGCCTCTAATCTCTAAGTGGTGTTTATCTATCTCGGGTCATGGTCCTGGTGTTTTAATGTTTTTAGACTAAATGGATGTTTACCTTCTTTATAATAACATTTTTTGAATCATTTTAGCACTATAAAACTCTTGTTCTCTTTTCTTAATACCATGGCTCTGTATGCGGGGATTTGGCAGAATCCATACCCAAATCCAAATTTGTATGGTGTTAGTTTTTTGCTCACATATTTGGTATCGCTGCGTTCAGAAATGCCTGATCAATCAAAATATAAAATCAGTTAATCTGATCGGTACACGGCGTGGAGAGACAAAAATTCCAAACGCCAAAAATTGTGGGTTTTTTATTTCCACAAACAGGCGACTAAAACATTGCATGTGCACAAAAATGATATAATTAAAAACGCCAGCTGAAGACGCAAAAAAAGCCATCACAGCCCCAGATCCCAAAAAACGAGAACACTACGGGGCTCGGAAAATGGCGACAAAAGCGCAACGTCTGAATTGTTTTTAACCCCTTAGATAAAACTAAGGCTATGTGTACATGTAGCAGATTTCTTTTCTGCACAAAAAAGCATGTTTTGGCAGAAAAGCTGCTGAATAAAACCCGTTTTATGCTTCTTTTCATGCCTTTTCCATTCTTTTTTAATCTATTGAGATAGGGAAATCGCAGCAAAAAATCAAAGATTTGACATGCTGCTTCTTTATTCTGCAACTAAATCTGCAAGGAGAAAAGCCCCGTGTGCACAGCACTTCAGGAGTCTTATAGACTTTGCTGGGAAGCTTATATCCTTGTTGTATTGATTAAAATCTGCAAGAAAAAAGCAACGTGTGCACAGAGCCCAAAAGTATACATGTTTGGTGTCTACGAACTCGTACCCACCTGAGGCCTCACATCGACACATAAGTTTTATCATATAGTGAACACTGAGAAAAAAAACCCAAAACCAATAGTGCAATTGCACTTTTTTTGTAATTTCACCGCTCTTGGATTTTTCCCCCCTATTTTCCAGTACTCTATATGGTAAAAGTAACGATTTCTTACAAACTACAACTCGTCCTGTAAAACACAAGCCCTCATACGGCAACATTGATGGAAAAATAAAAAAGTGATGGGTCTAGAAGAAGGGGAGGAAAGAATGAATATAAAAAAAAGGAAAATCACCCGGAGGTGAAGGGGTTATTCACTAAGGTATTGGTGACAACAGTTCACATTGAAACTGAAGAGCACGGAGCGAGGACACTAGATAATGATATCAGGCACCAGGAGCGGCTCCAGCAGTTTACAATTCAGTGCTGTATTCAGCATCTTCCTAGGTTCATGTCTCAGAGCGTCCGTCACCAGTATTATGTAGTAAGACCCTCAGAGGAGAATCATAATGAGCCTGTCAGTCAGTGCTATTAGGGGGTCTGTCCGGCACAATCCCTGACAACCACATGCAGATGGAGGAGCAGTGCCATTATGTATGAAGCTCCCACCTTGTAGAAAGTGGAAAACTTCAATAGCAAATTCATTTGTAAAGGGATTTTATCAAGTTGTTAAAAAGAAGAAGAGATGAGGGAGAATGTGATAAAATTGCTATGTCAGGTCTACCACTCCCCACCGATCTGGGTCTACTTGGCTGCTGTGATGATGAGCCCGATATCCCACATGAGCGTTACATCACCTATAGTGTGAGACCAGTGATGGGCTGCAGTGGTCACATCATGGCGGCAGTCAGGTACAGAAGGCCGGAAATAAGAAGCAACAGGGGCTGTGACTGGCGAGTAATGCGTCTCTTATTTATATTTTCCAGAATCACATCCCTCCCCCGCTCCCGGGAGGTGGTGAAACGAATTTCTGTCCCAACTTCTCTAAAAAGTCTAATTAATCGAATGCACCATTAAGTCAAAGTTGGAAGCAGAGTAAAGCCTGCTTTACACGTTACGATTTAGCATACGATATCGTATGCGATCGTAACCGCCCCCATCGCATGTGCGGCACGTTCAATTTGTTGAACGTGTCGCACACATGATTCTTTCCCTTCACACGTACTTACCCGTCCATACGACCTCTATGTGGGCGGCGAAGGTCCACTTCCTGGAGTGGGAGGGATGTTCGGTGTCACATCGACGTCACGCGGCAGCCGGCCAATAGAAGCGGAGGGACGGAGATGAGCGGGACGTAAACATCCCGCCAACCTCCTTTCCGCATTGCCGTCCAGGAGCCGCTGGATGCAGGTAAGATCTGGTCATCGTTCCCGGGGTGTCACACACAGCGATGTGTGCTACCCCGGGTACGATGAACAACCTGATGTTCAATATTTAGCAATTGAACGACGTGCGTGCGATGAACATTTTACCGTCAATCGCAATCGCACGTAGCTGTTACATGCTACAATATACCTTACGATGCCGGATGTGCGTCACTTACGACGTGACCCCGCCGACACATCGTAAGATATATTGTGGCATGTAAAGCGGCCTTAAGACCTTAATGACCCGTGTAACAGACCACAGGCCAAGCTCTATGAGAGAAGTAAATCCACTAAGTACGTCCATAGTAAGTTCTGCTAAGTGAATATTGACAGAAGGTAAAATAATAGGTGACATCCCGGCCTCCTGATCAGTGCTGAGGGACGTCATGTAGGGGAACAATTGTGGTATTTAGACATTTCCTAAATTTATCTGTAATTTGTCACTTTTCAATAATCTTTAGACAATGCTCCCATGGAGCAGACTTGCTGAGGACCTCCGGCAGTGGAGGACCCGCATGATAAATCACGCTGCAGATATCATTGTGATAAATGTGCGGGGAAGCTGCATGTGTCACCTTTGTGAGTGAGGCTTGCACCTATATCAGCAGCATCAAATACATACTGGGGTCACAAACCTGCAGCTATCGTCAGTTTGCACTGCGGATATGAGATTTCTGAAAATACATAAAACGCTGAGGATTTCACTGATAACACTAATTATAGCAAAAAGCAATTGAAATACCTCAAATGACAACTAAACACCGTGTGCAGAATTATTAGGCACGTTGTATTTTAGAGGATTTTTTTAATTATTGATCAACAACTATGCTCTCAATCAACCCAAAAGACTCATAAATATCAAAGCTTAATATTTTTGGAAGTTGCAGTGTTTTTTTTTTTTAGATTTGGCTATCTTAGGAGGATATCTGTTTGTGCAGGTAACTATTACTGTGCAGAATTATTAGGCAACTTAATAAAAATCAAATATATTCCCATCTCACTTGTTTATTTTCACCAGGTAAAACAATATAACTAAACAAAATTTAGAAATAAACATTTCTGACATGCAAAAACAAAACCCCCAAAAATTAGTGACCAATATAGCCACCTTTCTTTCTGATGACACTCAGCAGCCTACCATCCATAGATTCTATCAGTTGCTTGATCTGTTTACAATCAACATTACATGCAGCAACCGCCACAGCCTCCAGACACTGTTCCGAGAGGTGTACTGTTTTCCCTCCCTGTAGATCTCACATTTTATGAGGGATTACATGTTCTCTATGGGGTTCAGGTCAGGTGAACATGGGGGCCATGTTATTATTTTTTCATCTTTTAGACCTTTACTGGCCAGCCACACTGTGGAGTAGTTGGATGCATGTGGTGGAGCATTGTCCTGCATGAAAATCATGTTTTTCTTGAACGATACTGACTTCTTCCTGTACCACTGCTTGAAGAAGTTGTCTTCCAGAAACTGGCAGTAGGTCTGGGAGTTGAGCTTCACTCCATCCTCAACCCAAAAAGGTCCCACAAGTTCATCTTTGATGATACCAGCCCATACCAGTACTCCAACTCCACCTTGCTGGCGTCTGAGTCGGAGTGGAGCTCTCTGCCCTTTACTGATCCAGCCTCTGGCCCATCCATCTGGCCCATCAAGAATCACTCTCATTTCATCAGTTCATAAAACCTTTGAAAAATCAGTCTTAAGATATTTCTTGGCCCAGTATTGACGTTTTATCGTATGTTTCCTGTTCAAAGGACCGTCTTTCAGCCTTCCTTACCTTGGCCATGTCCCTGAATATGGCACACCTTGTGCTCTTTGATACTCCAGTAACGTTGCAGCTCTGAAATATGGCCAAACTGGTGGCAAATGGCATCTTGGCAGCTTCACGCTTGATTTTCCTCAATTCATGGGCAGTTTTTTTGTGTCTTTTTTGCCCAACACGCTTCTTGCGACCCCGTTAGCTATTTGCCATGAAACGCTTGATTGTTCGGTGATCACACTTCAAAAGTTTGGCAATTTCAAGACTGCTGCATCCCTCTGCAAGACATTTCACAATATTGGAGTTTTTAGAGCCTGTCAAATCTCTCTTCTGACCCATTTTGCCAAAGGAATGAAATTGCCTAATAATTAAGCACCCCTTATATTGGGTGTTGATGTCATTACACCACACCCCTCCTCATTACAGAGATGCACATCACCTGATTTACTTAATTGGTAGTTGGCTCTCAAGCCTATACGATGTTGTTCCTCATTCTTGCGGCAGCACACATCGCTGTGTTTGAAGCCGCAGGAGCAAGGAATATCTCCTTATCTGCGTCCCGCCTGCAATGAGAAAGGAAGGAGGTGGGCGGGATGTTTACGTCCCGCTCATCTCCACCCCTCCGCTTCTATTGGCCACCTGCCGTGTGACGTCGCTGTGACGCCGCACGACCTGCCCCCTTAGGAAGGAGGCGGGTCGCCGGCCAGAGCGACGTCGCAGGGCAGGTAAGTGCGTGTGAAGCTGCTGTAGCGATAATGTTCGCTACGGCAATTATCACAAGATATCGCATCTGCGACGGGGGCGGGGACTATCGCGCTCGGCATCGCTACAATCGGCTAGCGATGTCGCAGTGTGCAAAGTACCCCTAAGTCTGGTTGAAACCGCCCACTTCCCTGTGACATGCTTATCATCATGGTGACGTCTGTATGTTTGTGGACGCATGCGCAGCACATATATTCTTTTAGAAGGCGGGTTGTTCACCGCTCCTAACATCAACTTCGTCTGCGCATGCGTCCCTTGGGACTTCCGTATAACGGCATATTAGTGTATCTATAGACGGTCATAATAGTGACGCTACCCATTCTGCTAATCCGCGGTTGTTTAAGGTAATCATTACACCTGTTGTGACAACCTGTGGTGGATCTCATGTGATCTTTAGACATCAAATTGGATTTGTTGAATCCTGCCTCTATTTATATGCGGTGATATCTTCATTCTGGTTTGACGTCTACCTCTGTTAGGAGGTGTTTTATGTGCTCTACCATAGTAAAGCTCCCCTGATGAGTCTTACACGAAACGCGTAGGAGACCTATGAGCACACCCTTTACCGGTCATCATTAAGGGGTATGGTGCAGCTATTTACTATAGCTCCCCTCAAAAATCCAGCAATTATTTCACGGCAAACTTCACCGGATGTCAACCTCAACACCGGTGACACCGTTCTATATGTATTTTTCCTATTGACGCTTTTTCATGCATATTTCACTATCTATGTGAGATACAAACATCGTACTTTCATTTCTTCAGGTTTATATAGAGGCGCTAATTAACATAGTGACAGTTTGGCCTATACACCATTATTATTTATAGGGTTTCTCACTTCTCTGTGGTTTACCCTGATTGATGTTGGTGTTAATATTGACCTTAGACTCTTTACACTTTTAGTAATTAGGGACATTAGGGGCTGATATATTTTTCTCCTTCCTCAGTCTATGATTTATTGTTGCCCAATAATTATCATCAGGGGATTGGCTCCCTTCATTTATAAGAGGCATTTTTATACATATTCGTTGTGTGTGTCCTTATCTGTTTCCCCCCAATTATTTTAAATATTTATTATTAAAAGTTATATTTTAATATTACCCAGCTATTATATGTATTTGTTATTTGGGGTATTGCAATTGCTTTTTGCTATAATTAGTGTTATCCGTGAAATCCTCTGCGTTTTACGTATTTTCAGAAATCTCATATCCGCAGTGTAAACTGGCGGTAGCTGCAGGATTGTGACCCCAGTATGTAATTTATGCTGCTGATATAGGTACGAGCCTCACTCACAAAGGTGACATATGCAGCTTCCCCGCACATTTATCACAGTGATATCTGCAGCGGGATTTACCAGTCCGGTATCATGCGGGTCCTCCACTGCCGGAGGTCCTCAGCAAGTCTGCTCCATGGGAACATTGTCCAAAGATTATTGGAAAGTGACAATTTACACATAAATTTAGGAAATGCCTAAATACCACAATTGTTCCCCTACATGACGTCCCTCAGCATTGATCAGGAGGCCGGGATGTCACCTATTATTTTACCTTCTGTCAATATTCCCTTAGCAGAACTTACTATGGATTCCCTTTTTTTTAGAGCTGGGCCTGTGGTCTGTTACAGGGGTCATTAATGTCTTACTCTGCTTCCAACTTTGACTTAATGGGACATTCGATTAATTTGACTTTTTAGAGAAGTTAGGGCAGAATTTCTTTTCACCAGGTCGGGGGAAGTATGTGATTCTGGAAAAAATAAATAAGAGACACATTACTCACCAGTCACAGCCCCTGCTGCTTCTGATCTCCGGCCTTCTGTACCTGACTGCAGCCATAATGTGCCATATACAACAAGTGACCGCTGCAGTCCATCACTGGCCTCACAGTACAGGTGATGTAAGGGTAAGTTCACACAGTGCGTTTTTCGAGGCGTTTTTGCGCGTTTTTCGGGTGCGTTTTTGCTCAGAAAACTGCATGACTTTGGTTCCCCAGCAAAGTCTTTGAGTTTTCATTTTTGCTGTTTGTACACAGAGTTTTTTTGGCTGCGTTTTTGTGGTGCACACAAAAACGCAGCATGTCAAATAGCGTTTTTCACTGTGTTCTTCAATATGTTCTTCATTCTCCACTAGTGTATGCAGGAGAGCAGACAGCTGCAGAACTATAAGGCTCAGCATGCTCAATCCAGGACTGTATGCTGGAGGGAGAGGCAGGGGGAGCAGAACTACAAGGCTCAGCATACTCCATCCACTAGTGTATACAGGAGAGCAGATGGCAGCTGTAGAACCACAAGTCTCAGCATCCTCCATGCAGGACTGTATGCTGAAGGGAGAGGCAGGGGAGCAGAACTACAAGTCTCAGCATCCTCCATCCAATAGTGTATGCAGAAGAGCAGACATCAGCTGCAGAACTACAAGGCTCAGCATCCTCCATCCAGGACTGTATGCAGGAGTTTTTTCGCCATATTTTTGTATGCTAGCCAGGTACAGCAGGCAGGTACGGGCTGCCCCCAACCCCCAGCTGCCTATTTGTACCCAGCTGGGAACCAAAAATATAGGGAAGCCCTATTTTTTTAATTATTTCATGAATTTCATGAAATAATTAAAAAAAAAATAAATGACGTGGGCTTCGCCCAATTTTTGAGTCCAGCCAGGTACAACTAGGCAGCTGGGGATTGGAATCCTCAGGGCTGAGTACCCAAGATTTCTGGGCACCCCGGATGCGAATTGCAGTCTGCATCCACCCCAGAAAATGGCACTTTCATAGAAGCGCCATCTTCTGGCGCTGTATGCAACTCTTCCAGCTGCCCTGATGCCAGGTGGCTCACTGGGTAATGATGGGGTCGGGGCTAGCTGTATAATATCAGCTGGCCCTAAGCCCGAAATTCATGGTGTCATGCCAATATTAAACATAGCCACCATAAATTTCTAGTAAAGATGAAAAAAAAACACAACACACAGAAAAATATTTTTATTAGAAATAAAACACAACACAATTAGTAACTCCATCTTTATTGAAATAAAGAACCCTCCCCCCGCTGCAGTAATCCTGGGTCAATGGTCCCGCGCCGTCCAATCCGGATCCAATATTATCTGATCGGTTTGCTGGAAGGCAAAGCGATCAGATGATGTGTCAGGTTCAAGGATGTGAATCACATCACACATCAGCTGATTGTATAAATGGCGTTTATACAATCAGCTGATGCATCAGTGCAAAAAACAAAAAAAAAATTCTCACTTCTGTGCAGACTACTGTCCGATCGCTGCAGGACCCGGCGGTAATCAGCTGATGAAGTCTCCTGACGGCATCAGCTGATAGTTTAAGCCGGCCGGGAGGTAAAACGCCAGCGGCACCGCGAGACTTACGATCAGGTGATAACCGCCAGGTCCTGCAACTATCGTACGTGCTGCCCGGGAGTCTGCACACAGCCGGAGCAGGGGTGGTGGTACCTGGAAGAGGAGCTGGGAGCGGACATGGCACCGGGAGTCTGCAGACAGGTATGACTTTTTTTTTTCTACTGTTCACGTTTTGATTTCGCAGCTGCTTCCACCTCCCGTCCGAACATGGCGCAGGACGGGAGCGGACATGGCGCCGGGCGGGAGGTGGAAGCAGCAGTGGCAGTACCGGGAGGATTCACGCTTCTGTGTTTACTAACAGAAGGAATCCTCTTCCTGTACATGTCACTTTACTACCCACCCGTTGTGTTTATCGCTGCGTTTTTAGTCATAGAAACACACTAAAATGCAACTATATTTGCAATTTGCGTTTTTCATTGCGCTTTTGAACATCTCATTGGACTCAATGGGTGGAAAACGCAGTGAAAAACACAAAAATAATTGACATGCTGCGTTTTTGTGGGCACCACAAAAACGCAGCTAAAAAAAACGCTGTGTGCAGACAGCAAAAATGAAAACTCATAGACTTTGCTGGGGAAGCAAAGTCATGCAGTTTTCTGAGCAAAAACGCACCCGAAAAAAACCCCGCAAAAATGCCGGGAAAAACGCACTGTGAACTTACCCTTATGATTCTCCACTGAGGGTCTTACTACATAATACTGGTGACCGATGCTCTGGGACATGAACCTAGGAAGATGCTGAATACAGCAGTGAATTGTAAACTGCTGGAGCCGCTCCTGGTGCCTGATATCATTATCTAGTGTGCTCGCTCCGTGGTCTTCAGTTACAATGTAAGCTGTTTTGTCACCATTACCTTAGTGAATAACCCCTTGACCTCCGGTCATTTTCTTGTTTTTCATTTACATTTTTTCCTCCCCTTGTTCCAAGAGCCATACCTTTGTTATTTTTCCATCAATCTTGCCATATGAGGGCTTGTGTTTTACAGGACGAGTTGTAGTTTGGTAAATCGTTACTTTTACCATATAGCGTAGTGGAAAATGAGGGGAAAAAATCCAAGGGCAGTGAAATTGCAAAAAAAGTGCAACTGCCCTATTGGTTTTGGGGTCTTTTTTCACAGTGTTCACTATATGGTAAAACTGATGTGTCGGTGTGAGGCCTTAGGTCGGTGAGAGTTCGTAGATACCAAACATGTATACTTTTAGGCTCTGTGCACACATTGCTTTTTTCCTTGCAGATTTTAATCAATACTACAAGGAAAGAAGCTTCCCAGCAAAGTCTATGAGACTCCTGAAGTGCTATGCACACGGGGCATTTTTCCTTGCAGATTTAGTTGCAGAATAAAGAAGCAGCAAGTCAAATCTTTCTGATTTCTTTCCTGCGATTTCCCTATCTCAATAGATTAAAAAAGAATGGAAAAGGCATAAAACGTGCTTTATTCAGCAGCTTTTCTGCCAAAACATGCTTTTTTGTGCAGAAAAAAAATCTGCTACATGTACACATAGCCTTAGTTTTATCTAAGGGGCTAAAAAATTCAGAAGTTGCGCTTTGGTCGCCATTTTCCGAGCCCCGTAGTGTTCTCGTTTTTTGGAATCTGGGGCTGTGATGACTTTTTTTGCGTCTTGAGCTGGTGTTTTTAATTATATCATTTTTGTGCACATGCAATGTTTTAGTTGCCTGTTTGTGGAAATAAAAAACCCACAATTTTTGGCGTTTGGAATTTTTGTCTCTCCACGCCATGTACCGATCAGATTAACTGATTTTATATTTTGATTGATCAGGCATTTCTGAACGCAGCGATACCAAATATGTGAGCAAAAAACTCCGTAACACCATACAAATTTGGATGTGGGTATGGATTCTGCCAAATCCCCGCATACAGAGCCATGGTATTAAGAAAAGAGAACAAGAGTTTTATAGTGCTAAAATGATTCAAAAAATGTTATTATAAAGAAGGTGAACATCCATTTAGTCTAAAAACATTAAAACACCAGGACCATGACCCGAGATAGATAAACACCACTTAGAGATTAGAGGCACTTGTCCCCTGATGAAGATTGAAAACCGATGTATCGAAACGTGCGTTGGGCGTTTCGAGGTTCCATTTCCTGTGACCTGTTACCGAATTCAGCTTTACCACCGCCACTTTTGCATGTCCTACTCCAGTATTACATCTCAGTATGCTTTAGACTTTTTGAGGGGATCTGACTTCATGTTGTCCGTAGTTATACTCCACTATGGAGATACTATATTCTGATATTTTGATGATTGTGCCATCTGTACCCTCATAACATGTAATTAGTTTCATGAATCCCTAAGTGGTGTCTATCTATCTCGGGGCATGGTCCTGGTGTTTTAATATGTTTTTAGACTAAATAAATGGATGTTCACCTTCTTTATGATAACATTTTTTGTACAATTTTTGCACTATAGAAACTTTTAGTGAAGAAAAAACAAAAAGCCAGCACCAAATGTGCACTACAGCACTAAACATTCCAAACTGTACTTATTTTAAAAAAATTTTTGAGATTTTTGGCAAAAAATTGCAATTTCTTGAGCTGCTTCGCCACGTCACGGCAAATCTCATTTGAAGCAGTCCTACACTAAAATATTTTTATAAAATGTGCCATACGGCCTCACATATGAATAGTAGAACTGCTCTTAGCAGCACTCACCTGGTCTATTTCAATCCTGTACCCATGACTGAGTCATGGCTGTGGGCGGGACAGGTCCAAGCAAATGCTGCATGAAGTAAATAGCCTGTGGACAAAGCCTGATGACTTAATGTGAACAGTCACCAACCGCCAAAATCCAGACAGATGGAATACATCCCAAATTGGGGTGCATAGCAAGGTGGAGGTCAACCACCGACCAATTCAATGAAGAAAAAACAAAAAGCCAGCACCAAATGTGCACTACAGCACTAAACATTCCAAACTGTACTTATTTTAAAAAAAATTTTGAGATTTTTGGCAAAAAATTGCAATTTCTTGAGCTGCTTCGCCACGTCACGGCAAATCTCATTTGAAGCAGTCCTACACTAAAATATTTTTATAAAATGTGCCATACGGCCTCACATATGAATAGTAGAACTGCTCTTAGCAGCACTCACCTGGTCTATTTCAATCCCGTACCCATGACTGAGTCATGGCTGTGGGCGGGACAGGTCCAAGCAAATGCTGCATGAAGTAAATAGCCTGTGGACAAAGCCTGATGACTTAATGTGAACAGTCACCAACCGCCAAAATCCAGACAGATGGAATACATCCCAAATTGGGGTGCATAGCAAGGTGGAGGTCAACCACCGACCAATTCAATGAAGAAAAAACAAAAAGCCAGCACCAAATGTGCACTACAGCACTAAACATTCCAAACTGTACTTATTTTAAAAAATTTTTTGAGATTTTTGGCAAAAAATTGCAATTTCTTGAGCTGCTTCGCCACGTCACGGCAAATCTCATTTGAAGCAGTCCTACACTAAAATATTTTTATAAAATGTGCCATACGGCCTCACATATGAATAGTAGAACTGCTCTTAGCAGCACTCACCTGGTCTATTTCAATCCCGTACCCATGACTGAGTCATGGCTGTGGGCGGGACAGGTCCAAGCAAATGCTGCATGAAGTAAATAGCCTGTGGACAAAGCCTGATGACTTAATGTGAACAGTCACCAACCGCCAAAATCCAGACAGATGGAATACATCCCAAATTGGGGTGCATAGCAAGGTGGAGGTCAACCACCGACCAATTCAATGAAGAAAAAACAAAAAGCCAGCACCAAATGTGCACTACAGCACTAAACATTCCAAACTGTACTTATTTTAAAAATTTTTTGGAGATTTTTGGCAAAAAATTGCAATTTCTTGAGCTGCTTCGCCACGTCACGGCAAATCTCATTTGAAGCAGTCCTACACTAAAATATTTTTATAAAATGTGCCATACGGCCTCACATATGAATAGTAGAACTGCTCTTAGCAGCACTCACCTGGTCTATTTCAATCCCGTACCCATGACTGAGTCATGGCTGTGGGCGGGACAGGTCCAAGCAAATGCTGCATGAAGTAAATAGCCTGTGGACAAAGCCTGATGACTTAATGTGAACAGTCACCAACCGCCAAAATCCAGACAGATGGAATACATCCCAAATTGGGGTGCATAGCAAGGTGGAGGTCAACCACCGACCAATTCAATGAAGAAAAAACAAAAAGCCAGCACCAAATGTGCACTACAGCACTAAACATTCCAAACTGTACTTATTTTAAAAAAATTTTTGAGATTTTTGGCAAAAAATTGCAATTTCTTGAGCTGCTTCGCCACGTCACGGCAAATCTCATTTGAAGCAGTCCTACACTAAAATATTTTTATAAAATGTGCCATACGGCCTCACATATGAATAGTAGAACTGCTCTTAGCAGCACTCACCTGGTCTATTTCAATCCCGTACCCATGACTGAGTCATGGCTGTGGGCGGGACAGGTCCAAGCAAATGCTGCATGAAGTAAATAGCCTGTGGACAAAGCCTGATGACTTAATGTGAACAGTCACCAACCGCCAAAATCCAGACAGATGGAATACATCCCAAATTGGGGTGCATAGCAAGGTGGAGGTCAACCACCGACCAATTCAATGAAGAAAAAACAAAAAGCCAGCACCAAATGTGCACTACAGCACTAAACATTCCAAACTGTACTTATTTTAAAAAAATTTTTGAGATTTTTGGCAAAAACTTTTATTCTCTTTTTTTCTTGATACCAAATGTGTATTTTTTTTAATTTTTTTAACTGTTTTATTTTCAGGGGGGCAAAAGGGAGGGTAATTTGAATTTTTAAGTGTTTTTTCTTATTTTTTTCCTATTTTTTTAAAACGTTTTATTAATATTTGCTATTTATTTTACTAGTCCCCGAGGGGGACGTTATCACTGCATAGTCCGATTTCCTGAACATTTCATAAATACTGCTTCCTGTAAGTGCTGGCGATCTGTCGGTTCTTCCAGGGAGTGCACCATGGCAGTGTCAGAGGTCATCAGCTGACCCCACGCTACCATGGAAACACATTGGCGCACCGTGATCGTGTCACGGGACAGCCCATGGTGGTGGGAAACGGCACAATCCCCACCGCGGCCATTTAAGTCGTGCTGTCACTGTTTTACAGCGCGATCTAAAGGGTTAACAGGTGCGGGTGGATCTCCGATACACCTGAGCCTGATAGCCACACATGTCTGCTGATCAGATCAGTAGACATGTGCAGAGATTTCCTCGAGCTCACCACCAGAGCCCGCAGTAACCGGAGATAGGCGACCAAAGATGTACCTGTACGCCCTTGGACCTAAAGGGGTTAAAAAACAAAAGCAATTTATATTTAATTATATATAGAAAATAAAAGTTGTAAATTTATTTACACACAACACTGCTGCATGGACAGTATATGCACGCTCAGCTCTGCTATATAAGCACATTTACATACAGTTCTGCTAAATACAATGGAGATCAAAATTATAGAACAATGTCTGATCACTTGCTTTTTTCAGAAACAATGTAATAACTTTGTCACCAAGGATGTTCCAGAGGTTTTCTATTGGGTTTAGATCAGGACACTGGGCGGCCATTTCATTGTTTCAATGTCTTGTTTCAAGGAACTGCTTTACCCATTTTGTTGTTTCAAAGGGGACATTGTCCTGCATGAAAATTGCTGGCTGATTGATTGATGAACGCAAGGAAGGAACTACGTGTTGTTGAAGAAGGTTCTGATACACACTTGCATTTACTCTGCCATGTAGCTGTATGAGAGGTCCAAATCCTGCTGCAGAAAATATTCCCCAAACCATGACACATCCTCCACCACCATTCACTGACTTCTTAATACACTTTGGGTTTAGTCTTTCCCCAGTTCATTGACGAACATAATGTTTCCCATCAGACCCAAATAAATTAAACTTGCTTTCATCGATATCTATAAAGCACTTCTCTGTCCACACTACATGCTCCTCACCAAAGGGGAGTTCAGCCTTTTGATTCTTTCTGCTAATGAGAGGTTTAGTAACTGCAGAGTGGGCTTTCAGTCCAAATGCTCTTAAACATCGTGACATTTTATGACAAGACAGATCCTTACCTTGTTCGGTGCTGACCTGGCGAGCAATTCCAGCTGCAGTGCTGAAACAATTACCCATGGATATTCCCCACATTATCCTGTCCTCTCTTGCGAGGGCGACCAGTCTTCTTTGAGGAATTGAGTTTGTGATGTTATAAAGATGCAATATTCTCGAAATCACAGACTTGGAACAAGCAACTTCTCTTGCTAGGGCTGTTAGGGTCACCCCTTTGGCCTTCATCTGGATAACCTGCTGCAGGAGTGTTTCAGTCACTTTGGAACGGCATATCATTTTTGCAAAGTCAGTGCAAACTGTTAAGTTAGGCTGCCAGTTACGTAGGGTTTGTCAGATAATTAAGAAAATTAGCACCAGGTGCCAGATTAATACCAATAACTTGCAGGGATCTGAAAGTGTTCTCTAATTTTGATCAGTGTTCTTTTACATTTATCTCATTTACATTTTATTATGTGCTTTTGAAAAAATTCAATTTCTGAAATAAGCGTAAAATCCTGCGAGTTTCGTCATGTTAGCATATAATCACATAGGACGACACAGTTAATGCAACATTTAGGAAATTGTGATCTTCTCTGTATATACACACACACTGTGCACACATCACCCCATTTTACAGTCCCTTACAGGGTGATTGATCCGATGACCTGAAAAGTCCTGGAACTCGTGGGGTGGAAGGTTCTTCAGCTGCTCACTCAGGATGTGCAGCCTCTGTGCAGGTGCCGACAGCTTCCTCTCCTGCTCTACACATCGATCAGTGTGGGGCAGGAGGAGAGAGCAGTTCTCTCTGTGATTGGGAAAGACACTGTCTCATAGTTCTCCATAACAGGAAGCTGCCTCCAGACTATAAGACACACTCACTTATCAGAAAGTTGTTTTTTTTTGTTAGAAGTGTGTCTTTTAGTCCAAAAAATATGGTAAGTTCTAAAGTAATTTACTTTTGTCATTTTACGACTGTCTGTTATGTGATTTTTGTCTAATCTGTCAATAAAATATATAATTTCTCCTGGTATGAGTTATTATTGATGGTCAATAAAATATGATTTTCCTGTTATTCATTTTTCACATTCTACGCATGATAATGGCTTCTCCCTGTGTGGGATTTTTGATGTTTAAGAAGTTCCACTTGTGTTGAAAACATTCTGAACATGAAAAAGGCTTCTTGCCTGTGTGAATTATTTGGTGTATAATAAGATGCAATTTCTGAGGAAAACATTTCCCATATTCTGAACATGAAAAATGCTTCTACTCTCTGTGACTGCTCTGGTGATAAAGAAGAGTTGATCTACGCGCAAAACATTTCCCACATTTTTCACATGAAAACGGCTTCACCTCTGTGTGAGTTCTCTGATGTCTATTAAGATTTGATTTGGAGTTAAAATATTTCCCACATTCTGAACATAAAAATGACTTCTCTCCTTTATGAGTTCTTTGATGTGTAACAAGATTTGATTTCCGGTTAAAACATTTTCCACATTCTGAACATGAATATGACTTCTCCCCAGTATGAATTATCTCATGTATAACAAGACTTACTTTCTGGGTAAAACATTTCCCACATTCTGAACATGAAAAAGGCTTCTCTCCTGTGTGAGTTCTGTGATGTCTAATAAGACTTGATTTGGTATTAAAATATTTCCCACATTCTGAACATGAAAATGACTTCTCCCCTTTATGAGTTCTTTGATGTGTAACAAGATTTGATTTCCGGTTAAAACATTTCCCACATTCTGAACATGAATATGACTTCTCCCCAGTATGAATTATCTCATGGTGAACAAGACTTATTTTCTGGTTAAAACTTTTCCCACATGCTGAACATGAAAAAGGCTTCTCACCTGTGTGAGTTCTGTGATGTCTAATAAGATGTGATTTGGTATTAAAACATTTCCCACATTCTGAACATGAAAATGACTTCTCCCCTGTATGAGTTCTTTGATGTATAACAAGTTTGCTTTTCCGGATAAAACATTTCCCACATTCTGAACATGAATATGGCTTCTCCCCTGTGTGAGTTCTATGATGTTTTACAAGGTTTAATTTGTGATTAAAATATTTCTTACATTTGGAACAAGAAAATCTCTTCTCCTCTGTGTGAATTTTTTGATGTTTAACAAATGATGTTTCGAGGGGAAAATTATTTCCATTTTTTAATCGTGAAATTGGCATCTTTCCTTTAAGAGCAGTTACTTTTCCAATGCCTTTTTTGCGACTTTTATTTATTTTAGTAGTCTGTAATGATTCAGAAGAGAGGACCCGTTTCATAGGATCAGATGATCGATCTTTGCTGTGATAAAAAGATGGGATATCTGGAATAATGGCATTCACTTTACTTGAATCCTGTGTGATCTCAAGGTCATCTGATTTATAAATTGAAGATGTCAGTTGTCCCACTGGTCTCGTGGTACAGTCATCTGCTAAGAATAAAACCTGTTATTTTTTTCATAAAATATGCTGGAAATTAATATTTTTAAACATTTCTACTTAAAATGTCCATAGAAACAGCACGTTATGTAGTAAAATAGAATTATTCACTAAGACAATGACAGCTCACAGTCTAATAGAATTCAGAAAAAAGACTGACTGGAACACCTATATGTGTGAATTAGGTGCTAGCCTAAAAATAAATGACTATAATAAGGATAATAAGCTGCATACTAACCTAATTCACACATATAGGTGTTCCAGTCAGTCTTTTTTCTGAATAGCATGCAGTTTTTTCTGACTGAGAACCCAGAACCCCACCCTATTACCAGACTCTATTTATGATCCTATATAGCCAGGAGCCTATCTGCCCATACTTGCAGATTTTTACCAGCACATAGAGAGGCACTAAGGATAGGTTCCCGAAAAATTAGAGATTACCTTGTCGTTGGTTCTCTGGCTCATTTGCATTGATCAATACATTTGCTAAACATCTCTAATACTTTCAAATATTCGTAGCAGTTTTGCAATACCATTTTTCATGTATTTCATTTTTTCCAGATAGCTAAATGTATTTTTCATTGTTCATAGTATCCCTATAGCAGTAATGCTTTACCATTTTTCATGTTTATATTTTGATAGTGGTTAGTATGCAGCTTATTATCCTTATCACAGTCTAATAGAAGACCTCATGGCATGAACCAGTGGTGTGGTGTTCAACAGTTTGTTCATTCTGCCTTCCAAATACTGGAATAAAACACCACTAAAATTGTTATGTAGGTGAATATGATACCAAAATAAACTTATAACTCTCCCACAAAAATAAGCCCCCTCTCAGTTCCATCATCTGTCAATGGAAAAACAGAGTATTGCAACATGATGACGACTCCAAACACACCTCCAAGACGACCACTGCATTGCTAAACAAACTGAGGGTAAAGGTGCTGGACTGGTCAAGCATATCTCCAGAACTAAACCCTATTGAGCATCTGTGGGGCCTCCTCAAATGGAAGGTGGAGGAGCAGAAGGTCCCTAACATCCACCAGCTCTGTGATGTCATTATGGAGGATGGAAGAGGATCCAGCAGCTCCTGTGACGTTCTAGTGAACTCCATGCCCAGGAGAATTAAGGCAGTGCTAGAAACTAATGGTGACCACAGATAATTTTTCATTTTAAGTACAAATTGGCTATTTCACTTAGAGTGTACTCATATTTGTTGATTTTCTATGTTCTCTTCCTTCTGGTTTTGACCCGGCTACCTGACTATTCTTCCTGTATGTGTTTTTTGATACTATGAAGAGAACAATTTTCTAAAATCTAGGCCCCTGAAAGTAATTTTAAAAGTGAATTGTTATCCAAAAAACAGGAATTACACCTACTGGTAATTAAAAAGAGAAACCAAGGGAAAAATTGTGAAAATATACCCTGCTGTAACTAAATAAAAGCATAGTGCATATAAACATAGGGTACTTAGTAAACACTGTTTTTGATTTAAAAAAAAAAAAGCATAAAGCCATCTCACCAACGACAAGGTGTACCCAGTTGGGACAGTACCTACACTCTCTAATATTAAACCTTTATGCACTATGCTTTTATTTAGTTACAGCAGGGTATATTTTCACAATTTTTCCCTTGGTTTCTCTTTGTCTTATGGCCAGTGTGAACATGAGCTCACAAGCTCCATGTATACCATTCATACTCCGGCGCACTTTTTTGTTTTTACCTACTGGTAATTGTATATCTAGGAGTCCATCATGACAGCACCCGAAGTGCGTTCTGGAGTGAAAGGCACGCACTGCGCATGACCGGAAGCACAGTCGCGGCCATCATGGCAGGACGCCAACAGCCCTCATGCGAAGGAGGCGGCTGGTGCCAGGAGCATTGTCCCACTCTACTGGGGCAGGGTTAGGGACTTCCCTGGAAGAGGTGTAGTCCTCGGCCCACTTGACAGGAGGAAGGAGAGAGGTGAACCCCCCAATCCTCCAGAGTCCATCTCCAGGTAGGTGCCTCACGCTGCTGCACTACCTCCTGCGTCTCTCCTGTTATTCAGACAGGAAAAATACTGAGAGGGTGAGGGTGGTAGGGGCTTTTAACCTCTCGTGTGTTTTCTGTCTGTATAGAGGATATGAGGAGAATCCTCCTATGATGCTGTCATGAGGGACATCCTGGAAAGATTTAATTGAATATATAAACACTTGATTCTAAACTTTTAAGCCTTCTAGCATGTAAAAAAAAATAAAAGGATGTTGGAAAAATTAAAGGGAGTAATTGAAAAATGCTGCCGCCCTAAAGAAGAAATAAGGTAAATGTTATTTATTATCTATCTTGTGTGGTTTCTGTTTTAAGAAAATAAAACTTTAAAGTTTGAAAATTACAACCTAAAATTCCCAGAAACATAAAGTACAATGTGTCACAGAAAAAATATCTCAGAATCATTGGATCAGAAGAAGCCTCCAAAGTTATTACCTCGTTAGGAACAGAAAAACTGGGTGCGGTAAGTGGTGAAATCAGAGTATTTTGGGCGCTAACTACTGTAGTGAATAAGGGTGAGTATAGACAACAACAAATCTACTGAAATGATCAGACTCATCAGTCTTCATCAGTAAAATAATTAGTAACGAGCGGTGACACATCTCTGGGTGATTAGAGGATGTGGCTCGGTGGATCTTATCTGTAGATTAGAGCCATCAGCCACGCACAGCTGAGGGATAGATCACGGCAGACGGGGAAGGATCTTTTTTTTGCAGTTTATTGCAATTTTGTTGAAGTTAGTCAGTTTTAAAGAAAATTGAAAAGTCAAAATAAAGGGAAACTATTGTACAGAAATTCACCCTTGGATCTCACTGGACATTTAATGTTGTCCATCATAAAAGCAAAGTTTGATCAAAAAGACTGGACCTGGTGTTGTAGGGACCAAATTATCACATTCAGCAGAACAAAATACAGAGAAGGTAGATTCATCTTATATGATGGCAGGATTCTAGGAAGGAAACAGCATCATTACCCTCCGATATCTCCTACAGGTCATCATAATATCATTCTACAAGTGATTTTCTAACTTGTCCGCACATTCTACGTACGCTGCCATTTAGATTCCTAGTTTACAGATCTGGGCGAATCATCTAACTCCAACAGAAGGACCTCCAATGCACAAAGTAATGGGGACAGATTCAATGCATTGGTTTAGAGGTGGAATGGGGACCACTTGATTGTGATATGGCCGAACTACACCACCAATAAATCAGCCACAGCCGGTGACTGAGAAGAATCTGTGACTTCTCTGCATTTAGTGGTCACTACTCACCTGGGCAGTTATCTGTAGGAATCTCCTCCTTACTCCGCTCATCACCCCTCACATATGTCTCCGTAGTATTAATATGGGGCAGATCTTCACCCTGAAACAAATATTGTAAAAGTCACAGACAGATGGAGAAGTCACATCTATGATCAGCTCTAATCCTGCCATCTCCACCGCTCTCAGTACACAAGTATAACACATATAATACTGGAGGATAAAACAAGACTGAGCACAAGACCTTCACAGCCGTCTACACATCATAGGGAGATTTCATGGCCCCTTCTCTCCATCTACCTGATGATCCTGAGGAACATCGGGATCTTCTTGGTTACAGTCCTGTGGGAGAAGAGGACGGGGACATCTCTCTGGTGTTGTCCTCTTACTGGATAGAACTGGAGGAGACACATACAGGGACTGAATTCATTCCTTACATACAGATAATTATAGGCCGTGTGTATTTAGTCCTGTCTATTACCTGGTGATGTGAGGGACTGGGGAGCCTCCATCATGACGTCCTTGTACAGATCTTTGTGTCCTTCTAAATACTCCCACTCTTCCATGGAGAAATAGACGGTGACGTCCTGACACCTTATAGGAACCTAACACATACAATGATATCGTCACCCCCGAACCCTTCATAGCGTTACTGTATAATGTCCCAGCATTCCCAGCAGTGTCACCTCTCCAGTCAGCAGCTCAATCATCTTGTAGGTGAGCTCTAGGATCTTCTGGTCATTGATGTCCTCATGTATCGGGGGGTGAGTTGGAGGCCCCGTGATTGGGCTCAGGGGTCTTCTCCATCCCTCAGACATGGGGGCCTGACAGCGCTCACTAGAGGTCTTCACTAATATGTAATCCTGGTTATGGAGAGACACAGTAATAAATCTCACTACAGATATTTCCAGAGTCCTCACCTCTCCAGTTCTGTCCATCTGTTATTCCCATAAATAAGAATGATGTAATGTGACGTCATCAGAATCTCTCACCTCTCCAGTAAGCCGGAAGAGGATCTCTAGGGTGAGGTTTAATATCCTATCCGCCATCTTGTCCCTGTCCATAGCCATCCTTCACAGGGCAATCAGGAGAATTCTCTTCTATAGAAGATCTCCACTGAGAGGATCCGATATTGTAGGGTCCTGAATGGGGAGAAGATGACGATGTAACATCATGAAGAATCTGCTGTAATAACACAATTACTGGAGATAATAAGCGGAAACATATAATGAGAGCATTCTGGGGGAACATTATACTGTGGGGGGCAGAAAGGGGCCGAGGACCCAGGGCAGAAAGGGGCGAGGACCGAGGGAGGAAAGGGGCCGAGGAACGAGGGCGGAATGGGGCCGAGGAACGAGGGCGGAAAGGGGCCGAGGAACGAGGGCGGAAAGGGGCCGAGGACCGAGGGTGGAAATGGGCCGAGGAATGAGGGCAGAAAGGGGCCGAGGACCAAGGGCAGAAAGGGTCCGAGGACCGAGGGCAGAAAGGAGCCGAGGACCGAGGGCAGAAAGTGGCCGAGGACCGAGGGCGGAAAGGGGCTGAGGACGGAGGGCGGAAAGGGGCCGAGGATCGAGGGCGGAAAGGGGCCTAGGACTGAGGGAGGATAGGGGCCGAGGACCTAGGGCGGAAAGGGGCCGAGGACCGAGGGCGGAAAGGGGCCGAAGAACGAGGGTGGAAGGGGCCGAGGAACGAGGGCGGAAAGGGGCCGAGGAACGAGGGTGGAAAGGGACCGAGGGTGGAAAGGGGCCGAGGAACGAGGGCGGAAAGGGGCCGAGGAACGAGGGCGGAAAGGGGCCGAGGACCGTGGGCGGAAAGGGGCCGAGGAATGAGGGCGGAAAGGGGCCGAGGAATGAGGGCGGAAAGGGGCCGAGGACCGAGGGCGGAAAGGGGCCGAGGACCGAGGGCGGAAAGGGGCCGAGGACCGAGGGTGGAAAGGGGCCGAAGACCGAGGGCGGAAAGGGGCCGAGGACCGAGGGTGGAAAGGGACCGAGGGCGGAAAGGGGCCGAGGAACGAGGGCGGAAAGGGGCCGAGGAACGATGGCGGAAAGGGGTCGAGGACCGAGGGCGGAAAGGGGCCGAGGACTGAGGGCGGAAAGGGGCCGAGGACTGAGGGCGGAAAGGGGCCATGGACCGAGGGCAGAAAGGGGCAGAGGAATGAGGGCAGAAAGGGGCCGAGGACTGAGGGCGGAAAGGGGCCATGGACCGAGGGCAGAAAGGGGCAGAGGAATGAGGGCAGAAAGGGTCCGAGGACCGAGGGCAGAAAGTGGCTGAGGACTGAGGGCAGAAAGGGGACAAGGACCGAGGGCAGAAAGGAGCCGAGAACTGAGGGCAGAAAGGGGCCGAGGACTGAGGGCAGAAAGGGGCCGAGGACTGAGGGCTGAAAGGGGCCGAGGACTGAGGGCAGACGGGTTTCCTCACTTCCGGCCTCTCATAGTTGGGGCGTTTGTATCTATCAGAGGAAAAGGAACAAAAACCTCACGATTCATAGAAATCAGCGAGAGAAAAACTCCAAGAAAGTCTCAGAGCTGAAGGGGTTAATGCCGCCTGAGCCCAGTAATGGGGAATCTCCACACACCTCCACCTGCAGAGCCGCACACTAGATATATAATACCCTGCACCTACCTCCACCTGCAGAGCCGCACACTAGATATATAATACCCTGCACCTACCTCCACCTGCAGAGCCGCACACTAGATATATAATACCCTGCACCTACCTCCACCTGCAGAGCCGCACACTAGATATATAATACCCTGCACCTACCTCCACCTGCAGAGCCGCACACTAGATATATAATACCCTGCACCTACCTCCACCTGCAGAGCCGCACACTAGATATATAATACCCTGCACCTACCTCCACCTGCAGAGCCGCACACTAGATATATAATACCCTGCACCTACCTCCACCTGCAGAGCCGCACACTAGATATATAATACCCTGCACCTGCCTCCACCTGCAGAGCCGCACACTAGATATATAATACCCTGCACCTACCTCCACCTGCAGAGCCGCACACTAGATATATAATACCCTGCACCTACCTCCACCTGCAGAGCCGCACACTAGATATATAATACCCTGCACCTACCTCCACCTGCAGAGCCGCACACTAGATATATAATACCCTGCACCTACCTCCACCTGCAGAGCCGCACACTAGATATATAATACCCTGCACCTACCTCCACCTGCAGAGCCGCACACTAGATATATAATAACCTGCACCTACCTCCTCCTGCAGAGCCGCACACTAGATATATAATACCCTGCACCTACCTCCACCTGCAGAGCCGCACACTAGATATATAATACCCTGCACCTACCTCCACCTGCAGAGCCGCACACTAGATATATAATACCCTGCACCTACCTCCACCTGCAGAGCCGCACACTAGATATATAATACCCTGCACCTACCTCCACCTGCAGAGCCGCACACTAGATATATAATACCCTGCACCTACCTCCACCTGAAGAGACGCACACTAGATATATGGCTGCTCTGTGCTTACAGGACCTGTGATGATGTCACATGGAGGGGAGGAGTCAGGGGTCACATGATCAGCTCCTCAGTGTAGTCCTATATTGGCGTGCACACACTGGATGAGGTGCGGTGTCAGTGGACGGTTATAGTTAACCCCTGTTGCGTATGTATGTGACCCCTGTTGTGTATGTATGTGACCCCTTCACACTCTTATTTCAATCTTTGCTTTATTGAATTCTTTATTGATAAGTTCAGGTGAGGAGAAGATTTGTTGAGCGACTTTAAAATAAAGACGTTTGGACCTGATCGGTCTTGATCACAAGTCGCTGAAAATGTGTGTATGACGTATATGGAGCAGAGTCGCATGTGTACGATGTGTACGGGACAGCGCTATGTGTGTACGATGTCTACGTAGCGGAGCTGTGTATGTATGATATCTACGTAGCGGAGCTGTGTATGTAGTGGAGCTGTGTGTACAATGTCTATGTAGCGGAGCTGTGGGTGCATGATGTGTATGTAGCAGAGCCGTTTGTGCATGATGTGTATGTAGTGGATACCCCCTTTTACCACTTTATTAATCCCCAAAACACCTGTGCAGGTCCAACATAATCCACACGAGGTCCCACGACGATTCAAGCTCTGCTACATGTAAAGTTACAGCGTGCGATCATGCCACATGACTATCCGCTATGAGGTTCATGCAGAGACTGAGCAGCGATCAGTGGTGACGTCACTTAGGTTAGCTGCGGCCACAGCTGGAGGTTCCCACGGTCCACCACTTGTGACCGCAGATAACTTGACCGCAGGTGACTTCAGAGACCTCAGCTGAATTCATTCACCGCTCATCACGCGACTCACTCAGTCTGTGCCTGAACATCACAATGTACGTAGGAAATACTTTCTATAGAAGCGCAGAATAGAGTCTTACCAGGTAAGGTATCAGATAAGCCAAGGTAATTTAAACCCAGAACTGCTGCTTTTGAATCCAGTAATTTGCATGATTTTACGCCAAATTTCATTACCACATACAGTAATGACAGTGTTTTTATTAGAAATGTTTTGGAAAAACATTGGAACATGTTATTAAATGATCCTATTTTAAAGGATGTTATGCCTCCTCATCCAGGTATCACTTTAAAAAGGGCTCCTACCCTGAGAAATATTGTAGCCCCCGCAGGTTGAGAAGTTCCATGGGTATGACGTCCCCACGGGGTCTTGGGGATTACTCGTCACTGGACCAGTGTTGGTTTGGGATGTCACAGCGGCCGGGCCTGGTTCCGTGACCCCAGCAGTGTCAATAATAGTGGGGATGGGGTGTGGAGTTTGCATTTGTGATGCCGTCTGTGGCGTGCGGCCAAGTATTAGTCGCTGCTGCGGGAGGTCTTCTCTGGGGCGGATGATCACGTAGCTTGGATGGTACAGCTCTCCACAGGAAGAGCTTAGGCCCAGGGAGGATGTTGGTTGTAGTAATTGCCTATGGCGCAGGGGTGCGATGATGGGAGCGTCGGCAGTGATGGGATGACACAGAGGTTGCAGTCAAACTTCTTTACTCACTAAGATTACACCGCCTTTGGAGTGCTGTGCTCTGCTGGTATGGGCTCCAGCCGATCCAGGATAGTTTGGAGGTCAAGGCCAGTGTTTCCTTCTGTGTGTCCTTTCTAGTGATCTTCCCTGCATCCCAGCTTCTGAGCCGTGGAACGGGTCACGTGTGGTTGCTGCACTCCTCGTGAACCCTGGGATTACCCTTCTTCCTAAGAACGCAGGTCGAGTCTCCAGCTCTGGACCACGGGCCCCTTTCTATCCTGTCTTTTTTTCCTGACATCTCTTCCTGATGCGTTCTTGACCCCCTTCATGGGTGCCAACCTGGCACTAACTGAATTCTGTGTGAGATGGCTCCTAACTTCCCCTGAAGGTGCCCCGTCTCCTGGGTTGTTGAACTAGTGGACAGGAGGTTCCATACCTCATGATGGCCACCCCCGGCACCTACCCTGGCCCAGTCCCAGTGAAAGAGCTCCCGTGTTATGTGTTGGATGTGTTATGGTGGTTTACCGGTGATGACGTCCTCCGTATCCAAGATGAATGAGGTGCAGTACCCTGTGGCGCCTGGAGCTGCAGGGGCAACACAAGTACAGTGAACTCTGTGTTGCAAGCAGGCTCATATAGATGCTTTGCAAAAAAACTGTTTATTCTGTAAGTCAATCCAACATCCAAAATTAGAGGAAATCCTTTTGCTCTTCCTCTGGTTCGGAAGATTTTCTGATAAAGGGCCGTCTCAGATGCCAGTCTAATTTTATTGTATACCTGATAGAATGTGACTGTAATAAACAGTATGTGGGCAGGACCTCTCGAACACTCCATGCAAGTGTAATAAACAGTATGTGGGCAGGACCTCTCAGACACTCCACAACAGGCTTCATTCCCACAGGCGGAATATTAAAACTCTTTTTTACTACATGGACTCTCTAGGCATTGTACGGTAGTTCAAAATAAAAATATGGCTTTAAGGGTGACCCCATCGAACAAATCCCTCCTAATACCCCTAATAGAGTGGAGGTATTAAATAAAAAGGAAACATTCTGGATATACAAATTAAACACTTTGAAGCCTATAGGTTTAAATGAGGTGACAGATCTGTGTTATTAATATAATTTTATCTATATATTTTTATTCAATTTAATAGATTTTTTGGTTTTATATTATTTATTTATATTATATTAATTTTATATTATCTTAATTCAGGTCCCGACTTTTAAATATGTTTCATTTTAATAATGTTTATATTTATACATTTACATAACTATAAATTGTATATGATTGATGTTAATGATTCATGTTTCTAATTGAGGGAAGGGGTGCGTGATTATGGGGTCCTGTGTGTGGTTATTCCGGCACTGTCCTTCGCACTGTAGTCATGCGGGAGGGCTTCTCGTTTGAAGCTTGTGAACTTTCCGTAATCTGCGCAGATGCAGTGAGGTAATTCCCACGGTCTGAACTCTATTAACCCCCACGCATGCGCGGTGTGGTACTCTCCCACGGACCTGACCTCCTGTTACCCCTCACGCATGCGCACTCATGCTTTGCTCTGGCACTCACTTTCTGAACCTTCACAGCTAGAATCACTATACTAAGGAATACAAATATATGGTGCACATCAACACTCCCCACCAATAACTAATATTCTTTAATTCAATTAAAATTAATTATTTCAACATTCCTTTTTGTTTTTAAAACTGAAGAAATGTTCATTAATTACATTCCTCCATGGATTTTTCTTCATTGCTTCCTGAGCGGCTTCATTTGCACAACATTAACACCCGCAGGCGGACCGCCACCTCCATGGCTTCTAACTGGGTCTGTTTAGGGCCTTTATACAAAAAAAATAAATACATTTAATTTTCACCCATATTGCTTTTTTTGCTTATATGAACTCCTTCTAGTACGTTAACCTCATATGTACGATTGCCGCACGCGGTCTCTGCACACACACTGTATATTATGTCTGCACTACTATATGAAACCTCTCAACACTTCTTACCCATAAGGGCTTTCCTGCTCGTGGTCTCTGAACATTCGCACTGCATATCAATTTTTGCACAACCCGTCACTATACACACGCAATTTTTTATTTTTCTTCCGTTTTCTCCTTTTCACCTTTGATAAATAATACACGATTGTGAGATTCAAAGTTTTTCATTATTTTTATTTTTTTTTCTACCTCTGTAATATCATCATCAATTTATTTTTTCACCCCTCCCTTTTTTAACACAATAAATACCATAACCTTTCTTATCTTCCCATTGTTTATCATGATCCCCTATATAGGGCTGTGGATAGCGCCTCCAGCCAGTGTATTACTACAATCCCCAGTAAATCCCACAGTTCTAGACTCTCAGCATTCTGTTATATTTCCAAGAAATATTTTTGCATTATTCCTTTTCTCTTTTTGCTTTTTGTTTTGTAATTTCTATATTGTTGCGATATTTGTTACTTCCAGGACTTTTAAAGTCGTCTTTTAATACATTATGCTTTAAATCTTGTTGCCGTTATTTGATAAGTCTATTGTCTCGCCAGAATTTGAAATACAGCGGACGGTCCTCTGACGTATATATATATATATATAAATATTGTAACGTTGCGCCCTGCAACGTGGGGGTTTCACTCGCTTGCAGCTGTGTGAGGTAGCTTCAGCAACACACGTACACAGTCTCTTCATAGAAATTCTGGCAGTTTATTAAAAACACTCAGCATAAACTGCCCTCAAACATAAACAATAAGTCCATAATGGAAGTTTAGCAACTTCCCCACTCTCTGGCTCCTGCCAGCGTACAACTCTAGCCAAGGTTCCTTCCAGCACCCAGGGCCCTCTGCAGACCCCTGTCTGTCTCTCCTCCTGGAGAGATTCGGCCCTACAGCCCTGGCCTGGCTGCACTCACCTCAGACTCAATATCAGAGCCTTGTGATCAGCCTCCATGCAGGCTGAAACACCCAGAGCTCCCGGCTCTGCTCTCACTTGTTTCCCGCACACACACTGGATATCTAGAGCCAGTCTCTCTCTAGACTGCCCTAGACACACTTCACCCAGGTTCAGAGACAGGATTGCTTTAACCCCTGGAGCCACACCCACAGGTGGTAAGGAGTGTGTAATCAGCATCACACACCCTTCCATGGCTCTGCATGTAATGCAATCCTGTGGAACCACAGGTCCCAGCCAGCTTCACATTGCAGAGCACCCACGCTTCTGCAAAACATACCGGCCCTTTGTAATACAGCCGGTTGATACCTTACATACCCTCCCCCTCTGTTCAAACCCGTAGGGGAGAACACTTGCCAATGACCTGGGGCCGCGAGACAGGGCATCCCCGCTGCCATGCCCCACCAGTTGAGAGGGCCGTCCAAGAGCAGTAGTCCCTGAGGCATCGCCCGACACTGTCACCAAACCCTGTCTGGTCAACGTAGGGTTAAAGGACGTCCCATTTCCAGACCGTTCTCTCCCTGACCCCCTCCCAGGGTCACCGTAGTAGAGAGACATGTCCCCAGTCAAACCTACAGTCTTGTCCGACCCTAGGCTTTCTCGAGTACCCCCAAGGCTACTGTCGGGAACTCTAAGCTCATAGCGGCCACTATCTACAGTACATCGTAGGTTACCACTCTGTCGGCGATTCCTTTTATCGCGCGTCTGAACTACTGGACCGACACGCCATCTTCCACTTCTTTCCCCTGAACAACGGGTGGAAGACGGCTGCTGTCCCCCACACAGTTGGCGAAGCTGCTCCTTAATTTTCAGGTTTTCTTGCCACAACCGCTCCATGTCACGTACATGGTGTACCCGATATTCAATAAGACTTCGAATGTTTCCAAGACTCTCTACAGTCCCGACACAGACGAACGGAACCATACCAGCTTCCCTGGGTATCTGGCTCTCATTAGCAGCAGGGATTCTTAATCTCACCAATCCTGATTTATTCACCATGTCTTGCATGACTCGTCCGGTTTTTCCAATGACTCTCCCCACCAGAGCCCGGGGTACTTGGACAATATCTTCCGCCAGACTCTGCGCTTTCCTTTTATACTCTAGCTGTCTAGTGGCTTCTTCCTTTTGCAGTTGGACCTGCCACTTCATACGAACACATCTGAAGTGCATGTCCTTTAGAATAGCCACCCGCTGCCCAGTAATTTCACTGGTGGACAATATCACTAACTGTTCAGCCCCTGGGGTACAGTAGACCTCACACGCTTCCACAGCTCTCTTAAATTCGTCATGCATGCACTCGGTGGCACACGCTTCTCTTAAGTCCTTAGGTATATCCACCATGCACTTGACTACAGAAGTCTCATTCATCCCTGCCACATGCTTGTCAAGTTTAGCTTCCAAAGTCAGCTCTCTTTGGGCCTCCCCTGCTTCAACATGTTTGGTCAGGATTGACACTCGCTGCTCCATCTGCTCCAAGGCTCCCTGGGACTTGGACTGGTACTCTGCCAAGCGACTTCGGAGCTCAGCCACTTCTTTCTCCAGCTCCCTTACTCGACTCTCAGTAGCCTGCCTAAGAAGTATCTCTTGTTGCAGATGGTCTTTGCTCATCCTGTTGAATGAGTCTTCACTTGCAGACCTCTCTGGTCTACGACACACTATTTCTGAGGCTTCTTCCATCTCAGCTTCAGAACGTTTGGGTTTCTTACACTCTTTACCCATGACCTTCTCTATATCCTCCATCGTAGTTTTACCAAGCAGGTCAGGCAGGCTCCCAGTCCTGGATGAGACCTCTGGTCCAGACTTCACCTCCTCAGAGGCTCTCTTCACTTCAGCGCCAGCTGTTTCTTGTTTCTTCACTGCATTATCTTCCACTTCCTCTGGGGTCTCTGCCGAGTCACCCTCAGCCTGGGTGTCACACCCTTCAACATGGCACTCTGTTCCTTTTAGAGATTTGGGGCTAAATTCGCTGTCATCCACCCCAGCACTTGGTAGTTCACCAGTCTGCTCACCACGACTGTTGGGGATTATTCCTTCCCCCACACTCTCTAGGATTCCATTTCCTATACCACTCTCGCCTGACAGACTATCAACTTCACACTTTGAAATCATAGGGACCACCACCATTACGTCCTTGGTTGGCTCCTTCTCTGCACTTGCAGCACGCTGATTTCTGTCGTCACAATGTGTCAGTTCAATCTCTGATTCCTCAGTCTTTTGTAGGATATCACCGTCTGACTCCACCGTAGCAGGTGTTATTAGCACCTTGTCTTCATTAACCAGGCATGTCACTTTCTCTGCACCCTCAGACGGCCTACACTGTGCCCCCTCTCGGAGCTTATTACGTCTTCGGCGTCGGGAGGAAGTTTTGCCCTTCTCGCCCATCTGTACCACACTGTACTCGTTTGTCACCTTACTAGAGTCAGTGTCTTTACTGGAGTCATCATCACTCCCCCTGGCATCCTGGACTATCATGTCCCCACTTAACCAGATATCTGCCTCCCTTTCTGGAGCTACCCCGTTTTTAACGGTCACACTATCGATTATTCCCTTAGTCCTTATGTCACTAAGTTGGGTCCGTCCATCATTTTCTTTGGTCACCCCTAACTTAGGACAGTCAATTTTAGGAGGTGCTATCTCCTCCTTACCACACATAACTGCACAACAAGGACCCCTTTTCACCTCCCAATGTGGTGGGGTTTCCTTTGGGCTGTTCCGGCTCTTACACAAGCAACCGTATACGTCCCCCTGCTTCCACAAGTGCACAAATAATTTAGAGTCCCAACCTATAATAATTGGGTGCAGTAAATCTGAGACTACTCCAACATCATGAGAACCACTGTCCCAGGCTGTCTTAATGACCACGCTGGATACCGGGTATTCTGTCTCATTATTGTGGGTGCAGCCGATGTGGATCTTCCTTCCAGGAATCAAGTTGACATCAGAAGTGGCCCTCACCAGGGTCACCAAGCTCCTTGAGTCTACGACCCCTGTTACAGATTCCCCATCCACTTCCACGGAACACAGACGTGGCTTCTCGTCGGATGGGTGGTCTATATTGCAAACAGGACACTTGTGGCATGAACACTGTTGTCCCTGGCTACAGTCCATCTGTGCCACTTCACCCTTGGATTTGGGATGCTCCGCACCCTTTTGGGGACCACCCCTTTATGGGACTCCACCCCCTTATGGGCAACCACCCCTTTATGGGACTCCACCCCCTTATGGGCAACCACCCCCTTATGGGCAACCACCCCCTTATGGGCAACCACCCCCTTATGCGGTTTCCATGCAATGTCCTTAGCCCCAGTTCACACCGTTTGCCCTTGTCTCCCTGGGCACCCAGTGTCCATACTGGCCCCTGAAGGGAACGCTCAAACTGGTCCATGGCTGTGACATCGCTACACACCGACAGCTCCTGCTGTCCCTGGACCAGGAACTGGTACAGCTCCTCCACAACGTCCGCAGGGACCATTCCCTCTTTTTGGCTTTTAGCCCCCACTGCTGTCACTGGACCTCCAGGCACATGCTGTTGGTGCTGCTGGCTCTGCAGCAGCTGGTTCAGGAGCTCCTCCATGCTGTAACGAAAAAGAGGCACAGGAGGGGCGCTCCAATGGGTAATACCCGGTGGTCAAAGACAGGGGGGGGGGGTTAGAGAACCACTAACCTTTCCGGGTTGTACCGCCCGTACAACCAGGATCTCCAGCCTGTGGTGTATCACTGCTCACCAAGCAGGGCATTGCAATTCCGGCTGGCCTGGAACCTCAAGTCGCTGGACTCTCGCCACTGCAGCACGGGTCCCCAACGACCGGCTGATTCACCACCAGGTGCTTGAGAGCGCTGTCCCTGTTCATGGACCCGCCGATCCACCGCCAGCTGCTTGAGTGCGCAGACAATTTTCGTGGACCCGCCGATCCACCGCAAACCGCTTCAAAAAATTTTCGTGGACCCGCCGACCCACCGCAAGCAGTCCGTATCCACAGGAATATGTCCTAGGCCGTTGCCCCTAGCAACCAGGCTGCGTTGCCCCTAGCAACCAGACCGCATGCCCGCATTCGAGACACCATATGTAACGTTGCGCCCTGCAACGTGGGGGTTTCACTCGCTTGCAGCTGTGTGAGGTAGCTTCAGCAACACACGTACACAGTCTCTTCATAGAAATTCTGGCAGTTTATTAAAAACACTCAGCATAAACTGCCCTCAAACATAAACAATAAGTCCATAATGGAAGTTTAGCAACTTCCCCACTCTCTGGCTCCTGCCAGCGTACAACTCTAGCCAAGGTTCCTTCCAGCACCCAGGGCCCTCTGCAGACCCCTGTCTGTCTCTCCTCCAGGAGAGATTCGGCCCTACAGCCCTGGCCTGGCCGCACTCACCTCAGACTCAATATCAGAGCCTTGTGATCAGCCTCCATGCAGGCTGAAACACCCAGAGCTCCCGGCTCTGCTCTCACTTGTTTCCCGCACACACACTGGATATCTAGAGCCAGTCTCTCTCTAGACTGCCCTAGACACACTTCACCCAGGTTCAGAGACAGGATTGCTTTAACCCCTGGAGCCACACCCACAGGTGGTAAGGAGTGTGTAATCAGCATCACACACCCTTCCATGGCTCTGCATGTAATGCAATCCTGTGGAACCACAGGTCCCAGCCAGCTTCACATTGCAGAGCACCCACGCTTCTGCAAAACATACCGGCCCTTTGTAATACAGCCGGTTGATACCTCACAATATATATATAGGTTCTTTCCTCTATAGTAGACTGTTGATTTTTCCTTGATGTCCTGATGAAGGAGACAGAGTTCTCTGAAATGCATCGACCTGAATAAAAGCATAAAGAGATGAAATAATCAACATCTGATTTTCTGGTGATAGTGCGGCATACACCCGATATCTCCCCCGATACATCTGAATTCGCTTTCCAGGGCTGCAGCTGCATCTTTTATGTATGTTTAGGAGCTGTGTCTGGCACAACCCTTATAGATGAATGAAATTACCTTTGCTTATTTCTTTCCTTACCTGGTAAGACCCTATTCTGCGCTTCTATCCACAATATTTCCTACGCACACTGTGATGTTCAGGCACAGACTAAGGCGGGCTTTGCACACTGCGACATCGCAGGTGCGATGTCGGTGGGGTCAAATTGAAAATGACGCACTTCCGGCATCGCATGCGACATCGCAGTGTGTAAAGCCTAGATGATACGATTAACGAGCGCAAAAGCGTCGTAATCGTATCATCGGTGCAGCGTCGGCGTAATCCATGATTACGCTGACGCGACGGTCCGATGTTGTTCCTCGCTCCTGCGGCAGCACACATCACTGTGTGTGAAGCCGCAGGAGCGAGGAACATCTCCTACCGGCCTCACTGCGGCTTCCGTAGGATATGCGGAAGGAAAGAGATGGGCAGGATGTTTACATCCTGCTCATCTCCGCCCCTCCTCTCCGATTGGCCGCCTGCCGTGTGACGTCACAGTGACGCCGCATGACCCGCCCCCTTAACAAGGAGGCGGGCCGCCGGCCACAGGGACGTCGCACGGCAGGTGAGTGTGTGTGTGAAGCTGGCGTAGCGATAATTTTCGCTACGCCAGCTATCACCACATATCGCTGCTGCGACGGGGGCGGGCACTATCGCACTCGGCATCGCAGCATCGGGCTGCGATGTCGCAGTGTGCAAAGCCCGCCTAAGTGAGTCGCGTGATGAGCTGTGAAGTTACCTGCGGTCACAAGTGGTGGACCGTGGGAACCTCCAGCTGTGGCGACGGCCAAACTGAGTGAAGTCACCACTGATTGCTGCTCAGTCTCTGCCTGAACCTCACACCAGGCGGTCATGTGCCATGATCACGCGCTGTGACTTTACATGTAGAAGAGCTTGAATCCTCGTGGGACCTCATGTGGATTATGTTGGACCTGCACGGGTGTTTTTGGGATTAATAAAGTGGTAAAAGAGGGTATCCACTACATACACATCATGCACACACGGCTCCGCTACATAGACGTCATGCACACATGGCTATGTTACATACACAGCCCCACTATGTAGATATCATACACACATAGCACTGTCCCGTACACATCGTACACATGCGGCTCTGCTCCATATACGTCGTACACACATTTTCAGCGACTTGTGTTCAAGACCGATCAGGTCCAAACGTTTTTCTTCTAAAGTCGCTCAATAAATCTTCTCCTCACCTGAGGTTATCAATAAAGAATTCAATAAAGCAAAGATTGAAATGAGTGTCTACGGGTCACATACATACGCAACAGGGGTCACATACATACGAAACAGTGGAGTACTACAACTGTCCACTGGCACCACGCCTCATCGAGTGTGTGTGTGCACGCCAATATAGGACTACTCTGAGGAGCTGATCATGTGACCCTGACTCCTCCCCTCCATGTGACATCATCACAGGTCCTGTAAGCACAGAGCAGCCATATATCTAGTGTGCGGCTCTGCAGGTGGAGGTAGGTGCAGGGTATTATATATCTAGTGTGCGGCTCTGCAGGTGGAGGTGGGTGCAGGGTATTATATATCTAGTGTGCGGCTCTGCAGGTGGAGGTAGGTGCAGGGTATTATATATCTAGTGTGCGGCTCTGCAGGAGGAGGTAGGTGCAGGGTATTATATATCTAGTGTGCGGCTCTGCAGGTGGAGGTGGGTGCAGGGTATTATATATCTAGTGTGCGGCTCTGCAGGTGGAGGTAGGTGCAGGGTATTATATATCTAGTGTGCGGCTCTGCAGGTGGAGGTAGGTGCAGGGTATTATATATCTAGTGTGCGGCTCTGCAGGGGGAGGTAGGTGCAGGGTATTATATATCTAGTGTGCGGCTCTGCAGGTGGAGGTAGGTGCAGGGTATTATATATCTAGTGTGCGGCTCTGCAGGTGGAGGTAGGTGCAGGGTATTATATATCTAGTGTGCGGCTCTGCAGGTGGAGGTAGGTGCAGGGTATTATATATCTAGTGTGCGGCTCTGCAGGAGGAGGTAGGTGCAGGGTATTATATATCTAGTGTGCGGCTCTGCAGGTGGAGGTAGGTGCAGGGTATTATATATCTAGTGTGCGGCTCTGCAGGTGGAGGTAGGTGCAGGGTATTATATATCTAGTGTGCGGCTCTGCAGGTGGAGGTAGGTGCAGGGTATTATATATCTAGTGTGCGGCTCTGCAGGAGGAGGTAGGTGCAGGGTATTATATATCTAGTGTGCGGCTCTGCAGGTGGAGGTAGGTGCAGGGTATTATATATCTAGTGTGCGGCTCTGCAGGTGGAGGTAGGTGCAGGGTATTATATATCCAGTGTGCGGCTCTGCAGGTGGAGGTAGGTGCAGGGTATTATATATCTAGTGTGCGGCTCTGCAGGTGGAGGTAGGTGCAGGGTATTATATATCTAGTGTGCGGCTCTGCAGGTGGAGGTAGGTGCAGGGTATTATATATCTAGTGTGCGGCTCTGCAGGTGGAGGTAGGTGCAGGGTATTATATATCTAGTGTGCGGCTCTGCAGGTGGAGGTAGGTGCAGGGTATTATATATCTAGTGTGCGGCTCTGCAGGTGGAGGTAGGTGCAGGGTATTATATATCTAGTGTGCGGCTCTGCAGGTGGAGGTAGGTGCAGGGTATTATATATCTAGTGTGCGGCTCTGCAGGTGGAGGTAGGTGCAGGTTATTATATATCTAGTGTGCGGCTCTGCAGGTGGAGGTAGGTGCAGGGTATTATATATCTAGTGTGCGGCTCTGCAGGTGGAGGTAGGTGCAGGGTATTATATATCTAGTGTGCGGCTCTGCAGGTGGAGGTAGGTGCAGGTTATTATATATCTAGTGTGCGGCTCTGCAGGTGGAGGTAGGTGCAGGGTATTATATATCTAGTGTGCGGCTCTGCAGGTGGAGGTAGGTGCAGGGTATTATATATCTGTGTGCGGCTCTGCAGGTGGAGGTAGGTGCAGGGTATTATATATCTAGTGTGCGGCTCTGCAGGATCAGGTAGGTGCAGGGTATTATATATCTAGTGTGCGGCTCTGCAGGTGGAGGTAGGTGCAGGGTATTATATATCTAGTGTGCGGCTCTGCAGGTGGAGGTAGGTGCAGGGTATTATATATCTAGCGTGCGGCTCTGCAGGTGGAGGTAGGTGCAGGGTATTATATATCTAGCGTGCGGCTCTGCAGGTGGAGGTAGGTGCAGGGTATTATATATCTAGTGTGCGGCTCTGCAGGTGGAGGTAGGTGCAGGGTATTATATATCTAGTGTGCGGCTCTGCAGGTGGAGGTAGGTGCAGGGTATTATATATCTGGTGTGCGGCTCTGCAGGTGGAGGTAGGTGCAGGGTATTATATATCTAGTGTGCGGCTCTGCAGGTGGAGGTAGGTGCAGGGTATTATATATCTAGTGTGCGGCTCTGCAGGTGGAGGTAGGTGCAGGGTATTATATATCTAGTGTGCGGCTCTGCAGGTGGAGGTAGGTGCAGGGTATTATATATCTAGTGTGCGGCTCTGCAGGAGGAGGTAGGTGCGGGGTATTATATATCTAGTGTGCGGCTCTGCAGGTGGAGGTAGGTGCGGGGTATTATATATCTAGTGTGCGGCTCTGCAGGTGGAGGTAGGTGCGGGGTATTATATATCTAGTGTGCGGCTCTGCAGGTGGAGGTAGGTGCGGGGTATTATATATCTAGTGTGCGGCTCTGCAGGTGGAGGTAGGTGCGGGGTATTATATATCTAGTGTGCGGCTCTGCAGGTGGAGGTAGGTGCAGGTTATTATATATCTAGTGTGCGGCTCTGCAGGTGGAGGTAGGTGCAGGGTATTATATATCTAGTGTGCGGCTCTGCAGGTGGAGGTAGGTGCAGGGTATTATATATCTAGTGTGCGGCTCTGCAGGTGGAGGTAGGTGCAGGGTATCATATATCTAGTGTGCGGCTCTGCAGGTGGAGGTAGGTGCAGGGTATTATATATCTAGTGTGCGGCTCTGCAGGTGGAGGTAGGCGCAGGGTATTATATATCTAGTGTGCGGCTCTGCAGGTGGAGGTAGGTGCAGGGTATTATATATCTAGTGTGCGGCTCTGCAGGTGGAGGTAGGTGCAGGGTATTATATATCTGTGTGCGGCTCTGCAGGTGGAGGTAGGTGCAGGGTATTATATATCTAGTGTGCGGCTCTGCAGGTGGAGGTAGGTGCAGGGTATTATATATCTAGTGTGCGGCTCTGCAGGTGGAGGTAGGTGCAGGTTATTATATATCTAGTGTGCGGCTCTGCAGGTGGAGGTAGGTGCAGGGTATTATATATCTAGTGTGCGGCTCTGCAGGAGGAGGTAGGTGCAGGGTATTATATATCTAGTGTGCGGCTCTGCAGGTGGAGGTAGGTGCAGGGTATTATATATCTAGTGTGCGGCTCTGCAGGTGGAGGTAGGTGCAGGGTATTATATATCTAGTGTGCGGCTCTGCAGGTGGAGGTAGGTGCAGGGTATTATATATCTAGTGTGCGGCTCTGCAGGTGGAGGTAGGTGCAGGTATTATATATCTAGTGTGCGGCTCTGCAGGAGGAGGTAGGTGCAGGGTATTATATATCTAGTGTGCGGCTCTGCAGGTGGAGGTAGGTGCAGGGTATTATATATCTAGTGTGCGGCTCTGCAGGTGGAGGTAGGTGCAGGGTGTTATATATCTAGTGTGCGGCTCTGCAGGTGGAGGTAGGTGCAGGGTATTATATATCTAGTGTGCGGCTCTGCAGGTGGAGGTAGGTGCAGGGTATTATATATCTAGTGTGCGGCTCTGCAGGTGGAGGTAGGTGCAGGGTATTATATATCTAGTGTGCGGCTCTGCAGGTGGAGGTAGGTGCAGGGTATTATATATCTGTGTGCGGCTCTGCAGGTGGAGGTAGGTGCAGGGTATTATATATCTAGTGTGCGGCTCTGCAGGAGGAGGTAGGTGCAGGGTATTATATATCTAGTGTGCGGCTCTGCAGGTGGAGGTAGGTGCAGGGTATTATATATCTAGTGTGCGGCTCTGCAGGTGGAGGTAGGTGCAGGGTATTATATATCTAGTGTGCGGCTCTGCAGGTGGAGGTAGGTGCAGGGTATTATATATCTAGTGTGCGGCTCTGCAGGTGGAGGTAGGTGCAGGGTATTATATATCTAGTGTGCGGCTCTGCAGGTGGAGGTAGGTGCAGGTATTATATATCTAGTGTGCGGCTCTGCAGGAGGAGGTAGGTGCAGGGTATTATATATCTAGTGTGCGGCTCTGCAGGAGGAGGTAGGTGCAGGGTATTATATATCTAGTGTGCGGCTCTGCAGGAGGAGGTAGGTGCAGGGTATTATATATCTAGTGTGCGGCTCTGCAGGTGGAGGTAGGTGCAGGGTATTATATATCTAGTGTGAGGCTCTGCAGGTGGAGGTAGGTGCAGGGTATTATATATCTAGTGTGCGGCTCTGCAGGTGGAGGTAGGTGCAGGGTATTATATATCTAGTGTGCGGCTCTGCAGGTGGAGGTAGGTGCAGGGTATTATATATCTAGTGTGCGGCTCTGCAGGTGGAGGTAGGTGCAGGGTATTATATATCTAGTGTGCGGCTCTGCAGGTGGAGGTGTGTGGAGATTCCCCATTACTGGGGCAGGCGGCATTAACCCCTTCAGCTCTGAGACTTTCTTGGTGTTTTTCTCACGCTGATTTCTATGAATCGTGAGGTTTTTGTTCCTTTTCCTCTGATAGATACAAACGCCCCAACTATGAGAGGCCGGAAGTGAGGAAACCCGTCTGCCCTCAGTCCTCAGCCCCTTTCTGCCCTCGGCCTCTTTCTGCCCTCAGTCCTCGGCCCCTTTCTGCCTCACACAGTATAATGTTTCCCCAGAATGTTCTCATTATATGTTTCCCCTTATTATCTCCAGTAATTGTATTATTACAGCGGATTCTTTCTGATGTTACATCGTCATCTTCTCCCCATTCAGGTCCCTACAATATCGGATCCTCTCAGTGGAGATCTTCTATAGAAGAGAATTCTCCTGATTGCCCCGTGAAGGATGGATATGGACAGGGACAAGATGGCGGAGAGGATATTACACCTCACCCTAGAGATCCTCTTCCGGCTTACTGGAGAGGTGAGAGATTCTGATGACGTCGCATTACATCATTCTTATCTATGGGAATAACAGATGGACAGAACTGGAGAGGTGAGGACTCTGGAAATGTCTGGAGTGAGATTTATTACTGTGTCTCTCCATAACCAGGATTACACAGTAGTGAAGAAGACCTCTAGTGAGCGCTGTCAGGCCCCTGTGTCTGAGGGATGGGGAAGACCCCTGAGCCCAATCACTTGGCCTCCACCTCACCCCCCGATACATGAGGACATCAATGACCAGAAGATCCTAGAACTCACCTACAAGATGATTGAGCTGCTGACTGGAGAGGTGACACTGCTGGGAATGCTGGGACATTATACAGTAACGCTATGAAGGGATCGGGGGTGACGGTATCATTGTATGTGTCAGGTTCCTATAAGGTGTCAGGACGTCACCGTCTATTTCTCCATGGAGGAGTGGGAGTATTTAGAAGGACACAAAGATCTGTACAAGGACGTCATGATGGAGGTTCCCCAGCCCCTCACATCACCAGGTAATAGACAGGACTAAATACACACGGCCTATAATTATCTGTATGTAAGGAATGAATTCAGTCCCTGTATGTGTCTCCTCCAGCTCTATCCAGTAAGAGGACAACACCAGAGAGATGTCCCTGTCCTCTTCTCCCACAGGACTGTAAACAAGAAGACCCCGATGTTCCTCAGGATCATCAGGTAGTTGTAGAGAAGGTGCCATGAAATCTCCCTATGATGTGTAGACGGCTGTGAAGTTCTTGTGCTCAGTCTTGTTTTATCCTCCAGTATTATATGTGTTATACTTGTGTAATGAGAGCGGTGGAGATGGCAGGATTAGAGCTGATCATAGATGGGACTTCTCCATCTGTCTGTGACTTTTACAATATTTGTTTCAGTGTGAAGATCTGCCCCATATTAATACTACAGAGACATATGTGAGGGATGATGAGTGGAGTAAAGAGGAGATTCCTACAGATAACCGCCCAGGTGAGTAGTGACCACTAAATGCAGAGAAGTCACAGATTCTTCTCAGTCACCGGCTGTGGCTGCTTTATCAGGGTTGTAGTCCGGCCATATCAAATGGTCACCATTCTGCTGCTAGACCACCACATGCTCCTCCACCCAAAACTGTCCCCTTTATTTTGGGCATTGGACGCCCTTCTGTTGGAGTGAGATCTGTATCAGCCAGATCTTACAGGTAGGATCCATCCTATCCCCTGAAATTAGAAAACATTGACCCTTAGCTGCCCAGATCTCTAATCTGTAAAGCAAAATGACAGCGTACGTAGAATGTGCAGACAATTCAGAAAATCATGGGAAGAAGAATCTAATCTGTATGGAGGACCCCTAAGAGAAAGCGGAGGGTAATGATGCTGGTGACGTCCTAGATTCTTAGTTTGGTGCCGTGTTCACCAGGTGAATAAAGATTGATTGCTGTCAGTGGGAGAAACAAAATAATAATCTTGTAGTTGATGAAGAGACCTCAGTAGTCTGGAAAGCTTGCTCTGTAACATCATTTATTTTATTTTTGTTCTCCATTAATAAGTATCATAACTACAAGATTCTTATTGTTTCTCCACTGAGAGCAATGACTCCATCTTTTATAACTACAAGATTCACTGGCGGACATACAACGATGCAGCTGCACAGGGGCCCTGAGCAGGAAAGGGCCCCAGGGCCTGAAAACATATGGAGATTTCCTTTGCTGGTGGCAGCTGCAATACTAGCAGGAGAAGCAGGGCCAGAACAGCTGAACGCATATGATTCTGCTGAGCTGACACAGGCCCCTTCCCTCACCTGTTAGAGGCCTGCAGGAGGCAGGGGGGAGGATTCATCACCTCTGCGAAAGCTGAGTATTTTTCTGTATACATCCTCGTATTCACCTATATGTTCATATTATTTCAGCTCTATTACAAGTCTGAGAAATGCCGATGTGGTGAAGTCACATGTGCACATATAGGTGAATACATACAAAGAAGACTCCTACTCTCTTTTTTTAATGGCGTGTGCATGTAATGTAGTGTGTGTATTTATATACTCACCTACCGCCGCTCTTCTACTTTCCTGAGTGATGTCACCGCTCTCTACTATCTCGGGTCACACTACACTCTGAGCCAGAGGTCTTTTACAATTAAAGCCCATTGAGCTTCTTTCTGTTGCTCCATAGACCTACGTTGTAAGTCACTTTTGGGTCCTGCAGAGCACAGTGTGACCTGGAGATACTGGAATGTGGTGACGTCACTGAGAAGAGGCACAGAACAGCGCTGGATACCAGAGAGAGCGGCGGTAGCGTCACTGAGAAGAGGAACAGAACAGCGCTGGACACCAGAGAGAGCGGCGGTAGCGTCACTGAGAAGAGGAACAGAACAGCGCTGGACACCAGAGAGAGCGGCGGTAGGTGAGTGTATTCTCACACTACATGCATAAACACAGATTCCATCAGTAAGCAAGTTAGTGGAGGCTTCTTTAATGATGTCTATGGTGCGGCTTTTTTTTGTTGTATTTCCTGGAGGTAATTGGGAGGTCCATTGGTCAGCAAGTTTAACATCCAACGCAGTTCTCCCTCCGGCCAGCAGGGGGAGCTCTGAACCTGGGATTCCAGGGAGGATCCCCTTAAGTCTGATCTGAGGGAGGAAGTAGTGGTCAGTCTGTAGAGAGCAGTAGAAGTGAACAGACGCAGAGTGAGCTGTCCTGTGAATCTGGGGCCTAGAGCTAGAGTAGCTTGGCCCAGAGAATCAGGAGTAGCTGAGAGGCAGCGGAGAGACTCGGACATCGGAGTCTGTGGCCACCAGGGCTTAAACATACTCCCTGGTAGCCGAATCCGAAGGGCAGGAGAGCTGCAAGCACCTGACCCAAAAACATCCCAAAAGCACAGCTGCAGCATCAAGGCCCGGTGTGGACTCCAGCAGAGAAGCACGAGAGAGAGGGCCTGCGCAGCCTGCTACAGAGGGAAAGGGACGTACCATCAGTCCAGCAGCAAGAGGGCCATTGCTGGATTCAGAGAGGCAGGGTCCTATCATAACAAAGAAAAGCACAGGAGTAGGCCTCATACTCAGCTGGCCAGAAAGATCTCCCCAAGTACTTCCAGGCCGACCGGATCCCCATCACCACCTGTAACGGTCTCCCAGGACTGGACTGTTTCCAAAGTAAAGAGGAAAAGGTAAAGAGACTGTTGTTTGTGCCTGGTTCTTTCATTGCCTGTCGGCCCTGCACCGTGTTAGCCACATAACCCCATAGACTTCCACGAGCACTAACAGTGTCCCCGGGGCTCCGCTCCACCTGTGGGGAGCCGTACCACCATTGCTGCTATAACATCACCCCGGAGGCCTCACACAGCAGCGGCGGCTTAATAGCCGCAGACCACAGGTGGCGTCACGAACACCAACTTTATTCACCAAGCCGGATATTTTACTGACACCCACCAGGGCCACGGAGCCGGGCCCAGCCACCACTGACTACCACCGGACTAGTCCGGCCCGGCACCGGGTGTCCCATAGCCCTGGGGTGGGCGAGTCATACCCACCTGTCATATAGAGCGCTGCTTAAAAGGATCCTTCCAGCGGATATATGTTGTCCGTGGATCGAGCAGCGTGTATCAGACATCACATCTATATGACTAGTATTTGATGCGGCTCAGTCCCAGACATCTATTAAAGTGTTCTTTCTCCTCTGAATCTCCACAGCACTTTAGGGGCACATATACCTGGCTGTGATCGTACAGCCACTGCCTGGTACAGGCTGTCCACGGCTCATGGGTCTCAGCTGTCAGGGGCACATATACCTGGCTGTGATCGTACAGCCACTGCCTGGTAGAAGCTGTCCACGACTCATGGGTCTCAGTTGTCAGGGTCACATATACCTGGCTGTGATCGTACAGCCACTGCTTGGTACAGGCTGCCGATGGCTCATGGGTCTCAGCTGTCAGGGGAAAAGCAATACTGCCGCAACGGCAAAACAGTGAAGCCCAAATCCTGATTGGAATATCAGTTAAAGCAAGGATTAAAATTTAACTTTTAATATCACACATCTAAAATCATGATATAACAAAAGTGCAGTGCAGTGCAGTGCATGAATAAATAACAATAAATAGATAGATCTCACCCAGTTTTTCTCCTGAGGGGATCACACACCACCGGAAAAATCCAAGGCAGAAGCGGGCCAAATTTGAACATGAGGGGGAGGGGACCAGTATCAAAAATTCCTTACCCCTGTCGTGCCCCTGCAAAGAAAGCTTCTGCCCTTACAAGGGCAGCACCCAAGTCAGGAATTCTAACCCAATAAATATGCACACCCTCCCAACGCGTTTCCCTCTCCGTGTAATAGGAGAGTTCATCAGGGGAGAAAAAATGAAAGTAAAGCCTGCAATGGCAGGTCAATCCCACACAAAGCACGTTGGTGGTACAATTGTGTGTTTGCTAATGGCCAGTGGGACCATCTCCCCTGATGAACTCTCCTATTACACGGAGAGGGAAAGGCGTTGGGAGGGTGTGCATATTTATTGGGTTAGCATTCCTGACTTGGGTGCTGCCCTTCTAAGGGCAGAAGCTTTCTTTGCAGGGGCACGACAGGGGTAAGGAATTTTTGATACTGGTCTGTGACACCCTGGCAAAGCCAGGTTGTCACAGAAATAGTTAATCCTCCTTGGTAATCTGATCTCACACCGGTGCAGCAGGACAAACCACATCCCCCAGGGTAAGAGAAAAGCAGAGGGGAGGGGCTGGAGCAGAGTGTTTGGAGAGACAGACAGAAGAGGAGTCTGGAGTTGTAGCTCCCTGGCTGAGAGTGAAGCGTGCTCCGAGAGGGCCGGGACAGGCTGCAGTGAGGAAGGGGCCAGAGGTAGCCGGAGCAGGGTAGTGGCCCGACGGTACCTAGGGTGACCCGGATCACTGCAGCGAGTGGATTCCCCGTTCCCGGCTGAGGAGAAAGAGGAAGAGAGTGGAGAGAAAGGCACCTGGCTGCAGGGAAAGAACAGGAGCTGCTGCACCGTGTGTGGGACACTAACACCCCCGTACCAAAGGCTGCGGACACCGGCAATTCCTAGTTTACCAGTGACTCTGTGTGAACTACTTGTGAGTACGCCCGTGCCCTCAGGCACCGCACCGCAGCACTGCGCCCTGCTCCCTGCTTATCCCCGAACGGGCCCCGGGACCAACTGCCCCTACCCACGGAGGGGTTAACATCCTAAGCTGCATCCCAACACCGTTCCCGGGAGTCCCGCACCTTCATCCCAGCGGTGGTGTCCACAATCACCACAACCGTGGGTGGCGTCACGGACAATCTCCCTTAACAAACCCCCTTTTACTGTGGAGCCTGGGATCACAGACCGGGTCACGCCACCGTGATACCCACAGAAGTGACCTCGTGGCCCGGATCTGAGTACCCCCTGGTCCCCGGGCGACACAGGTCCCCTCCCCCTCATGTCCAAATTTGGCCCGCTTCTGCCTTGGATTTTTCCAGTGGTGTGTGATCCCCTCAGGAGAAAAACTGTGTGGGATCTATCTAATTATTGTTATTTATGCATGCACTGCACTGCACTTTTGTTATATCATGATTTTAGATGTGTGATATTAAAAGTTAAATTTTAATCCTTGCTTTAACTGACTGGTCTCAGCTGTCAGGGTCACACATACCTGGCTGTGATCATAGAACCACTGCCTGGTACAGCCTGGCACGGCTCATGGGTCTCATCTGTCAGGATCACACATACCTGGCTGTGATCATACAACCACTGCCTGGTACAGCCTGCCACGGCTCATGGGTCTCAGCTATCAGGGTCACACATACCTGGCTGTGATCATAGAACCACTGCCTGGTACAGCCTGCCACGGCTCATGGGTCTCATCTGTCAGGATCACACATACCTGGCTGTGATCATACAGCCACTGCCTGGTACAGGCTGCTCACGGCTCATGGGTCTCAGCTATCAGGGTCACACATACCTGGCTGTGATCATACATCCACTGCCTGGTACAGCCTGCCACGGCTCATGGGTCTCAGCTGTCAGGGTCACATATACCTGGCTGTGATCATACAGCCACTGCCTGGTAGAGGCTGCCCATGGCTCATGGGTCTCAGCTTTTGGGTTCCCTATAAAGGAGTTGTGTGAAATAATACATGTACGTTAAAGAAATTGTCTCACAAAAGGATATTATGGGGGTTCAACTTTGTAAAACGAACAAAATAAATTATTCTCACCTGCAGTCACCCTCCTGGATCCAGCGCAGGCCGTCCTGTGGTCTGTGCCAGCATTAATTATGTTACCGTTCTACCAGACACAGGACCGCTGCAGCTTGTGATTGGCTGCAGCGGTTAGGTAACATGAACTGCAGGCATCACAAGCTGCAGCAGTCCCGCGTCCCGTAAAATGGTGAGATAATGCTAACGAAGACCACAGGACGACCTGCGCTGGATCCAGGAGGGTGACTGCAGGGGAACACAATTTATTTTATTTTTACAGAATCTGGCCTCCAGGTAATGACCTTGTGTCTGGACTATCCCTTTAATAAACTATAAATCCTCATCTTTCTTGCACCTGACAGCTCTAGTGTTCCATTCCCTGATGCTTCTGTTTACAATGGCTGCAGACATCACAGCTCAGGTGCCTAATGTGACCGCTGCAGACAATCACTGGCTTCAGAGTTTTGAGCCATATACCACTGACAAGCTGCAAAACACATATACGGCTGTGCCATCTCCAATGTAACTAGACGCATTGGAGACAGCGCTGAAGCTGCAGCAGATAGGAGGACGGCAGGACTGTGCCGTGTTATATCCAGATGGTGAATATGGAGCTTATTTATTGTTTAGATTTGGTAGTTTTGTCCTAAACTAGTAATAAACGCTACAATCTATATGTTTACATAATTTCGTTACCGTATGGGGGGGGCAAAAAGATTTCTTGCACAGGGGCCCCCTGCAGTCTGTGTCCGCCCCTGACAAGATTCTTATTGTTTCTCCACTGAGAGCAATGAATCCATCCTCCTAGAATCTCGGCATCTTATTGATGGATCTTCCTTCTCTCTTTTCTGATGAATGTGCTGATAGGGGCGTTTATATCCAAAGTTGGGCACAGGGTAACTGTAACATATGAGGGGGGTTAGGATTATCCAACAGTGGGTACATGGAGGCCAGGCAGCGCACCCACAGGCTTTCTAAAATTTAACTTCTTCATCCCCGGGCAATTTTTATTTTTTATTTTTCAGTCAATATAGACATATAAGGGATTATTTTTTGCAGGATGAGTTGTACTTTTGAATTACACTATTCATTTTATCATATAGTGTACTGTAAAATGGTAGAATAATTCCAACTGCAGTAAAATTGCAAAAAGTTAGGGGAATTACACAATGTTTTTTATTTACCATGTTGACTATATGTTCACATGTTTAGCCTCTGATGGTGAAGAAAGGCTTGTGCTGGGAGGAAGCTGCCAGATGTAACGCCACGGAGACTTGGTACTGTGATAGTTGACTCCAGGGGTTGGCGATTGGATTATCACAGTCACGATGTGGTCGTGTGCAGACTAGACAGCTGGTGTAGGCAGGTGCAGTGGATAGCGCTAATAAAACAGGTACAGTAGATACATCAGGCACAGCTGGTATAGATAGATGTAGCAACTACAGTGGGCACAGTGTATACTAGGAAACAGACACGTGTTATCACACATAGCATGAGACTTAGGAAACAGAACAGGAACGGACAACTAGCAACATACCTCTAATGATAGACCACGTTGCCCAGGCACCTCCCATAGGGGGAGGATGTCTTAAATATCTAGTGCCTCTCAGCCGTAGGTTGTGAGGCACTTCCAGGTAAGGGCACTTTGGCCCTTTAAGAATATATAAGCGGGCCCTAAGCACACTCCCAGGAGACCTGAATCGGGGAAAGGCTGCAGTTCACTGCGGGGACACCAGTAACAGCTATTTTATGAATTATACAAATTTAAGGATATAATTTATATATGTTGTTGTAAATAATTTCAATTCTTGGCAGATACCTGTACCAGGAAAACAGAGGCACAAATTACATCTTCAAATTTAAAATCAGATGACCTTGACAGCACACAAGATATAACTGAAGTGAATGCCACTATTCAAGATATACCATCATCCCTTCACCGCAAAGATCTATCATGTGATTCTTTTAAACAAGTCCTATATTCTGAATCATTACAGACTATTAAGAAAAATAAATGTCACAAAAGCAGCATTAAAAATCAAAGTGCTGTTACAGCAAAGAAGCCATTTTCAACTTCAGAATATCAAAAAAATATTACAAAAATTCACATAGGGGAGAATTTTTTTTTTCCAGAATCTGTTAGTTACCAGAGAACTCACACAGGGGAGAAGCCATTTTCGTGTTCAGAATGTAGTAAATGTTTTAACCGAAAATCATATCTTGTTACACATCAGAGAATTCACACAGGTGGGAAACTTTATTCATGTTCCGAATGTGGGAAATGTTTTAACTGGAAAATAAATTTTGTTACACATCACAGAATTCACACAGGTGACAAACCTTTTTCATGTTCAGAATGTGGGAGATTTTTTAACCGAAAATTACATCTTATTTCACATCAGAGAACTCACACAGGTGAGAAACCTTTTTCATGTTCAGAATGTGGGAAATGTTTTAACTGTAAAACAAATCTTGTTAAGCATCAGAGAACTCACACGAGTGAGAAGCCATATTCATGTCCAGAATGTGGGAAATGTTTTACCCAAAATTCAAGTCTTGTTACACATCGGAGAACTCATACAGGGGAGAAGCCTTTTTCATGTTTAGAATGTGGGAAATGTTTTGCACACAAATCAACTCTTGTTACACACCAGAGAACTCACACAAGGTAGAAGCCTTTTTCATGTTCAGAATGTGGGAGATTTGTTAACCGAAAAGTACATCTTATTTCACATCAGAGAATTCACACAGGGGAGAAGCCTTTTTCATGTTCAGAATGTGGGAGATGTTTTAACACCAAAGAATTCACACAGGGGAGAAACCCTTGACATGTTTATAATGAGGGAAATATTTTGCACACAAATTGGTTATTTTTGCACATCACAAAACTCACAAAGGTTAAAGCCATTATCATACCTAGAAGGTGAGAAATGTTTTACTTGAAAATTATAATTTGTGGCCCACTAAGAAAAATTTACATTGGCCACGCGAAGCCTTTTGGAAGTAGTGTTAATTAAACCATTTAATGCAAATTTTTTTTTACCTCCCTACTATCTCTTTTCTTGTGTAGGTGGAGGAGGTGGGGTGAAGTGATTCTCTCTGTTCTTTTATTGGATATTTCTATTAGATCCTTAGAAACCCATATCCCTTATTTAAGCCTTGCGAATTGGAAAGAGAGTGGCATTTCTAAATTGGCGGCTATTTATAGAGATTCTCAGTTAATGCCTTTTTTGTAGATGGTTGAGAAAATTTGATCACATTGAAACTGTCTTTATCAATATCTCCAAGTGAGACATCTCATTAGTACAGGATCTGACATTGGGTATTATTATTATTATTATTTATTTATTATTATAGCGCCATTTATTCCATGGCGCTTTACAAGTGAAAGAGAATATACGTACAACAATCACTAACAGTACAAAACAGACTGGTATAGGAGGAGAGAAGACCCTGCCCGCAAGGGCTCACAGTCTACAGGGAATGGGTGATGGTACAATACGTGAGGACAGAGCTAGTTGCGCAGTGGTGTACTGGACTGAGGGTTATTGTAGGTTGTAGGCTTGTTGAAAGAGATGGGTCATGAGGCTCCTCTTGAAGCTTTCCACAGTAGGGAAGAGTCTGATATGCTGAGGTAGAGCGTTCCAGAGTATGGGGGAGGCATGGGAGAAATCTTGTATGCGATTGTGGGAAGAGGAGATAAGAGAGGAGTGGAGAAGGAGATCTTGTGAGGATCTGAGGTTGCGTGCTGGTAGGTACCGGGAGACTAGGTCACAGATGTAAGGAGGAGACAGGTTGTGGATGGCTTTGTATGTCATGGTTAATGTTTTGAACTGGAGTCGTTGGGCGATGGCAAGCCAGTGAAGGGATTGGCAGAGTGGTGAGGCTGGGGAGTAGCGAGGGGAGAGGTGGATTAAGCGGGCCGCGGAGTTTAGGATAGATTGGAGGGGTGCAACAGTGTTGGAAGGGAGGCCAAAGAGCAGGAGGTTGCAGTAGTCGAGGCGGGAGATGATGAGGGCATGCACTAATGTTTTTGCTGATTCTTGGTTAATTCATCTCCTCTCTCTCTACATAGACTTTTTCAAAAAGGGGAATATTATATTAAAGGGGTCTCAATTTTATATAGTTTTTTTTTAAACTCCCCGTTACAAAATCTGAAGTTGTCATACATGGTAAAATGGGAGCAATAGGTATCTTTTACATTCTTCCCTCAACAATGGTGGGCGCTTCGGAATGCATTTATAGGTCCTCACTCAGCTTGTATAAATCACCTAAAACAAATAAAAAAAAAATCATACAGGGCGGTATCTGTTTCCAGGCAAATTGGCTCACATGTTCCCTGATTATTCCCCTTTCTGTTGGACAGCCTGTCTTCAGAAAGGCACGCTGGGGCATGTATGGTGGTCCTGTCCTAAAGTTATGGTATTTTGGGAGCAGGTGTTTGATCTAGTTTTATCTGTAACTGGTCTTCGTGTAATTATGGATGATCCACTGGTAATCCTGAATATAGGACTCGATAACTTCCCTGAAAATGTGAAAACTGTTATTGCTGATATACTTACCTCGGCCAGACGATGTCAGGCTATAAAGTTGAAACTCCCTTCAGTTCCCTCAGTTGAGGAGCTTGTCATTAAAATTAATACTCATTTTCATTATGAATTTACACTTACCCATAATACAGAGAAGAGAAAACAAATTCAGAGAAATTGGGGCATTTCCTTCACATGCTATTTGTCCTATGAGGTTATATTATTTATGTATTTGTATTATTGATTCCTATGTATAGAATTGATTGGATTGATGTTCTTCCCCTCCCCCCCTCCTATTTTTTATTTCATTAATTTTATTTATTTTTTTCCCTTATTTTGATTTGTGGTAGTTGTTAATATTATCTTAATATTACACCAATTGTGATATGTATTGTATATGTATTGTTATGTAAAAAAAATAAAATATATATTGTAAAAAAAAAAAAATGGAAAGCACGTTAGAAGTTACATTTCAATAATAATATATACAGTTACTAATAGACGTCTGTTTTCTACAAATCAAATAAAAAAAGTCATATTCCATGTGCATCAAATATTTCTCATTGTTATATATTTATTTAGTGACTATATGGACAAGAGTATTGCAACCCTCCCCCAAAAATACTCAACATTCCCCTCCCTCTTCTTCCTAACGCCCAATCTCAGCGATCTGCCATTCATTACAGTTAGGGACACTTTGCACACTACGACATCGCAAGCCGATGCTAGCGATGCCGAGCGGGATAGTCCCCGCCCCTGTCGCAGCTGCGATATCTTGTGATTACTGGCGTAGCAAACATTATCGCTACGGCAGCTTCACATGCACTCACCTGCCCTGCGACGTTGCTCTGGCCGGCGACCCGCCTCCTTACTAAGGGGGCGGTTCGTGCGGCGTCATAGTGACGTCACACGGCAGGCAGCCAATAGAAGCGGAGGGGCGGAGATGAGCGGGACGTAAACATCCCGCCCACCTCCGTCCTTCCGCATTGCCAGCCGGGACGCAGGTAGGAGATGTTCCACGCTCCAGAGGCTTCATACACAGCGATGTGTGCTGCCTGCTTGAACGAGGAACAAAATCGTACCGTCGCAGCAGCGGCATTATGGAAATGGCGGACCCTACACCGATCATATGATAACGACGCTTTTGTGCTCGTTAATCGTATGTAAAAGGCTTTACACACTACGATGTCGGGAGCGACGCCGGATGTGCGTCACTTTCGATTTGACCCCACCGACATCGCACCTGCGATATTGTAGTGTGCAAAGCCCACCTTACTTTCAGCGCACAATCTCGATGTCTGAACAATGTCTGTAACTTCTCTATACTACAATAATAAACATGTTCATATTACAAATTACTATTTACATCGACCTGTTCCCTCATTATGGCATTAAATATCTTGGATACAATACTATTATTACTGCAATTTGTCACTGACTTTGTTAATCACGTTTTGCCGGAGTCGTCTGAACCCATCTAAATGTTATCAATTTATGTGTAAGAAACAATAAACATCCTTCCGCAGTTTTCCCGCTTGTGTCCAGTGTCAGTTCTTCTATATTCCCTTATATAAAACCTTGGTGTCTCCGACCAAACCTGCTGATTAGGATTTTACAATTGTAATAACTTTACTTTAATAAAGTATTTATACTCCGCAGCCTGTGTATAAGATCCGCAGCTTCCGCTCAGCACTTCCCACCTTTGTCCTCTGTACGTATGCCGACCTTGTGGACAAACAGAGGGGTCCTATATACGCTAGGGATGATTTATAGTTCTGACAGTCTACAATGTCCACTAGGGATATAGATCTGACCCCTTCAAGGATCCTTGTCCATTGATCATCAGTAATGGCCCAATGTCCCTTTCCCATTTACACATTGTATAAAGTCCAGAAATCTCACCAGACTTTCTCCGTGAATTAGATATTGTGCTCAGTCCATAGTAATACACGGCACACACTTTGTCTTTGCTTTGCAAGTAAAAGAATTATATAGGAGAAATCATACATTTTAAAACCATCAATTCCTACGTTTTGGCTCGAGGAGCCGTGTTCACGAGGTCGCTAGGAAAAGAAATATAAATAGCGTCTAAATACATATTTACAGATATATACAATAAATACAGTATATTCTTAGGATAAACATCTTTCTTTGGATGAGTATTTTTCAAACTTATGAGAATAATCTCACAATCTGGAAACGTAATATACATTGAATATAGTGCTTAGTATAAATAATATCAGATGTACATATGGCAGTATAACAGGCTATCAAATTTTGCACATGAAACTTTTGAATTGGTCTTGATGTAAAGGACACGTGTGTCCAGCAAAGGGAGTTTATTATGGCCAGTCATCTTCATATGTACTGGCAGGATGCGGAGCATTTTATTTAATATTGACTTCCCTGAAGATCTATTGAAACGCGTCGGAAATTCTTCATACTATTTGCACCGTAGGACAAACCAATGAAGGATGCTATGTGTACTGAGAATCATGAGCTCCCAGGTTTGCTATATGGAGAAGCCCATCTGAAGTGGTGAGACCTTTCCTTTTGGCAGGATCCATCTAGATGAAGGGTGGCTTCCTAGGCTATAATAATTGATTAAGGTCTGCCTTCTATCACTATCTCCCTAACCTACCTCCATATTTGAGGTGACTCCTCTGGAGGTGTGGGGTTTTGATTAATGTGTGACCATTTGGTCATTTTTGTGTGAGTTATGTGCCCTACGCATTGGTGCTGGTACCTATGTGGTTATTGACCAGGCACCATTTGTGTTTACTTTTAAATCACGTATATTAGTGACCCTGTTCACTTTTAAGATGGTCTTAATAAATGTTAAGTTTTAATATTTTGTTTCTCCTATAAGATTTTTGTGATTAACCCTTCTGTGTGAAACACATGAAACTGTTAGTAATATTAGTAAAAATACATACAAGTTGCATTAGGTTTAAATAGGTTAGGAAGGAGGATGAGGGTAGAGGAAAAGGTAGTGATGATAGCCTATGTAAGGCAGTTATGTACTACCTGTTAATGCTGATCTCCTGGAAATGTGAGGGGTTTTTGGTAATGAGGGTCCCTGAAATGTTAAATGAAAGCAAAGTCAGGAAATGTAAGTTATCTCATATAAGTAGGAAGGGAGAAAAGGATATAGTATATGAATAAATGTAGATTGCCTTTGTGTGATGAGCACACCCATATATGTGCTATCCTGGATGTAGCCCTGTTATGGCCTGAGTGCGTGGGCTTTAAATAGCCCCGACGCCTGCGCACTGGCCGTCTCGTGTATTACAGGGTTATGACGTGTCTCTGTAACATGGGAAGATGGCGCCTGCACACTAGAGAGCACCTGGGTGACCGACATGTGCGTATTCGCCGTCTCTCACACTGCAGGGAGATGACGTGTGTTGGTGTACTGACCAGAGTCTGCGCCTGCACACTGGAAAGCATCTGGTTGGCCAGCGCATGAGCATTGTGGTGAATTTATGGTAATGGTCTACTAGAGCATCCTGGTGATTATGGAGATGGCGGCGCATGCGCATTTGGAAAACCAGTGATGCGCTAATATAGTAGACGTTTATGTATTGTGAGACATGTTGTGGCAGCTTGGTAGTAATGGGAATGGCAGCGTGTGTGCTCAAATGTGTTTGATATGCTGGGAGTGTCTCAAAGTACATGAATATATGGTGCCCTATTGGTTATATAGGATGGGTAGAGGTAGTGATAAGGGTAGGGAAGGGCAGAGTAAAGTAGCTGGTGGATATATGAATAGACTTTGAGGAGAGAGCGAAGTTAAAGAATAAAAAGCAAAGATAAAGAATAAAGTTAATGAATAAAAAGCAAATAGATATAAAGATATTGGGACAAATTGGTAGGCCTGATTAGTGGAATGAAAGGAAAAGGATATATATGGGCAGTGTCAGAGTCAGCTATTGAGGAAGATCTGTAAAATGATTCTTTTATGAAAAGTACTGTATAATGATATAAATTAGTATGGACTTTTTTAATGAACTAATATATATTTATTTGAACTAATATTTATTTTTCTAAAATATGTATTTTTTTAATGTATTTTTCAAAAAACATATTTTACAGTGTTTTGTGTACAGTGATATAAGATTGTGTGAGCGAATATAGTTCCCAAAAATATTTGAGGGTTTTATTGCGAAAGAAAAAAATTTGAAAGAACAATTTTCAAAAATGTAAAAAAAAGGAAAAGAGGATGAAGAAAAGAGTACTGCCTACATTAATGTTATAGAAAAAATAGATGCATACGTACGCACCTGTGGCGCCCTGGACAAGCCAGGTCGTCACAGGTACTGCAACAACACACCCCACACCCCGAGATAGGCACACCAGTCACACACAAATCCTTGTTGCCTCCCTCCAGGGGCTGATGTCCACACCAGGTGGGGTGGAGCCAGGTGGTTGGCCCCACCCACTGAGGAGTTCACAGCCCTGGAGGCGGGAAAGGAAGTCAGATGAGTTAGGGAGAGTGAAGGAGAAGGAGGGAAGTAGCAGTTGAGGAGCAATCTGATCGTGTCCGGGTACATGGCCCGGGCACCAAGAGCAAGGTTGGCCGATGGTGGTGGCCGTCTGCAGGAGAGGCCAATTGACGGCGAACCGTAGGACCGGGGATGGGCGGTGGCCCGCCGCTACCGAACCGGGGAGCGAAGAGAAGCCAGCACAAACCGGCAGGGCCTACGGACCCCGACCAGGCTTGGAGTCGCCGTTAAACCGGTCAAATCCGTTAGCGACCGGAACCTCCGAGGTTTCCTAGCAGCAAAAACCCGATTGAAGGCAACCGTCCAAACCGAGAAAGGGAAATACAGCTACCGCCACAGCTAGAATTCCCAGGGCCAGAGCCTGCAGGCAAAAGGGGCTCTTCCAGCACATATCCAAGCTGGGGAGCGGGTTACCGGTGGGAAGCCATCGGGACCGAAGATACACAACAGGGAAAGGCAGCCACCACCAACCTTCCGGGGGTAACCACAGTAGCAGGCTGCGGGACCCGTCCATCCAGCCGTTTGTTTTACCGGAGACGCTGTATACATTCTTGGCTGAGTGAGTACCACCGTGCCATCTGGCACTGCGCTGCCCCCGCGACCCTGCACCTCGCCAACCCTGCCTCCCCCGTCACATCACCGGGCCCCGGGACCACCAAATCCCCCTACCCACGGAGGGGAAAGAAACATCTCGGCTGCTCCCTGTCATCGCTCCCAGGACCCCCGTCCAGAGCAGCGGTGGTGCCCCAACCTCACCACAAACCGTGGGTGGCGTCACGGACCAACTCTCCAAACCCAAAACCACCCCTTTCACTCACGGGCGAGGAGCGCCGCTCGAGTCCCCGGAACCGGCCCACCGCTCGAGCCACCGAGCAGCCAGCAGCAAGCAGCAGCAGCGCCGGACCCGAGCGTGGCGAGCGCAGCGCCCCCCTCCCCGCCCGCGACACACCTGTGTATATGTGTGTGTGTATATATATATATATATATATATATATATATATATATATATATATATATATATATCATTGTATCATTGGAAACAGGAAAAAATTCTCCAGCACGATCACAAATCCACGGCCGTCTTTAAAATCCAAATCTTTATTCAGATGGTTAAAAGTCCATGAGACATTCACTTGTCCACATATAGCAGTGAGTTCACATAGGGACTACATGTTTCGGCACAAAACTGCTTTCATCCAGGTCCACAGCTGCTCTGTTAGAATAGACTATTTTAAACAGAAGGGAGAAGGAGGAAACCTTCCAGTAATTAAACACTAAAAATAGTCCAAACCATTAAGATTCCAGCAGTAAAATGTAAAACACTAGTTCTGTTAGAATCAAAGCTACCAATTATTACCAAAAACAGAGTACATGATATTAGCAAGAAGAAAACATGCACAACAATTTCATAACATACATTAATACTGTGTTATCAGATCCAACCTACTGTTTAAACCATTAGGAATGTGAGTTTCTAACAAAAATATCCATTTACTTCATGAGCCAAAACATTTTTATGGAGATCCCTCCTCTCAGAGGTTTATAAACTTTTTCTATCCCTTTAAAGAAAATACTGCTTAGATCTCCTTTGTGTTTATGTGCAAAATGTGGTGAAACCACTGAAGCACCTGCTATAGGGAGATTTAATGCATCTGAAATATGTTTTTGATGTGTTTTTTAACGGTCCCATCGTGCAGCCGACATATTGAAGTTCACATTCACAACATTCTATCAAATAAATCACGTTTTCCGTGTTGCAATTTATAAAGTCTTTTATCATATACTCCCTTTTATTAAAATTGGAAGAACATTTTTCATCTTTACTGACAAAATTGCAACACTTACAAACATTAGCGCCACATTTATAAAATCCGGATAATTTTAACCAATTTTGTGTGGAAGAATCAGTCTTACCAAGGAAAAGACTGGGGGATAAAAAATCTCCAATTGTAGATGCTCTTTTAGATACAAATTTTGTCTGTTTTTTAAGGATATTTTTTACTTCAATATCTTGTTCCAATAGAGGTAAAAACTTTATTATAGAGGTGATCTTTTTGAACTAGGGACTATACTTGGTGGCAAATTTATAGATTCCCTATTCTTGTTATTATTATTAACCCTATCCGTTTCATTTTTTACAATAAATTCCGATCTTTATTCTTTGCAATTTTCTGGGCTCTATCCAAACTCCAATCAGGATAGCCTCGAGCCTTCAATCTTTTACAAGTATTATCAGTTTCCCTCAGAAAAACCTGTTCTTGGGAACTGTGATGTTTAGTCCTCATTAGTTCCCCTACAGGGAGATTTTTCACCACATGTGGTGGGTGACATGATGTGGCTCTGAGGATACCATTAGAGGCTGTATCCTTTCTAACAGGTTCTACTTCTACTTTTCCTGTTATAGAATTATCAATTAAAGTCACATCCAAGAAACTAACTCTCCGATTTTCATAGCTACAAGTGAATGTTAAATTGTAGTCATTATCATTTAGGTATTCAAAAAAATGCGGCTTCATTTTCAGTGCCACCATATTGCCAATATAACGTCCTATCCTTTTAATTTTCATGTTATACGGAATTTAATCCTATTTCCAATAGACTCAACATCTCTGCATTATAGATCTCTCTGGGGTTTTGTGGTAACTCAGTGTACACATCTTTATTTTCCAAACCCAACAAGTGTAATTTCTGATATAAACCCGCATCCATCAGGACTATAGCCCCAAATTTATCCGCTTTTTTACCAACAAATCTCTGTTATTTGTCAAATCTTTTAGGGCGCATGTTTCCTGGAATGTCAGATTGGAATTTTTGTTAACAATATTTTTACTTCATTCCAAAAGTTATTTTTCAGTAGCATCCTGAAAGCATCTAATACCGCCGGTCTAGAATTTAATGGATAACAATCCTTATTAGATGTGGAAAATAAGTTAGAACTCTGCACCATGTTAACGGAATAATTTTTATCAAACAATCTCAAATCAAGAATCGCTTGTTGCTCCTCAAAATATAATAATGCAACTTTTTTATCTAATATATCACAATCCTGTATACATTGTGCACCAGGAGTCACCACATTATCCCCTTTAATATGACATATTAACATTATATTACATGCTATGTGTTTCTGAAACACATGCACTTCACCATACTGACCCGCAGACACTTGCACTGCTTTCCCCGCCCATCGGCCATCCTGCCGCCTGTGATTGGTTCCAGGCAGCTGACACGCTGACACCCAGGGTGAGGGTGCATCTAACTTCAACCAATTACACACGCTGGTGGGCAGGCAAAACAATGAATATTGAATCGACGGCTCCGGAAGGGAATAGCGTGACCTGGAAGGAGTGTGCCGCAATGACAGCCTAGGGTGAGTATACCACATGCGCTCCTACCCACCATCCCCTCCACAAACGTTTTTACTCTCCGGATTCTGGTCCCTATAGACTTACAGTGCCTACAAGTAGTATTCAACCCCCTGCAGATTTAGCTGGTTTGATAAGATGCAAATAAGTTAGAGCCTGCAAACTTCAAACAAGAGCAGGATTTATTAACAGATGCATAAATCTTACAAACCAACAAGTTATGTTGCTCAGTTAAATTTTAATAAATTTTCAACATAAAAGCGTGGGTCAATTATTATTCAACCCCTAGGTTTAATATTTTGTGGAATAACCCTTGTTTGCAATTACAGCTAATAATCATCTTTTATAAGACCTGATCAGGCCGGCACAGGTCTCTGGAGTTATCTTGGCCCACTCCTCCATGCAGATCTTCTCCAAGTTATCTAGGTTCTTTGGGTGTCTCATGTGGACTTTAATCTTGAGCTCCTTCCACAAGTTTTCAATTGGGTTAAGGTCAGGAGACTGACTAGGCCACTGCAACACCTTGATTTTTTTCCCTCTTGAACCAGGCCTTGGTTTTCTTGGCTGTGTGCTTTGGGTCGTTGTCTTGTTGGAAAATGAAATGACGACCCATCTTAAGATCCTTGATGGAGGAGCGGATGTTCTTGGCCAAAATCTCCAGGTAGGCCATGCTATCCATCTTCCCATGGATGCGGACCAGATGGCCAGGCCCCTTGGCTGAGAAACAGCCCCACAGCATGATGCTGCCACCACCATGCTTGACTGTAGGGATGGTATTCTTGGGGTTGTATGCAGTGCCATCCAGTCTCCAAACGTCACGTGTGTGGTTGGCACCAAAGATCTCGATCTTGGTCTCATCAGACCAGAGAACCTTGAACCAGTCTGTCTCAGAGTCCTCCAAATGATCATGAGCAAACTGTAGACGAGCCTTGACATGATGCTTTGAAAGTAAAGGTACCTTACGGGCTCGTCTGGAACGGAGACCATTGCGGTGGAGTACGTTACTTATGGTATTGACTGAAACCAATGTCCCCCCTGCCATGAGATCTTCCCGGAGCTCCTTCCTTGTTGTCCTTGGGTTAGCCTTGACTCTTTGGACAAGCCTGGCCTCAGCACGGGAGGAAACTTTCAAAGGCTGTCCAGGCCGTGGAAGGCTAACAGTAGTTCCATAAGCCTTCCACTTCCGGATGATGCTCCCAACAGTGGAAACAGGTAGTCCCAACTCCTTGGAAAGGGTTTTGTACCCCTTGCCAGCCTTGTGACCCTCCACGATCTTGTCTCTGATGGCCTTGGAATGCTCCTTTGTCTTTCCCATGTTGACCATGTATGAGTGCTGTTCACAAGTTTGGGGAGGGTCTTAATGAGTCAGAAAAGGCTGGAAAAAGAGATAATTAATCCAAACATGTGAAGCTCATTGTTCTTTGTGCCTGAAATACTTCTTAATACTTTAGGGGAACCAAACAGAATTCTGGTGGTTTGAGGGGTTGAATAATAAATGACCCTCTGAATAAACTTTTCTCAATTTAAAAAAAAAACCAAAACATTCTTTTTTCCTGCAGTGCATTTCACATTTCCAGGCTGATCTACAGTCCAAATGTCACAATGCCAAGTTAATTCCTAATGTGTAAACCTGATAAATCTGCAGGGGGTTGAAGACTACTTGTAGGCACTGTATATGGGCACCGGAGTCTGGAGCGGACCCACATTTTTTTCTCAATCCGGCAGTGATCACCTTTCCCGGATTTTGGCGGCTTCGATCAACTCTACTCATGGACTTTTAACCATTTGAATAAAGATTTTGATTTTAAAGACGGCTGTGAATCTATGATCGCACTGGAGAATTATTTCCTTTTTCCAATGTGTAATTCCGTGATGAAGGCGCATAGCGCTAAAACATGTACCGTATTTTTCAGACTATAAGACGCACTTTTTTTCCCCAAATGATGGGGGGAAATGGGGGGCTGCGTCTTATGGTCTGAATGTGGCTGCGGGGAATGAGGGTGCTGTGGTGGAGCGGGTCATCGGGGGCACGAGCAGGCTGTAGCAGCGCCTGCCGTGACCATGTGGGCCCGCTCATTACATATGCACGCCCATCCTCCCGCCCATCATCTCTCAGCGCTAAAGCCAGCACTGACAGGTGGGCGGGGGGGTGCGCGCATAAGTAACAGTCGGCCCACATGATCACCCCTGGCAACTACAGCCTGGAGTGATCATGTGCAGCTGTATTCACTGCCCCCCGTGCATCATTATCAGCGCGTGGTGCAGTGAATCAGTGTACTCACCCGTCACCGTGTGTGGAGCCGTCCCCCTGCAGCATCGCGATGTCTTCCTGTCTGTGCCGGTCAGCTGATCTGTGTAGAGAGCGGTGAGCACAGCGATGACGTCATCGCTGTGCGCGCCGCTAGTGTCCACACAGATCAGATGACTGGCACAGACAGGAAGACATCGCGATGCTGCAGACAATGGTGACGGCTCCACACAGCGGCGCTGCTGCTGAGACAGAGAGGAAGCTGATCGGTGCTGCAGGGAGTGAGGAAAGGTGAGTATAAACGCTTATTTTTTTTTCTGTGCCACAGGATACAAGCCATATACCAGGATGGGGGGTATTTTATGAGCAGGATGGGGGTATATTATGAGCAGGATGGATGGGGGTATATTATGAGCAGTATGGGGGTATATGAGCAGGATGGGGTATATGAGCAGGATGGGGAGTATATAGCAGGATGGGGGTTTATGAGCAGGATGGATGGGGTATATGAGCTGGATGAAGGGTATATCAGCAGGATGGATAGGGGTATATGAGCAGGATGGGGTATATGAGCAGGATGGGGGTATATGAGCAGGATGGGGGTATATGAGCAGGATGGATGGGGGTGTATCTCTGATACAAAGGCCTCACTGGTGCTGTATTTTCCTAAGTAAATTCTTTGCTATTATCTAGGCTGTGATAAAGACTCTCCTTAGGAGAATACAGCAGCAGTAAGGCCTTTGTATCTGAGTGTTTGGTGCCCCCTGCCCTAATAGCCAGGCTGTAATAAAGACTCTCCTTAGGCTGTGTGCCCACCATCAGTGTTTGCAGCGTTTTGGATGTAGCCTGCTTCAGCTGAGTCCAAAACGCTGCAATGTACAGTACAAGCAAAGTGGATGGGATTTGTAGAAATCCTGTGCCCACTGTGCGTGCATGTAAAAAACATTAAAATTAATACATCTAGTTATCAAACATTTTATAGTAGGACATATTATATGTTTTCACAGTTGTGTCTATATTGGAAGGGCATAGCTTATTGATAAAGTTTTTATAAGGAATAAATAATAAGGTATCTGTATTAAGTATGGATAGATGCTGACATAGCATGGTACATATATATATATATATATATATATATATATATATATATATATCCTTCCATCTGGAAGCTTCTAGTGATTATGTCATGTGTAACTGTGTTCAGCTGAAATACCCTATATGGATTGGACAGTTGTCATATAACACATGGTGGGAGGGGGTGGCTGCTCACTCCTGCTCCAAGAGTCAATCCACACATGTCAAAGCTGATCCATCCCATCCATCCAGCCTCTAAGAAGCATGTCTGTCTGTTCCTTTGATCCTGCATTCACCCAAGACGAAGCAAGATATGGTTGTTCTCTCAGGAACTCAAGAAAGACTAATTGAACTCTTTTATGTAAGCTAATGAAGTATATTTTTTTTCCTTTTCTGTAACTGAACTGCAACTTTATAATTTAGCAATCATTTTTATCAGATATAAACTACATTTATTTTTTATACATTTTGTAGTCCATTTTTCATGCGTCTTATCGCGTATTTGAAGAAAAATATATTTAAGAGTATATTTTTAACATTTGGAGATCCAGCCATTCGTGTTTTTTAATTTTTTTGTTGTTCCTTCATTTTGCATAAGGGGGGTCAGAAGTAATAAGTATCTCCTGCAAAGTATCAGGAATCGACAATTTATAAAAATCACGCAGAACCTAGGAAATACGTATAAGTCAAGTTGCATCAATGTTTTTTTAAATGAACTTTGAACTTTGCTAAGCCACAGACGATACTCTTTAGACGTGTCTCTGGAGGAGCTCAGCTGATCGCACGGCTGTCTTCATTAGCTGCGTGGAGGTGACCGGAGCGGCTGTGTCTGCTGCAGCTCCGGTCACCTCCATGCAGCAGCGCTGGAAGCGACGCAGGAGCATCCTGGATTACGCCGGACATGGAGGGCTTTTTGGGGCTGATTAAAGTGGTTAACCAGGGTATATGTTTGTGTTTTTTATTTCTAATAAAGGATTTTTTTCAGGTGTGTGTGTTTATTTACTGTAATTTACAGATTAATCATGGAAGGTGTCTCATAGACGCCTGACATGATTAATCTAGGACTTATTGGCAGCTATGGGCTGCCAATAACTCCTTATTACCCCGATTTGCCAACGCACCAGGGCAAATCGGGAAGAGCCGGGTACAGTCCCAGAACTGTCGCATATAATGTATGTGGCAATTCTGGGCGGCTGTTGGTCTGATATTGTTAGGCTGGGGGGCTCCCCATAACGTGGAGCTCCCCATCCTGATAATATCAGCCTTCAGCCGTATGGCTTTATCTGGCTGGTTTTAAAATTGGGGGGGACCGCACGCCGTTTTTTTTAATTATTTAATTATTTATTTCACTACACAGTATAGACACGCCCACCGGCTGCTGTGATTGGGTGCAGTGTGACACCTGTCACTCAGCGTGGGGGCGTGTCTCACTGTAACCAATCATAGGCGCCGGTGGGCGGGGAAAGCAGGGAATACGAGATTGTTTAATGGGCGGCCGGCTTTTTCAAAACAGTAAAAGCCGCCGGAGCAGTGTGAACGCCGTGCAGTGCCGGGGATCGGGGATTGGTGAGTATGAGAGAGGGCTGCTAACTTCAGTCACTTAGGAGATTAGCGGTCACCGGTGAGCCCTTCACAGGTGACCGCTAATCAGGGCGCGACACAGACAGAGCCGCAGCATGACCGTGAAGTCGGGTGAAGTTCACCCGAGTTCATTCTGACAGTGAGGCTCTGTCTGTGTCTGCTGTCATCTGCCATTCAGCTCTGCTACATGGCTGTCTGTGTCTGCTGTTAGCGGCCATGTAGCAGAGCTGAACGGCAGATGACATAGTAAAAACGCATCCCTACACATTACACACGCTTGGCAAGTCAATAAATAAAAAAAAAAAAAAGGTGCCCAATGCATACGTCACAGAACACATGATCTAAAGGATCGCACACAAAATTGATCAATTTAACATAGACTACTAACGAACGTGTGACAGCAAATGAACGACCTACGTGCAATCTCATAAGATCCCGTATGCAACCTGGGCGTGTCACATAGCAAATGCGATTGTACAACTAATTGCAACGTGTAAAGTGGGCTTTAGAGACATCCAAAGATTGCTTAGAACCTGAAATGTCAGTAGGTGATATTGTGAATTCTGACTGTAATCAAGATGGCCATAGACATGTGCCATGTCTTCGGGACTTTGGAGAAGAAGCAGGAAATGACATAGAGAAGTGAGAAGGGGGAGGAGCCAGAGTAGAAGACGTGCAAAAAGTTGTCAGAAAAGGAAATGACAAAGCGGAGCTCGAAGGGGGAGGAGTCAGAGAGCATGGCGGAGATCAGTTTCTAAAAATAGAACAGACTAAGTTAGAACTTAAACTAAGAAAAAATTTATTGGACTTATGCAAATTAATTCCCGCATACGATCCTAAAATACATGTATGCAGAAATTCCGAAATATTTGAAAGTTCCGTTGAAAAATTAAATTTAACCGATAGTGAGAAGACTCAGATATTTGACAGCTGGTATTAAAAAAGTCTTCTGACAATGAGACATTTGATTGTTCAAGTCATAATGATATCATAAGGCTGAAAAATCTCATCTTCTGTGCAAGGAATGAAGCGAATCCAGATTATGAGATGTTGAAGGAATTACAAATTGAACAGAATGAAAGTATGTTCTCATTTATGTCTGTTTTTGAACGTTTATATAGGACGGTCATTCCAAATGTCAGACTGAATGGAATGATCCATTTATTCGTCAAGAAATTTAATTTCCTTGATAATGCAGCCTGTATGGTGGCATTAAAGAAAAAGTCCCTATTTGAATGTACGACATTTATCGATTTTGTTAGAAATCACCAAAGTCAATCAAAACAGAAATTAATTAATTCTGAAAAACCAACACGAAAAAGGGAGAGATTAAGTGAAAAACCAACAGTGTCTCCCAGATCCAAATATTTCTGTGACAAAATGTATGGAATTCGCAGGATATTGCATGTAAATTATAAGTCATATACCCCCCCCCTCTTTCCTTGTCACCTTCAATGAAAGAGAAAATTGTCACAAAATCTGATACCGACAATATCAGACAAGCGATTTTTAAAAGCCCTGAAAGACAGAAACAGGTGTCTTGTGCAAATCCTCTCCCCTTGTCACTATTGAAAGAAAAAATGTCATCCAGAGAATGTGACAGCCAGCGACAGCTGGGTGGTTTTCCGGAGAGAGACATTTTTTTCTCAGTTAAGGAAAAAAATTGAGTTACAAAATAATTTCAATTCCAATATTCTGGAAATTACTGCAATAGATCGGATCTTGCAAAAATTGAGGTTTGGGTTTTAGCTGGATAAAGGGGATTTCTGGGTAAAGTAATTTTAGTGTTTGATATTTATTATTATTCATATGCAGTGTATCCATGTAATACATACCTTCTATGGATTTGTATATATATATATATATATATATATATATATGTATATAAGGGTAGTGATAGTAAAAACAAAGTCATATCTTCATTTAGTTATGATAGTCTAAAATGTTATAAGTTAATAATTTGATCTTGGTATATGAATAATAATATTTAAAATTTAATAATAAGGAAAAGTATAACTTACTTTAAGTGTTTCATTTTTATCATAAATATGATAATAATTTTATTCTTTTATTTCCCTCAGAATTTATCAGTAAAGCAGATTGATGAAGTATTAACTTTTTATTTATAAATTTGTTCTTATCCTCAATCAGGTAACATATATCTTATTGTGTAAGGCTAATCGCGAAAGCATGATTAATAATAATTATTATTTTCTCAGGTACCAATTGCCAGAGGACCATTAGTTTAACATTTCTTTTATGAATATATATCTTCCTTAGAGTTATTAGAAATGTAATCTGAGTTTTGGAGTGGAGTAATTAAAACTGCTTGCTGTTTTGGAATGGAATGTTCTTTGCACGTAACCAGAGCATGTGACACTTGAATTACTAAAGCTAATAATAAATGTCTGTCTGTCCTATGGTCAAATGTACAGTAGGTGACTATCAAAGGTACCTGTCACTCATGAGTATATGGAATGAATAAAATTATTCATATTAGTATCATATATTTTGAAATGCGCATAGAAAAATTGGAAAAAAAGGGATATGTGTCTGTCAATGTTTCTATGTGGATGTATATGTTAAAGAACCATGACAGTCTTGTGTACATAGATGTGTCTATGAATGATTGATTGTCTGAGCAGCTGTCAACGTCAGTTAGTTGCCCAAGGTCTTTGAAGCTTCCAAAGAAAAAAAAAAAGGATAAACATTTTTTTTACTTCAAGGTTATAATATGTATGTATATTATTTAGAATAAATAAGTTATAGTACATAAGTATAAATAATGAAGGAATTTATACAGAATATATCCTATTCATAGACATATTTCTTTAGTATAGAGATGTTAGGATCCTTATTAAAGGTTTATTCTGAAGAATTACATTCTAGAATAAGGTTTTAACGTTTTGATTTTTATACAGGTTTGTGTTACTTACTTCTTTTACTGATACACAGATTGGTAATCATTTTTCTTTTCAAATATGGAAGTAATATTTATAATATGGTCTTGAAGATATACAACATAAATTTTAATTTAATTTAATCTTGACATATTAATTTTTATAACATCATATTTCATGATATTGAAAGGAAAAGGTTGGGTTTTAATTACATATTTATATTTGATAAATATATGTGTCTACAGAATACTTTAATAATTAATATTTCAAGTACAAAGGAAGAATTGGGAATAAAAAAATATATATATATATTTGAAGTATATCATAATGCATTTATATAACATAAGTGTTATATACATAGAAGGCCTTATTTTTATTTCAATTTTATTTTTATTCTGATTTTCATTTTTCCTTTTATTCCTATTTTTTATATTGATTATTTTTATTCAATATTCAAATTTTTAATCAAAATTTAAATTCTACAATTTTTTTATTTTTCCTTCTAATTTTAATATCTCAATTGAGGAAACACTTCAATATTTAGTTAAGTTATATCTAATATAAGAATATTACTTTATTAAATATGAATCTTATTAAAAGGGAAAGTTCCAATTTTTGGAAGAAAAGAACACTTCATTCATCACTGTATTCAATTATTTACTTTCTAGTAATACATTATTCTTATATTAGTATATTAACACAATAAGGATGAAATATTGGTTATAGTTGCACATTTTCTTATATAGTAGGTTATTTCATAAATATTAGACAAATCAAATAAACTAAATTAGAATATAAAGATGGAAGATCGAGGTACATCTAGGTTTACCTTCCTATATTTACAAATAATATATATATTATATGTTTTTTAAATCAATAATAATTTATAATGGGTATTATTGTGTTTTGATGGAATCATCCAGTCTTTTCTAAAAGGTTATTTGCTTTGGTTTATAATTTTACAAATGATCTAACTAAATAAGCCACATTGTTGCCTTTCATATTTATAATATGGTACATGATATAGGTACACATTATATTATTTCATATTTTATATTACATTTTGGTTACATTCAACACATTGCCATCTATGGGTTTGGAACGGTAATTACACCAATGAAAAAATGGTCATTACATAAGAATACTATTGTCTATACCATTATGCAATATTATTTTATCATTCTAAGTATCAATTATATTAATACTTCTACGATGATAATAATAATGACATGGTATTATAGTATTAGAGTTATACACTGTGACATTTATTAGTGATAGTATCATTACCACATTTGGTATCTAGTTTAGGGAATGAATCAGTCTTCAATCAAGATTACAGAAGATAAAAGACTTTTAGTATTTTTTTTAAAGTCAAGAGGGATTCCACAAAAGGTTTAAAAGGCTGAAACTCAACGGTCCAAAAGGTAACGTCTCAAATAAGACTGTGTTACATACAATACACTTACCACTCCGGGATCTCAGAAACACAGTGATCTTATGGTGCCAGGTTGGACAACTCTGACACATGATCTGTGCTTAAGACCTCACTACAGTTACTAAGGAGAGCAATAACGTGTTAAAGTTAACCCCTGTCGTGCTGACCAAGAATATCTTAACATCTGTTCCAGGATTTGACAACAGGCAGTGCGGAGGATAAAGGTGACTAATGTAAATTACACTGCACAGACATCAAAGACTTATGCTATTCTTCTACACTCATGAACTGTGGTTTACCAACATTGGCTATGGACTTTGCAATAAAGAATAAAGTTTATGGACTTGATCTAACGATGATAAACGCAATATGAGACTGTATTAAATTGGTAACCATTCATCTTTTATCAAAGGATTTATTTCTAAGAGACTGTGGTTATGCCAGATTACATCGGAGATAAGAAGACATCAACCCAGAGGACATCATATGGTGACCGGATTTGTTTTGCATCTTTTTAGGTTTAGGAAAGTATAATTATATATTTTATATGATTATCAGTCACGGCCTACCATAACATGAATCCACATTATTATATTATTGAACATACAACATACAACATGAATAATGCAGATTTAATATTATTATTCATCATCATTATTATTGATATTAATCCATTATCGCCAAATAAGGAAAGAAGGTCTGTTATTTTAATGATGTATTCATTCATTTTCGGGGTTTCATTAATAATAATAATAATAATAATAATAATAATAATTCACCCACTTCAAGGGGGAATTGTAAAAAACATTAAAATTAATACATCTAGTTATCAAACATTTTATAATAGGACATATTATATGTTTTCACAGTTTTGTCTATATTGGAAGGGCATAGCTTATTGATAAAGGTTTTATAAGGAATAAATAATAAGGTATCTGTATTAAGTATGGATAGATGCTGACATAGCATGGTACATATATATATATATATCCTTCCATCTGGAAGCTTCTAGTGATTATGTCATGTGTAACTGTGTTCAGCTGAAATACCCTATATGGATTGGACAGTTGTCATATAACACACGGTGGGAGGGGGTGGCTGCTCACTCCTGCTCCGAGAGTCAATCCACACATGTCGAAGCTGATCCATCCCATCCATCCAGCCTCTAAGAAGCATGTCTGTCTGTTCTTTTGATCCTGCATTCACCCAAGACGAAGCAAGATATGGTTGTTCTCTCAGGAACTCAAGAAAGACTAATTGAACTCTTTTACGTAAGCTAATGAAGTATATATTTTTTCCTTTTCTGTAACTGAACTGCAACTTTATAATTTAGCAATCATTTTTATCAGATATAAACTACATTTATTTTTTATACATTTTGTAGTCCATTTTTCATGCGTCTTATCGCGTATTTGAAGAAAAATATATTTAAGAGTATATTTTTAACAGTGCACGGCCCGCAGCAATAACTGACCTGTGGTGCGGCTTTCCGAGGCTGCAGTATGTCAGTTATTTGCTGTGGAGTCGCATAGGGAGAACACAAGCAGGAGACCGCAGCGCACCGAACCCTGATCGTGGGCACGGGCAGCTGTGTTCTCCTGCGGAGGAGACTTGTGGCCCTACAGGTCACGATGCCCATCCGTTACAGATTGGAAGATAAATAGAAATCTGTTAGCGGATCTGTCCTCCATAGACTCCCATGTTAAAGAAAACTGATCCTGCAAAAATCATTTTTCCCAACGGATGATTACAGGATGTGTGGACTCAGCCTAATTCTGCCTTCTGTGGCATGTCTTGTTCACAACCCTCCTCCGCTCTCATAAAGAACAACCATCAGTATAAATCTCAGCTTAAAACGCCGTGCATGGCCTGGCCCCGATCTCCTGACCTGCATCCCCATATATGCTCTGAGACTGCTGAGGTCAGGTCAGGAGACCCATGGCCAGGCCATGCACTGCGGCCCAAGTGCAGACTGGTTTTCACTGACTGCTGAATGAGCCTTAAAGTGAATCTGTCAGCAGGTTTTTTCTCCCCCATCTGAGAGCAGCATAATGTAGAGACACATACCCTGATTCCAGTGATGTGTCACTTACTGGGCTGTTTGCTGTCATTGTGATAAAATCCAGGTTTTCTCTGCTGCAGATCTAGCAGTTATACAGAGCTCATGAATATGCTGGACTACTTGCAGCATGCCAAGTAGTCCTGTAATAATAATCTCCTGCTGATTAACCAGTGATGTTATCAAAACTACACTAAGCAGCCCAATAAGTGACAATCGCTGGAATCAGGATCTCTTCCCCTATGTTATGCTGCGCTCAGATTAGGTGTTAAAAACCTGGTGACAGATTCCATTTGAAGGGCTTGTCAGGTCTAAATCCACAAGTCTGCATTATCAGAATTTGGTTTCAATTAGTTTAAAAACTGTATGTGACACATTCCCTTAAAGAAAAAAAAATAGATAAACCAAAAATAAATATATAACAAAAAAGTTAGATATAAAAAAAAAAAAGTTAGAGCAGAGTAGGGCCCTGCCAAAAGAGTCCACCTTGTGGTGGTGGCAGGCTTACAAAAATCTGATGGCCAAAACAAAATCTGATGGCTGCGTGTGTGATACGGTGTTCAGTGTAAAGGGTTAATGTGTGATTGGTGAGGCTATACTGCAGAAGTGAAGTTTTCCAAGAGTGGCGGTGGGACTGTGGAAGATTCATGGGGTGGAGGCGGAGCTGGGGTGGAGGCGGAGCTGGAGTGGAGGCGGAGCTAGGGTGGAGCCTCAAGGGGCCACGAAATTTTGCCAGTATGGGGCCACGAAATTCCTAGTGGCAGCCCTGCTTGCATGGGTGTTTTGAGGATTAATAAAGTGGTATAAGAGGGTATATATACACGTTGTGCACACACAACACCGCTACATACATGTCATGCACACACGGCTCCGTTACATACACAGCTCCATTCCGTAGACATCGTACACACATGGCACTGTCCCGTACACATCGTACACATGCGGCTCTGCTCCATATACGTCATACACACATTATCAGCAACTTGTGATCGAGACAAATCAGGTCCAAACGTTTTACTTCTAAAGTCGCTCAATAAATCTCCTCACCTGAACTTATAAATAAAGAATTCAATAAAGCAAAGATTGAAATGAGTGTCTACGGGTCACATACATACGCAACAGGGGTCACATACATACGCAACAGGGGTCACATACATACGCAACAGGGGTTTACTATAACCATTCACTGACACCGCGCCTCATCCAGTGTGTGCACGCCAATAAAGGACTACACTGAGGAGCTGATCATGTGACCCTGACTCCTCCCCTCCATGTGACATCATCACAGGTCCTGTAAGCACAGAGCAGCCATATATCTAGTGTGCGGCTCTGCAGGTGGAGGTAGGTGCAGGGTATTATATATCTAGTGTGCGGCTCTGCAGGTGGAGGTAGGTGCAGGGTATTATATATCTAGTGTGCGGCTCTGCAGGTGGAGGTAGGTGCAGGGTATTATATATCTAGTGTGCGGCTCTGCAGGAGGAGGTAGGTGCAGGGTATTATATATCTAGTGTGCGGCTCTGCAGGAGGAGGTAGGTGCAGGGTATTATATATCTAGTGTGCGGCTCTGCAGGTGGAGGTAGGTGCAGGGTATTATATATCTAGTGTGCGGCTCTGCAGGAGGAGGTAGGTGCAGGGTATTATATATCTAGTGTGCGGCTCTGCAGGTGGAGGTAGGTGCAGGGTATTATATATCTAGTGTGCGGCTCTGCAGGTGGAGGTAGGTGCAGGGTATTATATATCTAGTGTGCGGCTCTGCAGGTGGAGGTAGGTGCAGGGTATTATATATCTAGTGTGCGGCTCTGCAGGTGGAGGTAGGTGCAGGGTATTATATATCTAGTGTGCGGCTCTGCAGGTGGAGGTAGGTGCAGGGTATTATATATCTAGTGTGCGGCTCTGCAGGTGGAGGTAGGTGCAGGGTATTATATATCTAGTGTGCGGCTCTGCAGGTGGAGGTAGGTGCAGGTTATTATATATCTAGTGTGCGGCTCTGCAGGTGGAGGTAGGTGCAGGGTATTATATATCTAGTGTGCGGCTCTGCAGGTGGAGGTAGGTGCAGGGTATTATATATCTAGTGTGCGGCTCTGCAGGAGGAGGTAGGTGCAGGGTATTATATATCTAGTGTGCGGCTCTGCAGGTGGAGGTAGGTGCAGGGTATTATATATCTAGTGTGCGGCTCTGCAGGAGGAGGTAGGTGCAGGGTATTATATATCTAGTGTGCGGCTCTGCAGGAGGAGGTAGGTGCAGGGTATTATATATCTAGTGTGCGGCTCTGCAGGTGGAGGTAGGTGCAGGGTATTATATATCTAGTGTGCGGCTCTGCAGGTGGAGGTAGGTGCAGGGTATTATATATCCAGTGTGCGGCTCTGCAGGTGGAGGTAGGTGCAGGGTATTATATATCTAGTGTGCGGCTCTGCAGGTGGAGGTAGGTGCAGGGTATTATATATCTAGTGTGCGGCTCTGCAGGTGGAGGCAGGTGCAGGGTATTATATATCTAGTGTGCGGCTCTGCAGGTGGAGGTAGGTGCAGGGTATTATATATCTAGTGTGCGGCTCTGCAGGTGGAGGTAGGTGCAGGGTATTATATATCTAGTGTGCGGCTCTGCAGGAGGAGGTAGGTGCAGGGTATTATATATCTAGTGTGCGGCTCTGCAGGTGGAGGTAGGTGCAGGGTATTATATATCTAGTGTGCGGCTCTGCAGGTGGAGGTAGGTGCAGGGTATTATATATCTAGTGTGCGGCTCTGCAGGTGGAGGTAGGTGCAGGGTATTATATCTAGTGTGCGGCTCTGCAGGAGGAGGTGGGTGCAGGGTATTATATATCTAGTGTGTGGCTCTGCAGGTGGAGGTAGGTGCAGGGTATTATATATCTAGTGTGCGGCTCTGCAGGTGGAGGTAGGTGCAGGGTATTATATATCTAGTGTGCGGCTCTGCAGGTGGAGGTAGGTGCAGGGTATTATATATCTAGTGTGCGGCTCTGCAGGTGGAGGTAGGTGCAGGGTATTATATATCTAGTGTGCGGCTCTGCAGGTGGAGGTAGGTGCAGGGTATTATATATCTAGTGTGCGGCTCTGCAGGTGGAGGTAGGTGCAGGGTATTATATATCTAGTGTGCGGCTCTGCAGGTGGAGGTAGGTGCAGGGTATTATATATCTAGTGTGCGGCTCTGCAGGAGGAGGTAGGTGCAGGGTATTATATATCTAGTGTGCGGCTCTGCAGGAGGAGGTAGGTGCAGGGTATTATATATCTAGTGTGCGGCTCTGCAGGTGGAGGTAGGTGCAGGTTATTATATATCTGGTGTGCGGCTCTGCAGGTGGAGGTAGGTGCAGGGTATTATATTTCTAGTGTGCGGCTCTGCAGGTGGAGGTAGGTGCAGGGTATTATATATCTAGTGTGCGGCTCTGCAGGTGGAGGTAGGTGCAGGGTATTATATATCTAGTGTGCGGCTCTGCAGGTGGAGGTAGGTGCAGGGTATTATATATCTAGTGTGCGGCTCTGCAGGTGGAGGTAGGTGCAGGGTATTATATATCTAGTGTGCGGCTCTGCAGGTGGAGGTAGGTGCAGGGTATTATATATCTAGTGTGCGGCTCTGCAGGTGGAGGTAGGTGCAGGTTATTATATATCTAGTGTGCGGCTCTGCAGGTGGAGGTAGGTGCAGGGTATTATATATCTAGTGTGCGGCTCTGCAGGTGGAGGTAGGTGCAGGGTATTATATATCTAGTGTGCGGCTCTGCAGGTGGAGGTAGGTGCAGGGTATTATATATCTAGTGTGCGGCTCTGCAGGAGGAGGTAGGTGCAGGGTATTATATATCTAGTGTGCGGCTCTGCAGGTGGAGGTAGGTGCAGGGTATTATATATCTAGTGTGCGGCTCTGCAGGTGGAGGTAGGTGCAGGGTATTATATATCTAGTGTGCGGCTCTGCAGGAGGAGGTAGGTGCAGGGTATTATATATCTAGTGTGCGGCTCTGCAGGTGGAGGCAGGTGCAGGGTATTATATATCTAGTGTGCGGCTCTGCAGGTGGAGGTAGGTGCAGGGTATTATATATCTAGTGTGCGGCTCTGCAGGTGGAGGTAGGTGCAGGGTATTATATATCTAGTGTGCGGCTCTGCAGGAGGAGGTAGGTGCAGGGTATTATATATCTAGTGTGCGGCTCTGCAGGTGGAGGTAGGTGCAGGGTATTATATATCTAGTGTGCGGCTCTGCAGGTGGAGGTAGGTGCAGGGTATTATATTTCTAGTGTGCGGCTCTGCAGGTGGAGGTAGGTGCAGGGTATTATATATCTAGTGTGCGGCTCTGCAGGTGGAGGTAGGTGCAGGGTATTATATTTCTAGTGTGCGGCTCTGCAGGTGGAGGTAGGTGCAGGGTATTATATTTCTAGTGTGCGGCTCTGCAGGTGGAGGTAGGTGCAGGGTATTATATATCTAGTGTGCGGCTCTGCAGGTGGAGGTAGGTGCAGGGTATTATATATCTAGTGTGCGGCTCTGCAGGTGGAGGTAGGTGCAGGGTATTATATATCTAGTGTGCGGCTCTGCAGGTGGAGGTAGGTGCAGGGTATTATATATCTAGTGTGCGGCTCTGCAGGTGGAGGTAGGTGCAGGGTATTATATATCTAGTGTGCGGCTCTGCAGGTGGAGGTAGGCGCAGGGTATTATATATCTAGTGTGCGGCTCTGCAGGAGGAGGTAGGTGCAGGGTATTATATATCTAGTGTGCGGCTCTGCAGGTGGAGGTAGGTGCAGGGTATTATATATCTAGTGTGCGGCTCTGCAGGTGGAGGTAGGTGCAGGGTATTATATATCTAGTGTGCGGCTCTGCAGGTGGAGGTAGGTGCAGGGTATTATATATCTAGTGTGCGGCTCTGCAGGTGGAGGTAGGTGCAGGGTATTATATATCTAGTGTGCGGCTCTGCAGGTGGAGGTAGGTGCAGGGTATTATATATCTAGTGTGCGGCTCTGCAGGTGGAGGTAGGTGCAGGGTATTATATATCTAGTGTGCGGCTCTGCAGGTGGAGGTAGGTGCAGGTTATTATATATCTAGTGTGCGGCTCTGCAGGAGGAGGTAGGTGCAGGGTATTATATATCTAGTGTGCGGCTCTGCAGGTGGAGGTAGGTGCAGGGTATTATATATCTAGTGTGGGGCTCTGCAGGTGGAGGTAGGTGCAGGGTATTATATATCTAGTGTGCGGCTCTGCAGGAGGAGGTAGGTGCAGGGTATTATATATCTAGTGTGCGGCTCTGCAGGTGGAGGTAGGTGCAGGGTATTATATATCTAGTGTGGGGCTCTGCAGGTGGAGGTAGGTGCAGGGTATTATATATCTAGTGTGCGGCTCTGCAGGTGGAGGTAGGTGCAGGGTATTATATATCTAGTGTGCGGCTCTGCAGGTGGAGGTAGGTGCAGGGTATTATATTTCTAGTGTGCGGCTCTGCAGGTGGAGGTAGGTGCAGGGTATTATATATCTAGTGTGCGGCTCTGCAGGTGGAGGTAGGTGCAGGGTATTATATTTCTAGTGTGCGGCTCTGCAGGTGGAGGTAGGTGCAGGGTATTATATTTCTAGTGTGCGGCTCTGCAGGTGGAGGTAGGTGCAGGGTATTATATATCTAGTGTGCGGCTCTGCAGGTGGAGGTAGGTGCAGGGTATTATATATCTAGTGTGCGGCTCTGCAGGTGGAGGTAGGTGCAGGGTATTATATATCCAGTGTGCGGCTCTGCAGGTGGAGGTGTGTGGAGATTCCCCATTACTGGGGCAGGCGGCATTAACCCCTTCAGCTCTGAGACTTTCTTGGTGTTTTTCTCTCACTGATTTCTATGAATTGTGAGGTTTTTTTCCTTTTCCTCTGATAGATACAAACGCCCCAACTATGAGAGGCCGGAAGTGAGGAAACCCGTCTGCCCTCAGTCCTCGCCCCTTTCTGCCCTCGGTCATCGGCCCCTTCCTGCCCTCAGTCCTCGGCCCCTTCCTGCCCTCAGTCCTCAGCCCTTTCCTGCCCTCAGTCCTCGGCCCCTTTCTGCCCTCGGTCCTCGGCCCCTTTCTGCCCTCGGTCCTCGGCCCCTTTCTGCCCTCAGTCCTCGGCCCCTTTCTGCCCTCAGTCCTCGGCCCCTTTCTGCCCTCAGTCCTCGGCCCCTTTCTGCCCTCAGTCCTCGGCTCCTTTCTGCCCTCGGTCCTCGGCCCCTTTCTGCCCTCAGTCCTCGTCCCCTTTCTGCCCTCGGTCCTCGTCCCCTTTCTGCCCTCGGTCCTCGTCCCCTTTCTGCCCTCGGTCCTCGTCCCCTTTCTGCCCTCGGTCCTCGGCCCCTTTCTGCCCTCGGTCCTCGGCCCCTTTCTGCCCCCACACAGTGTAATGTTCCCCCAGAATGTTCTCATTATATGTTTCCCCTTATTCTCTCCAGTAATTGTATTATTACAGCGGATTCTTTATGATGTTACATCGTCATCTTCTCCCCATTCAGGTCTTTATAATATCGGATCCTCTCAGTGGAGATCTTCTATAGAAGAGAATTCTCCTGATTGCCCCGTGAAGGATGGCTATGGACAGGGACAAGATGGCGGAGAGGATATTACACCTCACCCTAGAGATCCTCTTCCGGCTTACTGGAGAGGTGAGAGATTCTGATGACGTCACATTACATCATTCTTATCTATGGGAATAACAGATGGACAGAACTGGAGAGGTGAGGACTCTGGAAATGTCTGTAGTGAGATTTATTACTGTGTCTCTCCATAACCAGGATTACACAGTAGTGAAGAAGACCTCTAGTGAGCGCTGTCAGGCCCCTGTGTCTGAGGGATGGGGAAGACCCCTGAGCCCAATCACGGGGCCTCCACCTCACCCCCCGATACATGAGGACATCAATGACCAGAAGATCCTAGAACTCACCTACAAGATGATTGAGCTGCTGACTGGAGAGGTGACACTGCTGGGAATGCTGGGACATTATACAGTAACGCTATGAAGGGATCGGGGGTGACGGTATCATTGTATGTGTCAGGTTCCTATAAGGTGTCAGGACGTCACCGTCTATTTCTCCATGGAGGAGTGGGAGTATTTAGAAGGACACAAAGATCTGTACAAGGACGTCATGATGGAGGTTCCCCAGCCCCTCACATCACCAGGTAATAGACAGGACTAAATACACACGGCCTATAATTATCTGTATGTAAGGAATTAATTCAGTCCCTGTATGTGTCTCCTCCAGTTCTATCCAGTAAGAGGACAACACCAGAGAGATGTCCCCGTCCTCTTCTCCCACAGGACTGTAAACAAGAAGCTCCCGATGTTCCTCAGGATCATCAGGTAGATGGAGAGAAGGTGCCATGAAATCTCCCTATGATGTGTAGACGGCTGTGAAGGTCTTGTGCTCAGTCTTGTTTTATCCTCCAGTATTATATGTGTTATACTTGTGTAATGAGAGCGGTGGAGATGGCAGGATTAGAGCTGATCATAGATGGGACTTCTCCATCTGTCTGTGACTTTTACAATATTTGTTTCAGGGGGAAGATCTGCCCCATATTAATACTACAGAGACATATGTGAGGGGTGATGAGTGGAGTAAAGAGGAGACTCCTACAGATAACCGCCCAGGTGAGTAGTGACCACTAAATGCAGAGAAGTCACAGATTCTTCTCAGTCACCGGCTGTGGCTGCTTTATCAGGGTTGTAGTCCTATCATAGAAAATGGTCACCATTCTGCTGCTAGACCACCACATGCTTCTCCACCCAACACTGTCCCCATTATTTTGGGCATTGGACGCCCTTCTGTTGGAGTGAGATCGGTATCAGCCAGATCTTACAGGTAGGATCCATCCTATCCCCTGAAATTAGAAGATGTTGACCTTTAGGTGCCCAGATCTCTAATCTGCAAAGCCAAATGACAGTGTACGTAGAATGTGCAGACAATTCAGAAAATCATGGGAAGAAAAATCTAATCTGTATGGTGGACCCCTATGAGAAAGCGGAGGGTAATGATACTGTTGGCCTCCTAGAATCTTGGCATCTTATTGCTGAATCTTCCTTCTGTGCTGCTGAATGTGTTGATTGGGTCATTACAAAGGTCCAGTCTTTCTTGCCAAACTTCCCTTTTATGACGAGACTCCATTCCATGAGCAGTGAAATTCCTACTTTCCGGGCAATCGCAGTACATGTGAAATAGATCTGCTGCCTCTGAGTTACACATGGGACATAATGAAAATTTAATATTTCCGATCTGTTATTACTGCTGAGACTCTATGATGACGAGAGGAGGGAGTAGCTAGAGGCAGGGGGAGGAACTTGGGGTTGAGGGAGAAGCTGGAAACAGGGAGGAGCTAGAGGGAGAGGGAGGAGCTAGAGGCAGAGCCCATTCCTCTTGTATCTACATAGTATCTCATCAGAATGATAGAGGAACCCCCGGTGAACTCAGCCAATGACTGCAAAACTTTGACTCCAAATGGTCTTTGTTCTGTGTTGAGGAAATAAATGTTACAATACGCACTATAAGGAAAATGTATCTACCGTCCGGATCAACTCGCGGCTCCAAAATCTGGTCGGGAAGGGATTTGTGGAAAGCAATAGAAACACCCTTCGGTTTATTATTTGGGTTAGTAGAAAGGGAACAGGCATTGTAGTATCTGTTTGAATACTTGAACTGAACAGGCCTTAGGCTATGTGTGCACTTACCGGATTTTGCCGCGGATTTTTCGCGGATTTGCTGCATGTTTCGCTGCAGAAAATGTTCATAACATCTCTGCAGTGAATCACCAGCAAATCCTATGGAGAAAAAAAATCCTGTGCGCACTGGGCGGAATTTGACAGCTGCATGTTTTGCTGCGGGAATCCCGCAGCAAAAACAAGTGCATGTCACTTCTTTTCCGCACATCGCTGCGGGATTTCACTCCATTGACTCCAATGTAATCGTGAAATCCCGCAGGGAATAACGCAGGCAGCAAATTCTGTGCGGTTCACTGCGTTTTCCTGCGTTATTCCCTGCGGTATTTCGCGGTTTACCTCCGGTAATGTACATCACTTGCTTGCGGTTTTGCAGGGAAGTGATGTCATTACAGGAAGAGGAAGCGGAGCAGAGAGTAAACACACACAGATCACACACACACATCACAGACATAGATCACATAGACACAGACACATAGAACACACATAGAAAGAAAACGGAAATATAGGAAAAAAAGAGCGTGGGCTCCGCTGCATATTTACCTTCCAGCCGAGGTAAGCACACAGCGGCGGCCCGGTATTCTCAGGCTGGGGAGAGAGAGGGGCAGGGGTAATGTCCCCCGCCTTACTCCCCCTCCCGCAGCCGAGAATATCAGCCGCAGCTGCCCCGGGACTGTCGCATCCATTATGCGGCAGCACCGGGAGTGTCCTCGGCTCTTCCTGCCGCCGTGTAGCAGTGGCGGTCAGGGTAATATAACAAGGGGTTAATCGTGGTGGATCACCGCCATTAACCCCAGGCTTGATCATGGCAGCGTCTATGTGACAGCTGACATGATCAACCCGTAAGTAAAGTGAAAAAAAACACAGACCTCGAAAAATCCTTTATTTTAAATAAAACCAACAAGCCTCGTTCACCATTTTATTAACCCCTCCCGCAACAAAACTCCGGCGTAATCCACACAGCTCCGGCATCCACAGCTCCGGCTCCGGCGTCCTGCACTGCTGACATCCAGCCGCGACTGTCACAGACACAGGCTGAATGCAGCAGACAGCAGAGGTAATTACCGGTCATTTCCCACGGCCGGTAATGTGAACTCACTGCCGACCGTGGGAAATGCAGCGATCTGTCATCTATCTATCCCTCTATCTATCCCTCTATCTATTCTTCTGTCTCTTTATCTATCTATCTATCTATCTATCTATCTATCTACTATCTCAGAATTAAATGACTTTTTTTTTTTTTCCAATGTGCTTTATTGCATTGAATGCAATAAAGCACATCCCAACCCGCATGCGGCAAAACCGCGGCAATACCGCGAATAATACCGCGGTAAAACCGCAGCAAACCGCGGCAAACCGCATGCGGTTTTCGGGTGCGGTTTCCCGCGTTTTTTTACCGCGGGTGCGGTAATCTTTGAGGGCATGCGGAATTTTCTCAAGGAAATTTCATTTCCCAGTGCGCACAGAGCCTTAAAGTATGTTTCCTGAAGCATAGCTATTGAGACCCTTTGTATGTAGATAATATATCTGACTCCTTTTCAAAGGACTATTTACAATAGAAGATGTAAATATCACAATTAGAGAAAGGGAGGGAGAACGACTAAGATAGGATATAGACAAGACAACCTGGGGAGAAATGCGAAACTGGAAGAGACAACTTCCATAGGCCACACTAAACTATTAACTCCTAGCAGGAGAAAACTGGACCTTATCAACAGGTCCCACAATCTAATTGGGGTTGAGGAAGCCAAGACAGGGATAATCTCCACAAGAGCCCCGTATTACTCAAATATCCAAAATATGTATAGTATACCCACCAATATAGAAAGAATAAAGGTGAAAGAGAGAAAGCAGAAAAAAGATAATAGAAGTAGGAAAAGGAAGTGACTGATAGATTAGGTGTAAAAAAAAAAAAAAATATTTCCTTATACAATTTCTCAAACCAAACTCCTGACCACCATTTAAAGGCATCAATAATGACCAAATTGTAATTCTAGTGATGGTAATAAGTACAGATCAGTCATCCTGGAGAAGACCTCATGTCTTAAGAGGCCAATCACTGAGGGATTAGTGTTGCGATTTTGGTGACAGCTCTGTCTCACAATTAGCATGTGGATCAAAGGAGGTAGAGTATGAAGTGCAGGCCATTCTGGCAGATGGATCTGAGGCAAGTCGAAGGTAGATAAGTTGGTCGGAAGGGCCCCCAAATTCTTGAATTCTGTGGAGCGGCTATCTTATTTTGCAAAAAATTGAAATGAGAAAACCTCCAGTGGTAGGAGATCCCTTGGGAGAAGAAACTGAGTAGTGATCATTGGGCTTTACGAAGTTGTAGTGTGCTCCTGGCCAGATCTGGGAGGATAACAATGTCACAGCTTTCCAGTTGTATATTCTATTTAGATCTTGCAGCTTGTGAAAGAGTTTACTTCTCCTTGTAAAAATGAATGCAGGACACAACATCACGTGGTCTTCAGGCCAAGGTGGATTTGGGAGCAATATCTCTGTGAAGTATATCCATTTCCATACGCGAGTCCTCTTTCCTCCCAAGTAAATCATAGGATAAAGTATTAATGGTTTTCTCCTGCATATGGGAAAAGATTTCTTCAGACAGGCCACAAATACGGAGATGGTTAAGTTTGTAATGGTTCTCTGTCATCTATAAATGTGAGAATGCCTGAGATCTGAGTGGTATGTTCAGACACAAGATATTGGTTCTCTATTGTTAGATGTAAAGACGTTGTGTCAGACTCTAAAGCCTGCTTTACACCTTTCAATTCTGCATACGATATCATATGCGTTGAGACATGCCCCCATCGTATGTGCGACACGTTCAATTTGTTGACCGTGTCGCACAAACGATTAATTGCTGTCATACATACTTACCCTTCCATACGACCTCGATGTGGGCGGCGAACATCCACTTCCTGGAGTGGGAGGGACGTTCGGCGTCACAGCGACGTCACACGGCAGCCGGCCAATAGAAGCGGAGGGGCGGAGATGAGCGGGACGTAAACATCCCGCCCACCTAATTCCTTCCCCATTGCCGGCGAGAGCCGCTGGACGCAGGTAAGATCTGTTCATCGTTCCAGGGGTTTCAAAAAATGCAATGTGTGCTCACTCGGGAACATTGAACAACCCGACGTGTAATTTTTAGGAAATGAACGACGTGTATGCGATGAATAGTTTTACGTTCAATTGCAGTCGCACGTAGCTGTCACACGCCACAACACCACTAACTATGCCGGATGTGCGTCACTTACGACGTGACCCCGCCGACACATCGTTAGATATGTTGTAGCGTGTAAAGCCTGCTTTAGTCATACACTCTGATGCCTATTGAGTCTCCTCTAGTCTATTAAAGGGAACCTGTCACCTAGAATATGTGTTCTGACCTATCAGCAGATGCATGTGTGCCCTAATTACACCTCCCTACCCGTCCCTGTGCTGTAAAATTGTATAATATGAAAGTAATAAAAAACGTTTTATTACCTTCATATTTGGTATGTAAATAGCAGGGAATGTGGTCACAGGGGAGGCGCCTTGCCTTATGGACGTCTCCATACTTTCCGTGGTATCACGCCCCTGTGGGCGTGATACCATGGAGCGACGTCCCCGTCGCTCATTCTATCCTGCGCGCATTGCAGCAGGCTTCTTTTCCGGGTGTTCAATCGCCGGTATCAGACGCGCACTGCGCATGCATGACAACACAAGGCCTACCCATTAAATTAAAGACACCACACTTGAATAAAGTAAATGGCATAAAATGGCCGTGACATTTATTAAGGGTTACATAATAAATAAATTAAATAATAAATAATTAAAACCAATATTTTATTAAAATTCTTCCATAACCATATACCATAACCAACCAGTCCACCAGTAAAACTGGCGACTTTCCCACTAACAAATGTCACGACGAGAGTAGTTCATGAAGTAGTCTTTCTCCAGGGGGGGGGAGGGTGGGTGTTCTTCTTGATCTTCAATTCTTCTGACAGCCAGCTGACGGAAGCAGCTACTTTTATAGTTAAAATTACCCGCACTTTCTGCCAGCTGATCCAATCAGCTGGCAGCAAAAACGGGCGCGCAAAAACCAGACTAAACCTGTCAGAGCCAGAATACCTCAGAGCCACTGACTGAAAATTTGTTAACCCTTTCTGCACCTGAATAAAATGTTAACCAAATTCACAACCAAATAGTGAGGCCTGTGTTATCATGCGGTCGCTACGGCATACAAGATACCGTGCTCTGAACATGACAACACAAGGCCTACCCATTAAATTAAAGACACCACACTTGAATAAAGTAAATGGCATAAAATGGCCGTGACATTTATTAAGGGTTACATAATAAATAAATTAAATAATAAATAATTAAAACCAATATTTTATTAAAATTCTTCCATAACCATATACCATAAACAACCAGTCCGCCAGTAAAACTGGCGACTTTACCCAAACGCCAAGGACTAACAGTCCTTGGCCCACCCCCACTAACAAATATCACAGCCATTTCTCGATACAATTTAGGAGCCCTAAATTGAATATGTCCAATCCCACGTCTGACAGATGGACTAAATCATCCCTGTAAAGGCCACTCAGAAAACCTTCCAGATCAAGATGTCTGTAGGTTGACCCATTTATAACTGGTAAAAACCTTTCCATGGCACGGTTTATCCTTTTCCGAATCCGCTCCCGGAACCTCAGCCTGTCACAATGCCACTGCAAACGGGGAACGATTTCGGAAAAGACCAAACCCGCATCAGGAAACCATGACCTAATGATTGAAAGGTCTCTTCGCAACCACAAAATGTTAAAATGTTCAATATTAATGGCTAAATTCCCTCCATATGACCTTCCTGATGCTCTACTCTTGGCCCAAAATATGTAAGAGTGTCCCACTATCCAAATGACAATGGGACCTACAAAAAAGAAAAAGAAATTTTATACTAACAACCTTGGACGGACATAAATTTTGTAACGCTTTGACTCCCATCTCCCAATCCCCATAATTTTACTAGCCGGTAACCCCCTTATGGCTGCTTCTGTAGCTGCCCCTATACGAAAAGAATGGGATGACAGTTTAAGATGCTCTAGATTCAGTTTAATCAAGGATTTTTTAAAAACTGAATTAAACTGAAACACTGTCACCGAACTCCCATCCTGATGGATAAGAAACGCCCCATCAAATGGAGGTCTAATTTGAAGCCAATTGTTAACATTGGAGACAGGACAAATAACTGAATTCTTTATCCGAAATAACCTAACGTTTGATCCCAAACCATCCTGATCAGACTTAGATCTACCAATACAAATCCTCAACGACTTATCAGTAACAAAAACATCTGAAAACATCAATCCTGACAACCGACTCCTACTAACAGAAACTAACACACCAATCCTAAAAGCTCCAAAATATGCTAAAACGAATGCCACCCTAAACACCATTGACTCAAAGTCATTAACGCAAATATATGGCAACACATTCCACAATGAGAGCAATAACTTAAGCGAAATAGGTCTACGATTATCCGGCTTCCACGTCCTTTTCCTATAACCTTTCAATGCCTGTTGAACTGGGAAAAAACTCTTCAATGACAACAGACCATGCAATCTCAAGAAAAAAGACACACCTGAAAAAATATTAGAAACTGACCCCACCGCTAAATTCTTTCTCATCAAAAAAAATCCAGAAATTCAAGCGCTAAACCCACATTACTCTGAAAACAATCCACTTTATGAAAAACAAAAATTCTGCCATTCTAACCATGCGGCCGAATACCTGGCCCATGTTGAATCAGCAATAGACCTCTTAATAGCCGAAACAACTAAGCCATCACTACATTCCATAAAGCTTCTGGGCACGGGCTCCCGAGAGAAATTGCCATCGGTTCCATACAAAAAAGTTCTTCCCGATCCTGCAGAGACAGAGCATTGTCCAACTTATTAACCCTGTCTGATTCCTGCTATCTGATACCAACAGCATCCTTTGATTTGACCACAACTTACCCCAGACCTCAACCAACCGCAAAACTGGAAATAAGGACATTACCGTACTATTGCCCGTCACAACACTAACCTTCCAATAATTGCGCCAAAACTCAAATAAGAATTCACCTTGACAAAAAACACCAAAACCGTACTCACCCTGACCAAAAAACAACTACAAAACGTAGGAAAGTTCAAAACTCCTGCTGAAAAAGTACCGCCACATAAACAAATCTTCCTTAAGCTGATGTGCCAAACTAATATAAGAACCCGAAGATGATAATCCCTTAGTATCAGCCTTCTGTCTGTCTAGGAAGCGCCTTAACCAACCCAGCATGTTTTGTAACCTCACTAGAGTCGCCGCCTTTAAAAATGGACTCTTTACTGTTGTGTTGCTGCTGGTTACTCTGATTCTGCTTCTTAAAGCATTTGATGACGGCATGATTGCCCCCGCAGAAGGAGCACTCATGCCGAAATCTGCAGTTAGATGCAAACTTACAATTTGATTCATTGTAAGCGAAACAAAATCCTTACTAACAGTAGAATTATTAATACTCTGTCTACCAAACTGGCTTCTCTGAGGAAGCATCAGATTCAGCCAAAGACCGATGTCTTTTTGACCCCACAGCATACTGCGATGGATGGCTAACTTCTGACGAAAACTCTCATCATAAGTCAGCCATGCCTGACCGCCGAAGCTGCGATAAGCTTCCAGTATGCTGTCAAGGTGCTGAAATAACCCCGAACAAACAGAAGGGTTCCTTTCCCCTAAAACAGAGGAAAAGATGCAAAATGCCTGCAGCCAGTTATGAAAAGATCTAAGGGGACCTTTCTTCCTATCATCCAAATCCGTCTTATCCTCTTTATTAACATTTTCTCTGTTAGACGGAAGCAGAGAAAATAAATCAATAAATTCCCCCTTATAAATCCTTTCTTTAACTGGCTGCGGCAGATGAAAACCCAGGGGAGACAAGTCACATGTCAATGCCTCTTTAAATAAATAACCAGGCAATGACATGGACTCCTGACTACCAATAGGGGCTGCACTACCCCCCCTAGGCGTCCCTCCCCCTGCTAACAATTCTCCTAACACCTTCCTAACTACAGACTCCATACTAACAGACAGAGGGTCGACACACGAGACAGACAGGGGAACATTGAACATCTCACCCCTCCTTCTGCTCTGCGATCCTCGGCCCTCCTCTGGAATTCCAGCTTCTGCAGCTGAGCCACGCTGACGATCCTGTTCTCTGGCTCCAGCTGGCAGATCATCTTCTTCAGACGGGGAGTCAGACCAGGGGGCCCCCGTCGCTCTTCCGGCCTCCGGCACGCTCACACTTGCTGGTGCAGCCCTGCACCTGCTAGGATTTTCAAATCCCTGGGTCAGCGCCGCGCTTTTACGACGGCGCTGACTAGATGATCCACTCTTCCTCTTCCTGGACACATGACCGGGTGCAGAAGGATGACGTGCTGAAGTCCCGGCAGACAAGATGGGCGGTGATAACTCCGCTCCGGCATTCCCCTCTTCTCTGGACGATGACGTCGGGGGGAGGAAGCTGCTGCGTCTCCGGGACCTCCTCCTTGCTGGGATTTCCTCAGTCAGCGCTGCCATCTCCTCAGGAGCGGTGAGTTGAATCACCGCAGCGTCGCAGTCCATCTCTTCCTCGGCTTCTGCTGGCCGCCTGGGCACCGCCAGGCATTGTTTAAGCCAGGCTTCTCCGCCGACCTCGCAGGCTCTCCATCAGCTGTTCTTCTTGATCTTCAATTCTTCTGACAGCCAGCTGACGGAAGCAGCTACTTTTATAGTTAAAATTACCCGCACTTTCTGCCAGCTGATCCAATCAGCTGGCAGCAAAAACGGGCGCGCAAAAACCAGACTAAACCTGTCAGAGCCAGAATACCTCAGAGCCACTGACTGAAAATTTGTTAACCCTTTCTGCACCTGAATAAAATGTTAACCAAATTCACAACCAAATAGTGAGGCCTGTGTTATCATGCGGTCGCTACGGCATACAAGATACCGTGCTCTGAACAAACTGAAACTGACAAGGAGAACCCGGAAGAGAAGCCTGGCGCAATGCTCGCAGGATAGAATGAGCGACGGGGACGTCGCTCCATGGTATCACGCCCACAGAGGCGTAATACCACGGAAAGTATGGAGACGTCCATAAGGCAAGGCGCCGCCCCTGTGACCACATTCCCTGCTATTAACATACGAAATATGAAGGTAATAAAACGTTTTTTATTACTTTCATATTATACAATTTTACAGCACAGGGATGGGTAGGGAGGTGTAATTAGGGCACACATGCGTCTGCTGATAGGTCAGAACGCATATATCCTAGGTGACAGGTTCCCTTTAAACATGGTCTCCAGGTCCTGCTTTGTGGGGATAGAGCAAAGATGTTCTTTCCAATCCCACTTGTCTCCTTCAAAAAGGATTGTGATTAACTACACAAGAACATGACACCTCCGCCATGATAAATTGCTAAGCTGTGCGTGGTTGATGTCTCTAAAATACAGTTACTCACATCTACAGGATCATGATGAATTCTATTTTGTTTCCGATCCTAAGGAATTCAGATTACTGCACAATCGCTCCTGAAATGGGGAGCACTAATACTTCCTCTATTATTATGGCCAAAACTCATAGTAGCGCCAATGGTCCATCGTAAATGAGTACAACTCTGATTTACTGGACTATGTTAACGTTCTCTCTAAATGTCTAATGTCTTCAAGAAACTCATCTGACAGAAGGTATTGGCCCCTACAATAGTTTGGATTGCCGAGAGCCCCCGAGCCACATACTGTAATTACTCCAGATGTGTCACCTCTAGTTACTAAATCAGTGATGGTGAAGGCTGTCGGGGTGGAGGGCGATCATTTTAGTAGATGTGTTATTGTCTATAGTCACAGTGTTTCTCTATAGTAGTTAGTACCAAAGCTGCTCTTATTTCATGGCTTTCCACTGCAGCCAGTTTTTTGCTCCTATTCAAGCCCCATTTCTCCAATCTGACATCTGTCACTTTACATGATAACACCTTTGTAAGGCCCGATTCACATGTCAGTGAAAAACACTGACGTTCTTCACTGATGTGTAAAACACGCACATGTCCCTCCGTGATTCACGGCACATGTGGGTTGCCCATGTGCAATCCGTGATTGCATATGGACATTACTCACCTGCCTTAGCTCCTGCTGTCCATGGTGCTGAACTCCTCGGCTCTGCAGCGTCCGCCCACCGCTTTCAGCAGCTACTTCCTGGTCGGCTATTCCTGCTCTCATGAATATGCATGAGCCAGGCAGGAGCTGCCGAGAGCGGAGACTGCAGAGTGAATCGCAGGCAAGGTAAGTTTAAAATATTTAATATTTAATATGTCAGTGATTTTCTGGTACGTGTTTCACGGATCACACACGGATCACACCATAGTGTGGTCCGTGGGTCATCAGTGATGCCAGAAAACAACTGACTTGTCTCCGTGCAGAAACACGGCTACGGGTGTACGCTGCACGGAGACACGTTCAGTGAAAAATCACTGATGTGTGAGCAGACCCATTGATTATAATGGGTCTGCGTATGTCAGTGATTCTGGTACGTATAAATAAAAGCACATACGTACCAGAATCACTGACGTGTGAAGGGGGCCTAATGCTGAGTCTGATCCCAGTGTCTGAGATTTTTTTTTGTTACACATTGTAAGTTCTTATATGTAATTTAAGATTGATTTGTTCACAAAATCCTAGAAGGAAGAGCGGCACTCACCGAAAATAAAATGCAGTGTCCTTTATTTCATGTAGACATACGAGGGTAGGGAGAGGATGCGAAGATAATGGCTGTCGTTTTGCACTTAGAATAGCGCTTGTACGGGTCCACCTGTCACATCCGTAAAGGTGAAAACAGGTGACAGCGATAAATACAATCAACTGCAAATACAAAAAAGTGAAGAAAAAGGTTAAAAACATACTAAAAACAATACAATGTAACAAATTGGAAATATAAATACAGGGACACAATATCAGAGAAGATGATTAATAATAGGGCATACAAAATAATTAATATCAGTTAAATTATGAAAGTTATGATCTAATCAAAGAAAAACTGACATTTCATTTTTTTCATTTGAGCCTAAAGAGCCAAGTGCCTTTAGGTCAATTATCCAGCGTGCTTCTTTTTGTAACAGGATTTTGTGTGTATTACCTCCTATTTGTGAGATAACGACCCGTTCTATGCCAGCAAATTGTAAACAATTGGATTACCCAGATGGACTGAGCGAACGTGGTTGATTAATCTAGGGAAACTTTTTCTGTCAAAATAGAATTATAGATTATAAATTAATTTGTTTCCTGTTCACTAAAAAAAAAAAAAAGTAGTCTGAATTTCGCTTCAAACATTGCATTTGGATGTTCTTAAAACAAATAGTGATACCGCAACATATAGTCAATAAATTTCCAACTTATCAAACTATTTTGAAGGTCATCAAATATCAGAAATTCCAAATAATTCAAATGACCCAAATTCTCATGAAACATTAAATTCTTTATTATTTTATTAGACAAACACACAAGAAAAATATTAAAAAGATGGATAATGATATAAAAATTTCCTGGGTTCAACAAGTGTTAATTTTTCTTTTTTTTAATATTGTACATGATAAATTCACACAGGTTCATCACACACAATTTTTTGAACAAATTCCTGTACATATGTTTCTGTGAGGCTGGTCTCTTGTAAAAGTATTCAACCCCTAATCCGCCCGCATCGAGGTCAGTTATAATATATAATTTGTGATCTATAGGAAAGTGCTAGTGCATTAGCGTACAGCTAAAAATAAATAAACAATTTGAGAGACCAAATATACATGAGATGAATGAGGGGTTGAATAGTTTTGTTTAGGGATAGAAATAATCTGCTTATTCCAATGAGTCTATGCAGAGTTATTATTTCTAAGGCAAGCCATAAAAAAACTGCATCAGAAAAAATTCTCTATAAGCACTCACGTTGTCACATGAATTGCTGAAAACAATTGCCTAATATACCTATGTATCTACTGTATATTAAGAGTTAACAGAGCAAAATTCAATCTGTTATATGATTAACAGGAATAATATCACATCAGCATGTTACCAGGCAGGCCACATAACATCATAAACACTGATGTGTTGAACCCAGGATATTTTTAAATCATTATCCATCTTTTTAATATTTTTCTTGTGTGTTTGTCTAATAAAATAATAAAGAATTTAATGTTTCATGAGAATTTGGGTCATTTGAATTATTTGGAATTTCTGATATAGTCAATAAATAGCATTTACCGTATTCTCCTTTAGCCTAAATGACTATTTTTGACTCCAGAGGCAGTCTCTGGAAATTAGCAAAGAGTGGATGTTTTAGAGGGAAAATTACAAATATGCCATTATACTGCCCAGTACATAGCACCCAGCTTGGTCTCCAGGAAACAAACACACCGTAAATGTTTGTGGCTTCTTCCCTGTGGCAATGCCAAACATGGATAGTAACAGTTTTTGGGTCACTGTAACGCTGACAAGAATTGAGGACATTTGGTTTTGGGATTTTTTTTATTGAATTATGGAGCCATATTGCTTTTCAAGAGTTTTTCAGCTAGAACTAATGTGGAAACCCTCCATTTTTCCACTGATCGAGTAAAAGGTTTTTGGTATAATTTTGGCCAGAAAACATTGTTTGGTGGATTATTATTCAAATATTTGGGATGCAAAATTAGCAAAGAGGGTTGAACATCATGGTCTACTGGTTCCTGCTCTGAGGTCTACTGTTAGATTATGAACATTTTTTGTTTCGGTAAATATTCTAATTATAGATTGCTACATAACTTGCAATTTCTTTAGCTATTTCATAAATCGTATCCTTTCATTTCTATATATATTATTAAAAATTATTTTTATTCTTGGCAGATGACTGTACCAGTAGATCAGTGGCACAACTGACATCTTCAGTTTTTAAATCAAATCACCTTGATATCACACAAGATGTCACTGAAGTGAATGCCATTGCTCCAGATATAGCATCATCTCTTCAAAGCAAAGATATATCCTCTCATTCTTTTGAACAGGTCCTACCTTCTGATGTATCACAGACTATTAAGAAAAATAAAAGTCACAAAACAAGCATTCAAAATAAAAATGCTCTTACAGTAAAAACATCATCTTCTACTTTAGAATCTGAAAAAATACTTAAACAAATTCACACAGGGGAGAAAAGATTTTCTTCAGAGTCTTTTAGTTACCAGAGAACTCACACGGGGGAGAAGCCATTTTCATGTTCAGAATGTGGGAAATGTTTTTCATATAAATCTCATTTTGTTAGACATCAGAAAACTCACACAGGGGAGAAGCCATTTTCATGTTCAGAATGTGGGAAATGTTTTATACAAAAATCACTTCTTGTTATACATCAGAGAACTCACACAGGAGAGAAGCCTTTTTCATGTTCAGAATGTGGGAAATGTTTTGCACATAAACAACATTTTGTTGCACATCAGAGAACTCACACAGGGGATAAGTCATTTTCATGTTCAGAATGTGGAAAATATTTTACACAGAAATCAATTCTTGTTACACATCAGAAAACTCACACAGGGGAGAAGCCATTTTCATGTTCAGAATGTGGGAAATGTTATGCACGGAAAGCACATCTTATTATACACCAGAGAACTCACACAGGGCAGAAGCCTTTTTCATGTTTAGAATGTGGGAAATATTTTACACAGAAATCAATTCTTGTTACACATCAGAGAACTCACACACAGGAGAAGCCATATTCCTGTTCTGAATGTGGGAAATGTTTTATCCAAAGATCACATCTTGTTGGACACCAGAGAACTCACACAGAGAAGTCTTTTTCATGATAGAATGTGGGAAATATTTTACATTAATAATAAGGGACCATGTAGATGTCGCACATGCGCCGAAACGCGTAGTCTGAGACTACTATCTTATCCGACATACCATTTTTTTGCTCCATGTGTGGATCTATTTTTAATGGAATTATCTAATAAAATTTGCTTTGCAAGAATATTTTAAGAACATAATCTGTGTCTTGGAATTTGTCCGCTGGAGTTTTTTGGATATATATTTCTATATTACATTAAAAATGCAATCTTTTTGAATATCCCATAAATTACACGGGTGGAAGCTATTATCATACCTAGAAGTTTTAGAAATGTTTTACTTTAAAATTATAATTTGTTGAGCATTAAGAAAAATTCACACAGGGAGATGCAATATACAGGTGCATCTCAATAACTTCGAATAACATCAAAAAGATGATTAATTTCAGTAATTCAATACAAAAAGTGAAACATTTATATAGTCATTACAAACACGTTGATATATTTCAATTGTGTATTTCTGTTAATATTGTTGATTATGGCTTACAGCCAATGAAACCACAAAAGTCATTATCTCAGAAAATTAGAATAATTATCACAAAACACCTGCAAAGGCTTCCTAAGCATTCAAAATGATTCCTTAATCTGGTTCAGTAGGGAAATCATGGGAAAGACTACTGACTTGACAGATGTCCGGAAGGCAGTCATTGACACACTCCATAAGGAGGGTAAGGCACAAAAGGTCATTGCTACTGAAGCTGGCTGTTCACAGAGTGCTGTATCCAAGCATATTAATCAGTCAGTGCCACCACACATAGACGTACCCAGGACATGGGCTACAACTGCGGATTCCTTGTGTCAAGCCACTCATGACTATGGCTGATCGAATCCGCCAAAATCCGGAATCAGCGGATCCCTGCCGAATTGAAAAAAAAATTCAGATCCGCTCCAGATTCCGGTTCCCAAATAAGTCTATGGGGACCAGAATCCTGAGATTAAAACCGGTGGTGGAAGGGATGGGGGGCAGGAGCGAACGCAATATGCTCACCCGAGTCTGTGTCATGGCAGCAAACTCCTTCTGGGTCACACTTTTCCCTTCCGGAGCCGACAATTCAATATTAATTTTTTTGCCCGCCCACTGGCGCGTGTATTTGGTTGCAGTTAGATGCGCCACCATAACGAGTGTCAGCGTGTCAGCTGACTGCAACCAATCACAGGCGGCAGGACGCCCGGTGGGCGGGGAAAGCAGTGCAAGTGTCTGCGGGTCGGTATGGTGAACGTGCATGTGTTTCACAAACACATGCATGTGTGCGGCTGTGCCAGTGATGCGCTGTCAAACGCGTACAAGTCTACTCAAGAAGTAGGAGGGCACCAAATCCTGGGATCACCCCTGGCACTGAAAGCTAATGTTTAATAGAGTGAAAAGAAGTGCCAAAAAACTGAGGGATCACCATATACATAATTAATCAAAACATTTTTTATTGTATATCAAGGAACATAAAAAGCACATTTGTGTCACACAACACCAAATGGTATCACAACAACCATAGACAAATTTTAAAAACATTTAAAAACGAACAAAAAAGGAGACCATGTGATTCCTTATATAAAATGGACCAAGATTCTAACCAAGCTAGCTGGTATAATAAACAGATCAGAAGTTAGTTACATTTTCAAAGCACTTAAAACGCTTACGGGGAGAGCGCGGCAGGGGGGAGGCCGCGGAGGACCGTCCCGACGCCGCGCCCGGGACCCCGGATTGGTTTTGGTTTTTGGCACTTCTTTTCTCTCTATTAAACGTCAAACGCGTACAAGTCTGACATGACATCAGCCGGCACAGCCTGCTGCGCTCTGAACATGAGTGTGCATGTACCTAGAAACACATGCACTCTCCTATCAGAAGTGTGTGCGGCTGTGCTGCGATGTCAGACCCTCGGGAGTCCCTCGCAAGTGTGACTCCAAACTAAAAGAAACCGCATGCGACTTTTTTTTTTTTTTAATTATTTAAAAAAAAAAATAAATAAAGACATGCGTTTCCCCCCCTAATTTTGATACCCAACTATGATAAAGCCGGCTTGGGGCTGGTATTGTCAGTCCGCATCCGCCTGGTATTGCCACATCTATTCGATGTGACAATCCCGGTGTAATACTGGCTCTTCCCGAATGCCCTGATGCGGTGGCAATCGGGATAATGAGGGGTTAATAACAGCGCACAGCTGCTACTAAACCCTAGGTTTGTGATGGCACAGGCGTCTGAGATACCTGCATCACTAATATAGAAGTGAAAGTAAATAAACACAGACACAGAAAAATCATTTATTTGGAATAAAAAACAAAACACACACCCTCCTTCACCACTCTATTAACCCCAACACCCTGCAGCTCTGGCGTAATCCACACGAGGTATCACGACGCTTCAGCTCTGCTACATAGCCAGCAGGCCATAGAGCATGACCGCAGGCTGTGCAGACATTGACAGCCGCTATGACTGCACGGCAGGCAGATACTTTCACAGGCTGGGGGCGCGGTCTGCCTGCAACCAATCACAGACGAGAGGACGGCTGGTGGGCGGGGAAAACACGGAAAGCTGTGTGTATAGATGCACAGTACAGGAAGTGAATGCGCAACCCGGAAGCATTGTGCCGCCATGACACAGAGTCTCGGTAAGTATGAAACGCTGTTTTATTTCTGTTTTTCTTTCATTTTTCAATTATTTTCCCTAGTTCCGGATTGTGCACCCGGAATTCCGGATCCGGCATCCGGAAATCTTTAAACCCGCTCGGATCCGGAGTTTTACAATCCGGATCCAATCAGCCCTACTCATGACCAATAGACAATGCCAGAAGTGTCTTACCTGGGCCAAGGAGAAAAAGAGCTGGACTATTGCTCAGTGGTCCAAGGTGTTGTTTTCAGATGAAAGTAAATTTTGCATTTCATTTGGAAATCAAGGTCCCAGAGTCTGGAGGAAGAGTGAAGAGGCCACAATCCAAGCTCTTTGAAGCCTAATGTGAGTTTACACAATCGAAATCACCAGTTTCCAATTTTCTACTGTCCACTTTCGTACTCAAGGTGATACTTCTTACGATGATTTTGAAGTACAAGCTTCTTCACCTTTTTTTGGGCAACCATTCCAGACTTGTGTAATGTGCGTTGCACAGTACTTGCATGAACGTCTGTGATCTGACTATTACGAAACATATGAACCACCTCCACTAACGTGTTTGTCGCGCCAGAACTGGTAGACCTTGTGATGAGCCGACTAGTTGACTCCAATATTTTTTCCTGTACTTCCACCTCTTGGCTTTTGCAGTTTGGCAGTTTTCTTGGCTGATAGAGTGGTCTTGATGAACTGGAGGATGCTGTTTCCTTTCTTTTGGGAAATCTTCATGGTTGCCCGTCGATTCAAACCAGTGATCTATCGTTTGGGAATCAACCTAATAACACACTGAGCTATTAGTAAATATGAGAAGAGGTTGTAATATGTAGTATACAGGAAAAAAAAAGATTTTTCAAACACCAGGAGCAAAACAGTAAAAAATAGTCACCTGACAAAAATCTGCATAACTAATCATCTGCTAAATAGTTGTAAGTCAAATTTATGTATAAGATAGCTGAGATGATTATCTATAAAATGAATGTAGTCTCATTCGATTGGATTACGAGCATAATTCGTTCCAGGCGTGAGCTCTTAAACCAAGTTACTCTTATATCAAAGCGAGTGTTCCTATAGAAAATAATTGAAATTCAGACAATTTGTTCCACAATCCAAAAATAGTTACTGTATTTATACAAACTTATTACAGTGATACAAAGTAATGTACTGTATACATATAAAATTATTACAGTACACTAATACAAAATATTGTAGAGTAAAAAACAAAGCAAATTAAACTGCACATTAGCTTACAATGGAATTGTTGGTGTGCGGGAGGTAGAGTATATGCAATGTGCTGTACTGGTTAGCAGAAAGAAAGTACAACACTATATCCACAAATGCAAATTGATAGACATGCAGTATAGTATATACTGTACTGGACAATGGTATACTGTATATATACAGAAAGTTACCTCCAGAGCAGGTCAGAGCGTGGTGAAAGGACGGAACCGGAAGTGTGCACAGGGAGTATTTGCTCTTACTGCAAATCATTATCGCTACGGCAGCGTCACACGCACATACCTGCTCTGCGACGTCGCTCTGGCCGGCGAACCACCTCCTTTCTAAGGGGGCGGGTCGTGCGGCGTCACAGCGTCGTCACACGGCAGCCGTCCAATAGAAGCGGAGGGGCGGAGATGAGCGGGACGTAAACATCCCGCCCACCTCCTTCATTCCGCCTTGCCGGTGGAGGCAGGTAAGGAGATGTTTGTCGCTCCTGCGGTGTCGCACATAGCGATGTGTGCTGCCGCAGGAATGACAAACAACATCGTTAATAAGAATAAAACGATTTTTTATTTCAGGACGACCTTTCCGCAGCAAACGATTTTGCCCTCTTTTGCGATCGTTTAAGATCGCTCTTAAGTGTTACACGCTGCGATCTCGTTAATGATGCCGGATGTGCGTCACAAACACCGTGACCCCGACGATAATTCTTTAACGATATCATAGTGTGTAAAGCCCCCTTTAATCCAAGGTTCTACTGTATATTTATATATTCACTATATGGATAAGAGTATTGCAACCCTCCCCCAAAATACCCAACATTCCTCCTTCTTCTTCCTTCCAATCTCAGTGATCTGCCATTCATTACAGTTAGGGGTACTTTGCACGCTGCTGCGATGTCGAGCGCGATAGTCCCCGCCCCCATCGCAGCAGCGATATCTTGTGATTGCTGGCGTAGCGATAATGTCATTATCGCTACGCCGGCTTCACATGCACTTACCTGCCCTGCGACGTCGCTCTGGCCGGCGACCCGCCTCCTTCCTAAGGGGGCGGGTCGTGCGGCGTCACAGCGACGTCACACGGCAGGCGACCAATAGGAGCGGAGGGGCGAAGATGAGCGGGATGTAAACATCCCGCCCACCTCCTTCCTTCTCATTGCAGCCGGGACGCAGGTAAGGTGATGTTCCTCGCTCATGCGGCTTCGTACACAGCGATGTGTGCTGCCGCAGGAACGAGGAACAACATTGTACTTGTTGCTGCAACGTAATTATGGATTTCCCAGACATTACACCGATGATACGATTACGACGATTTTGCGCTCGTTAATCGTATCAAAAAGGATTTGCACACTACGATATCGACTGCGACGCCGGATGTGCGTCACTTTCGATTTGACCCCACCGACATCGCACCTGCGATGCCGTAGTGTGCAAAGCCCGCCTTACTTTTAGCGCACAATCTCCATGTCTGAACAATGTCTGTAACTTCTGTTCATATTACAAATTACTATTTCCATCTACGATCCATTCCTTCTTTGTGAGAACATCTGCTGTGATTGAGTTTTTAAAATTATAATCCATGCTAAATTTAAAATCCTAATGATAGGTTCTCTATACAGCATAATACTGACATATGATACAGGGCGGCACGGTGGCTCAGTGGTGACAAACTCCTTGCAGATAATGACACCTAGGACAACATCTGTAAGGAGTTTGTATGTTCTCCCCGTGGTTGCGTGTGTTTCCTCCCACACTCCAAAGACATACAGATAGGGAATTTAGATTGTGAGCCCCAATGGGGACAGTGTTGCTGATATAAAGTGGTGTAAACCGCTATGGAATATGTTGGCGGTATATAAAGATAAATATTATCATAGGGGTCCTCTAACATAATTAGACACTTAGGAAACTCGGTCGGTTTTGTTATCCATCTTTGATAATATTTCTGGTGTTAAATAATATATTGAACAATTATGAAAATCTGTATCCTGGATTTTAACCGTACCTTGTAAAGTCTGAGTATCTAAACCAGGGGTGGGGAACCTTTTTACTGACGGAGGCCATTTGGAATTTTCTACCAACCATCGGGGGCCAGACAAAATTATATCAACTTGAAAACTATCCGGCTATATTTGGTGAAACAATTAGCTCACCTCTACTGTGGTGGCTGGAGCAGCTTCTCTTTGGTGCGGCTGTGATGTTAGGTGATATTGATCATCCTGTTTCACACAGCAGCTTTTCCAAGTTTGTCTCGGTCTGGAGATGCTGGGGGCATAAACATCACAGGAGACGCTGGGGTATAGACATCATAGGAGGGGCTGGGGCATACACATCACAGGAGATGCTGGGGCATATGTCGCGGGCGGAGGAGGGGACGCTGCGCTCTCCCACTGCTCGGGTCCGGCCGCTGCTGCTGCAGCTGCTCGGTGGTGGCTCGAGCGGTGGGCCGGATCCCGGGGACTCGAGCGGCGTTCCTCGCCCGTGAGTGAAAAGGGGATTTTGATTGTGGGGGTTTTGATTATTGTCCGTGACGCCACCCACGGTTGTGGTGATATTGGTGACACCACCGCTGCTCTGGACGGGGATCCCGGGAGCGGTGACAGGGAGCAGCTTTGTTGTTAGTTCTCCCCTCTGTGGGTAGGGGGTTGGTTGTCCCGGGGCCCGGTGATGGGGTAGGGACGGATGGCAGGCGGGTTATGGGGCCTGGTGCGGTGCAGGGTCGCGGGGGCAGCACTGTGCCGTACGGCACGGTGGTACTCACTCAGCCAATGATGAGGACACAGTTCTCGGTAAAACACACGGCTAGATGGACGGGTCCCACAGACGGCTGCGGTGTTGTTTCTCCCGGCAGGTTGATGGTGACTGCCTTTCCCTGCACCTATGTATGGTAGATGGTTCCAATGGGTTCCCACCGGTAACCCGCTCCCCAGCTTGGATATGGGCTGGAGGAGCCCCTTTTGCCCGCAGGCTCTGGCCCTGGGAAACAGTTGCCTTGGCGGTGGCGGTGTCTCCCTCTCTTGGTTGGACTGTTGCCTTCTGTCGGGACTTGGCTGTTGGGAAACCCAGGAGGTTCCCTTCACTAACGAATTCGGCAAATTCACGGCAACTCCTAGCCTTCCCGGGGTCCGTAAGCCCCTGCCAAATGGTGCTGGCTACTCTTTGCGTACCGGTCCGGTACCGCAGGGCCACCGCCCGTCCACGGTCTTTACGGTAAGCTCTGATAGGCCACTCCTGCAGACGGTCACCACCGTCTGCCAACCTTGCTGATCCGTCCGGGCCACACACCCGGACCAAATTCAGGCTGCTTAACTGCCAATTCACTCCTTTCACTTCAAACTCCACAACTAATCTGCCTGGTTTTCCCGCCTCCAGGACTGTGAACTCCTCGGTGGGCGGGGCCAACCACCTGGCCCACCCCCTGGTGTGGACATCAGCCCCTGGAGGAAGGCAACAAGGGTTTTATGTCTGACTTCAGTGTGCCTGCTGGGAGTATGGGGTGTGTTGGTGTTGTTCTCTGTGGCCCCTGGCTTGTCCAGGGCGCCACACATACACATCACAGGAGGGGCTGGAGCATATACTGTACATCACAGGAGGGGCTGGGACATTTACATCACAGGAGGGGCTGGGCCATACACATCACAGGAGACGCTGGGGTATACACATCACAGGAAGGGCTGGGACATACACATCACAGGAGATGCTAGGGCATACACATCACAGGAGAGGCTACAGAAGAGGCTGGGGCATGTACATCACAGGAGGAGCTGGGGCATACACATGCCAGGAGAGGCTGGGGTATGTACATCACAGGAGAGGCTGGGGCATGTACATCACAGGAGGGGCTGGGGCATGTACATCATAGAAGGGGCTGGGGCATGTACTCACAGGAGGGGCTGGGCCATGTACTCACAGGAGGGGCTGGGGCATGTACATCTCAGGGGGGGGCTGGGGCATACACATCCCAGGGGGGGCTGGGGCATACACACCCCAGGAGGGGCTGGGGCATACAGATCACAAGAGAGGCTACATGAAAGGCTGGGGCATACACATCCCAGGAGGGGATATATATATATTATAAACACATACATATATATATATATATGTATGTGTGTATATATAAATATATACACATACAGTATATAATATATACAGCTCTGGCAAAAAATTAAGAGACCACTGCAAAATTGTCCGTTTTTCAAATTTTTCTATTTATAGGTATTTGTTTGAGTAAAATGTAAATTGTTCTTTTATTCTATAAACTACTGACAACATGTCTCCGAATTTCCAAGCAATACATTTTGTATTTATTTTCTGAAAATGAGAAGCAGCAGGGTTTTTCGGTTACCGGAATATCGGCTAGCGGGTCCTCAGCTGCCTGGTCGGCATCAGCCTGGGCGTTGGCTGCTGGGTTGGAAGCAGTGGGGTCTTTGGCTACCTTGGTGTTGGCGACAGAGTACTCAGCTGCCTGGTTGTCGGCGGCCGGTTCCCGGGTTTGGGTCACAGATCTCCCGATCAAGGGCTGGAGCAGGTAGACAGGTTGGTTACTTCTGGACGGTGTTGTACTCGGCAGGGGCAAACAGGTCAGTTGTCACCCCTCCGCATTGCTTTTCCTCCAGGTGAAGTGGTCCTGGTCGAGCGTAGGCTTGCATCACCGCCACCGAGCCCATCATGGAAGCCTCCCATTCCTTGATGGCGTCCAGCTGCTGTTGCCTCATCTGCTGGGTCAGCACCTCCGCCTCCAGGTCCTCCGGTGTCCACATGCATAGGTGCACCGGTGTGCCCCCTTGGCGGCCTGGTTCTGCCATCTTGAATACTCCTCAGCACATGTCAATGTGCAACCACCTCCTTGGAGCTCCAGGGCAGACTCTCTTAGTCATCTCTCCTTTCCCCTTTGGTTTCGTTTCTGCAGTGTTTCGGTATCTGGGGACGTCCAGGAGGAAGGGAAGGCGGTGGACAGGAGGCAGGATGGAGGATGGGGGTGGCAGTGACGGTTAAGAAAGTCTTTTATGATTGTGATGCCACCTGTGGTACGCGGCCAGGGAGGGCCGCCACTGTGGGTGCTGTTGTCCGGGGTTGATGGTGAAGGTCGCATCCGGGATGGTGTGACTACCCGAAGGCGGAGCGGGATTACCCCGGGGAGAATGGTGGAGGACGGACGGGGGGTGGTAGTCCCCTTTAGCGCCGCAGCGCTGGGCAACGGCAAATGAGAGGCAGAGGCAGGGGCTGCAGTTCCAGGTCTTTTACTTACAGGTCATTCAGACGCTGCCCCAGAGTACCAACTCTGCCACGATGGACTCCAGGCGATCCTGGATCCGTGAAAGGTCAAGTCCGGTGTGTGTCAGCCTATGGGCCCTTCCTGCTTTGATGCGCTAAGTAACGGACCCCCGTGGCATGAAGCACTTGGGGATCTCGATGTCAGTAAAGTGTCCCATTCTGTATGCTGATAGCGTGGTTCTGATGTGCGGCCGGTTGAGGACCTCAGCCCCAGATCCTATATGCTATTTGGCTGGAGATTCGGTGGAACAGGTCCGGTGACTGTTCTAGCCGTTCCCCGCGACCCTTGCAGAGTTGGTAGACAACGTAAAGTATGTCTGCCCTAGGGTTCTGTACCCCGACAGCGCTGGTCCTGTGGAAGCAGCCACCAGCTTCTCCCCAGCGATTGTGTTGAACACCTTGGCTCACAGAGCTGCCTTGCGGCACGTCCGCTCTGCTCCGTGTCTGTAGCTGTGTTGTGTGTTCCGAGCTGTTGCCCCCAGACGCTGCCACCGACTGGTTCACTACTCTCACTAGGTCAACCTCCTATTCCCACTGTGTGCTCCTGCCTCCCCCTGGTGGTTGCTTCTACCTGACCCTGAGTCCCCGGTTCCAGTGGATCGGAGAGCCCCTGGTGCGGTGACATCCTGTAAACTCAACCGCTGTAGTGACCCCCTACTGTGACCCGATCCCCATTGGGGAGGACAATCCACTGTAACTGTATGTATGTGTGAGTGGAAACCGGTATCGACCTCTCCTGGACCCAGGATAAGTACTACACCCTAATGTGGAGGTGCAGTACCCTGTAGTGCCTGAAGCCTCAGGGGCGACACATATTTATATCTCTAAGATTTACACGTCTTCCACACACGGCTCCACTCCGTACATATCGTACACACACAGCTCTGCTCCGTACACCTCGTACACACACGGCTCCGCTCCGTACACCTCGTACACACACGGCTCCGCTTCGTACACCTCGTACACACACGGCTCCGCTCCGTACACCTCGTGCACGCACGGCTCCGCTCCGTACACCTCGTACACACACGGCTTTGTTCCGTACACCTCGTATACACACGGCTCCGCTCCGTACACCTCGTACACACACGGCTCCGCTCCGTACACCTCGTACACACGGCTTTGTTCCGACCACCTCATACACACACGGCTCCGTTCCGTACACCTCGTACACACACGGCTCCGCTCTGTACACCACGTACACACACGGCTACGCTCCCATCACGTCGTACACCCAAGCCTCTGCTCCATACATGTTGTGCACCTCGTACACACACGGCTTCACTCTGTACACCTCGTACACACACGGTTCTGCTCCGTACACCTCGTACACACACGGCTCCGCTCCGTACACTTCGTACACACACGGCTCCGTTCCGCACACCTCGTACACACACGACTTTGTTCCGTACACCTCGTACACACACGGCTCCGCTCCGTACACCTCGTACACACATGGCTCCGCTCCGTACACCTCGTACACACACGGCTTTGTTCCGTACACCTCGTACACACACGGCTCCGTTCCGTACACCTCGTACACACACGGCTACGCTCCCATCACGTCGTACACCCAAGAATCCGCTCCGTACATGTTGTGCACCTCGTACACACACGGCTTCACTCTGTACACCTCGTACACACACGGTTCTGCTCCGTACATCTCGTACACACACGGCTCTGTTCCGCACACCTCGTACACACATGGCTCCGCTCCGTACACCTTGTACACACATGGCTCCGCTCCGTACACCTCGTACACACACGGCTCCGTTCCGTACACCTCGTAGACACACGGCTCCGTTCCGTACACCTCGTACACACACGGCTCCGCTCTGTACACCTCGTACACACACGGCTACGCTCCCATCATGTCGTACACCCAAGCCTCCGCTCCGTACATGTTGTGCACCTCGTACACAAACGGCTTCACTCTGTACACCTCGTACACACACGGTTCTGCTCCGTACACCTCGTACACACACGGCTCCGCTCTGTACACTTCGTACACACACGGCTCCGTTCCGCACACCTCGTACACACACGGCTCCGCTCCGTACACCTCGTACACACACGGCTCTGCTCCGTACACCTCGTACACACACGGCTCTGCTTCGTACACCTCGTACACACACGGCTCCGTTCCGCACACCTCGTACACACACGACTTTGTTCCGTACACCTCGTACACACACTGCTCCGCTCCGTACACCTCGTCAGGGCTGTATTTTGCCTTCGTGCTGCCCTAGGCACTTTAAGTGGTCGCGCCCCTTAGTGACAACGTAACACTATGAGTTTTCGCACACGACATCTGTTTAAGGCAAATCTACTCTGTAAAACATTTGAAAAAGTATCAAGGAGAAACGAAGGGCACTAACCCCCCCCAATGGGGATCACCACAGGCACATCAAAACATAGCATGAGTATAAAATATTCCCACCACACCATCCCCACTTATATACTGTGACTGTCCCACTGCCCCTAATAAATTACACACTGCCCTCCCTTATAAATTATACCCACCACACCTTCCTCAATTATGAAATATGATCTGCACATTGACCTCACATCATGCTGCCCCCTCCTCACAATGTCCCATGCATGCTGTCCCCTCCTCACAATGTCCCATGCATGCTGCCCCCTCCTCACAATGTCCCATGCATGCTGCCCCCTCCTCACAATGTCCCATGCATGCTGCCCCTTCCTCACAATGTCCCATGCATGCTGCCCCCTCCTCACAATGTCCCATGCATGCTGCCCCCTCCTCACAATGTCCCATGCATGCTGCCCCCTCCTCACAATGTCCCATGCATACTGCCCCCTCCTCACAATGTCCCATGCATGCTGCCCCCTCCTCACAATGTCCCATGCATGCTGCCCCCTCCTCACAATGTCCCATGCATGCTGCCCCCTCCTCACAATGTCCCATGCATGCTGCCCCCTTCTCCCCATGTCCTATGCATGCTGCCCCTTCCTCACAATGTCCCATGCATGCTTCCCCCTCCTCATAATGTCCCATGCATGCTGCCCCCTCCTCACAATGTCCCATGCATGCTGCCCCCTCCTCACAGAGTCCCATGCATGCTGCTCCCTCCTCACAATGTCCCATGCATGCTGCCCCCTCCTCACAATGTCCCATGCATGCTGCCCCCTCCTCACAATGTCCCATGCATGCTGCCCCCTCCTCACAATGTCCCATGCATGCTGCCCCCTTCTCCCCATGTCCTATGCATGCTGCCCCTTCCTCACAATGTCCCATGCATGCTTCCCCCTCCTCATAATGTCCCATGCATGCTGCCCCCTCCTCACAATGTCCCATGCATGCTGCCCCCTCCTCACAGAGTCCCATGCATGCTGCTCCCTCCTCACAATGTCCCATTCATGCTGCCCACTCCTCACAATGTCCCATGCATGCTGCCCCCTCCTCACAATGTCCCATTCATGCTGCCCACTCCTCACAATGTCCCATGCATGCTGCTCCCTCCTCACAATGTCCCATTCATGCTGCCCACTCCTCACAGTGTCCCATGCATGCTGCCCCCTCCTCACAGTTTCCCATGCATGCTGCCCCCTCCTCACAATGTCCCATGCATGCTGATCCCTCCTCACAATGTCCCATGCATGCTGCCCCCTTCTCACAATGTCCCATGCATGCTGCTCCCTCCTTACAATGTCCCATGCATGCTGCCCCCTCCTCACAGTGTCCCATGCATGCTGCCCCCTCCTCACAGTGTCCCATGCATGCTGCCCCCTCCTCACAGTGTCCCATGCATGCTTCCCCCTCCTCACAATGTCCCATGCATGCTGCCCCTCTCCATGAGCTCCTAATGCTGCCTTCCTCTTTTCCATAATGACACCTCCATGCTGCCCCATTCATCATACTAAGACCACCACATTAACGCTTATGCTGAGACACCCCCCCACACACACACACAACCCCACTTTTGATATTGACTCCCGTACGTTGCTCCACTCCATACTGAGCCCACACATGCTGCCCCTTCTCCATAATGAGCTCCCAATGCTGCCCCCCTCTCATTCTGAGTCCTTACACTCCCCCCATCGATTTTGTCATTGCACTATCCCTCAACCCTTGTCCTCTGTCTCTAGCATTGGCCCCTCTCTCCCATTCCCCCAGCAGCAGCCTCTCTCCCCCGCCTTCAGCAGCAGCCTCTCCCCCAGCATCAGCCTCTCTTCCCCAGCCCCCCAGCATCAACCTCTCTCCCCCCAGCGTCCCCCAGCATCAGCCTCTCTCCCCCCAGCTTCCCCCAGTTTCAGCCTCTCTCCCCCAGCTTTATCCAGCATCAGCCTCTATCCCCCAGCTTCCCCCAGCATCAGCCTCTCTGCCCCCAGCATCAGCCTCTCTGCCCCCAACATCAGCCTCTCTCCTCCCAGCCTCCCCCAGCATCAACCTCTCTCCTCCCAGCCTCCCCCAGCATCAGCCTCCCTCCTCCCAGCCTCCCCCAGCATCAGCCTCTTTCCTCCCAGCCTCCTGCAGCATCAGCCTCCCTCAGCATCAGCCTCCCTCCTCCCAGCCTCCCCCAGCATCAGCCTCCCCCCTCCCAGCCTCCCCTAGCATCAGCCACCCCCCCTCCTAGCCTACCCCAGCATCAGCCTCCCTTCTCCTAGCCTCCCCCAGCATCAGCCTCCCCCAGCATCAGCCTCCCTCCTCCCAGCCTTTCCCAGCATCAGCCTCCCTCCTCCCAGCCTCCCCCAGCATCAGCCTCCCTCCTCCCAGCCTCCCCCAGCATCAGCCTCCCCCAGCATCAGCCACTCTCCTCCCAGCCTCCCCCAGCATCAGCCTCTCTCCTCCCAGCCTCTCTACTCCCAGCCTCCCCCAGCATCAGCCTCCCTCCTCCCAGCCTCCCCCAGCATCAGCCTCCCCCAGCATCAGCCTCTTTCCTCCCAGCCTCCCCCAGCATCAGCCTCCCTCAGCATCAGCCTCCCTCCTCCCAGCCTCCCCCAGCATCAGCCTCCCCCCTCCCAACCTCCCCTTGCATCAGCCTCCCCCCTCCTAGCCTCCCCCAGCATCAGCCTCCCTTCTCCTAGCCTCCCCCAGCATCAGCCTCCCTCCTCCCAGCCTCCCCCAGCATCAGCCTCCCTCCTCCCAGCCTCCCCTAGCATCAGCCTCCCTCCTCCCAGCCTCCCCCAGCATCAGCCTCCCCCAGCATCAGCCTCTCTCCTCCCAGCCTCCCCCATCATCAGCCTCAGCCTCCCTCCTCCCAGCCTCCCCCAGCGTCAGCCTCCCCAGCATCAGCCTCACCCCTCCTAGCCTCCCCCAGCATCAGCCTCCCCCTCCCAGCCTCCCCCAGCATCAGCCTCCCCCACTCCTAGCCTCCCCCAGCATCAGCCTCCCTCCTCCCAGCCTCCCCCAGCATCAGCCTCCCTCCTCCCAGCCTCCCCCAGCATCAGCCTCCCCCAGCATCAGCCTCTCTCCTCCCAGCCTCCCCCAGCATCAGCCTCAGCCTCCCTCCTCCCAGCCTCCCCCAGTGTCAGCCTCCCCAGCATCAGCCTCACCCCTCCTAGCCTCCCCCAGCATCAGCCTCCCCCTCCCAGCCTCCCCCAGCATCAGCCTCCCCCACTCCTAGCCTCCCCCAGCATCAGCCTCCCCCAGCATCAGACTCTCTCCTCCCAGCCTCCCCCAGTATCAGCTTCTCTTCCCCCAAGTCTCACCCAATATCAGCCTCTCTCCCCCCACCACATGCGCAGATCTCCAGTCTGCATTAGAGACACCCCCACGCTCCTTATGAATCTTCAGCTCTGCGAGCACTTACCTGCTCCAGGGCCCGCTGTCATCTTCCTGGCTCACGTGAGTATTATCTTCTGACACCGGCTTCCATCGCGGTGTCCTCTGCGGCGTCCTGCTGTGAGCTCTGCATGTGAAATCCACACAGCATTGGACGCAGCAAAGAGGAAGGAGCTGATTGGCGCGCCTGTGACCCCGGAAGTGCAGGCGCCGGCAGTTCCGGGGTCAATCAGCTCTCTGTGCCCGGCCGCCGCAGTTTGTCTGCATTCGCGTCTTAATTGATGCGGATACAAATAAATGGAGGTGCGCCTCTCCCTCCTCCGAAAATACAGTGGATTTAATGAATATGTAAAAAAAAATTTTTTTTTTTTTTACTGCTAGAAGGTGCCACCCCCCCGCATCCTGCCGCCCCAGGCACGGGACCACGGGTGCCTGATGGTAAATACGGCCCTGTCTGTTGCCCTTTCGTCAAAGACCCTCCAAACAGCAGACATTTGTGGTTGTTTTACTTGTGGAGCCCCTACACCAACTTCATCTTCTGGGCTTCCTGATGGAGGTGGCTGGCTGGTGAGGCTGCATCTCGCTGCTGCTATTATTCTTTGCAGTGCCTCATCAACAGCTCTATTATCACTAAAGGTCAGCTTTTTGAACCTCGGGTCAAGTAGTGTAGTTTCTCACAGTCTAGTGCTATATTCCATTCTTTGGAACTTTCTTTCCATAGAGGCACACAGGGCAGCTACCAACTCTTTTACTTTCTCTGTATTTATTGCTCCATCTCTGGTTGGCTGTCACTCTCTGCAAACCCCTGCACAGCAGCAGCATTTTAGAGGCTGTAACATAGCTGCAAATGGATAAAACAGTTACTCAAAAATTTGTAATGTGAACTTTATTTCTTATGTAGTATTACTGCCTTTGACCTCTACCATACAGTCAGTTATATGATGATAATTTGCATTATTGCATTGACAAAACAGGTTATGAAACTTGGGGTCATTCAGTCTGGAAAAAAGGTTATCTACATGTACAGATATATAAATAGACAGTACAGAAGAGATTTTCCTACTGATCTTTTGCCTTCTACTCCTGTACTAGTGGCATTGGCATCCTATACTTCTAGAGAAAAAATGTTTCACCATCATCAGGGGATTCTTTACTGTAAGAGCAGTGAGATTATAGATCACTCTGCCACACAATGTGCTAACTAATTCATTATCACCCGCCTAGACTACTGCAACACCCTCCTCGGCGGTCTTCCTTCCAACGCTCTAATCACCCCTTCAATCCATCCTCAACTCTGCTGCCCGGCTAATCCATGAGCAGAGAAATCATTTGTGCAATAATTTCTCCCATCGTTTGCTTTTAAAGGGAACCTGTCATCGGAAATGTTGCTTCAAACCTAAAAGTTTCCCCCTCTGCAGCTCCTGGGCTGCATTCTAGCAGGTTCCTGTACTTTTTGTGGCCCCTTTTAAACCAAATTAAATACTTTATAAACTTGTACCTTTTGCTATGTAAATTTTGTAAATGGTCCATGGGGGCGGGCTCTCTGGTGACCGTTGCTGTTCCTCCAGCAGATTTACGCCGCCCCCCAACACTGAATTTCATATCTCAGGACGCCACCCCTGGGCGCCCGTGGTCCCGCGCATGCGCTGTGCGACTGTAGCGGGACTGTGCACTGTGTGCACGTGTGACCGCTGGTGACATTTTGCGCAGGCACGAGGTTATGGGCGGCGCTGTGTGTCATCAGCAAGTGCCGCCCATAACCTCGTGACCGCACTTTCCCCTCTTCCTCCAGCGTTCTGCGCAAGCACTTGCTGGCCAGATGACCCGACGTCACCTATTTCCCATCTTGTCCTGCTGCAGGGTAAGATGGGAAGGAGGTGACGTCAGGTCATTTGGCCGGCGAGCGCTAGCGCAGAACGCTGGAGGCAGTGGGGGAAAGCGCGTCCACGAGATTATGGGCGGGCACTTGCGATGCAATCACAGAGCCGCCCATAATCTCGTGCTTGTGACACACGTCTGTTATGATCTGGAACCATGGAAGACCACCACAAATCATTGTCAAAAGGTGACAAGAGCATTGGCAACTAATCTGGCCGCCATCCCCTTACTAATCATCACAACTAGAAGTAGCCGAGGGGTGAACTAACATCCTGTACACCGCGAACCCAGCCGGAGAAGCTAGCTATCCTAAAGGTAGGAAAGATGAATAACTCTCTGCCTCAGAAAATAGACAAGAATAGCTAGCCCCCCCACATTCAAAGACTGCGGTGATATAGGAAAAACACAATACACAGGTAGATGACAGGATTAGCAAAAGGTGAGGCCCCCGCTGACTAAAATAGGAAAGGAGAGGAAAGGGACTGATGGTGGCCAGAGAAAAACCCTGCAAAATTCCAACTTCCTGATAGTACAAAAAGGCCCTCAGATCGCACGATCTGAACTCCGTCCTATACCAGGTGCCCTTGTCATACCAATGAACAGAAAACAAGAATCATAACAAAGTCAACAAGCCACAAACACATGGACCCAAAGGAGCTATACTCCACACAGAACTGCAGGGAGTTCCTCAAAAATCCACTAAGGGGGAAAATCCCTGCAAGCAAATAAACTGAAACCAACCACAGCAAATGACAAACCCAGATAAACAAAAGAACCAGACAATAAATAAAGAGCAAGCACTTATCTGGGGAAGATGTGGTGTAGAGCAGGATGAAGCAGGCTGGAGATACAAAGAACAACTGACATCCGGCAACAGCCTGCAATCAGACCAGGATTTAAATAAGCAGAGAGTTAGCAAAGGAAACACCCACTGCACAACACACCTGGTCCAAGTCCAAACCATTCCCGGCCACCAGAGGGAGCCTCCCAGCAGCCAAAACATAACTAACATTCACAACAGTACCCCCCCCTTGAGGAGGAGTCACCGAACCCTCACCCATGCCACCGGGTCGCTCGGGATGAGCATGATGGAAGGCGCGAACTAACCTGTCCGCATGAATGTCAGAAGCCACAACGCAAGAGTTATCCTCTTGTCCATAACCCTTCCATTTCACAAGGTACTGAAGCTGACGCCTCCTGCGACGGGAATCCAGAATTTTTTCAACCTCATACTCCAGATCCCCTTGTACCAAAACAGGGTCAGGAGGCGCTGCTGCAGGAACTGCTGGCTCCACATGTTTCTTCAACAAGGACTTATGGAAGACATTGTGAATCTTAAATGATGCAGGCAGAGTCAAACGGAAAGATGCCCAAAGACTCCAGTTCAAAACACTAACCATAACATACAAAGCCATCCACAACCTGTCTCCTCCTTACATCTGTGACCTAGTCTCCCGATACCTACCTGCACGCAACCTCAGATCCTCACAAGATCTCCTTCTCTACTCCACTCTTATCTCCTCTTCCCACAATCGCATACAAGATTTCGCCTGCGCTTCCCCCATACTCTGGAATGTTCTACCCCAGCATATCAGACTCTCACCTACTGTGGAAAGCTTCAAAAGGAAACTGAAGACCCACCTATTCCGAAAAGCCTACAACCTACAATAACCCTCAGGCCAGTACACCAGTGCGCAACCAGCTTTGGCCTCACCTATTGTACCCTCGCCCATTCCCTGTAGACTGAGTCCTCGCGAGCAGAGTCCTTTCTCCTCCTGTACCAGTCTGTTTTTGTAATGTTCATGATTATTGTACTTGTTTTTTATCTATAAACTTTTCACTTGTAAAGTGCCATGGAATGAATGGCGCTATAATAATACATAATAAGACTGTAGTAATAACATAGGATTGCCTGATTAAAGACTCTGACTAACGAGGGGGCTAGAAGATATTAATACTTTTTATAGTAATCATTTGACAAACCGTCCAAGCCAGGAGATTTACCAAACTTTAGTTCATTTAGTTTAGTTTAATTTAGTTCATCAATAGCCCTTATGACTTATTCTGCTGCGAAAGGTGCATAGAGCGAGGCTAATTGAAATTTGGTGACAGTTGGAAGGTTTATTTAAAAGGAGCGAAACTACCTTGGTGGTCCGGATGTAATGCTTCATGTTCTTTTATTGTGTGTTTTATAAATGGACCTAGGTCATTTTTTATCGTTGAATTTATTAAAGAAGGGAATTTTGTTTACTTACCGTAAATTCCTTTTCTTCTAGCTCCTATTGGGAGACCCAGACAATTGGGTGTATAGCTTCTGCCTCCGGAGGCCACACAAAGTATTACACTTTAAAAGTGTAACCCCTCCCCTCTGCCTATACATCCTCCCGTGCATCACGGGCTCCTCAGTTTTGGTGCAAAAGCAGGAAGGAGGAAAAACTTATAAATCGGTCTAAGGTAAATTCAATCCGAAGGATGTTCGGAGAACTGAAACATGAACCAAAAGAACAATTCAACATGAACAACATGTGTACACAAAAGAACAACCAGCCCGAAGGGCACAGGGGCGGGTGCTGGGTCTCCCAATAGGAGCTAGAAGAAAAGGAATTTACGGTAAGTAAACAAAATTCCCTTCTTCTTTGTCGCTCCATTGGGAGACCCAGACAATTGGGACGTCCAAAAGCAGTCCCTGGGTGGGTAAAAGAATACCTCGATAAAAAGAGCCGAAACGGCCCCCTCTTACAGGTGGGCAACCGCCGCCTGCAGGACTCGCCTACCTAGACTGGCATCTGCCGAAGCATAGGTATGCACCTGATAGTGTTTCGTGAAAGTGTGCAGACTAGACCAGGTAGCAGCCTAACACACCTGCTGAGCCGTAGCCCGGTGCCGCAATGCCCAGGACGCACCCACGGCTCTGGTAGAATGGGCTTTCAGCCCTGAAGGAAGCGGAAGCCCAGAAGAACGGTGGGCTTCAAGAATCGGTTCCTTGATCCACCGAGCCAAGGTTGACTTGGAAGCCTGGGAACCCTTACGCTGGCCAGCGACAAGGACAAAGAGCGCATCTGAACGACGCAGGGGCGCCGTGCGAGACACGTAGAAACGGAGTGCTCTCACCAGATCCAAAGAGTGCAAATCCTTTTCACATTGGTGAATTGGATTAGGGCAAAATGAAGGTAAGGAGATATCCTGATTGAGATGAAAAGGGGATACCACCTTAGGGAGAAATTCCGGGACAGGACGCAGAACCACCTTATCCTGGTGAAAAACCAGGAAGGGGGCTTTGCATGACAGCGCTGCAAGCTCCGACACTCTTCGGAGTGATGTAACTGCCACTAGAAATGCCACCTTCTGCGAAAGACGTGATAAAGAGACATCCCGCAGCGGTTCGAAAGGTGGTTTCTGAAGAGCCGTTAGCACCCTGTTAAGGTCCCAGGGTTCCAGCGGACGCTTGTAAGGTGGGACTATGTGGCAAACTGCCTGCAGGAACGTGCGGACCTGCGGAAGCCTGGCCAGGCGCTTTTGAAAAAATACGGAGAGCGCCGATACTTGTCCCTTGAGAGAGCCGAGTGACAAACCCTTGTCCATTCCGGATTGGAGGAAGGAAAGAAAAGTGGGTAAGGCAAACGGCCAGGGAGAAAAACCATTATCAGAGTACCAGGAGAAGATCCGCCAATATCTGTAATACATCTTGGCGGACGTTGGTTTCCTGGCCTGTCTCATAGTGGCAATGACATCCTGAGATAATCCTGAAGACGCTAGGAGCCAGGACTCAATGGCCACACAGTCAGGTTGAGGGCCACAGAATTCAGATGGAAAAACGGCCCTTGTGACAGCAAGTCTGGGCGGTCTGGAAGCGCCCACGGTTGACCCACCGTGAGATGCCAAAGATCCGGGTACCACGATCGCCTCGGCCAATCTGAAGCGACGAGAATGGCGCGACGACAGTCGGACCTGATCTTGCGTAACACTCTGGGCAGCATCGCCAGAGGAGGAAATACATAAGGCAGTCGAAACTGCGACCAATCCTGAACTAATGCGTCCGCCGCCAGAGCTCTGTGATCCTGAGACGGTGCCATGAAGGCCGAGACCTTGTTGTTGTGTCGTGATGCCATAAGATCGACGTCCGGCGTTCCCCAGCGGCGACAGATCTCTCGAAACACGTCTGGGTGAAGAGACCATTCCCCCGCGTCCATGCCCTGACGACTGAGAAAATCTGCTTCCCAATTTTCCACGCCCGGGATGTAAACTGCGGAGATCGTGGAGGCTGTGGCTTCCACCCACTGCAGAATCCGCCTGACTTCCTGGAAGGCCTGACGACTTTGCGTGCCACCCTGATGGTTGATGTATGCGACGGCAGTGGCGTTGTCCGACTGTATACGGATCTGTCTGCCCTCCAGCCACCGATGGAAGGCCAATAAGGCTAGATACACTGCCCTTATCTCCAGAACATTGATCTGAAGGGAGGACTCTACCGGAGTCCAGGTTCCCTGAGCCCTGTGGTGGAGGAAAACCGCTCCCCACCCTGACAGGCTCGCGTCCGTGGTGACCACAGCCCAGGTTGGGGGTAGGAAGGATTTTCCTTGCGATAGAGAATTGGGAAGGAGCCACCACTGAAGAGACGTCTTGGTTGCAAGGGACAGAGAGACGTTCCTGTCTAGGGAAGTCGACCTCCTGTCCCATTTGCGGAGAATGTCCCATTGGAGTGGCCGCAGATGGAATTGCGCGAACGGCACTGCCTCCATCGCTGCCACCATCTTCCCCAGGAAGTGCATGAGGCGCCTCAAGGGGTATGAGTGACCCCGAAGAAGAGATTGCACCCCTGCTTGTAGAGAAAGCTGTTTGTCCAGCGGTAGCTTGACTACCGCTGACTGTGTATTAAACTCCATCCCGAGGTAAGTCAGTGATTGGGTCGGTGTCAACTGGGATTTGGGGAAGTTGATTATCCATCCGAACCGCTGGAGAGTCGCCAGAGCGACTGTAAGGCTGTGTTGACACGCCACCCGAGAAGGTGCCCTGACTAGGAGATCGTCTAAGTAGGGAATCACCGAGTGGCCCTGAGAGTGAAGGACCGCCACAACGGATGCCATAACTTTGGTGAACACCCGTGGGGCTGTCGCCAGGCCGAAAGGCAATGCCACGAACTGAAGGTGTTCGTCCCCGATGGCGAAACGCAAGAAGCGTTGATGTTCGGGTGCGATCGGCACATGGAGATAAGCATCCTTGATGTCGATCGATGCTAGGAAGTCTCCTTGTGACATCGAGGCGATGACCGAGTGGAGAGATTCCATCCGAAACCGTCTGGTGCTCACATGTCTGTTGAGCAGTTTGAGGTCCAGAACGGGGCGGAAAGATCCGTCCTTCTTTGGCACCACGAACAAGTTGGAGTAAAAGCCGCGACCTTGTTCCTGAGGGGGAACAGGGATCACAACTCCCTCTGTCTTCAGAGTGTCCACTGCCTGAAAAAGTGCTTCGGCCCGAGCGGGGGGCGGAGAGGTTCTGAAGAACCGAGTCTGAGGACGAGAGCTGAACTCTATCCTGTAACCGTGAGACAGAATGTCTCTCACCCATCGGTCTTGAACGTGTGGCCACCAGGCGTCGCAAAAGCGGGAGAGCCTGCCACCGACCGAGGATGCGGTTCGGGGATGCCAAGAGTCATGAGGAGGCCGCCTTGGAGGCAGCGCCTCCGGCGGCCTTTTGGGGGCGTGACTTAGACCGCCACGCATAGGAGTTCCTCTGGCCTTTCTCCGGCCTGCTGGATGAAGAGGATTGGGGCTTGGCGGAGGGACGAAAGGACCGAAACCTCGATTGGACTTTCCGTTGCTGAGGTCTCTTAGGTTTGGACTGGGGTAAGGAAGAGTCCTTTCCCTTGGATTCCTTAATAATCTCATCCAATCGTTCGCCAAACAATCGGTCGCCAGAAAACGGCAAACCGGTTAAGAACCTCTTGGAGGCCGAGTCTGCCTTCCATTCGCGCAGCCACATGGCCCTGCGGACTGCCACAGAATTAGCGGATGCCACCGCTGTACGGCTAGCAGAGTCTAGGACTGCGTTCATGGCGTAGGAAGAAAAAGCTGACGCTTGAGAAGTCAGAGACGCAACCTGCGGAGCAGAATTACGTGTGACAGCATTAATCTCAGCCAGACAAGCTGAGATAGCTTGTAGTGCCCACACGGCTGCAAAGGCCGGGGCAAAAGACGCGCCCGTGGCTTCATAGATGGATTTCACCAGGAGCTCTATCTGCCTGTCAGTGGCATCTTTTAGCGATGAGCCATCTGCAACCGATACCACAGATCTAGCCGCTAATCTAGAGACTGGAGGATCCACCTTGGGACACTGAGCCCAACCCTTAACTACGTCAGAGGGGAAGGGGTAACGTGTGTCAGTAAGGCGCTTAGTAAAGCGCTTGTCCGGAACCGCTCTGGGCTTCTGGACAGCATCTCTGAAGTTAGAGTGATCGAAAAACGCACTGCGTGTACGTTTGGGGAACCGAAACTGGTGTTTCTCCTGCTGAGAAGCCGACTCCTCTACAGGTGGAGGCGGGGGAGACAGATCTAACACCTGGTTGATGGACGAGATAAGATCATTTACTAAGGCGTCCCCTTCAGGTGTATCAAGATTGAGTGCAACGTCAGGTTCAGAGCCCTGAGCTGCGACGTCCGCCTCGTCCTCCAGAGAGTCCTCGAGCTGGGAACCCGAGCAGCGTGAAGAAGTCGGGGAAGATTCCCAGCGGGCCCGCTTAGTCTGTCTGGGACTGTGTTCCGGGCAGGATTCCACGCGATGAAGCCGGGGACTAAATTTAAAACCGCGGCCGACAAGCAGGCGCGGTCGGCGCGGAAGTCCCCCGGTCTTCACAAATCAGCAGCTGCTGCAGCGTCCGGGAAGCAGGCGCTCCATGCACAGTCCCCATGGGGACACAGAGTACCTTATAGATGCAGGGCCCGGTCCCTGAGGATAAATACAATCAAAATAGCTCTGGCACACTAAAAATTGATAACACGGAAAATTCTTCAAAAGTTGGATATTCTTTATTAGTGCGAAAGGACAAATGATAAATCATCCAACGTTTCGACCATTTAGGTCTTTGTCAAGGATAATGTTATCTATGACAACAAAAATAAAGATTTTTTAGTTACAAAAAAGAAAACAACTTAATACATGATATCACATCATAAATGTCAAACAAATATATCGCTTCCACATTGTGCAATTGGTCAATCGACCTTACAATGTCGCACATAATATCAAGAACAAGTTTCATGTAATATTTTAATCACATAACATACACCTATCTGAAGGACAAAATCCAGAGGAGATGTATATGACAATAATCATGAGGAGAAAAAAATATATATATATAAGTCAAACAGACAGATACCCACCTATATGAGTATCGGAATAATGTGCTTTCAATTGTATGTGGTCATCACCAAAATGAATGAAGTTATGACAATCTAGTCCTGTATCATAGAGAAAGCACATATGAATATCATATCACAAATCACATGAACATGCGTGTGAGAGAAAGCAACTTCTTTCTATATTCTCTGCTTGTGCGCTGCTATAGTATAAGCACAACTTAATATCTGTACCTTATGCACTTTGTCAGTAATAGTAAGAAGGTAGCGGAGATCTACTCCAAAACTGGAGGCAGTAAATGACTGAGTCTAGATGTAAAATTAATATGAGAACAAGTATCAACAACACACACGGATTCTAGCAAGATGGACAATAAATAGGAACAAGATCCTCACCACTGTTAGTCAGAGAATGCTTTTCAGAAGTTTTAAAAGGAAGTAACGTAATTCCCTTGCTGTGGGGTTCTGGATTGCCTCAGGATCCCTCAAAACTATAGAAAGAACTATAGAACAATGACAAAGGAATAAAGGACGTATACATAAATGATATATATGAGATGTTGGATATATCCTATCAATATCAATATTACCCTGAGTTAAGTGAAGGGAATATAGTATCCTCACTGAAGGACTCTCAGTTGCCTCAAACTCAGGGAGGTACTATAAACAAATAATACCAGGATCAGTGATGTTTATGTCTAAAAGAATATCAACTATACAGGGTACATCTGTCATAAACAAAGTTACAGCAATGTTATACTGGGCTTGCAACCAAAAGAAGCGGGCAAGTACTACCTGAATTGTTATGCGGCAAACAAATGGAAGTTTTTAGAAAAAGAGGAATAATTCCTTCACTGGAGGGTCCCACCACGTTATGAGATCACATGAATATACTACAAATAAATGATACCAGAATAGAAAATAATCATACATAGGGGAATAACACCAGTATAAGGCACATCCAATATATGACTTATCCCATCTGTATTACCTTCATAAAGTCTGAGAACCTATCATATAGGTACTGATGCCATGAGCAGGAAAAATGACTTGTCCCAATGGGGCTCTATATGGGACCCTGCAAAAAGTGAATAATCAGTCACCTTGTACCAAGTGCACAGAATGAATAAATCCACATGGGTAGGCTGACATACCTGGTATATAGTGGTGATAATGTGAGGTCACATGCTAGGAAAATACTATGGAGGTAATCTAGTGAAAAACATAAAGACAGATAATATGTGGTGATCTGCTTAAAAGATCGGCAGGGACAAAATGGATACACGTACCTCTCAATGGTGATTCAGGGTGAAGGCCCCAGGGGGAAGTGCGTCCTGTTGAAACGGTGGTGTTATTTATATCCCATGCCGTTGGGCGTGCACCGTCTACCTTCCTGGACGGTGGAACGCAGTGTGGGGTTGGTGGAGCGCACGCCGCGCATGCGCAGTACCACTGCATGGACTGCGCAGGCGCGGGGAGCGCGACACCCTCATGATGACGTGAAGTACTGTGATTGGATGTCAAGGGTCTGGGGGCGTATGCGAACCGAATGAGTGAGACCATACTAACAACTGGGCTGTGAATTGCACGTAGTACAAGCGCCGTGCATAGCTATTTGCACGACGCATGAGCCAGGCACAGAACACAAGCCAGTGTGTAAAGATAGTGATAATATACAGTGAGATCCAAGGTCAGTACAGTGAATAAGTTAGCATGCCAGGTGAAAAAACTTGTTTCAAGAGCGTGGCGAATTGCTGATGAGTGGTCACGTCAGTGCAAGGTGATGAGGGGGTCAGGTAGAAGAAAGTGCCTAAAAACAAAAGGAAAATTAGTTAGAACAAAGTGAAAGCAAGGGTAACCCCACTAGTCCTTATACTGGAGTTGTACAATCGCATATATGGAGGAAATGCAATAACATTGTGAAAAACACAAAAAAACTTTATGAGACATGCAAATGGACCCCAAAGCATCATAGATATTAGACCCTTTTAATGCATCCGTAGAACCATAGGGATAAAATAGGCCATATGGGCAAGCTACCCTTCCATGGGAGATATTATAAACACATGTCATGCTCCCTATTAAGGCCTCTGGGTTCCAGTGTGTTCAGGGTGAAAATCCAATAGGATTCCCTTTCTTTAAGAGTGCGTATTCGATTACCACCCCGTCGGGAAAGAGGGACATGTTCCAATACTTGATATTTTAACTGGGCAATTGTATGACCGTGTGTAATAAAATGATATGGAATGGGTAGTAGAACTTGCTTGCATCTTATTGTCGACTTATGTTTACTAATGCGGTCCCGGATATGCTGGGTGGTCTCCCCAACATATCCGAGACCGCAGGGGCATTTGATCAGGTAAACAACAAATGAAGAGTCACAAGTAAAAAACCCATGAATGGGAAAAACACGGCCCGACAAAGGGTGGGTGAAGGTATCCCCCTTGGTAAGATTATTACACTGCACACAGTGATGCGGGGAGACCACCCAGCATATCCGGGACCGCATTAGTAAACATAAGTCGACAATAAGATGCAAGCAAGTTCTACTACCCATTCCATATCATTTTATTACACACGGTCATACAATTGCCCAGTTAAAATATCAAGTATTGGAACATGTCCCTCTTTCCCGACGGGGTGGTAATCGAATACGCACTCTTAAAGAAAGGGAATCCTATTGGATTTTCACCCTGAACACACTGGAACCCAGAGGCCTTAATAGGGAGCATGACATGTGTTTATAATATCTCCCATGGAAGGGTAGCTTGCCCATATGGCCTATTTTATCCCTATGGTTCTACGGATGCATTAAAAGGGTCTAATATCTATGATGCTTTGGGGTCCATTTGCATGTCTCATAAAGTTTTTTTGTGTTTTTCACAATGTTATTGCATTTCCTCCATATATGCGATTGTACAACTCCAGTATAAGGACTAGTGGGGTTACCCTTGCTTTCACTTTGTTCTAACTAATTTTCCTTTTGTTTTTAGGCACTTTCTTCTACCTGACCCCCTCATCACCTTGCACTGACGTGACCACTCATCAGCAATTCGCCACGCTCTTGAAACAATCTTTTTTCACCTGGCATGCTAACTTATTCACTGTACTGACCTTGGATCTCACTGTATATTATCACTATCTTTACACACTGGCTTGTGTTCTGTGCCTGGCTCATGCGTCGTGCAAATAGCTATGCACGGCGCTTGTACTACGTGCAATTCACAGCCCAGTTGTTAGTATGGTCTCACTCATTCGGTTCGCATACGCCCCCAGACCCTTGACATCCAATCACAGTACTTCACGTCATCATGAGGGTGTCGCGCTCCCCGCGCCTGCGCAGTCCATGCAGTGGTACTGCGCATGCGCGGCGTGCGCTCCACCAACCCCACACTGCGTTCCACCGTCCAGGAAGGTAGACGGTGCACGCCCAACGGCATGGGATATAAATAACACCACCGTTTCAACAGGACGCACTTCCCCCTGGGGCCTTCACCCTGAATCACCATTGAGAGGTACGTGTATCCATTTTGTCCCTGCCGATCTTTTAAGCAGATCACCACATATTATCTGTCTTTATGTTTTTCACTAGATTACCTCCATAGTATTTTCCTAGCATGTGACCTCACATTATCACCACTATATACCAGGTATGTCAGCCTACCCATGTGGATTTATTCATTCTGTGCACTTGGTACAAGGTGACTGATTATTCACTTTTTGCAGGGTCCCATATAGAGCCCCATTGGGACAAGTCATTTTTCCTGCTCATGGCATCAGTACCTATATGATAGGTTCTCAGACTTTATGAAGGTAATACAGATGGGATAAGTCATATATTGGATGTGCCTTATACTGGTGTTATTCCCCTATGTATGATTATTTTCTATTCTGGTATCATTTATTTGTAGTATATTCATGTGATCTCATAACGTGGTGGGACCCTCCAGTGAAGGAATTATTCCTCTTTTTCTAAAAACTTCCATTTGTTTGCCGCATAACAATTCAGGTAGTACTTGCCCGCTTCTTTTGGTTGCAAGCCCAGTATAACATTGCTGTAACTTTGTTTATGACAGATGTACCCTGTATAGTTGATATTCTTTTAGACATAAACATCACTGATCCTGGTATTATTTGTTTATAGTACCTCCCTGAGTTTGAGGCAACTGAGAGTCCTTCAGTGAGGATACTATATTCCCTTCACTTAACTCAGGGTAATATTGATATTGATAGGATATATCCAACATCTCATATATATCATTTATGTATACGTCCTTTATTCCTTTGTCATTGTTCTATAGTTCTTTCTATAGTTTTGAGGGATCCTGAGGCAATCCAGAACCCCACAGCAAGGGAATTACGTTACTTCCTTTTAAAACTTCTGAAAAGCATTCTCTGACTAACAGTGGTGAGGATCTTGTTCCTATTTATTGTCCATCTTGCTAGAATCCGTGTGTGTTGTTGATACTTGTTCTCATATTAATTTTACATCTAGACTCAGTCATTTACTGCCTCCAGTTTTGGAGTAGATCTCCGCTACCTTCTTACTATTACTGACAAAGTGCATAAGGTACAGATATTAAGTTGTGCTTATACTATAGCAGCGCACAAGCAGAGAATATAGAAAGAAGTTGCTTTCTCTCACACGCATGTTCATGTGATTTGTGATATGATATTCATATGTGCTTTCTCTATGATACAGGACTAGATTGTCATAACTTCATTCATTTTGGTGATGACCACATACAATTGAAAGCACATTATTCCGATACTCATATAGGTGGGTATCTGTCTGTTTGACTTATATATATATTTTTTTTTCTCCTCATGATTATTGTCATATACATCTCCTCTGGATTTTGTCCTTCAGATAGGTGTATGTTATGTGATTAAAATATTACATGAAACTTGTTCTTGATATTATGTGCGACATTGTAAGGTCGATTGACCAATTGTACAATGTGGAAGCGATATATTTGTTTGACATTTATGATGTGATATCATGTATTAAGTTGTTTTCTTTTTTGTAACTAAAAAATCTTTATTTTTGTTGTCATAGATAACATTATCCTTGACAAAGACCTAAATGGTCGAAACGTTGGATGATTTATCATTTGTCCTTTCGCACTAATAAAGAATATCCAACTTTTGAAGAATTTTCTGTGTTATCAATTTTTAGTGTGCCAGAGCTATTTTGATTGAATTGACTACTTTATTTTTCTGTGCACCTACCATATACACAGTGAGCCAGACATACTCATTTTCTACCTGAGGATAAATAGACTCCTGTCCAGCAGATTCCCACAGGGGCTGCAGAGGGAGCCCGGTCCCAGTGAATGGATGACCGGTCAGGATCCCACTTCTCCCAGAGCCACTAAGGGATGGTGAAGGAAAACGGCATGAGGCTCCGGCCTTTGTACCCGCAATGGGTACCTCAACCTTAACAGCACCGCCGACATAGTGGGGTGAGAAGGGAACATGCCGGGGGCCCCGTGGGGGTCCTCTTTTCTTCCAACCGATATAACTAATCTGAGAATGCATGAGTGGATGTGTGCCTCCTTCCACACAAAGCATAAAACTGAGGAGCCCGTGATGCACGGGAGGGTGTATAGGCAGAGGGGAGGGGTTACACTTTTAAAGTGTAATACTTTGTGTGGCCTCCGGAGGCAGAAGCTATGCACCCAATTGTCTGGGTCTCCCAATGGAGCGACAAAGAAAGTTACATTTTAGGACTTTTTTATTGTTCTACTCCTTATGCTATGTGATATCACTCTATTCTGGTGTTAAGGATTTTTTTCCACGTTATGGTATCTTGCTATGTAGTTTATATCACATTACCGGGCCATTTGTACTTATTCCCCTTGTGATAATTGGACATCTGTAGTGTTAATATGCTCACTGCACCTCTCGATGAATTCATAGAGGGGTTAAGTTTGTAAAATGGGGCCATTTGTGGGGGGTTTCTGCTTTTCTGGCACCTCAGGGGCTTTGCCAATGTGACCTGGCACCTGCAAACCATTCCAACTAAATCTGAACTCAAATATGGCGCTCCTTCTCTGCCGAGCACTGCCACATGCGCCTTAACAGTAGATTTCTACCACATATGTAGTATCAGCGTACTTAGGAGAAATTCTGCAACACTTTGTAATAATGTTATGGCTAAAGTAACATTTTTGTGGGAAAAAGTACAATTTTAATTTTTTCCTTCCATATTGCTTTGGTTCCTGTGAAGCACCTAAAGGGTTAATAAACTTCTTGGAAGTGGTTTTGAGCAGTTTGAGGGGTGCAGTTGTTAGAATGGAGTCACTTTGTGGAATTTTATGTCACCTCGGCCTCTCAAAATCACTTCAAATGGGATGTTGGTCCCTAAAAAATGGTTTTGTAAATTTTGGTGGAAAAATTAGAAATTGCTGATGAACTTTGAACCCTTCCTAACAAAAAAAAATGTGTTTCACAAATTCCGCTGATGTAAAGTAGAGATGTGGGAAATGTTATTTATTAACTAATTTTTTACATAAGCTTCTGGTTTAATAGAATAAAAATGAAAAGTTTGAAAATTGCGAAGTTTTACAAATTTGACCAAATTTACGATATTTTCACAAATAAATGCAAAAAAAAAAAATCGTCCTGAATTTACAAATGTCATGAAGTACAATATATTGCGAAAAGAGGATCTCAGAAGCAGTGGGATCTCTTGAAGCTCCAGAGTTATAACCTCATAAAGTGACACTGGTCAGAATTGCAAGAAAAGGCCGGTCACAAAGGTGAAAACAGGCTGGGGTTGAAGGGGTTAAAATCATAGAATATGTCATCAAGGACCTTGTGTGGAGAAATAAACAGCCAAGGAAAGGAAAGGAAAGGAAAGAAAACAACGAGGAGGTCATATTATCTAAAAAGAACAAAAACAAAAAAGGCCAAGAGAATAGGCCTAAATTATTATGTCAGGCCTTACAGAGGAATAATGGATATACTTTAGGAAAAATTAGTGAACACTTAAAGCTCTGTTAGTGAGAAATTGTAGTAATAAGAGTATTGTATCCAAGATATTTACTGCCATAATGAGGGAACAGGTTGGGCGACCAAAAAGTAAATGGAGGAATCAGAAATGAAGAACATTAGTTTAGATACTCAGACTTTATTGGGAAAAAAATGTTTTGGATGTCAGGTTATTGGGGCAATTTAGTAAGTACGAGAGGCTGCTGATAAGTCTTTGGCTTTTCCCAGAAAGAAACGAGATAGGATGATGAACTTTACATTCATTCCACATACTCTCCACTGATGACAACACACTTCTTACATCGGTATTCCAAGTTCTGTAAGTCTAGCAGAAAGAAGGATTTCGGTTGTGCCTCAAACCAGGCGTCCATAGCAGCCATGGCATCAGAAATGGTGTGAACTTTGGTACCCATGAGGTGTTTCTTTAGGTTTGGAAACAGATGAGTTGGAGGGAGCTAGATCTGGTGAATAAGGTGGGCAGTCAACCAGCTGAAAGCCCAGCTCTGCCAGTTTTGCCGTGGTCGCTTGTGCAGTGTGAGCGGAGGCGGTGTCTTGCAGGAACAAGATTACTTTGGATAGTTTGCCGCGCCTTTGGCCTTCAGAGCTGCCTTAAAAGGAAGGTGTCATAAACATTTTTTTTTTTAAATAACTGACAAAAAGGAAAGTATTAATGTTTTAATGTTTTGTTTAAATAGTATTATTTCTTTTTAATTGAGCAAAATATAAATAAAAAAATAAATGCTATTTTCCACTCTTAAACACTAGGGGGAGCAGCTGCTGAAATCCTACAGAAATCCCACTGTAGAAATATCTCACATTACAGCTGCAGTAAAGTGGGCAGAATCTGCTCTCCTGTGTGTGATGTCACCTCCCCCTCCCAACCTTGGGGTTTCCAAAAGGATAAGAGAAGGTAATTTAGGATCACAGTGAGGAGCCATTTTGCTTGTGAGCAGAAATGTCTAAAGTATCACCAAGGATAGAATTAGATACACAGCTCAGCAGACAGTATCACACAGGATAGGATTAGATACAGCAACTCGGCAGACAGTATCACACAGGAGAGAATTAGATACACAGCTCAGCAGACAGTACCACACAGTACAGGATTATATACAAAGCTCAGAAGACAGTATCAGACAGGATAAGTTTAGATACAGCAACTCAGCAGACAGTATCACATAAGAGAGGATTAGATACACAGCGGCAAGGGAGGGGCAACGGTACTCACGCACTGCTTTGCATGCACGCTAGTAGTGGCTGCAGTAAGGAGAGTGGGGGGGATGTCATTGGAGACGGTAGCAGCGGCACTGGGGGGAGGGGCACCGGTACTCACATGCCCTGCATACACGCACACAAACACACACACAGCTCTGCTGCATGCATGCCAGCGGCGGGGAGAGAGCGGGGCTAGGTAGAGTGAGGGAGAGGGGGTGTCATTGGAGAGGGTAATCCACTACTGCATGCCGCTCCTTAACCGCTGCACGCCGCTCCAGCTGTCAGTAACGGCACTGTTCTAGGATCTGTTAGGATGGTACTGCTTGCTCTTTCAGATCCTGTCTGTAGGGGAAAAATGCGGCCCAGCCCAAAGCGTGAGCTATGGAAAAACGTTGGCTGAACACACCCACGGCTGTGAATTGGGCAGCCCACATATGCGTTACCGTTTCACAACAGGACAGTTGTAATAGAACTAATAGGATCGGAATCTGACCACTTTCGCCTATGCCCATGAGGTGCTGTAAATTGAGCCTGCACTGTCGTGCTAGAACTTGGAATGTAAAATGGCAGCCCCCATTGCCAGCTTTCCCGGATTATAAAAACGGAAAGACATATTTATTTAAAGCAAGATAACATTATAACTGCATGTTACCTTACAAGTAATCATTGTTTGGATTATATAAATCCGCGACACCTTACCTTTAAATTTAACCAAAAGTTCAATGTAATACCTTGGATTGATGGTGGAACCCTTTTGAAGGTAGTCCACTAGCAGCACACTCTCTTTATCCCAGAACACAGACGCTATCACCTTAGTGGCTGATTTTTGCCCCTTGAACTTCTTTGGACGAGGAGAACCACTCTTTTGATTGCTATTTGTTTTCAGGGTCATACAAATAAATCCATGTCTCATCCATGGTAACCAGTCGATCAAGGAAGTTCTTATTAGTCCGGAAACACTGACAAATGGACCGGGAAGTTTTCACTCGCATGCTTCCCTGATTTGTTGTCAAACATTTGGGGCCCACTTTGCAGATAGCATGCATTATGGGGATTTCCCGTGAACATGTTTGTCTCATTATCTATGAACATTTGGACATGAGGAAGCTCTTACTTTAGCTGAAATTTGTTGATTCTCCAGTATGAGATTGTGCACAGCATCGATGATCTCCGGAACAACAACCAGTCTCGGTCGTCCAGGATGTTCCTCATTATTGGTGCTGAAGTGGCCAGTTTTAAATTTGGCAACCCAGTTCGTAACTGTGGAATATGAAGGGTATTGATTTCCCAATGTCTGCGACATATCACCATGAATATCCTTTTTGGACTTTCCTTGCAGAAACAAGAATTTTATCACTACTCTGCTCTCAGTTACTGAGAATATTGCATTAGACTCCGCCATTTTGTTTTCCCGCGTGTGTAAACACTGTTGCCATAGGCAACAAACACAAAATTTTGAAAACATATATTAGACATCTAAGGCTTTCATGTGATGTAACATTCGTTACCATAGAAACAAAAAAAAAATCACAAAGTCAAAGACTTATCAGCAGCCCTTCGCATTTACAATTAAAGTCCCCTTAGAACCTATAATATGTGTATTGGGGAATAGAGAAAGGAGTCAGTTCCCAATGATGAGGAAAAAACTACTAAACTTAGTGGAAAGTGATTATAAAACTCGATCACATCAGATGTTCCCACAAAGAAGGAATGGATTGTAGCTGGAAATAGTAATTTGTAATATGAACATGTTTATTTTTGTAGTATAGAGAAGTTACAGACATTGTTCAGACATGGAAATTGTGCGCTGAAAGTAATGCGGGCTTTACACGATGCGATCTATCGTGCGATTGCACGAGCAATCGTACCCGCCCCCGTCGTTTGTGCGTCACTGGCAAATCGCTGCCCGTGTCGCACAAAGTCGTGAAACCCCCATCACACGGACTTACCTGCTGAGCATCCTCGCTGTGGGCAGCGAACATCCTCTTCCTGAAGGGAGAGGGACGTTCTGCGTCACAGCGATGTCACACAGCCGCCGGCCAATAGAAGCGGAGGGGCGGACATGAGAGGGACGTAAACATCCCGCCCACCTCCTTCCTTCCGCATAGCCGGCGGGTGCCGCGGGATGCAGGTAAGCTGTGTTCATCGTCCCCGGCGTGTCACACGGAGCAATGTGTGCTACCACGGGAATGATGAATAACCGGCGCCATGTTAAATAAACAATATTTTAAAATTAAACGAGTACACGACTCACGATTTGTGAGCGATACTGCGTCGCTCGGAGGTGTCACACGAGACGTCGTGAACGATGCCGGATGTGCGTCACGAAAACCGTGACCCAGACGATGCATCGCATGATAGCTCGTCTCGTGTAAAGCCCGCATTACTGTAATGAATGGCAGATCACTAAGATTGGGAGTTAGGAAGAAGAGGGAGGAGGAATGTTGGGTATTTTGGGGGGAGGGTTGTAATACTCTTGCCAAGAAAGAGAATATATAAATATATAACAATGTGAAATGTTTGATGCACATGGAATATTGCGTTTTAATAGATTTTTAGAAAAAACGTTTATTAGTAACTGTATATATTATAATTCTAATGTAACTGCTAACATGCTTTCCCTTTCTCGTTTACTTACTTGCCTTTACTCTGACTGTTTCTTTTGTGTTTTCTTGTTCAATTTATCAAATATATATTTTCGCCCTGTGTGAATTTTTCTTAGTGGTCGATGAATTAAATTTGAGTAAAACATTTCTCTCCTTCTATGTATGATAATGGCTTCTACCCTTGTGAGTTTTGTGATGTTGAAAAAGATTGCATTTTTGTGCAAAACATTTCCCACATTCTGAACATGAAAAAGGCTTCTCCCCTGTGTGAGTTCTCTGATGTGTAACAAGACACGATTTTTGACTAAAACATTTCCTACATTCTGAACATTAATACGGCTTCTGCCCTGTGTGAGATCTTTGATGTGTAACCAGATATGATTTATGTGCAAAACATATCCCACATTCTGAACATGAAAAAGGCTTCTCCCCTGTGTGAGTTCTATAATGTATAACAAGATTTGTTTGATCTGCAAAACATATCCCACATTCAGGACATGAAAAAGGCTTCTCCCCTGTGTGAATTCTCTGATGTCTAACAAGATGTGATTTAGTTGCATAACATTGCCCACATTCTGAACATGAAAAACGCTTTTCTCCTGTGTGAATTCTCTGATGTGCAACAAGATTTGATTTAAGTGCAAAACATCTTCCACATTCTGAACAAGAAAAATGCTTCTCCCCTGTGTGAATTCTCTGATGTGCAACAAGATTTGATTTACGGGCAAAACATCTTCCACATTCTGAACATGAAAAAGGCTTCTCCCCTGTGTGAGTTCTCTGATGTTCAAAACGTGTTGATTTACGGGTAAAACATTTCCCACATTCTGAACATGAATATGGCTTCTGTCCTGTGTGAGATCTTTGATGTGTAACTAGATGTGATTTATGTGCAAAACATCTTCCACATTCTGAACATGAAAAAGGCTTCTCCCCTGTGTGAGTTCGCTGATGTTCAAAACATGTTGATTTACGTGTAAAACATTTCCTACATTCTGAACATGAAAAAGGCTTCTCCTCTGTATGTGTTTCTGGTAACTAACAGACTCTGAAGAAAATCTTCTCTCTCCTGTGTTAATTTTTTTATGGATTTTTTGATATTCTGAAGTTGAAAACTGCTTCTTTGCTGTAAGAACATTTTGATTTTGAATGCCTCTTTTGTGAGATTTATTTTTCTTAATAGCCTGTGATGAATCAGAAGGTAGGACTTGTTTAAAAGAAACTGATGATAGATCTTTGCTGTGGGGGGATGATGGTATATCTGGAATAGTGGCATTCACTTCAGTTATATCTTGTGTGATATCAAGGTCATGTGATTGAAAAATTGAAGATGTCAGTTGTGCCTCTATTCTCCTGGTACACTCATCTGCCAACAATAAAAAAAATATTGTAATATATACAAATTTAAAGATATCATTGATAAAATAGCTTGTAACACATTTACCGGCGTCCCCACACGGTCCTGCACCCTTTCCCTGCTGGGGACTCCAGCACACTTACCCTCCTAGTCACACAGTGGGGACTTCCGTGACCCTGGTCACTGCTGCCATCTCCCAGGGCCTGCACACACCATGCAGAACTCTTGGGAGAGTGCTTAGGGCGCGAGCACCTATTTTTAAAAGGCCAACGTGCCCTAACCAGGTAGTCAACCTATGACTGAGAGGCACTGGGTATTTAAGGCATCCTTCCCCTATGGAGGTGCCAGGGCAGCATGGTCTATCCTTAGAGATGTGTTGCTAGTTGTCAGCTCCATTTCCTGAGTGTTACATTGTGGGTGCGAACACGTGTCTGTATCCTAGTATCCGATGTGCTTAGCAGACCTGCTGCATCTATCTATACCAGTTGTGCTTTCCAGACCTGCAGTGCCTGTCAGTATATCCTAACCCCGACCCCTGAGGACAGCTGTCGCCATCCCAGGACTCCCTGGAGTAGCACCAAGTTACTTAGCTACCCACCTCCTAGTTAAGCCAGTGCTGCGGCCCAGTGGGTACACTCCCGCAAGCGTAACATAGCTAAAAAAACCTGCAAGTTATGTAAATTGTAAACAAAAACTGTTTACAATCTAACAGACCTCAGAGCAGGAACCAGTAGACCATGATGTTCAACCCTCTTTGTTCATTTTGCCTCCCGTATATTTTATTAAGTCATCAAATAATGTTTTGTAGGCCAGGTTATACCAAACTGCTACTCCGATAGTGGAAAAATGGAGGGTTTCCACAATGGTTGTAGCTGAAAGACTCTTGATTATAAAGAGATATGGCTTCTGTCATTTAGACTAAAGCAGAATATGGTAAATGCTATTTAATTACTATATTTTGCGGTATTTTTTTTGTTTTAAGAGCATTGAAATGCAATGTTTGATCACTTCTAACTCTTTTACATTTTTGGCGAATTTCAGGTTTGTTTGTTGTTTTTTTAATAAATGCAAAACAAATTATTCTAACAGTACAAGTAAGATAAAATACAAATCTCAGAAACACTGAGATCAGATTAAAAGTAACTCATCACCAGATTTGGCCCCTATAAGCTGCAGCCACTACCAATAGGCTCTTAAATTCAGCATTCTAGAATACTATATATAAGAGTCTATGCTGCTCTGTATAACATAAAAAAGCACTTTTATAATACTCACCTAGAGGCGGTCCGGTCTAATGGGTGTTGATGGTCTCCGGTTCAGTGAATTCTGCCCAGCTTCATGTGGACAACGCGTCCTACGTCATCCACACAGGCCGGTATTGCAGTCCTTGCGGATGGTAGTTCAAAGTATTGTAGTGCGCATGCACGGGCAGTCTTAAACCTTTCCTTTCACCTGCGCATGCCATTACTTTGTCCTGCCGTTAGCAGGGCAGATCAAACTGCACCTGCACAGGACTGAAATGCCGGCCTGTGTGGATGACATAGGACACATCATTCATACGGGCCTGAGAACAAGGAGAACGTACATCTTAGTAGAGGAGGCACCGGACTGGAAAGCAGTAACACTCATCGGACCAGACCACCCCGTAGGTGAGTATAATAAAAGTGTTTTTTACATTATACAGAACGGCCTGGGCTCTTATATACAGTATTCTAGAATGTTGTATGTAAGAGCCAACAGGTGATGGCCGCAACTTATAGTGACCAAATCTGGTGACAGGTTCCCTTTAACATTACAAAGGTGTTATCATGTAAAAGTGACAGATGTCAGATTGGAGAAATGGGGCCTGGATAGGAGCTGAAAACTGTCTGCAGTGGAAAGCCATGAAATAAGAGCGGCTTTGGTACTAACTACTATAGAGAAAACTGTGACTATAGACAATAACACATCTACTAAAATGACCGCCCTCCACCCTGACAGCCTTGACCGTCAGTGATTTAGTAACTAGAGGGGACACATCTGGAATAATTACAGTATGTGGCTCGGGGGCTCTCGGCAATCCAAGCTATTGTAGGGGCCAATATCTTCTGTCAGATGAGTTTCTTGAAGAAATATTGGACATTTAACTTTTTTCCTCTCGGACTCCACAATGGACGGCTGCAGTACAAGGTTTTATATTATGGACATTTGTAGAATTCAGAGAAAATATCTTTCAGGATCTTGAAGATAGAAATATCAGAACTTTGAGTGTTAATTACTTTCCTTCTTTTTCTAATTAAATTTTGGAAATCCTGTGGGTGGGCTGCCCGGCCTCCATGTACCCACTGTGGGATAATCCTAACCTCCCTCATATGTTACAATTACCCTGTGCCAAACTTTGGATATAAACGCCCCTATCAGCACATTCATCAGAAGGGAGAGAAGGAAGATCCATCAATAAGATGCCAGGATTCTAGGAAGATGGAGTCATCGCTCTCAGTGGGAGAAACAATAAGAATCTTGTAGTTATGATACTTATTAATGAAGAACAAAAATATAATAAATGATTTTACAAAGCAAGCTTTCCAGACTACTGAGGACTCTTCATCAACTAAAAGATTATTATGTTGTTTCTCCCACTGAGAGCAATCAATCTTTATTCACCTGGTGAACACGGCACCAAACTAAGAATCTAGGAGGTCACCAGCCTCATTACCCTCCGCTTTCTCTTAGGGGTCCACCATACTGATTAGATTCTTCTTTGCAGGTTACAGATCTGAACAGCTAAGGGTCATCATCTTCTAATTTCAGGGGATAGGATAGATCCTACCTGTAAGATCAGGCTGATACAGATCTCACTCCAACAGAAGGGCGTCCAATGTTCAAAATAATGGGGGTAGTTTTGGGTGGAGGAGCATGTGGTGGTCTAGCAGCAGAATGGTGACCATTTGATATGGCCGGACTACAACCCTGATAAATCAGCCACAGCCGGGGACTGAGAAGAATCTGTGACTTCTCTGCATTTAGTGGTCACTACTCACCTGGGCGGTTATCTGTAGGAATCTCCTCTTTACTCCGCTCATCACCCCTCACATATGTCTCTGTAGTATTAATATAGGTCAGATCTTCACTCTGAAAAAAATATTGTAAAAGTCACAGACAGATGGAGAAGTCCCATCTATGATCAGCTCTAATCCTGCCATCTCCACCGCTCTCATTACACAAGTATAACACATATAATACTGGAGGATAAAACAAGACTGAGCACAAGACCTCCACAGCCGTCTACACATCATAGGGAGATTTCATGGCACCTTCTCTCCATCTACCTGATGATCCTGAGGAACATCGGGATCTTCTTGGTTACAGTCCTGTGGGAGAAGAGGACGGGGACATCTCTCTGGTGTTGTCCTCTTACTGGATAGAACTGGAGGAGACACATACAGGGACTGAATTCATTCCTTACATACAGATAATTATAGGCCGTGTGTATTTAGTCCTGTCTATTACCTGGTGATGTGAGGGGCTGGGGAACCTCCATCATGACGTCCTTGTACACATCTCTGTGTTCTTCTAAATACTCCCACTCCTCCATGGAGAAATAGACGGTGACGTCCTGACACCTTATAGGAACCTGACACATACAATGATACAGTCACCCCCGATCCCTTCATAGCGTTACTGTATAATGTCCCAGCATTCCCAGCAGTGTCACCTCTCCAGTCAGCAGCTCAATCATCTTGTAGGTGAGTTCTAGGATCTTCTGGTCATTGATGTCCTCATGTATCGGGGGGTGAGGTGGAGGCCCCGTGATTGGGCTCAGGGGTCTTCCCCATCCCTCAGACACAGGGGCCTGACAGCGCTCACTAGAGGTCTTCTTCACTACTGTGTAATCCTGGTTATGGAGAGACACAGTAATAAATCTCACTCCAGACATTTCCAGAGTCCTCACCTCTCCAGTTCTGTCCATCTGTTATTCCCATAGATAAGAATGATGTAATGTGACGTCATCAGAATCTCTCACCTCTCCAGTAAGCCGGAAGAGGATCTCTAGGGTGAGGTGTAATATCCTCTCCGCCATCTTGTCCCTGTCCATATCCATCCTTCACGGGGCAATCAGGAGAATTCTCTTATATAGAAGATCTCCACTGAGAGGATCCGATATTGTAGGGACCTGAATGGGGAGAAGATGACGATGTAACATCATAGAGAATCCGCTGTAATAATACAATTACTGGAGAGAATAAGGGGAAACATATAATGAGAACATTCTGGGGGAACATTATACTGTGTGGGGGCAGAAAGGGGCCGAGGACCGAGGGCAGAAAGGGGCCGAGGACCGAGGGCAGAAAGGGGCCGAGGACCGAGGGCAGAAAGAGGCCGAGGACTGAGGGCAGAAAGGGGCCGAGGACCGAGGGCAGAAAGGGGCCGAGGACTGAGGGCAGAAAGGGGCCGAGGCCCGAGGGCAGAAAAGGGCCGAGGACTGAGGGCAGAAAGGGGCCAAGGACCGAGGGCAGAAAGGGGCCAAGGACCGAGGGCAGAAAGGGGCCGAGGACTGAGGGCAGAAAGGGGCTGAGGACTGAGGGCAGACGGGTTTCCTCACTTCCGGCCTCTCATAGTTGGGGCGTTTGTATCTATCAGAGGAAAAGGAACAAAATCCTCAGAATTCATAGAAATAAGCAAGAGAAAAACATCAAAATAGTCTCAGAGCTGAAGGGGTTAATGCCGCCTGCCCCAGTAATGGGGAATCTCCACACACCTCCACCTGCAGAGCCGCACACTAGATATATGGCTGCTCTGTGCTTACAGGACCAGTGATGATGTCACATGGAGGGGAGGAGTTAGGGGTCACATGATCAGCTCCTCTGGCCTCAGTGGTTGATACCTTTTAATGGCTAACTGAAAAGATGGTTATACTGAGCCTGATGAAGAGACCTGAGTAGTCTGGAAAGCTGCAATTATTACCATCTTTTCAGTTAGCCATTAAAAGGCATCAACCACTGAGGACTCTCAGTTCTTTTAAACAATTTTTTATCTCTACTGGCTAACACGGTACAAAGATATATTTTACCAGCTCCTCAGTGTAGTCCTATATTGGCGTGCACACTCTGGATGGGATGAGGCACGGTGTCAGTGGACGGTTATAGTTAACCCCTGTTGCGTATGTATGTGACCCTTGTTGCGTAAGTATGTGACCCCTTCAAACTCATTTCAATCTTTGCTAAATTGAATTCTTTATTGATAAGTTCAGATGAGGAGAAGATTTGTTGAGCAACTTTAGAAGAAAAACCTGTGATCGCTGGTAACTTGACTTCAGATGACTTCAGTGACCTCACCGGAGTTCATTCACCGCTCATCACGCGACTCACGCAGTCTGTGCCTGAACCTCACAGTGTACATAGGAAATACTGTGGATAGAAGCACAGGACAGGGTCTTACCAGGTAAGGTAACAGATAAGCCAAGTTAATTTTATTCACCTATAAGGGTTGTGCCAGTCACAACTCCTAAACGTCAAACTTAGATAATGGTATAATGCCTCAAGCATATGGAAAAATATTGGAATATACAATGAAAAATGCTACTTGCTAATTTGAACATGTGAATAATGAATTGCATACCTGCCATGAATATTAGGAAAAAGGAGATATTTAGCAATTGCATTGATCAATGTAACTGAGCCCCAAGGCCTCGTCAAGGCATATCTCTATATTGGGGTCCCTAGCTCTGTGACCCTAACTGTGTGTCATCTCATTGCAATTAAAAACTGCTATGGGTGGAGAGGGGTAACTAAGGACTTTCTTATATAGGAGATGGAAAAAACATGGCCGAAAGGGGCGGAGCTGTGTTCACATTCAGAAAAAAACTACATATAACTGAATAGGATAACTGAAGTGAGCACTAATATATATATTATGAATGCAAGCCAAAAATTACATACTATATACTGATAAGGCTGCACATCAAACTTAGATAATGGTATAATGCCTCAAGCATATGGAAAAACATTGGAATATACAATGAAAAATGCTACTTGCTAATTTGAACATGTGAATAATGAATTGCATACCTGCCATGAATATTAGGAAAAAGGAGATATTTAGCAATCGCATTGATCAATGTAACTGAGCCCCAAGACCTCGTCAAGGTACATCTCTATATTGGGGTCCCTAGCTCTGTGACCCTAACTGTGTGTCATCTCATTGCAATTAAAAACTGCTGTGGGTGGAGAGGGGTAACTAAGGACTTTCTTATATAGGAGATGGAAAAAACATGGCCGAAAGGGGCGGAGCTGTGTTCACATTCAGAAAAAAACTACATATAACTGAATAGGATAACTGAAGTGAGCACTAATATATATATATTATGAGTGCAAGCCAAAAAATACATACTATACAAGGATAAGGCTGCACATCAAACTTAGATAATGGTATAATGCCTCAAGCATATGGAAAAATATTGGTCAAGTTACCTGCGGTCACAAGTGGTGGACCGTGGGAATCTCCAGCTGTGGCCATGGCTAACCTAAGCGACATCACCACTGATCGCTGCTCAGTCTCTGCCTGAACCTGATAGCGGACAGTGATGCACGATGTTTGCGCGTTATGACTTTGCAAGTAGCAGAGCTTGAATCGACGTGGGACCTCGTGTGGATTTTGCTGGACCTGTACGGCTGTTTTGGGGATTAATAAAGTGGTAAAAGAGGGTATCCACTACATACACGTGCACACATGGCTCCGCTACATACACATCATAGAAAACACAAAAGAGCAAAGGCGATCAATAGGTCCAAAATACAATTTTATTGGTGCAATGGTGGTAAGGGAAACAAAATGGATTACATCACTGCAACTAACAGGTTAGAAGATAGAAAACAAATGTCGGACTAGAGAAATTCTCAGTCAAAAAATGCATAAGTCAATCATTGGATAATTAGCCCAAAAAGAACGCTATGAATGGCATACTCATAGAGATGTAAAAATAATCCTTAATATAACACTTAATTAACATTGACTAAAATTTATTGTAAATTTCCATGATATTTTATTACTCATAATGGGTGTCTCCTAGCATATATTAATTATAGACTACATGTCATCGGTGGTTCTGTAAACTTATTTATGCAGGAGATACACCTTATATTAAGGATTTTTTTTACCATCTCTATGAGTATGCCATTATTAGCGTTCTTTTTGGGCTAATTATCCAATGATTGACTTATGCATTTTTTGACTGAGAATTTCTCTAGTCCGACAATTGTTTTCTATCTTCTAACCTGTTAGTTGCAGTGATGTAATCCGTTTTGTCTCCCTTACCACCATTGCACCAATAAAATTGCATTTTGGACCTATTGATCGCCTTTGCTCTTTTGTGTTTTCAATTGTATTTTGCGATTTGGTCCCTTTATTCTAGTCCTATAATATCTGCAGGCTATATGTATTACTACCGTGTTTTTCCAAAAATAAGACACTGTCTTATATTTTTTTTGCCCCCCAAAAAAGCTCTAGGGCTTATTTTTGGAGGAGGTCTTATTCTTGGAGAAAGACGGTTGGGGGTAAGTTTACCCCCCAAAAAAGCAGACCCCCCACTTCCCAGGAGACTCATACTCACCAGACCAGGACGTCTGCGTGGCTCCCAGGTCCTCCTGTGATCTCCGGTTGGTGCTGCACGCCGTCCTACCCTGCTGCTAGCTGACACACACAGCAGATCACACACAGCAGATCACACACACAAACACAGCAGATCACACACACACACACACACACACAGCAGATCACACACACAGCAGATCACACACACAGCAGATCACACACACAGCAGATCACACACAGCAGATCTCACACACAGCAGATCTCACACACACAGCAGATCACACACACAGCAGATCTCTCTCACGCACACACACACACACACAGCAGATCACAGATATACACAGCAGATCTCAGGCACACACAGCAGAACGCAGGCACACACAGCAGATCGCAGGCACACACAGCCGATCACAGATACACACATCAGATCACAGGAACACACACACAGCAGATCGCAGATATACACAGCAGATCACACACACACACACAGCAGATCACAGATATACACAGCAGATCACACACAGCAGATCGCAGGCACACACAGCCAATCACAGATACACACATCAGATCACAGGAACACACACACAGCAGATCGCAGATATACACAGCAGATCACACACACACACACAGCAGATCACAGATATACACAGCAGATCACACACAGCAGATCGCAGGCACACACAGCCAATCACAGATACACACATCAGATCACAGGAACACACACACAGCAGATCGCAGATATACACAGCAGATCACACACAGCAGATTGCAGGCACACACAGCTGATCACAGATACACACATCCTATCACAGGGACACACAGCCCGATCGCAGGCACACACAGCCATCACAGATACACACAGTCGATCGCAGGCACACACAGCCGATCACAGATACACACAGTCGATCACAGGCACACACAGCCGATCACAGATACACACATCCTATCACAGGGACACACATCCGATCACAGATACACACATCCTATCACAGGCACACACATCCAATCGCAGATACACACAGCCGAACGCAGACACACACAGCCGATCGCAGAAAAACACAGCCGATCGCAGATACACACAGCCAATTGCAGACACACACACACACACACACACATCACATCACATCCAGCACTTACGGCAGCAGGGAATGAGAGCCAGTCACGTGTCCGGCCGCAGGTCCTGTTCGTGGCGCTCCACTGCACTGCCTCTCAGGATTCTCCCGGCGAGAAGAGATCGGTGTCGCTGGATGAGGTGAGTGTGTATGCGATCCGATGTTTGTGTGTGTGATTTGATGTTTGCGTGTGATCCGATGTTTGTGTGTGTGATCTGATTATGTGTGCGATCCGATGTTTGTGTATGAGATCTGGTGTGTGTGTGAGATCTGATTGTGTGTGTGTATGTGTGTGTGAGAGAGATCTGGTGTGTGTGTGTGAGATCTGCTGTGTGTGTGTGAGATCTGATTGTGTGTGTGTGTGTGTGTGTGTGTGAGATCTAAATGTGTGTGTGTGTGAGATCTGGTGTGTGCGGGTGTGCGATAGCTACAGGTCCTGCCGCTCAGTGTCGGGTGAGTGTAATTGCCGGGTGCCGCTGTCTATAATAAAGTGTCCTGCAGTATCTGTAACTTTTTTAGCTGCACGGACACTTCATTATTGATCCGGGAGTAGGGCTTATTTTTGGGGGAGGGCTTATTTTTGGGGGAGGTCTTATTTTTGGAAAAACACGGTATATATCTGTATTCAGTTGTTTGCATTATTGATATGCAGTCAACTTTAACGTCCTTATTTACCTTTACATACACGTCATGCACACACGACTCTGTTACATACACAGCTCAGCTACGTAGACATCGTACACACATAGCGCTGTCCCGTACACATCGTACACATACGGCTCTGCTCCACATATGTCATACACACATTATCAGCAACTTGGGATCAAGACCGATCAGGTCCAAACATCTTTATTTTAAAGTCGCTCAACAAATCTTCTCCTCACCTGAACTTATCAATAAGGAATTCAATAAAGCAAAGACATCACTGTGCATCTGATGGAGGAGGAGAGACCTGTGAGAGGCCAAAGGCGGAAACAGAGCGGCCACTTCTTCCATGACACCTGCAGAAAATGTGTCCATGGCAGAAGAGTCTCCAATTATCTAGAGATTATGTGGGAAAGTGAATATCGGAGATTACAGCGACAGCGAAGGATTATCACTGCGCTTAATTTATTACTATATTCCCATCCAAAGCCGAGAGGGTGGAGGCCATTACTTCTCATTCAGCCTCGTATAAATGTGGCTCTGCTCCGTACACCTCGCACACACGCAGCTCTGCTCCGTACACCTCGCACACACGCGGCTCTGCTCCGTACACCTCGTACACACACGGCTCCACTCCGTACACCTCGTTCACACACGGCTCCGCTCCGTACACCTCGTACACACACGGCTCCGCTCCGTACACCTCGTACACACACGGCTCTGCTCCATACACCTCATACACACGGCTCCACTCCGTACACCTCGTACACACACGGCTCCGCTCCGTACACCTCGTACACACACGGCTCTGCTCCGTACACCTCGTACACACACGGCTCCGCTCCGTACACCTCGTACACACACGGCTCTGCTCCATACACCTCATACACACGGCTCCACTCCGTACACCTCGTACACACACGGCTCCACTCCGTACACCTCGTACACACACGGCTCCACTCCGTACACCTCATATACACACGCGGCTCCGCTCCGTACACCTCATATACACACGCGGCTCCGCTCCGTACACCTCGTACACACACGGCTCTGCTCCGTACACCTCATACACACGGCTCCGCTCCGTACACCTCGTACACACACGGCTCTGCTCCGTACACCTCATACACACGGCTCCGCTCCGTACACCTCGTTCACACACGGCTCTGCTCCATACACCTCATACACACGTCTCCACTCCGTACACCTCGTACACACACGGCTCCGCTCCGTACACCTCATACACACGCGGCTCCGCTCCGTACACCTCATACACACACGGCTCCGCTCAGTACACCTCGTACACACACGGCTCCACTCCGTACACCTCGTACACACCCGCCTCCGCTCCGTACACCTCGTACACACCCGCCTCCGCTCCGTACACCTCGTACACGCACGACTCTGCTCTGTACACCTCGTACACGCACGGCTCCGCTCCGTACACCTCGTACACGCACGGCTCCGCTCCGTACACCTCATACACGCGCGGCTCCGCTCCGTACACCTCATACACACGCGGCTCCGCTCCGTATACCTCGTACACACGCGGCTCCGCTCCGTACACCTCGCACACACGCGGCTCCGCTCCGTACACCTCGCACACACACGGCTCCGCTCCGTACACCTCGTACGCACACACGGCTCCGCTCCGTACACCTCGCACACACGCGGCTCTGCTCCGTACACCTCGCACACACGCGGCTCTGCTCCGTACACCTCGCACACACGCGGCTCTGCTCCGTACACCTCGCACACACGCGGCTCTGCTCCGTACACCTCGCACACACGCGGCTCTGCTCCGTACACCTCGCACACACGCGGCTCTGCTCCGTACACCTCGCACACACGCGGCTCTGCTCCGTACACCTCGCACACACGCGGCTCCGCTCCGTACACCTCGCACACACGCGGCTCCGCTCCGTACACCTCGCACACACGCGGCTCCGCTCCGTACACCTCGCACACACGCGGCTCCGCTCCGTACACCTCGCACACACGCGGCTCCGCTCCGTACACCTCGCACACACGCGGCTCCGCTCCGTACACCTCGCACACACGCGGCTCCGCTCCGTACACCTCGCACACACGCGGCTCCGCTCCGTACACCTCGCACACACGCGGCTCCGCTCCGTACACCTCGTACACACGCGGCTCCGCTCCGTACACCTCGTACACACGCGGCTCTGTTCCGTACACCTCGTTCACACACGGCTCCGCTCCGTACACATCGTACACACACGGCTCTGCTACATCCACACTGTAAACCCCTCCTGACCCCACACATAAACTTCCCCTCATCCAGCACCATGACAACCAGCACAGCAGAGTCCTGCATACACTGAGGAGCTGATCATGTGACCCCTGACTCCTCCCCTCCATGTGACATCATCACAGGTCCTGTAAGCACAGAGCAGCCATATATCTAGTGTGCGGCTCTGCAGGTGGAGGTAGGTGCAGGGTATTATATATCTAGTGTGCGGCTCTGCAGGAGGAGGTAGGTGCAGGGTATTATATATCTAGTGTGCGGCTCTGCAGGTGGAGGTAGGTGCAGGGTATTATATATCTAGTGTGCGGCTCTGCAGGTGGAGGTAGGTGCAGGGTATTATATATCTAGTGTGCGGCTCTGCAGGTGGAGGTAGGTGCAGGTTATTATATATCTAGTGTGCGGCTCTGCAGGTGGAGGTAGGTGCAGGGTATTATATATCTAGTGTGCGGCTCTGCAGGTGGAGGTAGGTGCAGGGTATTATATACCTAGTGTGCGGCTCTGCAGGTGGAGGTAGGTGCAGGGTATTATATATCTAGTGTGCGGCTCTGCAGGTGGAGGTAGGTGCAGGGTATTATATATCTAGTGTGCGGCTCTGCAGGTGGAGGTAGGTGCAGGGTATTATATATCTAGTGTGCGGCTCTGCAGGTGGAGGTAGGTGCAGGGTATTATATACCTAGTGTGCGGCTCTGCAGGAGGAGGTAGGTGCAGGGTATTATATATCTAGTGTGCGGCTCTGCAGGTGGAGGTAGGTGCAGGGTATTATATATCTAGTGTGCGGCTCTGCAGGTGGAGGTAGGTGCAGGGTATTATATATCTAGTGTGCGGCTCTGCAGGTGGAGGTAGGTGCAGGGTATTATATATCTAGTGTGCGGCTCTGCAGGTGGAGGTAGGTGCAGGGTATTATATATCTAGTGTGCGGCTCTGCAGGTGGAGGTAGGTGCAGGGTATTATATATCTAGTGTGCGGCTCTGCAGGTGGAGGTAGGTGCAGGTTATTATATATCTAGTGTGCGGCTCTGCAGGTGGAGGTAGGTGCAGGTTATTATATATCTAGTGTGCGGCTCTGCAGGTGGAGGTAGGTGCAGGTTATTATATATCTAGTGTGCGGCTCTGCAGGTGGAGGTAGGTGCAGGGTATTATATATCTAGTGTGCGGCTCTGCAGGAGGAGGTAGGTGCAGGGTATTATATATCTAGTGTGCGGCTCTGCAGGTGGAGGTAGGTGCAGGGTATTATATATCTAGTGTGCGGCTCTGCAGGTGGAGGTAGGTGCAGGGTATTATATATCTAGTGTGCGGCTCTGCAGGTGGAGGTAGGTGCAGGGTATTATATATCTAGTGTGCGGCTCTGCAGGTGGAGGTAGGTGCAGGGTATTATATATCTAGTGTGCGGCTCTGCAGGTGGAGGTAGGTGCAGGGTATTATATATCTAGTGTGCGGCTCTGCAGGTGGAGGTAGGTGCAGGGTATTATATATCTAGTGTGCGGCTCTGCAGGTGGAGGTAGGTGCAGGGTATTATATATCTAGTGTGCGGCTCTGCAGGTGGAGGTAGGTGCAGGGTATTATATATCTAGTGTGCGGCTCTGCAGGTGGAGGTAGGTGCAGGGTATTATATATCTAGTGTGCGGCTCTGCAGGTGGAGGTAGGTGCAGGGTATTATATATCTAGTGTGCGGCTCTGCAGGTGGAGGTAGGTGCAGGGTATTATATATCTAGTGTGCGGCTCTGCAGGAGGAGGTAGGTGCAGGGTATTATATATCTAGTGTGCGGCTCTGCAGGTGGAGGTAGGTGCAGGGTATTATATATCTAGTGTGCGGCTCTGCAGATGGAGGTAGGTGCAGGGTATTATATATCTAGTGTGTGGCTCTGCAGGTGGAGGTAGGTGCAGGGTATTATATATCTAGTGTGCGGCTCTGCAGGTGGAGGTAGGTGCAGGGTATTATATATCTAGTGTGCGGCTCTGCAGGTGGAGGTAGGTGCAGGGTATTATATATCTAGTGTGCGGCTCTGCAGGTGGAGGTAGGTGCAGGGTATTATATATCTAGTGTGCGGCTCTGCAGGTGGAGGTAGGTGCAGGGTATTATATATCTAGTGTGCGGCTCTGCAGGTGGAGGTAGGTGCAGGGTATTATATATCTGTGTGCGGCTCTGCAGGTGGAGGTAGGTGCAGGGTATTATATATCTAGTGTGCGGCTCTGCAGGTGGAGGTAGGTGCAGGGTATTATATATCTAGTGTGCGGCTCTGCAGGTGGAGGTGTGTGGAGATTCCCCATTACTGGGGCAGGCGGCATTAACCCCTTCAGCTCTGAGACTTTCTTGGTGTTTTTCTCTCGCTGATTTCTATGAATCGTGAGGTTTTTGTTCCTTTTCTTCTGATAGATACAAACGCCCCAACTATGAGAGGCCGGAAGTGAGGAAACCCGTCTGCCCTCAGTCCTCGGCCCCTTTCTGCCCTTGGTCCTCAGCCCCTTTCTGCCCTCGGTCCTCTGCCCCTTTCTGCCATCAGTCCTCGGCCCCTTTCTGCCATCGGCCCCTTTCTGTCCTCGGCCCCTTTCTGCCCTCGGTCCTCGGACCCTTTCTGCCCTCGGTCCTCGGACCCTTTCTGCCCTCGGTCCTCGGACCCTTCCTGCCCTCGGCCCCTTTCTGCCCTCGGTTCTCAGCCCCTTTCTGCCCTCGGTCCTCGGCCCCTTTCTGCCCTCGGTCCTCGGCCCCTTTCTGCCCTCGGTCCTCGGCCCCCTTCTGTCCCCACACAGTATAATGTTCCCCCAGAATGTTCCCCTTATTATCTCTATTAACCCCTTAGTGACGGAGCTAATTTTCACCTTAATGACCAGACCAAATTTTGCAATTCTGACCAGTGTCACTTCATGAGGTTATAACTCTGGAACGCTTCAACGGATCCTGGTGATTTTGAGATTGTTTTTTCGTGACATATTGGACTTCATGTTAGTACCAAATTTAGGACAATATTTTTTGCGTTTATTTATGAAAAAAATTGAATTTTGGCAAAAATGTTGAAAATGTAGCAATTTTCAACTTTTGAATTTTTAATATTTACCGTTAAACCAGAGATTTCTGTGACACAAAATAGTTAATAAATAACATTTCCCACATGTCTACTTTACATAAGCACAATTTTGGAAACAATTTTTTTTTTGTTAGGAAGTTAGAGGGGTTCAAAGTTTATCAGCGATTTCTCATTTTTACATCAAAATTTACAAAACCATTTTTTTTTTTAGGGACCACATCACATTTGAAGTGACTTTGAGGGGCCTAGGTGACAGAAAATACCCAAAAGTGACACAATTCTAAAAACTGCACCCCCCAAAGTACTCAAAACCACATTCAAGAAGTTAATCAAGCCTTCAGGTGCTTCACATGAACAAAAGCAATGTGGAATGAAAAAAAGCAAAAATTAAATTTTACCTAAAAATGTTGCTCTAACCCAAATTTATTCACTTTTAGAAGAAATAACACATCAAAATGGACCCCAAAACTTGTTCCCCACTTTCTTATGAGTGCGCCGATACCCCACATGTGGTCAGAAACCTCTGTTTGGACAAATGGGAGGGCTCGGAACAGAAGGAGCAATATTTGAATTTTAGAAAGCAAATTTGGCTGAAATAGATTGCGGGCACCATGTTGCATTTACAGGTCCGCTAAGGTACCTAAACAGCAGAAACCCCTCACAAGTGATGCCATTTTGGAAACTAGACCCCCCAAGGCTTTTATCTAGGTGTATATTGAGCAGTTTGAATCCAAGAGTACTTCACAGAATTTGATAAGCTTAGGTTGCCATATTGAAAAGTTTCATTTTTTTCACAAAAATGTTGCTTCAGCATCAAATTTCTTACTTTTTCAAGAGACAACAACAAACCGTGGACCCCACAGGTTGTTATCCAATGTCTTATGAGCACAGGGATACCCCACATGTGGCCAAAAACCTCTGTTTGGATAAATGGGAGGGCTTGGAATGGAAGGAGCACCATTTGAATTCTGGAAAAGTTGAAATAAATTGCGGGCACCATGTCACATTTGCAGGGCCCCTTGGGTACCTATACATTAGAAACCCCCCACAAGTGACCCCATTTTGGAAACTGGATTTTATTCAGGAGTATAGTAAGCATTTTGAATCCACAGGTACTTCACAAAAATGTTGCTGTAGCAACAAATGTCTCACTTTTAGGCTATGTGGCCATGATCCAGCGACACGGCATCTAGTATACAGTGTCAGCCTTCCTGCAGAGATGTGAGTGTTGTCCACGGGAGAACGCAGCTGCCCATGCCCACGATTTGGGTTCAGGCTGCTGTGGACTTTAGCTCTATGCTACCTGCAGAGAACACTCTTGTCTCCGCAGCATAAATTGACATGCTGAGGCTCAGGAAGCTGCACCACAGGTCGGTTTATGCTGCGGAGAAAAGAATCACATTGGGCATAGGATTTCTAAAAATCCTTCCACTGTGCTTCTAGTGCACAACGCAGCGTTATGGACGCAGGGAAAACACTGCGCCCAAAATGCTGCAAACCCTGATCGTGGGCACACAGCCTAAAATGCTACAATAGATAGATGTCAAACATATATAACGTCCCACCCCCATGCATATTCTAAGCTGGCGCCCTTTAGTGCCTTTCATGTGGCACTAAAGGGTGCCTAGCCTTGTATTTAGCCCCCCAAAAAATTAATAATTAAAATAAACAACGTGGGGTCCCCCCTATTTTTGATAGCCAGCTAGGGTAAAGCAGACAGCTGTAGCCTGCAAACCACAGCTGACAGCTTCACCTTGGCTGGTGATCAATTTGGAGGGCTCCCCAGGCGTTTTTTTTTAAAAAAAAAAAAAACGTGGGGTCCCCCCCAAATTAGATCACCAGCCAAGGTGAAGCAGACAGCTGGGGTCTGGTATTCTCAGGGTGGGAAGAGCCATGGTTATTGGACTCTTCCCAGCCTAAAAAAATCAGGCTGCAGCCACCCCAGAAGTGGCGCATCCATTAGATGCGCCAATCCTGGCGCTTCGCTCCAGCTCATCCCGCGCCCTGGTGCGGTGGCAAACGGGGTAATATACGGGGTTGATACCAGCTGTAATGTCACCTGGCATCAAGCCCTGGGGTTAGTGATGTCACGGCATCTAAACAGATACCCGACATCACTAACCCAGTCTGTAATAGAAAAAAATAAAGACAAAAAAAAAAAATTATTTGAAAAAAAAAACTCCCCGAAACATTCCTCTTTCACCAATTTATTGAAAATAAATAAATTTCGGTCGCTGTAATCCATTTTGGAGGTCCCTCGGCGACTCTGGACCTTCTAGAATATGGGGGGCACGTTCAGGGAACGTATCCCCCATTTTCTGGAAGAGCAAGCTCTCCATGAGTAGTGTGGGTGCAGTAATCTTAGAATACTGCAATCACACTGCACCGGTCCAACTTAGGGCAGAGTGACCTGCAGTAACCTCATTCCAGAATATGAGGGGCACGCTCACAGAACGTACCCCCCATTTTCTAGAACAGCAGTCTCTCCATGTGAGGAGTGAGGCTGCAGATTACTGCACTCACTCTCCCCCGGTCCACAGTGCATCAGCGAGGTCAGCGTCCCTGCTTGCAGGGTTCCAGCTGACAGCCACTGTCTGCGCATGCGCCGCCAGCTTTCAAGAAGGAGGCGGCGTAATCGCGGGGACGATGCACCAGCCAGGTAACGTAAGACCGGGGGCTGAGGGGGGGTGACCTAGCGGGACCTGGGGACAACTTTCTGTCGCATGTGACGTGTCACATGCGGCAGAAAGAGCAGGATGAATGCGGCCGCGCGCTACTGTGCGCTGCGCGCCGCCATCTTCCGGAGGGGGGAGGGGGGCGGCTCTGGAGAACCGGAGGGGGCTCCGGGGACCAGAGATGTCCGGTGTACCGGAGGAGGGGTCAGGGGGAGGACATTTCCCTCCGATCTGAAATGTTTGATCATTTCAGATCGGAAGGAAATGAATGCAGAGCCGGCAGCGGCGGCAGTTTTCAGCGCGCCTCGGCGCCATCTTGGATTTTCCGGAAGGGGGGGTGTTGGATACATTTCTCCGGTACCGGGGGCCTTGGGGGCACTAAGGGCTCATATTTATTTCTCATCTGACATGTTTGATCACGTCAGATGAGAAATAAATCAATTTTACCGGCCATTTATTTTTTTTTAATGTTGTCGCCGGTATACGGTGTATACCGGCGATCGCATTAACGGGGTCCAGAAAAAACACCCCGATTCATAATCTGGGGGGTCTCAGCTACCCCCGGTAGCTGAAACCCCCGAGATTTTCGGTCGCTGGGGGGCGCTACAGGGTTTTTTCGGGCCGCTGCTTTAAAGCGGCAGAACAGAATAAGTACCCTGTTTTGCCGCCGCTTTAAGTCGTACGGCCGTCGTTATGAGGTTAATTGTATTATTACAGCGGATTCTTTATGATGTTCCATCGTCATCTTCTCCCCATTCAGGTCCCTACAATATCGGATCCTCTCAGTGGAGATCTATAGAAGAGAATTCTCCTGATTGCCCCGTGAAGGATGGATATGGACAGGGACAAGATGGCGGAGAGGATATTACACCTCACCCTAGAGATCCTCTTCCGGCTTACTGGAGAGGTGAGAGATTCTGATGACGTCATATTACATCATTCTTATCTATGGGAATAACAGATGGACAGAACTGGAGAGGTGAGGACTCTGGAAATGTCTGGAGTGAGATTTATTACTGTGTCTCTCCATAACCAGGATTACACAGTAGTGAAGAAGACCTCTAGTGAGCGCTGTCAGGCCCCATTTGTCTGATGGATGGGGAAGACCCCTGAGCCCAATCACGGGGCCTCCACCTCACCCCCGATACATGAGGACATCAATGACCAGAAGATCCTAGAACTCACCTACAAGATGATTGAGCTGCTGACTGGAGAGGTGACACTGCTGGGAATGCTGGGACATTATACAGTAACGCTATAGAGGGATCGGGGGTGACGGTATCATTGTATGTGTCAGGTTCCTATAAGGTGTCAGGACGTCACCGTCTATTTCTCCATGGAGGAGTGGGAGTATTTAGAAGGACACAAAGATCTGTACAAGGACGTCATGATGGAGGATCCCCAGCCCCTCACATCACCAGGTAATAGACAGGACTAAATACACACGGCCTATAATTATCTGTATGTAAGGAATGAATTCAGTCCCTGTATGTGTCTCCTCCAGGTCTATCCAGTAAGAGGACAATACCAGAGAGATGTCCCCGTCCTCTTCTCCCACATTACAGAGATATACCTTGCCGTTGGTTTCCAGGCTTACATGCATTGGCCAATACATAAACTCAATATCTCTCTTTTGCAGTAATGCAGTGCCATATTTTCCCTTGTACATTTTTGGCTTTTTCAGTGTGCGACTGTATGCATTTATAGTTACTATGTTTTTTCAGTTAGCACCTGTTCACATTTGTTGGATGTGCGGGTCAGTTTTTTGATATTTCTCTTCTCCCACAGGACTGTAAACAAGAAGCTCCCGATGTTCCTCAGGATGTGTTTCCTCCAGTTCTATCCAGTAAGGCCCCTTTCACACGTCAGTGATTCTGGTACGTTTGTGCTTTTTTTTAAACGTCCCAGAATCACTGACATACGCCATTATAATGAATGGGTCTGCTCACACGTCAGTGATTTTTCACTGCACGTGTCTCCGTGCAGCGTACCCGCGTGTGCGTGATTGCTGCACGGAGACATGTCCATTTTTTTCTGGCATCACTGATGTTCCACGGACCACGCAGTGGTGTGGTCCGTGAAACACGTGCCAGAAAAAAACGTGCATTTAAAATAATAAACATTTTAACTCACCCGGCTTCAGGCGCGCTCTCTGCAGCCCGTGCAGCTTGCTGCTTCTAAGCCGGCTGATTACTGTCGCGCATATCCATGATGCACGAGACAGCCGACCCGGAAGCAGCTGCTGCGGGGGTCAGCGCCGGCCGGATGCTGCGTCGCGGGGGGATTCAGCACCACGGACAGCGGGAGCGGGCGCAGGTGAGTTGATTTCTAAGTGCAATCACGGGCCACGGATAACGGAGCCCGGATTGCACTTAGACAACCCACGTGTGTCGTGATTCACGGCACACGCAGGGACATGTGCGTGTTTTACACGCCAGTGAAAAACGTCACTGTTTTTCACTGACGTGTGAAACGGGCCTAAGAGATATCTACTTATGTACTTTCTGCACTTATTTTGTGTTTACATTTTTAGGTTTTCTGCTCTGGTTTTTTCAGCTGTATTTTCTTTGCTTCTGCTTCTTCTGCTGTTTGTTTCTAGTGCCTTCTCTATGTCGTTATGATGGCAACTGAAAGACCTGCAGAGGGTTCATGAATACCCTGTTTCTCCAAAAAGACAACCTACACCAAAAATAAGAATCAAACGACTCCACGGCCCCCTGAAGAAGTTAGCGAAACGTGCGCGTCGGGGCACGTTTTCCTCGGCTTCCACGGTAACCAGCATGGGTGAGTTTAAGATGGGAGTTTTCATTCCCTCTATTATTGTTTACTCCTTTTCTGGTTGTTTATAACATGGTCTAGGATCTGGCTCCTCTGAGCACTGGGAACTATTTGTTGAACGAGTGCCCGTTATTTTGGACACACACTGTAATACCCCCTAGTTTTGCATATGCTTTGGTATTATATGAGGGGTAAATTTGCAGTCCTTGCATAGTTGCATAGAGGAGTCATCATTTGACATAATTGTACATTACTCCCTATATGGTACGTGGATCCGTGTTCTACATCAGTGACATAACTTTAGCCTGATCAGTGTTCTTTATTAATTCTCTTTGATGATGCCTTTGTACTGTCACTTCTTTTGCTATGTATTGTATCTTAATAAATATTTGTTATATTTTTGCAAAAGAAGTTGTACTGACTGTATTATTGACCCTGTGGTCCTTTGTGTGACCCATGACTGCTTTGCCCCTATCTCTCTTGGTCTGTGCAAAAATAAGAACTAGCATGATTTTATGGGATTTTTGGAGAATGCTTGAAACATAAGCCCTACTCCAAAAATATGCCTTAGTTACAGTCAGGACCAACGTAGGACTCAAACTGCGCAATTTCTGAGGAACCCCATTCTCTTAGGGTCCCCATCAGTTGTATTCTGAAGTTGATTGTTTAAGGACCTTTGATGACTTCAAAGTCATGTGACATCAATGACATCATGTAACCAAAGGTCTCTTAATTGCAGGAGTCTAAATGAATTGAACAGGACACAGGCTGGCATGCAGGACTGGCATTAGGGGAAAGGGAGCGCAAACTGGGCAATTTCACAGGCCCCCATTCTCTTTGCAGCCCCAGTGTTTATATATCGATTATACGACTGCTTAAGGACCTTTTTGACATCACGTCATGTAAGCAAAGGTGTCTTAATTATAGAAGTCTAAAGCTGAAGAGGAGACAGGCTGGTGTGTGTGTGTGTGTGTGTGTGTGTGTGTGTGTGTGTGTGTGTGTGTGTGTGTGTGAGTGTTCATGCCAATTTTAACCAGCTTTGCCAAAATGGGCAGAGTTACAGCCGCACACTGAAATGCAAAAGTTTTCACCTACTAAAGAAGATGTAATTAAATTATTGTTATAGAGAATGTGAGCTACTGGCAAACTACCCTTGAATGAATGGAGACACCTACAGAAGGAAATTTGACACCCAGACCCTGACTCATCAAAGCAATTATGTCAGAATTCTGGTATAAATCACTTCAAAAGTTCTCACAAATTTCTGTGCAACACAGCGTTGTGAAAAAAATTGTGCGATTTTTGGAGGTTTCATGCTAATTTTAACCAGATTTGTCATATTGGGCAGAGCTTTGTTAGAAGAAGGGTGTGATGCCACCGCTTCTCTGATTCATAACAAACTGCGGCGTTCCCTATACCAGAAATCTCACTCCAGTCCCTGACGTCATTTTTCAGTGTACATAGCCGGTCTTGATGAATTGGAGCCCTAATGTTTCTGCACAGACCACAAGACCTTGCTTTGATTACAAAGTCTAACGATGGGCCATTATCGTTACAGTCCCGGATAGCCCCATTCAATATCCGGCATCTGTCTGTAACTATTTTATGTTTGTCTTCGAATGAAAATCTCGTTTAAAAGGTCTATGTTGTGGATCAATGTTACAAGGAGATTTTTGCAGGTTTTGCCAACTGTCATGGCGGCGTCAGGATTTCTGGAAATTATAGACTCTAGTGCTTTGTATGTTAACTTCTCTGATGTCTGTGAGCAGCGCAGGGAGACGCAGGCATCGAACCACAGGCTTGGGCAGGCTAGCAAGAGTTATTCTCTGCTGGGCTCCTTGTTAATGTCTTTGATCACATGCGGTAGGGGAGCCAGTATCATTCACTCCCCTTCTGTATATGCTGGCTGGACTATTCTTTTAATGCCAGCTAAAGTTTGCCTATACTGATCTGGTGAGGAGTTGTGATCCAGACTTACAGGTGGTTGTTGTGCATTATTACTGTGAGAGCTGTTGTGGTGTTAACGCATGTTGTCTTTTTGTTGCTGCATTCCTGCTCTTGCTTTTATCCTTAGTCTCTCACTGTTTATTTCTGTGAGTTTGAAATGTGTCCCATTTGTCTTAATCTGTGTTTCCCGTCTGTCTTAATCTGTGTTTCCATCATACTCCTGCCCCTTCCTTCCCCGGGGGGATAATAGATTAGATCTGGTCAGGAGAATAGTAAGGCACTGGAGTCTGGCATCTCTACGTTCAGGAGTAATCCAAAGGTTATGAATAGCTTAGGGTCCCCTAGCGTGAGGGACAGAATAGGAGCCCCCTGTCCCTCATTATTCTGCAGTCACATTTGAAAATCAATCAGATTATTTACTGTAGCACATTCCAGAGAACAGTTGCTAGGAATGAGAGATCCGAATTAACGAAGATGTAACTCTTAAGGCCCCGCTACACGCTACGATTTATCTGACGATATGTCATCGGGGTCACGGTTTTCGTGACGCATTTCCGTCGTCGTTAGCGACGTCGTTGCGTGTGACACCTACGAGCGACTACGAACGATCTTAAAAATAGCGAAAATCGTTGATGGTTGACACATTGTTCAGTTTCAAAATATTGTTCGTCGTTTCGAACTCAGCATATTGCTACGTTTGACACCCTGCCAATGATGAACAACATCGTTAGTGCGTCCGTCATCAGCGACGCAGGCGTGTCGTTACAAGCAATGCTTCACGCCTCCTCCGCTCTGATTGGTGGTACCAACTGCGTTCTGATTTGGCAGGCATGGTTGATAAGGCAGACACAAAGTTTCATTGACGTCCTTTGTGGCTGCCCGCGGTCCTGTGGAGCTTATGACGGCCCTGAAATTAATAAGACTTTAAACTTACAAAAATACAATAAGATTAAAAAAAAAAAAAAAACTTACAAAAAAAACAAAATAAAAAAAAAAATACCTTGGAGAACATAGAAAGGCGTAAAGGATGCCACACACACATAAAACAGATTACGCATGCGGCACCAGTGGTTGTGTCACACAAGGCAGCCGCAAATGTGGCCTTTTATTTCACAGACAACCAATCACGTAACAGAAGACCGGAGGAGATTCTGACAGTATGGAAGTTGGGGCGTGTAGAGGGCGAGGCAATCACACGCCAGGGTGTATGCTATGGACAATTATACGCCTCTGTCATTGCCGGAATCGTTGGGAGGAATATACTGTGTGATGGTGTCCACACGACCGCCTTGGTCAAACAATATATCGCTGAACGATGTTGCGTCGTTTGTGAGATGAGTACGTGTGACCGCTGCAAAACGACCTATGAGCGAACTCTGCAAATCGTAGCAATGATCTGGGCGTGTCATATCGCTAACGAGATCGCTAGCGATATGGTTGTGTGTAAAGCGGCCTTTAAGCCCGCTTTACACACTGCAATGTATCTTACAATGTGTCGGTGGGGTCACGTCGTAAGTGACGCACATCCGGCATTCTAAGGTACATTGCAGTGTGTGACAGGTACGTGCGATTGCGATTGGACGGAAAAACGTTCATCGCACGCACATCGTTCATTTCTCTAGAATTGAACGTCAGATTGTGCAATGTTTCCGAGGCAGCACACATCGCAGTGTGTGACACCCCGGGAACATTGAACAGTTCTTACCTGCGTCCTGCGGCTCCCGGCCAGCAATGCTGAAGGAAGGAGGTGGGCGGGATGTTTACGTCCTGCTCATCTCCGCCCCTCCGCTTCTATTAGCCGGCTGCCGTGTGACGTCATGTGACGCTGAACGTCCCTCCCACTCCAGGAAGTGGATGTTCGCCACCCACATCGAGGTCGTATGGACGGGTAAGTACGTGTGACGGGGGTTAATCGTTTGTGCGGCACGTTCAACAAATTGAACGTGCCGCACATACGATGGGGGCGTTGCAAATCGCATACGATTTCGTATGCGAAATTGCAACGTGTAAAGCAGGCTTTAGATGTCAAAATTGGACAACAAATTCAGAATACATTTTTTCCTAATTTAATTTCTGATGTTATGGTTTAAAAAAAATAAATGTACTTTCAAGATATCATCATTAAAAAATAATAATATTGTGTTTATTTTTAGCAGATGACTGTATTGGGAGTTCAGATGGAAATCAAATATCCTCAGAATTTATAACAGATGATGAAAGTATCACACATGATACATATGAAGAGCATGCTGTTGTCCCAGATATACCTCCCGTCCATCCTCGGAAAGCTTTATCATCTGATCTTTTCAAACAAGTCCAAAATTCTGATTTATCACAGAATTGTAAGCAAAATAAAAGTTACAGAAGGGATGTGGAACATGAAACGGCTCCTGCAAGGGAGAAACCATTTTCATGTTCAAAATGTGGGAAATGTTTTACCTGGAAATCACATCTTAATATCCATCAAATAACTCACACAGGGAAGAAGCCATTCTCATACCCAAAATGTGGAAAATGTTTTACTAGGAAATCAAGTCTTGTTGACCATGGAAAACTTCACACAGGGGAGAAGCCAATTTCATGTTCAGAGTGTAGGAAATGTTTTAATTGGCAATCAAAACTTGTTGTGCATCAAAGATTTCATACAGGGGAGAAGCCATTTTCATGTTCAGAATGTGGGAAATGTTTTATTCAGAAATCACATCTTGTTATGCATAAGAAAAAACACACAGGGGAGAAGCCATTTTCATGCTTGGAAGGTGGTAAATGTTTTACTAGGAAATCACATCTTGTTGACCATGGAAAACTTCATCCAGGGGAGAAGCCATTTTCATGTTCAGAGTGTGGGAAATGTTTTATTCGGAAATACGATCTTCAGCATCATAGATCTCACACAGGGGTGAAGCCATTTTCATGTTCAGAATGTGGGAAATGTTTAATTCAGAAATCACATCTTGTTGTGCATCAGAAAAATCACACGGGGGAGAAGCCATTTTCATGTTCAGAATGTGGTAAATGTTTTACTAGGAAATTGAATCTTGTTTACCATCAAAAAAATCACACAAAATAAACCATTTTTATGTTCTGAATGTAGATAGTGTTTTTCTCAGAAATCAGATCTGGTTAATCATGTGAAGAAGCCGCATAGGGAAGGAACCTTTTTCATGTTGTGAATAATTGAAATGTTTAACTGGTAAATCAAGTCTTGCCGACATCAGAAAACCAACAGAGCGGAGCAGCTATTTTTGCTTTCAGAATTTGCCAAATGTTTTTATCATTAATCAGGTCCTGTTGTCAGATGAGTCACACAGGAGAAACCATCATGATGTACTATAATTCAAAGGGTTTTATAAAAAAATTGGCTACAATTCCTTAAGTAAGAATTTGTGAGGGAATGCACCATTTTCACTCTTTTTAAACTTATCGTATTTTTCGGACCATAAGACGCACCTAGGTTTTGAAGGAGGAAAATAGGGAAAAAGATTAACATAAAAAAATGTGGTCATGAAGCACTGTTTTTGGGGGGGGGATCTGCTGCTGACACTGTTACGGGGATAAAAATCACCCAATTTTGTACTAATGTCCTCCATCCTGGGCCCCTTCCAGGTATATGTGTCTCTCATCCTCATGTATATGTCTTTCATCCTGCTATATATGTTGCCCATCATTATCCCATCCTGGTATATATGATCCCCATCCTGGTATATATGGCTCTTGTCCTAGTATATATGTCCCTATCCTTGTATATATGGCCCTCATCTTGGGCCCATTCTGTTATATATTTCCCCATCAAGCTGAACACTTAAGAAAATAAATTATTAAACTCACCATCCCTCCGCTCTCTACATGCACGTTGTTCTCTTCTGGTGCTGGCAAGTGACTTCACCATGTAAGCGGCGCAGTGCATGACATTACTGCCATGTGCCTCCAGTTACACGCAGACGTCAGCTGCCAGAATATTCACTGCTCCCCACAGCCGGAATTTTGGGCTTAGGGAGCAATGAATATTCGTTCTCTAATAGTAGACAGACGTGATCGCCCAGCCACAGCAGTAAGCCGGCGGCTGGGTGATCATGTGTACCCCATATTAAAAAGAATGAATATTCACTGCTCCCCATGCTAATAATACCACCCGCCAACCTCTTGGTTGGCGCTGGCTTCATTGCCTAGAGGTGCGCAGGATTATGGCGAGGGGAGCAGTGTATATTCATTTTCTCTTTTAGCTGACACACTGTTAGCCCCTTTGACAGCCTTTAGGAACATTCGTTAAATGTTTTGATACTGGATTATATTTAGATAATTCACTAATCTCAGGTTTCCCACTGCTTTATTTACTAAAAAGCGCAGCCCTGGATTGGAGATAGGAACTCTGAAGTATATCACATTGTATATAATAGCATTTCAAATATTGTTGTTTTGTTAATAAATGCTTGTAATATAGATATTCTTCATGCCTAGCTTTCTCTATTGTCTAGATGTGATGATTTTGCCCTGAACCTCTGGAGTTGAGGCAGACCTGTAGACATTTTGCACAAAAATAGTGAGGGGAGAATTGAATCGCAGTGCATCCTAGATATGAGGAAGTTGTTAAGACTAGTGATGAGCGAGTATATTCGTTGCTATTCGTAGAATAGTATGGTACTCGGCATATTCGTTAGACTGCGAGTAATACTGTATTCGCCTCGCTATATTTGAATGTCCCTCCCAGCCTTTTTGGCGCCTGATTTGCAGCTAAAAAACATGTTCGGCTTCTTACACAGGGTAAAAGTAAGTTGAATGGCATTCAACGGTAAAATTGTGTCAAAATCCTTTTAATCCAACATTAAAATATAAGTAAAAACAAAAAGCCAGCACTAAATGTGCACTTCAGCACTAAAAATTCCAAACTGTACTTATTATAAAAATTTTGAGATTTTTGGCAAAAAATTGCAATTTCTTGAGCTACCCCGCCACGTCACAGCAAATCCCATTTGGGGCAGTCCTACACTAAAATATTTTTATAAAATGTGCCATACGGCCTCACATATGAATAGTAGAACTGCTCCTAGCAGCAGTCACCTGGTCTATTTCAATCCCGTACCCATGACTGAGTCATGGCTGTGGGCGGGACAGGTCCAAGCAAATGCTGCATGAAGTAAATAGCCTGTGGACAGGGCCTGATGACTGAATGTGAACAGTCACCAACCGCCAAAATCTAGACAGATGGAATACATCCTAAATTGGGGTGCATAGCAAGGTGGGGGTCAGCCACCGACCAATTCAATGAAGAAAAAACAAAAAGCCAGCACTAAATGTGCACTTCAGCACTAAAAATTAAAATATAAGTGAAGGCACAAGGAATGGGGGTGTACATAGCGCGTCGGACGACGGCCGTTTCGTGTCTTGTTTAACGCTTCTACAGGTCCACACGATTGCGTTAAACAAGACGCGAAACGGCCGTCGTCCGAAGCGCCATGTACAACTCCCTCCCCCGTGCCTTCACTTATATTTTAATGTTGGACTAAAAGGATTTTGACACAATTTTACTGGTGAGTGCCATTCAACTTACTTTTACCTGTGCAGCAAGTGTTTTTTCTTTGCAATGAGCACCCCGGTTTTTTCCTGTCTGCCAATACCAGTGAATAATATGGATTTGATGGACTTTAACCGTGCATTGAATTTATGAGCCACATGATGCATTAATAACCGCTGAGTATAGATAGTGCCCTTTTTTTATTCTTCTCCTATATTATGTTGGGATTCTTAACCAATCACAATATTGCTGCAGCCATCTTGTTTGCGGCGTTACTGTGATTGGCTGGCCACTGCCATTTTGTGCACAGTACATTGCCAGTGTCTCTCTCCAAGTGCTTCATACTCACCGATCACAGGTGCGGCTGTCACGCTGCTCCCGCTGCCTCTCATTCTTCTTCCCTACCCGCTCATTAGCCTCATTACATTTTCACTCCTTCCCCGCACACTGGTGGCCATGATTGGTTACAGTCAGACCCGCCCCCAAGCTGAGTGACAGCTGTCTGACTGCAACCGATCACTGCCACCGGTGGGCGGGTCTATATCATACAGTAAAAAATAAATAGTTAAAAAAACGGCATGCGGTCCTCCCTAATTTTGATACCCAGCCAAGATAAAGCCTCAGCTGAGGGTTGGTATTCTCAGGCTGGGGAGACCCACGTTTTTGGGAATTCCCCAGCCTAAAAATGTCAGCCAGCAGATGCCCGGAATTGCCGCATCCATTAGATGTGACAATCTCGGAGCTTTATTTTGCTCTTCCCGATTACCCTGATTCGGTGGAAATCGGGGTAATAAGGAGTTAATTGCAGCCCATAGCAGCCACTAAGTTCTAGATTAAGCATGGCAGGCGTCTCTGAGACACCCCCCATCACTAATCTGTAACTGAAAGAAAATAAACACAAACATCGAAAAATTCTTTAATTAGAATAGAATAAAATATAAAAAAGCCCCCTCTTTCACCACTTTATTAACCCCAATAACACCCAAGTCCAAGGTAACCCACACGCGGTCCCACGAAGGTCCTAGCTCTGCTACATCCAAGCCTCGAGAGACCGCAAACATGTCCGATCTCTCCAGGCTCCGGGAAACCGTGACAAGAAGGACCTGGATAGCAGAAGTGACGTCACTCAGCTCATCGGCAGTCATACCTGGGTTCCCATGGTATGACCTCTGGTAACATGAGGCACTCTGACCTAAAATGCGGGGCCGTGTCCTGCACCCTGCCAGTACTTTAATAATGCAGTGTCGACATGGAGGTGCGGGCTGCCCCGCACAGTATTGTCAGTGTTAAAGTGCGGGGCCGTGTCATGCTCCCCACCAGCACTTCAATCCGTTTCAGCCTTTTCCTCAGGCCCCCAGACCTTTGTTGGGTCAACCAAAATATTACTCGCATTTCCCATTGACTTAAATTGTGCTCGCTATTCGGAACAAATTCACGAATATTACAAAGTACTCGTTACGAGTATAGCGATTACGAATATTACGGAGCTCACTCAACTCTAGTTAAGACACTCTGGTCCCAAAATTATCAAAGCTTTTATGCCAAAAAAATTGTCACACAAGCTTTGAAGAGGCTCAAATATTTGGATCAATTCAGATTTGTGTGAAATTTTGGTGGCTATTCACATACAGTTAGGTCCAGAAATATTTGGACAGTGACACAAGTTTTGTTATTTTAGCTGTTTACAAAAACATGTTCAGAAATACAATTATATATATAATATGGGCTGAAAGTGCACACTCCCAGCTGCAATATGAGAGTTTTCACATCCAAATCGGAGAAAGGGTTTAGGAATCATAGCTCTGTAATGCATAGCCTCCTCTTTTTCAAGGGACCAAAAGTAATTGGACAAGGGACTCTAAGGGCTGCAATTAACTCTGAAGGCGTCTCCCTCGTTAACCTGTAATCAATGAAGTAGTTAAAAGGTCTGGGGTTGATTACAGGTGTGTGGTTTTGCATTTGGAAGCTGTTGCTGTGACCAGACAACATGCGGTCTTAGGAACTCTCAATTGAGATGAAGCAGAACATCCTGAGGCTGAAAAAAAAGAAAAAATCCATCAGAGAGATAGCAGACATGCTTGGAGTAGCAAAATCAACAGTCGGGTACATTCTGAGAAAAAAGGAATTGACTGGTGAGCTTGGGAACTCAAAAAGGCCTAGGCGTCCACGGATGACAACAGTGGTGGATGATCGCCGCATACTTTCTTTGGTGAAGAAGAACCTGTTCACAACATCAACTGAAGTCCAGAACACTCTCAGTGAAGTAGGTGTATCTGTCTCTAAGTCAACAGTAAAGAGAAGACTCCATGAAAGTAAATACAAAGGGTTCACATCTAGATGCAAACCATTCATCAATTCCAAAAATAGACAGGCCAGAGTTAAATTTGCTGAAAATCACCTCATGAAGCCAGCTCAGTTCTGGAAAAGTATTCTATGGACAGATGAGACCAAGATCAACCTGTACCAGAATGATGGGAAGACAAAAGTTTGGAGAAGAAAGGGAACGGCAAATGATCCAAGGCACACCACATCCTCTGTAAAACATGGTGGAGGCAACGTGATGGCATGGGCATGCATGGCTTTCAATGGCACTGGGTCACTTGTGTTTATTGATGACATAACAGCAGACAAGAGTAGCCGGATGAATTCTGAAGTGTACCGGGATATACTTTCAGCCCAGATTCAGCCAAATGCCGCAAAGTTGATCGGACGGCGCTTCATAGTACAGATGGACAATGACCCCAAGCATACAGCCAAAGCTACCCAGGAGTTCATGAGTGCAAAAAAGTGGAACATTCTGCAATGGCCAAGTCAATCACCAGATCTTAACCCAATTGAGCATGCATTTCACTTGCTCAAATCCAGACTTAAGACGGAAAGACCCACAAACAAGCAAGACCTGAAGGCTGCGGCTGTAAAGGCCTGGCAAAGCATTAAGAAGGAGGAAACCCAGCGTTTGGTGATGTCCATGGGTTCCAGACTTAAGGCAGTGATTGCCTCCAAAGGATTCGCAACAAAATATTGAAAATAAAAATATTTTGTTTGGGTTTGGTTTATTTGTCCAATTACTTTTGACCTCCTAAAATGTGGAGTGTTTGTAAAGAAATGTGTACAATTCCTACAATTTCTATCAGATATTTTTGTTCAAACCTTCAAATTAAACGTTACAATCTGCACTTGAATTCTGTTGTAGAGGTTTCATTTCAAATCCAATGTGGTGGCATGCAGAGCCCAACTCGCGAAAATTGTGTCACTGTCCAAATATTTCTGGACCTAACTGTATTCTCTACAAAATTAGCAGAGTTTGGGTCGGACGGGGCGTGATAGCACATCTCCTTTAATTCTAGACGAGCTGTACCCCTATGCCAGAAATCCCACTCCAGTCCCTGATGGGAGTAATATTTCTAGCATGGCACAAGGTGGCACACTCCAGATTCATGAAGAGGAATGCACCACTTCATCAATCAGGAGTGGCCTCCGCATAAAATGGGCACCTTATTTTATAAAAATGGTTCCTTTGCAAAGGATCATTGTAATAATAGACAAAAATCAAAAGGATTTTATATGTCTGATATCCAAGTGATTATTTTTTGTGGGGCTACCCACAAATAAAGATGAGCGGTCCCGTTGAAGTTCGGGTTCAGCTTTTTCAGCCGAACTTTAGATAAAGTTCAGTTCGCGACCCGGACTTGACCTGAACCCCATTGGAATTCATTGATTGGACAGTTTGGGTTTTCGCCCACATGCAACTGGCCACAAACGGAGTATTTCCAGGGGAGGGAGGGCAGATTTTTCTCTTTTACAAACTACATTCTATAACTATGTTTTTACCCCCAGTGAAAGCCGTTCAACCACTGCAAGCTGCTCGCACTGCGCCGAGCACCAAGCGTACCCGAGCACACCGATGCTAGATCGAGTAGTTAGGATACGAAAATCACCCGAACTCTAAAGGCCCTGTTACACTCAACGACGTATATCGATATAACGATATATCGCCGGGGTCACGGATTCCGTGACGCACATCCGGCATCGTTAGCGACATAGTTGCGTGTGACACCATGAACGGCCGTTAATGATGGAAAATACCAAATCGTCCATCGCTGACACGTCGTTCGTTTTCAAAGAATTGTTGATTGTTGAGGACGCAGGTTGTTCGTCGTTCCTGAGGCAGCACACATCGCTACGTGTGACACCTCGGGAACGACGAACTGCAGCTTACCTGCGGCTGCCGGCAATGAGGAAGGAAGGAGGTGGGCGGGATGTTACGTCCCACTCATCTCCACCCCTCCGCTTCTATTGGGCGGCCGCTTAGTGACGCCACTGTGACGCCGCACGAACCGTCCCCTTAGAAAGGAGGCGTTTAACCGGCAACAGCGACGTCGATAGGCAGTTAAGTACATGTGAAGGCTCCTAACGATTGCGTGTAAAGCCCCCTTAACACTGATATTTCTATAAAGTCTGTGTTTAATATGAACACTGAACTTTACTATTTAGATTTGCTCATTTCTGCCCACAAACCTTTATTACTGTTTAGATTATGGGTGTAGAAGAGACCAGAACTAAAAGGGTCTATCTCTTGGTGAAGAGCAAGTAACATTTATGATACTTATGATGTGGTTTTGTGAATTTAATGGGATTCTGTCACTGTGTTTACCCCTTAATTAAAAATCAGAATAATATAAAGCACAAGTTCAGAGAAAATGAAAGTATTTAAACTCAAGGGGAAATACAGATGATTAGCAGCTGAAGGGAAGAGGAGATCCCTTGGGTCCTAAAGGGAAAAGGATGAAAACACAACAGAGGAGCTACCTAGTACACTGAATACTGACAGCAGCAACAATAGAAAGTCAGGAACCATGTTGCGCAGTGAAACGCAGTGATCTTCTATTGCTGGACACACCAAGACTATCTCCATAAGCTCTGTATAACCCTGCCCTGACCCCTGATTGGCAGCTTCCTGTCTATGCTCATTGTACACAGCTGCCAATCAGTGATGTGGGTGGGGTTATACACAGAGGAGCATTTCGAGAACTGGTAGATCTTAAGCAGATAAAAATGATTTTTATAAAAACTTCAGCAAGCAGTCAAGTAAGTGACATATCACTGGAATCAGGGTCTCTGCTTATACAGGTCGATTGGACACACGTTTCAGGTTCCTCTTAATCTATAAACCACATCCCAAAGCCATACACTATTAATGTTATATGTTTAATCTGAAAAGTAGGCAGTGTTTATAAAAAATATACAAAAGATGTTGCAAATGGGAACAAAACAATATAGTATATACAATTACATAAAATAAAAGGGAATAAAGAAAGAAAATAAATGAACCTGGGTCACAGAAATTCCTTCAGATTTCTGAAGGGAAAGACTCCAATGGAACGTGGAACAATCCCACACAGCAATGTTCCTTTCATTGAATGAGGATCATAATTGGCATCAGCTCTTTATTAATACAAGTTATATCCACATACTTCCCCTCTGGTGACCCATAACAGGACTGGACCTCATCTAACGATAGGTTGTCTCTAAATATTAGAAAATTATAAGATTCCCAACTTTTACAATATCTCCATCCCTGGAGGTCCCAGGGGGGATATATTCTGGCATCTTTCCTATCACAATTATATCTGTTCATAGGTAGGAGACATTGCATAAATATTTTTATCTATGTGACCTATATCCATTGGGCGGGAGCCCGGCCATCACTCAATGATGTGAAACGATGCGATGCATTTTCTGTTTTATCACAAATTCGAACATATGACTTTCATATCTATTATATCAATACAGTACAGTTCATTATACCTTACTTTGTATTTTCTATAAGGGGAAACAAATTATTTGAACTTATCTGCTATTTTTCTGTTCAACTGCTGCTCTTATTTCTACCATTCATAAATCTGTCCTTTACTACATTCTTGTGAATTCAAGCTGAGATTTGCCTCCCATCTGCTAGAGGATTATCTTTAGTTACCTGTTTCCAAAGGAGAGGGTCAGCTGTATAGGGGTCTTGTTGAGTCTTTATGGATTTTATAATTTCTATATGACACAGGACTACATACTGATGTTTTCCAAAATTTAGCTTTTATTCCCTTGAAAGCTAAGGTCATTTATTGGACACTCTCCTCAACTTGGTGCTCGTAGAGTTCAATAAAATCAGAAATATTACACTCCGAACTACCCAAAATAACCTAAATAAAAAAGAAAAGGATATTCTAAAATTATTATGCAATGATTCAGATATAGTAACTCTATCAGCCAACAAGGGTTATGGAATAGTCATCCAAAACAGGGATAACTATATAAGGAAGTTCAGAATATTCTCTTCAACCCCATACATTAAAGGATTACAACTATGGATCCTTTCTACGTTTCTCAAAATAAAAGGATTTGAGGAAGGAATCTAAAAGAGAACCAACCATCAATTAACATATTGTATAAGGATTTAGAAAAGACATCAGCTGGATTAATTGCAATCTATGGTAAGTAGTATTATTTCCAAAATGTCATTCTAATTTTTTATATAAAGAGGCATCTAATAGCACTATACATCCCGCCTTGTCTGACTTCCGTATAACCAAATAGTTGTTATTTTTTAGTTTACAAATGGCAATATGATTTCTTGTTAAATCATATACTATTTTATTTTTATTGGAGGAGACATAACGGTGCAGAGTCAACTGGTCTTTTTCTATCATATTCTGGAATATGTCTAATGATGGTACGCGAGATGTTACTGACTAATAATGAACGTTTGAGACCTTTGGTTGTTCATCATGATCCCCCACCAATTCTTCCTAATTACGATCCTCACCCATGTAGTTTAGCATTACAATGGCCTTCCGTTCAGAGAAGGAGAATCCTTCAAATTCATTTAAACATTGTAAATTTATTACTAGAGTAATTCTGACCTGAAACATTTCTATACTCCGCAAAAAAAATGCCACTGACAAAATTTAACCCTCTGTCCAGGACTCCGATCTGCTCAACCGATAAGACAGTGGGTGTCAAAACCAATACATTATGTCATGCAGAGCGTACAGACACTCAGCATGTAGCGTAACACAAGGGTAACAATGGAAATGGTAAAAAAGGAAGGCCCCGACGATAGGGAGAGGAGACATCTCCTGCAACTCACCTGAGTCTATACCCTATGCTCCCTAATGTCCCTAAACGGGTCCTTCCCCCCCTGTCATCATCATGTACCTAGGCACTCATTTGCTCTGGCTAGTGAGACGGCCAGCAAGAGCAGTAGTCTCACCACTGCAATAGCACAACAGGTAAAGGAGATAAAGGAAAAATAAACACAGAAAGGAAAAACACTATAAAACTGTACCAATGCAGCTAAACACCACAGCAGTAACAGTCACAACTCCTCAGCTTCTTTCAGAAACAGGCTCCATCCAAAGAGGTCAGCATAGAATTAGACTCTATAACTGGCATCAAATGGTGAGACACGTGACTTTTTATATTGAAGGGAAGTGGTCACATAAGAGATGCACCTGAGGCTACAAAGGATAGCCAGATTAGAAAGAGTCCTTAACCCCTACATCACTTAAAGAAAATAGATCCACTCAAATCAGGTTGTAGACCTGTGAACAATAAGGCGCTGTGACTTTCTGATTCCATGCCTGAGGAAGAGACCTGTGATATCTCGAAAGCTTGCTTTATAACATCATCATATATTTTATTTTCGTTAGCCATTAAAAGGTATCACAACTACAAAATTTTTCATTTTGTTTCTCTCACTGAGAGCAATCAATCATTTCTGATTCCAGACTCACCAGAGGTCTCCCCAGAGCGGGACACACTTATGACACATTATCCATAAATACATTTATAGTCAAGTACATTTTTTCTTGTTCCGTATTGGAGATCTTTTCATATCCTTCTTATTGGTTCTCCTTCCTCTTCTTTATTTTCTGAATTTCGAAATTCTCTGAATGACGTATTAGAATGAACATTTTCCCTTTGATAATCACTTAAATTCTCAGGATTACAGTCTGAAGATTCCAGATCTGTAGATTTTTGCAGCGTCCGTGCAATAGTTATTGTGAGGGATTTTCTCCAAGATTTACCTCTGTGAAAGGTGTTTGCCCGACATTGTGCTATGAGCCAAATGTCTATCATGGTGCAGAGAAAGGCGGCAATCGATGTCCCCTAGAAGTGGGACTCCTGGGACAAACGGGACACATTTGGAGTGGGAAAATGTGTGATCAGTGTTGGACAGAAATAAACTCCATTTTAGTATAGGTTATTACTTATGTTGTGCTCTGATCTGGAAGAACAGGAATTGTGAGCACTTTGGGAATGTCACAGAATGGATTGATAAAGGTATAACTAGATTGTCCCCATTATTTAGAGGAATGTAATATGTACATTGTGTAATGTTCAGCAAAGATTTGGGTAACAGAAGAATGACTTTCACTATCTGCAATTATTATTTTACTGGATAAAGGATAAAAATAAATGGTAATCACTGATAAAGGGGAGAAGAGATCAATAGAAAACTAATCAATAGATGTAAGGGGAAGGGAAATTCAGAGTTGTCACAATTTTATCCATCATTTCTGGATATTTGTCTGACAACATCCACTTGTTACACGCCTGTCCCGTGTCTGGGATCTGCCCCTTCCCCCGCTCTGCTAAACTTTCCTGTGCTCCATGTTGGGCTTTGTAAGTAGCCGGACACGCTCCATGTGCTGAGCTTAACTGGCCTATATAAGGCTACCAAGATACACCCCTGTGTCCTGGTATTAGGACTATTAATGTGTGCACAGCGACCTGTCTGCAGTCTCCAGGACATCTCCAGACTATCTGTGGCCTCCAGCACCTCAGCTACCAATCTGCCTGTGGCTTCCAGTATGTCTGCACCTGTCTGAGGTCTCCAGGACGTCTGTGACTTCCAATACCTCAGTTACCTGTCTGCCTGTGGGTGTCAGTACCTCTGCAGCCTGTCTGCAGTCTTCAGGACTTCTGCTGTATGCCTGTGACTGGTAGTGCCTCTGCTACTCGTCCCAGGTTTTCCAGGATATCTGCTCCATGTCCGTCCGCGGCTTTCAGTCTCCTGTCTGCCTACAGCCTCCATTACCTCACTTTGTGAGCCCTTCACAGAAAATCAAGACCATGGCTCCCAATGGCGCAGTTATGAACTCTTTTGGGGGAGTCCCTTTGAGGGGTCCTGTCACACCCCTGTCCTGGGTCTGGGCTCTTCTCCCTACACCCCGGGCTGATGAACTCTCTTGTGCTCCACATTGGGCTTTGCCAGTATTCAGCGTGCTCCATGTGTGGAGCTTCCTAGGCCTATATGTCGCGGGCGGAGGCCGCGCTCTCCCACTGCTCGGGTTCGGCTGCCGCTGCTGCTGCGGCCTCTGCTGCTGCTCGGTGGCTCGAGCGATGGGCCGGATCCCGGGGACTCGAGTGGCGCTCCTCGCCCGTGAGTGAAAGGGGATTGGGTTTTTGGGATAGTTTATTGTCCGTGACGCCACCCACGGTTGTGGTGATTTGTTAACACCACCGCTGCTCTGTATGGGGAGCCCGGGAGTTATGGTATGGAGCAGCCAGTTGTTGATGTGCCCCTCCGTGGGTAGGGGTTGTGGTGGTCCCGGGGCCCGGTGATGGGGTTGGAATGGTGGACAGGCGGGTATGGGGCCTGTGGAGGTGCAGGGGCGCTGGGGCAGCGCTGTGCCGCACGGCACGGAGGTACTCACTCAGCCAGTAAACACGACACAGTTCTCGGTAAACAAACGGCTGGTTGGACGGGTCCCTCGGACGGTTACGGTACTACGGTTCCCTGCAGCTAGCGGTGACGGTCTCTTCCCTGCACCTATGTAAAGACTCTCTTTGGTAGCGATGGGTCCCCACCGGTTACCCACTCCTCGGCTTCAATCTGGGCCGAAGGAGCCCTACTTTGCCCGCAGGCGCTGGCCCTGGGAAACTGGTGCCCTGGCGGTGGCGGTGTCTCCCCTTCACGGTCGGACTGTTGCCTTCAATCGGGACTTGGTTGTTAGGAGACAGAGGTCCCCTTCACTGACGGATTTGGCAAATTATGGCGACTCCTAGCCTTGCCGGGATCCGAAAGGCCCCTGCCCTGGTGCTGACTGTTCTTCGTATACTGCTCCGGTACCGCCGGGTCACTACCCATCCGCGGTCCTTCCAGCAACCTCCGAGCAGTCCCCCTGCAGACTATCACCGCCGTCTGCTGACCTTGCTGTCACAGTCCGGGGCACACACCCGGACCAACTTCAGGCTTTACTACTCTCACTTTTCTGTCACTTCAGCTTTTCTCTTTAGCTCCACTACCACCTCACTTCCTTCTACTTTCACTTCCTAAACTGCACTGCCTGGTTCCTCCCGCCTCCAGGGCTGTGAACTCCTCGGTGGGTGGAGCCAACCGCCTGGCCCACCCCCTGGTGTGGACATCAGCCCCTGGAGGAAGGCAACAAGGATTTTGGGTTAGCTAGGTGTACCTGCAGGGAATGTGGGGTGCATGTGGTGGTGTGACCTGTGACCCCTGGCTTGCCCAGGGCGTCACATATATAAAGCCGATCAAGACATAACCTGTGCCTTGTAGTAAGACTATTAGTTTCTTTCTGTGCACAGCGACCGGTCTGTAGTCTCCAGGACGTCTCCTGCTGCAGCTTCTGCACTTCTGCTCCTCGCTCCCGATCTTCCCAAACATCTGCTAATGTCTGATTGTGGCTTCTAGTGCCGCAATTTACGAGCCCCTGACAACACTTATAAATGCAATTAAAACTGGGAACACATCAGACATCGTACACACGTGGCTCCGCTCTGTACACCTCGTACACACACGGCTCCGCTCCGTACACCTCGTACACACACGGCTCCGCTCCGTACACCTCGTACACACACGGCTCCGCTCCGTACACCTCGTACACACACGGCTCTGCTCCGTACACCTCGTACACACACGGCTCCGCTCCGTACACCTCGTACACACACGGTTCCGCTCCGTACACCTCGTACACACACGGCTCCGCTCCGTACACCTCGTACACACACGGCTCCGCTCCGTACACCTCGTACACACACGGTTCCGCTCCGTACACCTCGTACACACTCGGCTCCACTCCGTACACCTCGTACACACTCGGTCCGCTCCGTACACCTCGTACACACACGGCTCCGCTCCGTACACCTCGTACCCACGCGGCTCCGCTCCGTACACCTCGTACACACGCGGCTCCGCTCCGTACACCTCGTACACATGCGGCTCCGCTCCGTACACCTTGTACACACGCGGCTCCGCTCCGTACACCTCGTACACACGCGGCTCCGCTCCGTACACCTCGTACACACGCGGCTCCGCTCCGTACACCTCGTACACACGCGGCTCCGCTCCGTACACCTCGTACACACGCGGCTGCGCTCCGTACACCTCGTACACATGGCTCCGCTCCGTACACATGGCTCCGCTCCGTACACCTCGTACACACGCGGCTCCGCTCCGTACACCTCGTACACACACGGCTCCGCTCCGTACACCTCGTACACACACGGCTCCGCTCCGTACACCTCGTACACACACGGCTCCGCTCCGTACACCTCGTACACACACGGTTCCGCTCCGTACACCTCGTACACACTCGGCTCCGCTCCGTACACCTCGTACACACTCCGTCCGCTCCGTACACCTCGTACACACGCGGCTCCGCTCCGTACACCTCGTACACACGCGGCTCCGCTCCATACACCTCGTACACACGCGGCTCCGCTCCATACACCTCGTACACACGCGGCTCCGCTCCGTACACCTCGTACACACGCGGCTCCGCACCGTACACCTCGTACACACGCGGCTCCGCTCCGTACACCTCGTACACACACGGCTCCGCTCCGTACACATCGTACACATGGCTCCGCTCCGTACACCTCGTACACACTCGGCTCCGCTCCGTACACCTCGTACACACGCGGCTCCGCTCTGTACATCTCTTACACACGCGGCTCCGCTCCGTACACCTCGTACACACACGGCTCCGCTCCGTACACCTCGTACACACGCGGCTCCGCTCTGTACACCTCGTACACACGCGGCTCCGCTCCGTACACCTCGTACACACTCGGTCCGCTCCGTACACCTCGTACACACACGGCTCCGCTCCGTACACCTCGTACCCACGCGGCTCCGCTCCGTACACCTCGTACACACGCGGCTCCGCTCCGTACACCTCGTACACACGCGGCTCCGCTCTGTACACCTCGTACACACGCGGCTCCGCTCCGTACACCTCGTACACACGCGGCTCCGCTCCGTACACCTCGTACACACGCGGCTCCGCTCCGTACACCTCGTACACACGCGGCTCCGCTCCGTACACCTCGTACACACACGGCTCTGCTCCGTACACATCGTACACATGGCTCCGCTCCGTACACCTCGTACACACTCGGCTCCGCTCCGTACACCTCGTACACACGCGGCTCTGCTCTGTACATCTCTTACACACGCGGCTCCGCTCCGTACACCTTGTACACACACGGCTCCGCTCCGTACACCTCGTACACACACGGCTCCGCTCCGTACACCTCGTACACACACGGCTCCGCTCCGTACACCTCGTACACATGGCTCCGCTCCGTACACCTCGTACACACTCGGCTCCGCTCCGTACACCTCGTACACACGTGGCTCCGCTCCGTACACCTCGTACACACGTGGCTCCGCTCTGTACATCTTGTACACACGCGGCTCTGCTCCGTACATCTCGTACACACACGGCTCCGCTCCGTACACCTCGTACACATGGCTCCGTTCCGTACACCTCGTAAACACGTGGCTCCGCTCCGTACATCTCGTACACACACGGCTCCGCTCCGTACACCTCGTACACACGCGGCTCCGCTCCGTACACACACGGCTCCGCTCCGTACACCTCGTACACACACGGCTCCGCTCCGTACACCTCGTACACATGGCTCCGCTCCGTACACCTCGTACACACTCGGCTCTGCTCCGTACACCTCGTACACACGTGGCTCCGCTCTGTACATCTCGTACACACGCGGCTCTGCTCCGTACATCTCGTACACACACGGCTCCGCTCCGTACACTTCGTACACACACGGCTCCGTTCCGTACACCTCGTACACACGTGGCTCCGCTCCGTACATCTCGTATACATGCGGCTCCGCTCCGTACATCTCATACACACGCGGCTCCGCTCCGTACATCTCGTACACACGCGGCTCCGCTCCGTACACCTCGTACACACGCGGCTCCGCACACCTTGTACACACTCGGCTCCGCTCCGTACACCTCGTACACACACGGCTCCGTTCCGTGCACATCGTACACACATGGCTCCGCTCCCTACACCTCGTACACACACGGCTCCGCTCCGTACACCTCGTACACACACGGCTCCGCTCCGTGCACCTCGTACACACACGGCTCCGCTCCGTACACCTCGCACACACACGGCTCCGCTCCGTACACCTCGTACACACACGGCTCTGCTCCGTACACCTCGTACACACACGGCTCCGCTCCGTACACCTCGTACACACACGGCTCTGCTCCGTACACCTCGTACACACACGGCTCTGCTCCGTACGCCTCGTACACGCACAGCTCTGCTACATCCACACTGTAAACCCCTCCTGACCCCACACATAAACTTCCCCTCATCCAGCACCATGACAACCAGCACAGCAGAGTCCTGCATACACTGAGGAGCTGATCATGTGACCCCTGACTCCTCCCCTCCATGTGACATCATCACAGGTCCTGGAAGCACAGAGCAGCCATATATCTAGGGTCGTGGCTAAATCCCAGTGGCTAGAAGGACCTGGTCCCTCTGCCCACTGGGAAATAGCCGACTCTATAGAGAGAAAGCTAAATCCCAGTGGGCTAAAGGACCTGGTCCCTCCTTCCACTGGGATTTAGCTTTCTCTATCCAGAGCCGGCTATTTCCCAGTGAGCAGAGGGACCAGGTCCTTCTGCCCACTAGGATTTAGCCTGTTCTACATAAAAAAGCTAATTCCTAGTGGGCTAAAGGACCAAGTCCCAATAACTGTTTTAATACAAGACTTAGTGATCTAATGGACCAGGTCCTTCTGCCCACTGGGTTTTAGCCTGCTCGCTATGAAAATGCTAAACTCTAGTGGGCTAAAGGACCAGGTCCCTAGGGGCGTTTTTAAAATGGACACACTTGGCTAAAAACCATGTCATCATGCCAATTGGGCTTTATTCTACTGTATCTGTAGATTATCTGCAGTAGAATCATAGAATGTTATAGTTGAACGGGACCTCCAGGGTCATCAGGTTCAACTCCCTGCTCACAGCAGGATTCACTATATCATCCCACACAGGTGTCTGTCCAGTCTCCTTTTTACGTCTTCCATTGAAGGGGAACTCATTACCTCTTGTGGTTCCAGTCATTGATCACCCTCACTGTCAAAAGGTTTTTATTCCAAAATCTAATCTGTGACGCTTCCCAATCAGTTTCATTCCATTGCTTCTATTCTTTCCTTGTCCTTGTCAACCCTAGTTCGACAGCCTTTGAGATATTTGCAGACGGCTATTAAGATTCCTCTCCGTTTTCTTTTTTTCAAGCTAAACATTCCCAAATCCTGTAACCGTTCCTCATCGGACAGTTTATAGACCGGTCACCATTCTGGCTGCTCTTCTCTGAACTTGCTCCAATTTGTTGCTGTCTTTTTTTAAGACATGGTGCTCAGAATTGCAGATGAGGTCTGACCAAAGAGGAGTAGAGGGTGATAATTACTTCACGTGATCGATGGCTGGACCATATATGACAAGCTTTTCTCCCCCCATTCACCTTTTGTGTCTCCCCTATTTCCTCATAGAATGTAAGCTTACGAGCAGGGCCCTCACTCCTCCTGGTATCTTAATTTTGTTATTTTGTATTCTCATATTGTCTATACATGTCCCCTCTGAATTGTAAAGCGCTGTGGAATATGTTGGCGCTATAGAAATAAAACTTATTATTATCTGTGCTTCTGTTAATACATTGCACAATTGTGCTGGTCTTTTTTGCTGCTGCATCACACTGTTGACTCATGTTCAGTCTGTCATCTATCAGTATGCGATTAGTATATTAGTGGTACTAGATTTGAAAGTGTTCACATTATTTTTTTTCACATTGACTAAGTGATATGGAACACTACAAAGTAAGCTCTTAGGTTGCATGTACAGCAGCTGACGCAGTGTCAGCCGCCTGTGGAAATGTGAGTGTGCTCTGCAGGAGAATGCAGCAGTCCGTGCCTACTATCAGGGTTCAGTGTGCTACCTACTTTTGCTTTTTTCTCCCTATGGAGAACATTCTGGGCACAGGAACATAAATTGACATGCTACAGCTTGGAAAGCCGCGCCACATGTAAGTTTACGGAGCAGAGAAAAGAAGCACCGTGGGCAAGAGATTTCTATAAATCCATCCACTGTGCTTGTACTGTAGAACGCAGCATTCTGTATGCAAACAAACACGCTACTTCCAAAACGTTGCAAACACTGACTGTGCAAATACACTGTGTGCAGAATTATTAGGCAAATGAGTATTTTGATCACATGATGCTTTTTATACATGTTGTCCTACTCCAAGCTATATAGGCTTGAGAGCCAACTATCAATTAAGTAAATCAGGTGATGTGCATCTCTGTAATGAGGAGGGGTGCGGTGTAATGACATTAACACCCTATATAAGGTGTGCTTAATTATTAGGCAACTTCCTTTCCTTTGGCAAAATGGGTCAGAAGAGAGATTTGACGGTCTCTGAAAAGTCTAAAATTGTGAGCTGTCTTGCAGAGGGATTCAGCAGTCTTGAAACTGACAAACTTTTGAAGTGTGATCACTGAACAATCAAACGTTTCATGTCAAATAGCCAACAGGGTCGCAAGCAGCGTGCTGGGCAAAAAAGGCGCAAAATAACTGCCCATGAATTGATGAAAATCAAGCATAAAGCTGCCAAGATGCCATTTGCCACCAGTGTGGCCATATTTCAGAGCTGCAACGTTACTGGAGTATCAAAAAGAACAAGGTGTGCCATACTCAGGGACATGGCCAAGGTAAGGAAGGCTGAAAAACCACCACCTCTGAACAAGAAACATAAGATAAAACGTCAAGACTGGGCCAAGAAATATCTTAAGACTGGTTTTTCAAAGGTTTTATGGACTGATGAAATGAGTGTGACTCTTGATGGGCCAGATGCTGGATCAGTAAAGGGCAGAGCGCTCTACTCCGACTCAGACGCCAGCAAGGTGGAGGTGGGGAACTGGTATGGGCTGGTATCATCAAAGATGAACTTGTGGGACCTTTTCGAATTGAGGATGGAGTGAAGCTCAACTCCCAGACCTACTGCCAGTTTCTGGAAGACAACTTCAAGCAGTGGTACAGGAAGAAGTCGGTATCGTTCAAGAAAAACATGATTTTCATGCAGGACATTGCTCTATCACATGCATCCAACTACTCCACAGCGTTGCTGAACAGTAAAGATCTAAAAGATGAAAAAAATAATGACATGGCCCCCTTGTTCACCTGATCTGAACCCCATAGAGAACCCGTGGTCCCTCATAAAATGTTAGATCTACAGGGAGGGAAAACAGTGCACCTCTCGGAACAGTGTCTGGGAGGCTGTGGTGGCTGCTGCACGCAATGTTGATCATAAACAGATCAAGCAACTGACAGCATCTATGGATGGTCGGCTGCTTAGTGTCATTATAAAGAAAGGTGGCTATATTGGTCACTCATTTTTTGGGGTTTTGTTTTTGCATGTCAGAAATGTTTATTTCTAAATTTTGTGCAGTTATATTGGTTTACCTGGTGAAAATAAACAAGTGAGATGGGGATATATTTGGTTTTTATTAAGTTGCCTAATAATGCTGCACAGTAATAGTTACCTGCACAAACAGATATCCTCCTAAGATAGCCAAATCTAAAAAAACCCCACTCCAACTGCCAAAAATATTAAGCTTTGATATTTATGAGTCTTTTGGGTTGATTGAGAACATAGTTGTTGATCAATAATAAAAAAAATCCTCTAAAATACAACTTGCCTAATAATTCTGCACGCGGTGTAAATGTACACCCCCAAACCAGATTGAGCACCATCTTCACTGCGGTGATGTTCTATGCTGTTTGGCTGTGACATCACGTCAACATTGCTGCAGCCAATCACAGATCTCCGTGGCTCATCCGATGTAGCTGGAACGAGTTGCTGAGGTCAGTGATTGGCTGGAACAGACCAATGTCTTGATTAAGACACTCCTGAACGTTACTAAAGTTTCTTGTCGTGTTACACATGGAGTCGAAGGAAAGAAAAAAAATTAATGAGTAGTTAATCAGGATAAGACCTTTAGTTGCAGGGCGAACTTTGCAGATGTTTTTTTTTCTTTCAACTCACTATTACAAACTTTGCTATGTAAGGTTTATTCCCTTTAAAGTGGTTATTTTATGAAATAAATCTATTCACAATGATGTACATGCTGCCATATTCATCATATAGGTGAAATGTGTCTGACCGCAGCTTGTAATGTATTCCATGTAATAGGGCGGTCGTTCAATGCTTCATAACTTCTGTCAGGGCCATCAATCACTAGTGAGTAACGTTATGCCAGACCAGGTAATATAATGAAGAGCTAAGGCTGTGGTGCGGTCAGAGGCCGTTCTCATACCTCCTGTCCGTCTGCCGCATATTACACACCGGCCAGGTAATACAATGAAGAGCTAAGGATGTGGTGCGGTAGAGGCCGTTCTCACACCTCCTGTCCGTCTGCCACACATTACACACCGGCCAGGTAATATAATGAAGAGCTAAGGATGTGGTGCGGTCAGAGGCCGTTTTCATACCTCCTGTCCATCTGCCACACATTACACACCGGCCAGGTAATATAATGAAGAGCTGAGGATGTGGTGCGGTAGAGGCCGTTCTCATACCTCCTGTCCATCTGCCACACATTACACACCGGCCAGGTAATAAAATGAAGAGCTAAGGATGTGGTGCGGTCAGAGGCCGTTCTCTACCTCCTGTCCATCTGCCACACATTACACACCGGCCAGGTAATACAATGAAGAGCTAAGGATGTGGTGCGGTCAGAGGCCGTTCTCATACCTCCTGTCCATCTGCCACACATTACACACCGGCCAGGTAATATAATGAAGAGCTAAGGCTGTGGTGCGGTCAGAGGCCGTTCTCATACCTCCTGTCCATCTGCCACACATTACACACCGGCCAGGTAATATAATGAAGAGCTAAGGATGTGGTGCGGTCAGAGGTCGTTCTCATACCTCCTGTCCATCTGCCACACATTACACACCGGCCAGGTAATATAATGAAGAGCTAAGGATGTGGTGCGGTCAGAGGCCGTTCTCACACCTCCTGTCCATCTGCCACACATTACACACCGGCCAGGTAATATAATGAAGAGCTAAGGATGTGGTGCGGTCAGAGGCCGTTTTCATACCTCCTGTCCATCTGCCACACATTACACACCGGCCAGGTAATATAATGAAGAGCTGAGGATGTGGTGCGGTAGAGGCCGTTCTCATACCTCCTGTCCGTCTGCCACACATTACACACCGGCCAGGTAATACAATGAAGAGCTAAGGATGTGGTGCGGTCAGAGGCCGTTCTCACACCTCCTGTCCGTCTGCCACACATTACACACCGGCCAGGTAATACAATGAAGAGCTAAGGATGTGGTGCGGTCAGAGGCCGTTCTCATACCTCCTGTCCGTCTGCCACACATTACACACCGGCCAGGTAATATAATGAAGAGCTAAGGATGTGGTGCGGTCAGAGGCCGTTTTCATACCTCCTGTCCATCTGCCACACATTACACACCGGCCAGGTAATAAAATGAAGAGCTAAGGATGTGGTGCGGTCAGAGGCCGTTCTCTACCTCCTGTCCATCTGCCACACATTACACACCGGCCAGGTAATATAATGAAGAGCTAAGGCTGTGGTGCGGTCAGAGGCCGTTCTCATACCTCCTGTCCATCTGCCACACATTACACACCGGCCAGGTAATATAATGAAGAGCTAAGGCTGTGGTGCGGTCAGAGGCCGTTCTCACACCTCCTGTCCATCTACCACACATTACACACCGGCCAGGTAATACAATGAAGAGCTGAGGATGTGGTGCGGTAGAGGCCGTTCTCACACCTCCTGTCCATCTGCCACACATTACACACCGGCCAGGTAATACAATGAAGAGCTAAGGATGTGGTCCGGTCAGAGGCCGTTCTCATACCTCCTGTCCATCTGCCACACATTACACACCGGCCAGGTAATATAATGAAGAGCTAAGGCTGTGGTGCGGTCAGAGGCCGTTCTCATACCTCTTGTCCATCTGCCACACATTACACACCGGCCAGGTAATATAATGAAGAGCTAAGGATGTGGTGTGGTCAGAGGCCGTTCTCACACCTCCTGTCCGTCTGCCACACATTACACACCGGCCAGGTAATATAATGAAGAGCTGAGGCTGTGGTGCGGTAGAGGCCGTTCTCACACCTCCTGTCCGTCTGCCACACATTACACACCGGCCAGGTAATATAATGAAGAGCTAAGGATGTGGTGCGGTCAGAGGCCGTTCTCATACCTCCTGTCCGTCTGCCACACATTACACACCGGCCAGGTAATATAATGAAGAGCTAAGGATGTGGTGCGGTAGAGGCCGTTCTCATACCTCCTGTCCATCTGCCACACATTACACACCGGCCAGGTAATACAATGAAGAGCTAAGGATGTGGTGCGGTAGAGGCCGTTCTCATACCTCCTGTCCATCTGCCACACATTACACACTGGCCACAGGTCACAGGTCTGGGAAGTTAACGAACAGCAATTCCATCTTTAGGCCCTGTGCGCACGCTGCGTATTTTGCCACGTTTTTTGGTGGTTTGTTGCCCAAAACTGTATGCATTGCCTTCCCCAGCAAAGTCTATGAGAATTCAGACCGGCTGTGCACACATCGCTTCTTTGTTCCTTGCAGTTTTTGTGGAAGGAAAGAGCAGCAGCATGTCACTTCTTTCTGTGTTTTGGAGGACTGGCAGATCAATCCCCCGCTGGCTCCAGGTCAGCGGGGGATTGATCCCCGGTGTCTGGTCAGATGCTGGTCCCCATAAAAAGTCTATGGGGACCAGAATCCGGCACAAAGGGGTAGGAGCAAGCACTTCATACTCACCGATCACCGGCGCGGCTGTCACACTGCTCCTGCGGCCTCTCATTCTTCTTCCTGGGCCGCTCATTAAGCTCATACATATTCACGGCTTCCCCTGCCCACTGGTGGCTGTGATTGGTTGCAGTCAGATGCACCCCCACACTGACTGACAGCTGTCTGACTGCAACCAATCACAGCCGCCGGTGGGTCTATATTGTACAGTAAAATAACAGCGTGCAGTCCCCTCAATTTTGATACCCAGCTAAGGTAAAGCTTCACAACTGGTGGCTGGTATTCTCAGACTGGGGAGGCCTATGGTTATTAGGCTGCCCCTCCCCCAGCCTAAAAATATCAGCCTGCAGCCTCCCGGATCGCTGCATCCATTAGATTGCGACAGTCCCGCCACTTTACCTGGATCATCTTGATTGCCCTGGTGTGATGGTAATCGGGGTAATTAGGAGTTAATAGCAGCCCAAAGCTGCCACTAAGTCCTAAATTAGTGATGGTAGCATCTATGAGACCCCAAATAAGAGAGGAAATCCAGAAACAGCTTAATTAAAAGAAACTTTATTAAAGACAGTGTGTAAAATGATTGAAATTAATACATCAAGTTATCAAATATTTCATAGTAAGACATATACGTTCATAGTTCTGTTTATGTTGGAGGGCATAGGTTATTAATAAAGTTTATAAGGGTAAATATGCCCATATTGAATATACTTGAGTGCTGAGCATGGAGGGATATATTTAAATCCTTCCCGAAGCTTTCCGAAGTTTCCAGAAGGTTACGTAATATGGAACTATATTCAAATGTGTTACACTAGAATGCCCTATATGGTTTGAACAGCTGGTATATAATGCACGATGGAGGGGGCTACTGTTCGCTCTCCACACTGCCTGCTGTGAGAAGACTCCAGTGCTGCAAGATATGACACGCTGAGATGACATCCCCTGCATTGCCGTTCAGGAGCCAAAGAGAGATGGGTAAAGACTTCCCATTGTTCAGTATGGACTAAATGAACTCTTTTTACATAAGCTATCAAAGTATATTATTTTTTTTTCCTTTCTGTAACTGAACCTTGGCAACCATTTTTAAATAGATAAAATACATTTATTTTTTACATCTTTGGAAGTTCTTTCTTTCATGCGGCTTTACGTATTTGAAGAAAAATATATTTAAGAGTATATTTTTTAACATTTGGTGAGCCACCCATTCGTAATTTTTTACGTTTTTGTTGTTCCTTCACTTTGCATAAGGGGGGTCGAAGTTATCAAAGTCATAAGTATTTTAAGTATCTCCTGCAAAGGATCAGGAATCGACAATTTATAAAAAATCACGCAGAACCTAGGAAATACGTATGAGTCAAGTTGCATGAATGTTTTTTTTTAATGAACTTTAAAGACTTTATAAAGCCACAGAAGTTAACTTTTGACGTATTTTTGAGCAAGAAAGATAGAGTCAGTCCATAAGAAGTATTGGACGGGTTGAACAAGGTGAATCAAGTCTTACAGGATCATCCATCAGATCATCTGATCATTTCAGGTAAGAAAATGGATTTTATCTCTTCATATGTAAAGCAAAGTAAACTTCAGTTCACTTATCCAGATATTTCTAATGTAGAAGAGATTTGGTTACGCTTTTATGGGGAGTGTGAACTTGAGAATTCACGTATAGAATGTGCAAGGTCTTTTAATAGAGAGAAACAGAAAATCAGAAATGTCTGTCATTTAGTCTATGATTTTCACAAGTTAATCGTAGAAAAGTGTAAAAATGGTGGGAATAGACAACCTGAATGGTCAGGAGAGTTAGTGACAGAGAAATCCAAAGACTGCTTAGAACCTGGAATGTCAGTCAGTGATATTGTGAATTCTGACTGTAATGTTGGCTGTAATTTTGTAAATCAGAATTTTGATAATGGCGGCAGACATGTGCTACGTAATCGAGGTCATTTTCAGGACACTGGGAAAGACGCAGGAAATGACGTAGAGAAGCCAGGAGGGGGAGGAGCCAGAGTGGGAGACGTGCAGACAGGACACGTGGAGAGAGAAAATGGCGACGATCAGTTTCTAAAAATAGAACAGGCTAAGTTAGGGATTACACTTAGAAAAAATTTATTGAACATATGCAAATTAATTCCCGCATATAATCCTAAAATACATGTTTGCAGAAACTCAGAGATATTTGAAAGTTCCATCGAGAAATTTAATTTAACCAATAGTGAGACGAATCAGTTATTCCGTATGTGGTTACCTCAGCATTTCTTTAGACAATTGGCATTAAAAAAGTCTTCTGGCAATGAGACATTGGATTGTTCAAATGATAACGACATCATAAGGCTGAAAAATCTCATATTCTGTACAAGGAATGAATCTGATCCAAACTATGAGATGTTGAAGGAATTACAAATTGAACAGAATGAGAGTACGTTCTCATTTATGTCCGTTTTTGAACGTTTATATAGGGCGGTTATTCCAAATGTCGGATTGGATGGAATGATACGTTTATTCATCAAGAAATTTAATTTCCTTGACAATGCAGCCTGTGCGGTGGCATTAAATAAAAAGTCCCTATTCGAATGTACGACATTTATCGATTTTGTTAGAAATCGCCAAAGTCAATCAAAACAGAAATTAATTAATTCTGAAAAACCAACACAAAAAAGGGTGAGTTTTTGTGAAAAACCAACAGTGTCTCCCAGATCCAAATATTTTTGTGACAAAATTTATGAAATTCGCAGGAAATTTCATGTGAATTATAAGTCATACACCCCCCCTCTTTCCTTGTCACCTTCAATGAAAGAGAAAATTGTCACAAAATCTGATACCGATTATCTCAGACAAGCGATTTTTAAAAGCCCTGAAAGACAGAAACAGGTGTCTTGTGCAGATTCTCTCCCCTGGTCACTAGTGAAAGAAAAAAAGTCGTCCAGAGAATTTGATAGGCAGCGACAGCTGGGTGGTTTTCCAGAGAAAGATATTTTTCCTCATTTAAGGAAAAAAATTGAGTTACAAAATAACTTCAATTCCAATTTTCTGGAAATTACTGTAATAAATCGAATCTTGCAAAAATTGAGGTTTGGTCTTTAGCTGGATAAAAGGGGATTTCTGGGTAAATTAATTTTATTGTTTGATAAATATGTTTATTCATATACAGTGAATCAATACATATATATATATATATATATATATATATATATATATATATATATATATATATTAAAGGTAGTGATAGTAAACCAAGATCATATTTTCATTTAGTCAAATGATAGTTTAATGTTATAAATTAATAATTTGATCTCTGTATATGAATAATAATATTTAAAATAAAATAATAAGAGAAAGTAACGGATTTTAAGTGTTTCATTTTTATCATAAATATGATAATAATTTTATTCTTTTATTTCCCTCAGAATTTATCAGTAAAACAGATTGATGAAGTATTAACTTTTTATTTTTACATATGTTCTTGTCCTCAATCAGGTAACATATATTTTCTTGTGTAAGGTTAATTCGCGAAAGCATGATTGGATAATAATTATTATTTTCTCAGGTACCAATGGTCAGAGAAGTATACTAGAACGTTTTTTTTTATGAATATATATATCTCCTTTAGAGTTATTAGAAATGTAATCTGAGCTTTGGAAGTGTAGTAAAACTGCTTGCTGTTTTGGAATGGTGTTCCTTGCACGTAACCAGAGCATGACTTGGTACTAAAGCTAAAAATAAATGTTTGTTCCATGGTCATATGTACAGTCTGTAATTCATTGGAATTTGTTTTTTTCGAGAAGTACTTCAAATTAGTAACATAATCTTTGAAATGCGCATAGAATAATTGGGAATACAGGGATTTGTGTCCGTCAATGTTTTTATGTGAAAGTATATGTTACAGTCTTGTGTGCATAGATGTGTCAATGAATGATTGATTGTTTGAGCAGCTGCTAAAGTCAAAGTATTTGGATCCAGAGAGAGAGAAAAAAAAAAGAGAATTTTTGTTTTAACTTAGAAGTTATAAGATGGATGTATACTATATAGATAATAAGTTATAGTACATAAGTATAAATGAAGGAATTTATACCGAATATATATATATATATATATTATTCTTAGACATATTTCTTTAGAGATATTAGGATTTTTTATTAAGGGTTTATTCTGAATAGTTACATTCTAGAATAAGGTTATAACGTTTTGATTTTCTTATATCTTTTGTGTTAGTCACTTCTTTTACTGATACACAGATTGGTAATCATTTTTTCTTTTCAAATATGGAAGTGATTTTTATAATATGGTCTTGAAGACATACCACACAAATTTTAATTTAATTTAATCTAAACATATTAATTTTTATAATATCATATTTCATGATATTGAAAGGGAGAGGTTTGGTCTCAATCACACACATTTATATTTGATAAATATATGTGTTTACAGGATACTTTAATAATTAATATTTTAAGTACAAAGGAAGAATTGGGAATAAAAAAAATATATATTTAAAGTATATCATAATGCATTTATATACTAAGAGAAGTGTATTATTTGCAAGGTTACATGACTTAATTATTTTTATTGGTTATTGATAGGTTTGGTAATTTATAAGATACTGGTAATATTAAGGTTATCTGGTAACATTAAGGTTATGTATTATTAAAGACATAGGTGTTATATACATAGAAGGCCTTATTTTTATTTCAAGTTTTATTTTTATTCCGATTTTCATTTTTCTTTTTATTCCTATTTTTTATATTAATTATTATTTAATATTCACGTTTTTAATCAAAATCTTATATTATACAATTTTTATTTTTTCTTCATATTTTAAATATCTCAATTGAGAAAACACTTCAATATTTAGTTCAGTAATATCTAATATAAGAATATTACTTTATTAAATATGAATCATTTTAAAAGGGAAAAGTTCCACTTTTTTGGAAGAAAAGATACTTCCTTCATCATATATACAATTGTTTACTTTCTGGTAATACATTATTTTTATATTAGTATGTTAACACAATAAGGATGAAGTATTACTTATAGTTACACATTTCCTTATAGTAGGTTATTTAATAAATAATAGACAAATCAAATAAATTAAATTAGAGTAATAAAGATGGAAGATTAAGGTACATCTAGGTTTACCTTCCTATATTTACAAATAATATATATTATATTTTTAATCAATAATAATTTATAATGGGTATTATTGTGTTTTGATGGTATCATCCAGTCTTTTCTAAAAGGTTATTTGCTTTGGTTTATAATTTACAAATGATCTAACTAAAAGCCACATTATATTGTTTCATATTTTATATTATATTTTGGTTACATTCAACACATTGCCACCTATGGGTTTGGAAGGGTAATGCACCAATGACAAAAAAGGTTATTACAAGAAAATACTATTGTCTATACCATTATGCAGTATTTTATCATTCTGAATATCAATTACATTAATACTTCTACGATAATAATAATGACATGGTATTATAGTATTAGAGTTATGATACGCTGTGACATTTATTAGTGATAGTTATTGCCATATTTGGTATTTAGGTAGGGAATGAAGTCTTCAATCAAGATTACAGAAGATAAAAAAGACTTTATATTTTTCCTAAAGTTAAAAGGGATTCTGCAAAAAGGTCCAAAAGGTAACGTCTCAAATAAGACTGTGTAACATACAAAATACACTTACCGTGCTTGCATCTCAGAAACGTAATATCTTTTGGTCCAAGGATGGACAATGACACATGGTCTGTGCATTAAGACCTCCCTAAAGTTACTAAGAAGAGCAATGACGTGTTAAAGTTAACCCCTGTCGTGCTGACCAAGAACGTCTTAACATCTGTCCAAAAGGATTTGACAACAGGCAGCATGGAGGATAAAAGGTGACTAGTGTAAATTACACTGCACAGACATCAAAGACTTCTGCTATTCATCTACACTCATGAACTGTGGTTTATCAACATTGGCTATGGACTTTGCAATAAAAAATAAAGTTTATGGACTTTGATCTAACAATGATAAACGCAATATGGGACTGTATAAATTGGTAACCATCCATTTTTATCAAAGGATTTATTTCTAAGAGACTGTGTTTATGCCGGATTACATCGGAGATAAGAAGACATCAACTCAGAGGACATCATATGGTGACCGGATTTGGTTTTTGCATTTCTTTTTAGGTCTAGCGAAGTATAGTTATATACATTTTTATATGATTGATCAGTCACAGCCTGTCATAACAGGAATCCACAATATTATATTATTGAACTTACAACATGAATAATGCAAATTAATTATTATTCATCATTACTATTGATATTAATCCATTATCGCCAAATAAGGAAAGAAGATTTGTTGTTTTAATGATGTATTAATTAATTTTCGGGGTTGCTCCACCCACTTCAAGGGGGAATTGTAAAATGATTGAAATTAATACATCAAGTTATCAAATATTTCATAGTAAGACATATACGTTCATAGTTCTGTTTATGTTGGAGGGCATAGGTTATTAATAAAGTTTATAAGGGTAAATATGCCCATATTGAATATACTTGAGTGCTGAGCATGGAGGGATATATTTAAATCCTTCCCGAAGCTTTCCGAAGTTTCCAGAAGGTTACGTAATATGGAACTATATTCAACTGTGTTACACTAGAATGCCCTATATGGTTTGAACAGCTGGTATATAATGCACGATGGAGGGGGCTACTGTTCGCTCTCCACACTGCCTGCTGTGAGAAGACTCCAGTGCTGCAAGATATGACACGCTGAGATGACATCCCCTGCATTGCCGTTCAGGAGCCAAAGAGAGATGGGTAAAGACTTCCCATTGTTCAGTATGGACTAAATGAACTCTTTTTACATAAGCTATCAAAGTATATTATTTTTTTTTCCTTTCTGTAACTGAACCTTGGCAACCATTTTTAAATAGATAAAATACATTTATTTTTTACATCTTTGGAAGTTCTTTCTTTCATGCGGCTTTACGTATTTGAAGAAAAATATATTTAAGAGTATATTTTTTAACACAGTGGGAAAAAAAGGACACCCTGTCCATCACCACGTCTCACACAGATGACACAGAGAAGCATCAATACAAACATTATATAAGTACACCCCATATAATACACAGCACAGAGAATATATAAGTACACCCCATATAATACACAGCACAGAGAATATATAAGTACACCCCATATAATACACAGCACAGAGAATATATAAGTACACCCCATATAATACACAGCGCAGAGAATATATAAGTACACCCCATATAATACACAGCGCAGAGAATATATAAGTACACCCCATATAATACACAGCACAGAGAATATATAAGTACACCCCATATAATACACAGCACAGAGAATATATAAGTACACCCCATATAATACACAGTGCAGAGAATATATAAGTACACCCCATATAATACACAGCACAGAGAATATATAAGTACACCCCATATAATACACAGCACAGAGAATATATAAGTACACCCCATATAATACACAGTGCAGAGAATGTATACACAGAGATATCCTTTTATGTCACTTGTGGGATTCTCTCCAATAGATGAAACCTTCATATTCAGTGGATGAGGAAGAATTCTCTGTGGAGCCGACATTGCCCCGAACTCTATAAAGAAAAATGACCAATAATTAGTAATAATAATAATAATAATAATAATGCCACAAATTCCCATAAACTGTGTATAATGAATGCGCTGATAATCACCTGCTAATAAACACATCACTATCAGTCACAGATCATTGTGGAATTCAGCCCTTTGGGATCTCTGGCTCCAGCTTTAATATCCAATGGGCTTCCCTTATATACAGCGACTGCTCCAATCCCCTCCTCCTGGATCTATCCCCCCGCTCCATGCCTCTAACGGGAAAAGACAACAGGGACGCCGGGTGCTGCTCTGCGACTCCCCCACAGACAGAGCATTGCATCCCCCCTCCCCTTCCCCCAGGCCGAGCATTGCACCCTCTCTCTCTCCTCCCCTTCCCACAGGCAGAGCATCGCACCCTCCCTCTCTCTCCCCCCCTTCCCCCAGGCAGAGCATCGCACCCTCCCTCTCTCTCCCCCCCTTCCCCCAGGCAGAGCATCGCACCCTCCCTCTCTCTCCCCCCCTTCCACCAGGCAGAGCATCGCACCCTCCCTCTCTCTCCCCCCCCTTCCCCAAGGCCGAGCATCGCACCCTCCCTCTCCCCCCCCCTTCCCCCAGGCAGAGCATCGCACCCTCCCTCTCCCTCTCTCCCCCCCTTCCCCCAGGCAGAGCATCGCACCCTCCCTCTCTCTCCCCCCCTTCCCCCAGGCAGAGCATCGCACCCTCCCTCTCTCTCCCCCCCTTCCACCAGGCAGAGCATCGCACCCTCCCTCTCTCTCCCCCCCCTTCCCCCAGGCCGAGCATCGCACCCTCCCTCTCCCCCCCCCTTCCCCCAGGCAGAGCATCGCACCCTCCCTCTCCCTCTCTCCCCCCCTTCCCCCAGGCAGAGCATCGCACCCTCCCTCCCCCCCCCCTTCCCCCAGGCAGAGCATCGCACCCTCCCTCTCCCCCCCCTTCCCCCAGGCAGAGCATCGCACCCTCTCTCTCCCCCCCCCTTCCCCCAGGCAGAGCATCGCACCCTCCCTCTCTCTCTCCCCCCCCTTCCCCCAGGCAGAGCATCGCACCCTCTCTCTCTCTCCCCCCCTTCCCCCAGGCAGATACATGATAAGCTCCATCAGATATTACCTCCTGTTATATCACAAACGTCGGGGTAGAAAAACAGCAAAAACAGGGAAGAGGGGAAACATCCTGCTGCTTGTACGGCAAACAGTGCACTGACTGCCGGGAACTACAGGCTCCTCCCACACAAGAGGCCGGTCACATGGGCGTGACGTCAGCAGAGGTCCTTCTGGCCACTGGGATCTAGACTCTACCATATATCTAGTGTGCGGCTCTGCAGGTGGAGGTAGGTGCAGGGTATTATATATCTAGTGTGCGGCTCTGCAGGTGGAGGTAGGTGCAGGGTATTATATATCTAGTGTGCGGCTCTGCAGGTGGAGGTAGGTGCAGGTATTATATATCTAGTGTGCGGCTCTGCAGGTGGAGGTAGGTGCAGGGTATTATATATCTAGTGTGCGGCTCTGCAGGTGGAGGTAGGTGCAGGTTATTATATATCTAGTGTGCGGCTCTGCAGGTGGAGGTAGGTGCAGGGTATTATATATCTAGTGTGCGGCTCTGCAGGTGGAGGTAGGTGCAGGGTATTATATATCTAGTGTGCGGCTCTGCAGGTGGAGGTAGGCGCAGGGTATTATATATCTAGTGTGCGGCTCTGCAGGTGGAGGTAGGCGCAGGGTATTATATATCTAGTGTGCGGCTCTGCAGGTGGAGGTAGGTGCAGGGTATTATATATCTAGTGTGCGGCTCTGCAGGAGGAGGTAGGTGCAGGGTATTATATATCTAGTGTGCGGCTCTGCAGGTGGAGGTAGGTGCAGGGTATTATATATCTAGTGTGCGGCTCTGCAGGTGGAGGTAGGTGCAGGGTATTATATATCTAGTGTGCGGCTCTGCAGGTGGAGGTAGGTGCAGGGTATTATATATCTAGTGTGCGGCTCTGCAGGTGGAGGTAGGTGCAGGGTATTATATATCTAGTGTGCGGCTCTGCAGGTGGAGGTAGGCGCAGGGTATTATATATCTAGTGTGCGGCTCTGCAGGTGGAGGTAGGTGCAGGGTATTATATATCTAGTGTGCGGCTCTGCAGGTGGAGGTAGGCGCAGGGTATTATATATCTAGTGTGCGGCTCTGCAGGTGGAGGTAGGCGCAGGGTATTATATATCTAGTGTGCGGCTCTGCAGGAGGAGGTAGGCGCAGGGTATTATATATCTAGTGTGCGGCTCTGCAGGTGGAGGTAGGCGCAGGGTATTATATATCTAGTGTGCGGCTCTGCAGGAGGAGGTAGGCGCAGGGTATTATATATCTAGTGTGCGGCTCTGCAGGTGGAGGTAGGTGCAGGTTATTATATATCTGTGTGCGGCTCTGCAGGTGGAGGTAGGTGCAGGGTATTATATATCTGTGTGCGGCTCTGCAGGTGGAGGTAGGTGCAGGGTATTATATATCTGGTGTGCGGCTCTGCAGGTGGAGGTAGGTGCAGGTTATTATATATCTGGTGTGCGGCTCTGCAGGTGGAGGTAGGTGCAGGGTATTATATATCTGGTGTGCGGCTCTGCAGGTGGAGGTAGGTGCAGGTTATTATATATCTGGTGTGCGGCTCTGCAGGTGGAGGTAGGTGCAGGGTATTATATATCTAGTGTGCGGCTCTGCAGGTGGAGGTAGGTGCAGGGTATTATATATCTAGTGTGCGGCTCTGCAGGTGGAGGTAGGTGCAGGGTATTATATATCTAGTGTGCGGCTCTGCAGGTGGAGGTAGGTGCAGGGTATTATATATCTAGTGTGCGGCTCTGCAGGAGGAGGTAGGTGCAGGGTATTATATATCTAGTGTGCGGCTCTGCAGGTGGAGGTAGGTGCAGGGTATTATATATCTAGTGTGCGGCTCTGCAGGTGGAGGTAGGTGCAGGGTATTATATATCTAGTGTGCGGCTCTGCAGGTGGAGGTAGGTGCAGGGTATTATATATCTAGTGTGCGGCTCTGCAGGTGGAGGTAGGTGCAGGGTATTATATATCTAGTGTGCGGCTCTGCAGGTGGAGGTAGGTGCAGGGTATTATATATCTAGTGTGCGGCTCTGCAGGTGGAGGTAGGTGCAGGGTATTATATATCTAGTGTGCGGCTCTGCAGGTGGAGGTAGGTGCAGGGTATTATATATCTAGTGTGCGGCTCTGCAGGTGGAGGTAGGTGCAGGGTATTATATATCTAGTGTGCGGCTCTGCAGGTGGAGGTAGGTGCAGGGTATTATATATCTAGTGTGCGGCTCTGCAGGTGGAGGTAGGTGCAGGGTATTATATATCTAGTGTGCGGCTCTGCAGGTGGAGGTAGGTGCAGGGTATTATATATCTAGTGTGCGGCTCTGCAGGTGGAGGTAGGTGCAGGGTATTATATATCTAGTGTGCGGCTCTGCAGGTGGAGGTAGGTGCAGGGTATTATATATCTAGTGTGCGGCTCTGCAGGTGGAGGTAGGTGCAGGGTATTATATATCTAGTGTGCGGCTCTGCAGGTGGAGGTAGGTGCAGGGTATTATATATCTAGAGTGCGGCTCTGCAGGTGGAGGTAGGTGCAGGGTATTATATATCTAGTGTGCGGCTCTGCAGGTGGAGGTAGGTGCAGGGTATTATATATCTAGTGTGCGGCTCTGCAGGTGGAGGTAGGTGCAGGGTATTATATATCTAGTGTGCGGCTCTGCAGGTGGAGGTAGGTGCAGGGTATTATATATCTAGTGTGCGGCTCTGCAGGTGGAGGTGTGTGGAGATTCCCCATTACTGGGGCAGGCGGTATTAACCCCTTCAGCTCTGAGACTTTCTTGGAGTTTTTCTCTCGCTGATTTCTATGAATCGTGAGGTTTTTGTTCCTTTTCCTCTGATAGATACAAACGTCCCAACTATGAGAGGCCGGAAGTGAGGAAACCCGTCTGCCCTCAGTCCTCGCTCCTTTCTGCCCTCAGTCCTCGGCCCCTTTCCATCCTCGGCCCCTTTCCGCCCTCGGTCCCTGGCCCCTTTCCGTCCTCGGCCCCTTTCCGCCCTCTGTCCTCGGCCTCTTTCCGCCCTCGGTCCTCTGCCCCTTTCCACCCTCGGTCCTCTGCCCCTTTCCGCCCTCGGTCCTCTGCCCCTTTCCGCCCTCGGTCCTCTGCCCCTTTCCGCCCTCGGTCCTCTGCCCCTTTCCGCCCTCGGTCCTCTGCCCCTTTCCGCCCTCGGTCCTCTGCCCCTTTCCGCCCTCGGTCCTCTGCCCCTTTCCGCCCTCGGTCCTCTGCCCCTTTCCGCCCTCGGTCCTCTGCCCCTTTCCGCCCTCGGTCCTCTGCCCCTTTCCGCCCTCGGTCCCTGGCCCCTTTCCGCCCTCGGTCCTCTGCCCCTTTCCGCCCTCGGTCCTCTGCCCCTTTCTGCCCTCGGTCCTCTGCCCCTTTCTGCCCTCGGTCCCTGGCCCCTTTCTGCCCTCGGTCCCTGGCCCCTTTCTGCCCTCGGTCCCTGGCCCCTTTCTGCCCCCGGTCCTCGGCCCCTTTCTCTCCCCACAGTATAATGTTTCCCCAGAATGTTCTCATTATATGTTTCCCCTTATTCTCTCCAGTAATTGTATTATTACAGCGGATTCTTTATAATGTTACATCGTCATCTTCTCCCCATTCAGGTCCCTACAATATCGGATCCTCTCAGTGGAGATCTTCTATAGCAGGGTTCCCCAACTCCAGTCCTCAAGGCCCACCAACAGTGCATGTTTTCAGGATTTCCTTAGCATTGCACTGCTGTTGGAACCAGCACCTGGGTAGGTAATTACATTAACACCTGTGCAATACTAAGGAAATCCCAAAAACCTGCACTGTTGGTGGGCCTTGAGGACTGGAGTTGGTGAACTCTGTGCTATAGAAGAGAATTCTCCTGATTGCCCCGTGAAGGATGGATATGGACAAGATGGCGGAGAGGATATTACACCTCACCCTAGAGATCCTCTTCTGGCTTACTGGAGAGGTGAGAGATTCTGATGATGTCACATTACACCATTCTTATCTATGGGAATAACAGATGGACAGAACTGGAGAGGTGAGGACTCTGGAAATGTCTGGAGTGAGATTTATTACTGTGTCTCTCCATAACCAGGATTACACAGTAGTGAAGAAGACCTCTAGTGAGCGCTGTCAGGCCCCTGTGTCTGAGGGATGGGGAAGACCCCTGAGCCCAATCACGGGGCCTCCACCCCACCCCCCGATACATGAGGACATCAATGACCAGAAGATCCTAGAACTCACCTACAAGATGATTGAGCTGCTGACTGGAGAGGTGACACTGCTGGGAATGCTGGGACATTATACAGTAATGCTATGAAGGGATCGGGGGTGACGGTATTATTGTATGTGTCAGGTTCCTATAAGGTGTCAGGACGTCACCGTCTATTTCTCCATGGAGGAGTGGGAGTATTTAGAAGGACACAAAGATCTGTACAAGGACGTCATGATGGTGGTTCCCCAGCCCCTCACATCACCAGGTAATAGACAGGACTAAATACACACGGCCTATAATTATCTGTATGTAAGGAATGAATTCAGTCCCTGTATGTGTCTCCTCCAGTTCTATCCAGTAAGAGGACAACACCAGAGAGATGTCCCCGTCCTCTTCTCCCACAGGATTGTAACCAAGAAGATCCCGATGTTCCTCAGGATCATCAGGTAGATGGAGAGAAGGGGCCATGAAATCTCCTATGATGTGTAGACGGCTGTGAAGGTCTTGTGCTCAGTCTTGTTTTATCCTCCAGTATTATATGTGTTATACTTGTGTAATGAGAGCGGTGGAGATGGCAGGATTAGAGCTGATCATAGATTGGACTTCTCCATCTGTCTGTGACTTTTACAATATTTGTTTCAGGGGGAAGATCTGCCCCATATTAATACTACAGAGACATATGTGAGGGGTGATGAGCGGAGTAAAGAGGAGATTCCTACAGATAACCGCCCAGGTGAGTAGTGACCACTAAATATAGAGTAGTCACAGATTCTTCTCAGTCACCGGATGTGGCTGCTTTATCAGGGTTGTAGTCGGGCCATATCAAATGGTCACCATTCTGCTGCTAGACCACCACATGCTCCTCCACCCAAAACTGTCCTCATTATTTTGGGCATTGGACGCCCTTCTGTTGGAGTGAGATCTGTATCAGTCAGATCTTACAGGTAGGATCCACCCTATCCCCTGAAATTAGAAGATGTTGACCCTTCGCTGCCCAGATCTCTAATCTGTAAAGCCAAATGACAGCGTACATAGAATGTACAAACAATTTAGAAATCATGGGAAGAAGAATCTAATCAGTATGGTGGACGCCTATGAGAAAGAGGAGGGTAATGATGCTGGTGACGTCCTAGATTCTTAGTTTGGTGCCGTGTTCACCAGGTGAATAAAGATTGATTGCTCTCAGTGGGAGAAACTAAATAATAATCTTGTAGTTGATGAGACCTCAGTAGTCTGGAAAGCTTGCTCTGTAACATCATTTATTTTATTTTTGTTCTCCATTAATAAGTATCATAACTACAAGATTCTTATTGTTTCTCCACTGAGAGCAATGAATCCATCTTTCTAGAATCTCGGCATCTTATTGATGGATCTTCCTTCTCTCCCTTCTGATGAATGTGCTGATAGGGGCGTTTTTATCCAAAGTTCAGCACAGGGTAAAGGCCACTTCACACATAACGAGATCGCTAACGACATCGTTGTTACGTCACAGTTTCTGTGACGAAACAACGACTTCACCAGCGATCTCGTTATGTTTGACATGCACCAACGATCCGCCCCCTGCTGTGAGATCGTTGGTCGTTGCTGAATGTCCTGGGCCATTTTTGGCTCGTTGGAGTCCTGTTGGGCCGGATGGATCTGTATGTTTGACACCTACCAACGATCTCATTAACGACCTAGATGAGAACTTAAAGTGTGACACGTAGGCGTGTAGTTGCGTCACCTTTTCTGCGCCCACTCTGCACCAATTAGTTGGGCAGAGAACAGTACTGCGTTCTGATTGGGTATCGCTTCATGCTTCGTTCCTTTTTGAGCCTTGCTTTGAGGATAGAACCTGCGACTACACCCAGATTCATTGGTACTTTGTTCCCGATTGCTTGCTTGCTTTTCGGATTGAAGCTGAAGTCGCAGGTTCTATCCTCAAAGCAAGGCTCAAAAAGGGACAAAGGATGAAGCGATACAAAGTTGCGTTCTAGGCCGGCCGCCTAATCAGAACGCAGTATTGGCCAGCAATCGGAGCGGAGGGGTGTGGAAAAGGCAACGCATATGCACGCCTACGTGGCTTACAGCGTCAAACACTACGCCCCTATTCGAGGTCAGAATCGTTACATAGCTGCTGTGTGACAGGGTCCCATCGACCAACGAGATCGTTATACAGGTCGCTACATCGTTACTAAAGTTGTTGGGAAAATGACTGTGTGACATCTCACCAACGATCTCACCAACGATTTAACAACGATCCGGAAACTGTGACGTAGTAACGATCTCGTTAACTATCTCGTTATGTGTGACTGGACCTTAACTGTAACATATGAGGGATGTTAGGATTATCCCACAGTGGGTACATGGAGGGGGAGTTGGAAGTTTCGCCCTCAACATTTCGTCCCCAGCAGTTTGCCCCCAGGTACACTTCGCACCCGAACATTTCACCCCCAGCATTTCGCCCCCAGGATGTTTCGCCCATTTCACCTCCACACATTTCGCCAACAGCAGTTCACCCATGGATATTTCACCCCCAGCTTTTTGCCCCCAGATGTTTCGGCCCCAAATTAGGCAGAGAATTTCGGCCTTGTGTTTTAGCCCTAAGACCTCTTTCACAGTAGGCACTTACCCAAGTGCTAAGCACTGGAAAATCGCTAAGAAGATTGCCAATTTTGAATATATAAGTCAATGGCTAGAAAAGCGAGGTGTTGTTTCGGCCAGCTCTTTTTTTTAATTTTATTACATGAGCTATTTTTGAGCACTTAGCGTTCATCAATAGCCTGTATCTTAAGGGTCATTACCGAGAGCGCTCACAAAAGCGCTCTCAAAAATGACAGTAAAGCAAGTGCTTTGGAGTTCTAAAACAATGGCAGCATCAGGGTGCTTTCACACTTCCGCTACATATGCACTACAGGCCGCCCGTTCGCTTCTGTAATGCCGCCATTCCGCTAACCTGCAGCGGAACGAAAAGAAGAAAATGCTCTTCTTTTTGTTCTGACACTGATAGCGGAATGCGGCATTATGAAAGCGAACGAGCGACTGCAGATCGCGGAACCCAGCCGTTCACTTCTATAGGCAATGCAAGCGGAATGCCAGCATTCCGCCAGCATTGCCCCGGGGTCAGCTGGATGTCAGATCCAGAGCGGAGTGACCTCTGCCGGCCCCAAACACAAGTGTGAAACCACTCTAAAATTACAGTGTGCAAGAGGCCTAAAATCAAAACAATTTTGAACTTTTACCTGACTCAGCACTGACCTGCTTTGTTGCAAGTTTTGTTGCAGATATACCAAGTAGGAGGTCAGATGTCCTGCAAGTTACATTAGACTAGCTTTTATTCCATCAGAATATAGCAGTGTCTGAAATCTCCACAAAGAGAGAAGTGTACTGTCACCTACAATCAGTCAGCTTCCACAGCAATTCACTTTCTACAACTATGAATTCAGCTCTGTTATGTTGACCCCTAAATAGGTCCCAACTGTTGCCAGCGATGACCGAATGTGGAGAGGGTCCCAGTCACCCCCTCAGCTTCTTTCAACCTTAATGAGATACAGACAGAGACTGGTATCTGCACATAAAGCAAGAGTGTGCTCTGAACTGAATTGAAGTTTATTACACATACAGGTTTTTATCAAGCTAATTTGGGCGTAGCTGTTTCGTATGCATAAGGGTAAATTTCGTTTCTCTGCAAAGAGTAGTTCATAGTTTCGATAATTAATTTGTCCTGGGCTCTTGCCCACCCATCTAGAGCGTAGATGGGTCAGTTTGTATTTTTGGAAATGGTGTGGGTGACTATCTACTCCAGTTTAGTTTACTCTTTCCTCACAATCCCCCCTTTGGCATGCGTGATGGGACTGGATCCTATTGAGAAGCTGGAATAGCAGGCTGGTCACCGGATGCTGTCCAAGCCGCGGGTTGCCTGGGGTTGTGAAGTCTTCAAATCCACATCCGTCCTCCGGGTAATGAGCCTGCATACCTCCCGACAAGAGTCCCATAGAATCACTTTGGCGTATTATGATGTGAAAGAGTAGAAAAGAGTATATGTTAAAAAGTTCATATTGGCGCTGAATAATTACTATCTTTGCATTTTTTCACGCAGCAGGAAAACAGAGCCATTAACAATTTAAATACTACATAGGCCACTAATAGACAGAGTAGCACTTGGAATACTGATTGCAGTATCCCCATTAACCATCCTCCTATTCCCTTAAACCAGTTTGCGGAGTTGAACATTGAAAATGTATCGCTCCACCATGCATCCGAGCTCCTGATCATGTTTTGATGGCCACTTCCTGGTAAACATGTCCCCCATCCTGATATATATTTCCTACATTCTGGTATATTTGTCCCCATCATGGCCCCATCCTGGTAAATATACCTCATCCTGGTAAATGTCCTCCATCCTGGTAAATGTTCCCAATCCTGGTTAATTTACCCCCATCCAGGTAAATGTCCCCCTTCCTAGCATGTACCCCTTCCTGGTAAATGTTCCCCTTCCTGGTAAATGTACCCTATCGTGGCATGTTTCCTCCATCCTGGCATGCATGTTTCCTCCATCCTGGCATGCATGTTTCCTCCATCCTGGCATGCATGTTTCCTCCATCCTGGCATGCATGTTTCCTCCATCCTGGCATGCATGTTTCCTCCATCCTGGCATGCATGTTTCCTCCATCCTGGCATGCATGTTTCCTCCATCCTGGCATGCATGTTTCCTCCATCCTGGCATGCATGTTTCCCCTCCATCCTGGCATGCATGTTTCCCCTCCATCCTGGCATGCATGTTTCCCCTCCATCCTGGCATGCATGTTTCCCCTCCATCCTGGCATGCATGTTTCCCCCCCATCCTGGCATGCATGTTTCCCCCCCATCCTGGCATGCATGTTTCCCCCCCCATCCTGGCATGCATGTTTCCCCCCCATCCTGGCATGCATGTTTCCCCCCCATCCTGGCATGCATGTTTCCCCCCCATCCTGGCATGCATGTTTCCCCCCCATCCTGGCATGCATGTTTCCCCCCCATCCTGGCATGCATGTTTCCCCCCCCATCCTGGCATGCATGTTTCCCCCCCATCCTGGGCATGTTTCCTCCATCCTGACATGCATGTTTCCTCCATCCTGGCATGCATGTTTCCCCCATCCTGACATGCATGTTTCCTCCATCCTGGCATGCATGTTTTCACCATCCTGGCATACATGTTTTTACCATCCTGGCATGCATGTTTCCTCCATCCTGGCATGCATGTTTCCTCCATCCTGGCATGCATGTTTCCTCCATCCTGGCATGCATTGTTCCCCATCCTGGCATGCATGTCATCCCCCCCATGCTGGCATATGCGGTCCCCCACCCCATGCTGGCATGTGCGTACCCCCACCCCATGCTGGCATGTGCGTACCCCCACCCCATGCTGTCATGTACGTTCCCCCGCCCCCACCCCATGCTGTCATGTGCGTTCCCCCTCCCCCACCCCATGCTGGCATGTGTGTTTTCCCCCCCCCCCCTCACGCCATGCTGGCGCTGGCACTGGGCCCCCCATCCCCACCTTGGCACAGCCGCACACGCGTTATAAAAATAAAAACAAAAAAAACCCACACAACTCACCTTCCTGCACCTGCTCCCCCGCTGCGCGCCGCTGGGTCCTCAGTTCCCACGTGGCCAGAAGACGTCATTACGCCAGCGCCGCTCGCTGACGCTCCTCCATCTCCTAGGCAACACACCTGCAGCCTGGGGGAGGAGGAGTGTCAGAGCGAGGAGAAATGTCTCCTCCACTCCAACACAGTTTTGATCTGCCGGTGCGACTGCACCAGCAGATCAAACCGGCAGGATCAGGCGACAGCACGCGTGCCAGCAGAATGGGCTCTGCGTGCCCCTGGTGGCACGCGTGCCATAGGTTCGCCATCACTGTCCTAGAGGTACCCTTCTTCCTTTACAGTCTATCTTAGGAGATCATCCTGCATTGGCCCAACATGTCTTTGAATACATTCAGCAAAAACACTTTCTTCAGGCTTGTAGATAAAACTGTCTTTTAGCGCCCTCTCTCAGGGTTCGAGGAACTGTGTATTGCCCCTTCAATGCCGTCACACACTATCTCGATCATCTATGCGCTTTTGACTGCGGAGCTATAGGGAACTAGCCCCCCGCCCACCTCCCCCCTCCTATTGTAGGGCCTGGAGAGCCCTACAATATTGTTGGGAGCTGGAGCTCAATAGCCCGTTTACACAAAACCAATGTGATGTGTTTCTTTTTGTCTCACAAATCCATAATGGCAACAAAATCTCAAAAGACGAGCTTCAACATTGCCTCCAGGTGGTACCGTGATCCAGTGGCCTTGCAGAGGTGGTTCCCAGGGGTGTCTAGTCTGTGCTTGAAATGTGAATTGGAGGAGGGGATGATGACCCACATCTGGTTGTCGTGTCAGATTCTGAAGGCCTTCTAGAAGGGTGTGCTCAGGGTGGTGAAAGCTGTAACAGATGTCTCAGTACCAGCCTCACCAGAGGCGGTGCTCCTCTTCATGTTCCCAATGTCGAAGGTGGCATATAAAAAAATCTATATTACGACATATGCTACAAGAAGGCAAAACAAGAATTCCCCCGTCATTGGCAATCCACTGAACCCCCCCTCCCCCCACTCGAGGAATGGTTTTCAGAGATCTCCCTGTCCCATCGCATGGAGACATTGGTAGCCCAGTCTCATCAGGAGTAGTGTTCTGTTGCAACCAAATGGTTCCATTGGGAGGCCTTCCTCTCCTCTCCAGTGTAACAGACGGTACTAAGATAGCGGAGAAATAAGTGCCCTGATTTCTATGCCCCTATTGGCGGTTCCCTGTATTAATGTCAGTAGATTCCCATGCTCAGAGTTCCTCTATCCCTTCTTCTTTCTTTCTAGGTTTGATCCCTCCCTTCTTTCTTCACTCTTTTTTTCTTCTAATTCTCTTTCCTTGCAAGTTATCTCTAAAAGGTTTATGTCTATTTTCATTCACTCAACTTTGTATATTCATGAAGGCTTCATGCAACATGTAAAAGAGTGTTTGCTTTCTTTGAAAATCAATAAAAATGCATGAAAATATGCTACGTGGGCACATAGCCTAATACTGCAGGACACTTCATTATAGAGAGCAGACACCCCACAAAAGAGAGAAGAAAGAAGACCCACAATCAAACCCAATAAATGCCAAACGGGAGGATCTGCAGTGAAACGTACAGACACATCAGATCATACACACACACACACACACACACACACACACTCTCACACCACATCCGGCGATACTGATTGCATCTGGCCGGCAGACAGTCCTGAGATGCAGTGCAGTGAAGCGTGAGGACCTGTGGTGGAACACATGGAGGACCCACAGGTCCTTGTGTGTTGCCCAGGGAATGGGGTACTCAGTCCCGGGAGGTGTATCACTGGGGAATGTCACTTTGGTGGCCGCTGGCTGGTCCCGTGCCCTGGGGGCTTTTTAAAAGGGGAATATTTACAGGGAAAATTAGTCATTAGCGTGACGCCACCTGCGGGTTGCAGTTAGGACGATGGAACCGCCGCTGCTGGGTTGGCTATCCCTAGGGCTGGTGGCAATGGCAGCTGTGGTGGTAGGCCCTCCGCAGGTAGGGCTCAGCCCAGGGAGCTATATGGTAGACGCGCCGGAGTAAAGGAGGCCACACCAGGGTTGTAATTCACAGTCTCTACTCACTCTTGGACCCTTGAACAGCTGGTTCAGGTCCCTGTATTTCCAGTGCCAGCTTGATGACTCATTTGCTCTGTTCCCGGCACCCTCACTGTGTTTTGGGTCCCCGTACCTTGAAGCGTTTTGGGGGCCAACTGTCCCTTATTGTGCCAGTCTCCTTGTCCATATGGCGGGCAGTGTGGATCCTGTAGGGCTGGTCTGTGTCCTGCTTTACTGCTGGTGCCCCTGGATCTGTGGGGCAGTGAGGTCCTTAAAGGTCCGCTCACTGTGCAGGTATTTGCCAGGCCGTATGAAACTATCGCCTGACCTAGGGATCTGTGCCCCGTCGGTGCTCTGGTCCCAGCGGTACTCTAGTGTACCTGCCCAGGCAACCACTCTCCTGTGCCCCCGGGTCACTGTTACATGACCCAGCTCAAGGCACCTCACTCTCCTTCACTGTGCACTACTGTTCTGTCTTGTCCACTCCCACCAGGCTGTCTAGTCGCCTGGTCTGGCTCCGCCCTCTAGGTGGCCATTGCCCAGTGTCTGACTAGTCCAGGCCCCCTGGTGTGTCGTGGAAACTAGGATTTTAGTGTGTGTGTGTGTGTGTAGATGTTACAGGCACTGGTGTTCCAGGTTTAGGGGGTAGGCCCTGCATCCTTGTGAAGATGCAGTATCTAGTAGAGCCCTGAGTGGCTCAGGGGCACTACACTTGCGCACCATTGCACTGCGTCCCAGGATTTTCTGCTTTCCAGAAGCAATCAGTATCTCTGGATGAGGTGAATGTGCGTGTGTGCGCGCGATGTGTGTATGTGAGTGTCTGCCAGAGCAGGGAAGGACCACACGGAGCATACCTGCTGGAAGCACATGCTGAAGATCACAAGAGGACCTGGGAGCCACGCAGACGTCCGGAATCTGAAAAGCATAATTATCATGGGAAGGTGGGGGTCTGTTTTGTTTTTTTTTTTAGTTTTTTTTTGGGGGGGTGGGGGGGATTTCCCCAACGGAGAATAAGCCGTAAGATGGAAATGAGCCCTAGTGCATTTTTCAGGGCAAAGACAAATATAACAGTGTCATATTTTTGGGAAAACATGGTATTTTGACTCTACAAGCAGTTACTGGAAATTAGCATGGAGTAGATGTTGCATAGTGAAAATAGTAAATATGTCATTTTATTGCCCAATACATAGTGCCCGGCTTGTGCTCCAGGAGACACGCGAACTGTAAATATTTATGTGGTTTCTTCCCTGTGGAAATGACAAACATGTGGATACTAACAGTGTTTGGGCCACTGCAAGGCTGAGAAACATCAAAGACATTTGGCTTTGAGAGGACAGATTTTGCTGGATAGGATTATGAGGCCATATCTCTTTTCAATAGTCTTTCCGATACAACCAATGTGAAAACACTCTGTTTTTCCACTGATGGAATAGTAGTTTTTTGGTAAAAATTTGGCCTAGAAAACATTATTTGGTGGATTATTATTTCAATATTTGGGAGGCAAAATTAACAAAAAGGGTTGAACATCATGGTCTACTGGTTCCTGCTCTGACGTCCACTGTTAGATTGTGAATGATTTTTGTTTCAGTAAATTATCATACTTTGCTAAATAACTCACAATTTCTTCAGCTATTTTACAAATTATATACTTACATTTTTTTATGTATTATTAAAAACAATTTTTATTCTTGCCAGATGTCTGTACCAGGGGATCAGAAACACAACTGACATCTTCAACGTTTACATCAGATGACCTTAACATCATACAAGATATAACTGAAGTGAATGCCATTATTCCAGATATACCATCTTCCCTTCACAGGAAAGATCTATCATCTGATTGTTTTAAACAAGTCTTACCTTCTGATTCATCACAGACTATTAAGAAAAATGAATGTGGCAAAAGGATCATTATAAATCAAGGTGCTCTTACAGCAAAGAAGCCATTTTTAACTATAGAATTTAAAAAAATCCATCAAAAAATTCACACATGGGATATAGGAGTTTCTTCAGAGTCTGTTAATTTCCAGAAAACTCACACAGGGGAGAAAAAATATTCATGTTCAGAATGTGGGAAATGTTATTTACAGAAATCAGTTTTTGTTGGACATCAGAGAACTCACACGGGGGAGAAGCCATTTTCATGTTCAAAATGTGGGAAACATTTTACCTGGAAATCAAATCTTGTTAATCATGAAAAAATTCACACAGGTGAAAAGCCATATTCATGTACAGAATGTGGGAAATGTTTTAGAGATAAGTCAAGTCTTGTTGCTCACCAGAAACTTCACACAGGGGAAAAGCCTTTTTGTTGTTCAGAATGTGGAAAATGTTTTGCAGGTAAATCAAATCTTGCCACACATCACAGAACTCACACAGGGGAGAAGCCATATTCATGTTCAGAATGTGGGAAATGTTTTACAACTAGATCACAAGTTGTTAGACACCAGAGACTTCACACAGGTGAGAAGCCATACTCCTGTTCAGAATGTGGGAAATGTTTTAAACAGAAATGTCATCTTGTTATTCACCAAGAAATTCACACAGTGAAGAAGCCATTTTAACCCCTTCACGACTGGCCAATTTTGCATTTTCCGTTTTTTTCGCGATACTTCTTCCGATAGTCGTAACTTTTTTATTTTTCAGTCAATATGGTCATGTGAGGTCTCTTTTTTTGCAGAATAAGTAGTATTTTTAAATAAAACCATAAGTTTTACCATCTAGTGTACTGGAAAATGGAAAAAAAAATTCCAAATGCGGAAAAATTGCAAAAAAAGGGCAATAGCATTATTGTTTTTGAGATATTTTATTCACACTGTTTACTATATGGTAACACTGATGTGTCGGCGTGATGCCTTAGGTAGGTGCGAGTTCGTAGACACCAAACATATAGCTTTACTTTTATCTAAGGGGTTAAAAAAAAATCTAACGTTTGTTCGAAAAAAGTGGTGTACGTTTTATGCCATATTCCGTGACCCGTAGCGTTCTCAATTTTTGGGATCTATGGCTCAGTTACTGCTTATTTTGTGCGTCTCAGGCTGACGTTTTTAACGGTACTACTTTTGCACAGATGCTACGTTTTGATTGCCTGTTATTGCATTTAGCGCAAAATTTGTAGCGACCAAACAATTTAATTTTGGCGTTTGGAATTTTTTGCCCGCTACACAGTTTACCGATCAAATTAAGTGATTTTATATTTTGATAGATCGTGCGTTTCTGAACACAGTGATACGAAATGTGTGTATAATTTTTTTTTTTTTTTTTACCCCTTAATTTTCAAAGGGGCGAAAGGAAGGTGATTTGATTGTTTAGGTTTTTTTATTTTTTTAAACTTATTTTATTTTACTAGGTCCCCTAGGGGATTCTATGGATCAGCAATCTGATCACTTCCATATCTGCTGCTCACAGCTACACAGCTGTGAGCAGCAGATATGCTCATTTCCTGTCTCACCCAGCCCTCGGCCGGGTGAAACAGTAAGTGAGTCACGTGAGCTACAGAAGTCATCAAATGACCCTGTGCTATCATGACAACCACTGGAAGTCACATGATCACGTCACGTGACTTCCGTTATCGGTAGTGAGTTAAATTTTTATCACGATTATAATGATGTCACTTATTGACATCGCCTTTGAAGGGATTAAACAGCATGGGCGGATAACAATTCCGCTCGTGCCTAGCAGGCACACATCTCGGCCGTATAAATCAATGGCGGCAGCAGCGGGAGATTAACAATATGACCACTGGGACGTTAAAGGGTTAATGTTCAGAATCTGGGAAATATTTTGCAAATAAATCAAATCTTCTCACACAATACAGAACTCACACAGGGGAAAACACTTTTCATGTTTAGAATGTGAGAAATATTTTACACACATCTTTGTGAAGATCAAAAAATTCACACTGGTAGAAGCCATTATCATACCTACAAGTTTAGAAATATTTTACTTGAAAATTGTAATTTGTTGACCAGTAAGAAAATTTCATATGGGGAGAAAACATATATTTGACAAACTGCAGAAGTAAACACAAAAGAGATAGTCAAAGTAAAGGCAAGTAAGTAAACAAGAAAGGAAAAGCGCGTTAGAAGTTACATTAGGATTAAAATATATATTCAGTTACTAATAGACGTGTGTACATGTGTGGTCACTATAAAGGACTGGCACATGACTTATTTCTTCCAAAGACAATACTAAGGACTAGGGGGCACTCACTGCGAGTGGAAGAAAAGCGATTCCGACAGCTAAACAGGAAAGGGTTCTTTACAGTTAGAGCAGTCAGACTGTGGAATGCCCTACCACAAGAGGTAGTAATGGCAGATACTATAACAGCTTTTAAAAAAGGGCTGGATGATTTCCTCAGTACACACAACATTGTTGGTTATAAATGACTTAGTGACCAAATGTAGAACTGGTGGAGGAAGGTTGAACTAGATGGACCAAGGTCTTTTTTCAACCTTAGTAACTATGTAAGTAACTATGTTTTCTAAAAATCAAATAAAAATCCATATTCCATGTACATTGAACATTTCACATCTATATATATAATTGCCTTATTCTGTCTGTCTGTCTGTCATGCTCCAAAATTGTGTCACGGTGACATTGTGTCACCGTGACATGTCATTACGGTGACACAAAGCTGATTGGCCGCTGGGTTCGCCATGGCCCCGCCCCCCCACACGGATTGGCCTCTCGCCCCGGCTGCGCCCCCACACGGATTGGCCAGCCGCTCGCCCAGGCTCTGCCCCCCCCCACAGATTGGCCTCTCGCCCCGGCACCCTGCAGGCATTGGCAACTCGCCCACGCCACGCCCCGCCCCCCTCACGCAATAGACGTTAGCTCTCACCCCCCCCCCGCATTGCCCGAACTGACACGGTCACGGAGCCACCAATTCCCAGGTGAGTACTGTACTCCCCCCCCCCCCTTTCCACCCTCACCAACGGGAGCCCACATCAGCGTACGCCGCCGCCGTATGCTGGTGTGGGCTCCCGTGCGAGCGGGGGACGTGTTGCGCTGGTAACCATGCTTGCATAGTTACCAGTAAATCAAGGTCCTGCAGCGGCGGGACTTCCACACGCACAAACATAACAGCACACACACACGCATACACACACACATCAGATCGCACTCACTCTCACAAACACCTCACACACACCTCACACACACATCGCATCCACACACTCACAGCATCCGGCGATATCGCTTGCTTCTCGGCCTCGATACTGTGCTGTGAGCTTCTAGGACCTGCCGGAGGATCACATGGCCAGAAGCATGTGGTATCTCCGGATGTTGTGACTGTGAGCGCGTATGTGCGATATCGTCAGTGTCTGTGTGTGTGAGTGTATGCGATCGGGTGTGTGTGAGTGTATGCGATCGGGTGTGTGTGAGTGTATGCGATCGGGTGTGTGTGAGTGTATGCGATCGGGTGTGTGTGAGTGGATGCGATCGGGTGTGTGTGAGTGGATGCGATCGGGTGTGTGAGTGTCGGCAGAGGAGCACGGCGTGCTGGAGGAGGCTGGGAGCAGAGAGGCTGATCATGGGGAAGGCTGGGAGGGGGAGGCTGATGCTGGGGGAGGCTGGGAGGAAGGAGGCTGGGAGGACAGAGGCTGATCCTGGGGAAGGCTGGGAAGGGGAGGCTGATGCTGAGGGAGGCTGGAAGGAGAGAGGCTGATGCTGGGGGAGGCTGAAAGGAGAGAGGCTGAGGCTGGGAGGAGAGAGGCTGATGCTGGGGAAGGCTGATGCTGAGGGAGGCTTGGAGGAGAAAGCTGATGCTGGGGAAGGCTGGGAGGACGGAGGCTGGGAGGAGAGAGGCTGATCCTGGGGAAGGCTGGGAGAGGGAGGCTGATGCTGGGGGAGGCTGGAAGGAGAGAGGCTGATGCTGGGGAAGGCTGGAAGAAGAGAGGCTGATGCTGGGGGAGGCTGATGCTGGGGGAGGCTGGGAGGAGAGAGGCTGATGCTGGGGAAGGCTGGGAGGAGAGAGGCTGATGCTGGGGACAGAGAGGAGAGAGGCTGATGCTGGGATGAGAGAGGCTGATGCTGGGATGAGAGAGGCTGATGCTGGGAGGAGAGAGGCTGATGCTGGGGGAGGCTGGGACGAGGGAGGCTGATGCTGGTGGAGGCTGATGCTTGGGGAGGCTGATGCTGGGGGAGGCTGGAAGGAGAGAGGCTGATGCTGGTGGAGGCTTATGCTTGGGGAGGCTGATGCTGGGGGAGACTGGGAGGGGAAGGCTGATGCTGAGGAAGGCTGGGAGGGGGAGGCTGGGAGGAAGGAGGCTGGGAGGAGAGAGGCTGATCCTGGGGAAGGCTGGGAACGGGAGGCTGATGCTGAGGGAGGCTGGAAGGAGAGAGGCTGATGCTGGGGGAGGCTGGAAGGAGAGAGGCTGATGCTGGTGGAGGCTGATGCTTGGGGAGGCTGATGCTGGGGGAGACTGGGAGCGGAAGGCTGATGCTGAGGGAGGCTGGGAGGGGGAGGCTGGGAGGAAGGAGGCTGGGAGGAGAGAGGCTGATCCTGGGGAAGGCTGGGAAAGGGAGGCTGATGCTGAGGGAGGCTGGAAGGAGAGAGGCTGATGCTGGGGGAGGCTGGAAGGAGAGAGGCTGAGGCTGGGAGGAGAGAGGCTGATGCTGGGGAAGGCTGATGCTGAGGGAGGCTGGGAGGGGAAAGCTGATGCTGGGGAAGGCTGGAAGGACGGAGGCTGGGAGGAGAGAGGCTGATCCTGGGGAAGGCTGGGAGAGGGAGGCTGATGCTGGAGGAGGCTGGAAGGAGAGAGGCTGATGCTGGCGGAGGCTGATGCTGGGGGAGGCTGGAAGGAGAGAGTCTGATGCTGGTGGAGGCTGATGCTTGGGGAGGCTGGGAGAGGGAGGCTGATGCTGAGGGAGGCTGGGAGGAGGGAGGCTGGGAGAGGTAAGCTGAGAGAAAAGAGGCTGATGCTGGGGGAGGCTGATGCTGGGGGAGGCTGGGAGAGGGAGGCTGATGCTGGGGGAGGGTGGGAGGAGGGAGGCTGGGAGGAGAGAGGCTGATGCTGGGGAAGGCTGGGAGGAGAGAGGCTGATGCTGGGGACAGAGAGGAGAGGCTGATGCTGGGAGGAGAGAGGCTGATGCTGGGAGGAGAGAGGCTGATGCTGGGAGGAGAGAGGCTGATGCTGGGAGGAGAGAGGCTGATGCTGGGGGCAGAGAAGCTGATGCTGGGGGCAGAGAGGCTGATGCTGGTGCAGCATGGGGGATGGAGCACGATGGGGGTGTGCGCAGCATCGGGGATGGAGCATGATGGGGGGGTGCGCAGCATCGGGGATGGAGCACGATGGGGAGTTCACAGCATGGGGGATGGAGCACGTTTGGGAGTGCGCAGCATGGCGGGTGGAGCACGTTTGGGAGTGCGCAGCATGGGAGATGGAGCACGATGGGGGGTGCGCAGCATAGGGGATGGAGCACGATGGGGAGTGCGCTGCATGGGGGATGGAGCACGATGGGGAGTGCGGAGTATGGCGGATGGAGCACGTTTGGGAGTGCGCAGCATGGCGGATGGAGCACGTTTGGGAGTGCGCAGCATGGCGGGTGGAGCACGTTTGGGAGTGCGCAGCATGGGAGATGGAGCACGATGGGGGGTGCGCAGCATAGGGGATGGAGCACGATGGGGAGTGCGCTGCATGGGGGATGGAGCACGATGGGGAGTGCGGAGTATGGCGGATGGAGCACGTTTGGGAGTGCGCAGCATGGCGGATGGAGCACGTTTGGGAGTGCGCAGCATGGCGGATGGAGCACGTTTGGGAGTGCGCAGCATGGGAGATGGAGCACGATGGGGGGTGCGCAGCATAGGGGATGGAGCACGATGGGGAGTGCGCTGCATGGGGGATGGAGCACGATGGGGAGTGCGCTGCATGGGGGATGGAGCACGTTTGGGAGTGCGCACCTCCCCCCAACACACACACACACACACACACACACGCGCACTGCACAACACACTACACAACACACTACACACCACACACACACACACTGGGAACCACAAACAACTGCCCTACACAGACACCCACACACACAGACAACGCTGCACACACACAACACCCAACACACAAACACTGCGGCACACACAAATATACGCACATACCGCACAACACACACATTGCACAAAACATACCTCCCCCCAAAACACACCACACACACACAAACCGCGCAACACACACACAACGCTACAGACACACAGCGCTCCACAAACAACTCAACACACGCAACACACATACAACACCGCTCTCACCCCCCGTCACACCCAGACAACACCCAGAACATGTACAGCCCCTACACAAACACTTGGTAACTACACACAACAACATCTATATATATATATATATATATATATATATATATATATATATATATATATATAACAAAAATCATACATGAACTACACAATACGTAAATTCTAGAATACCCGATGCGTAGAATCGGGCCACCTTCTAGTTGTTATATATTTATATATTCAGTATACCGACAAGAGTATTACAACCTTTCCCAAAACTACCCAACATTCCTTCTCTCTCTTCTTCCTAACTCCCAATCTCAGCGATCTGCCATTCATTACAGTTACTTTCAGCGCACAATCTCCATGTCTGACCAATGTCTGTAACTTCTCTATACTACAATAATAAATATGTTCATATTACAAATTACTATTTCCATCAACGATCCATTCCTTCTTTGTGGGAACATCTGATGTGATCGAGTTTCTAAAATCACTTTTCGCTAAGTTTAGTAGTTTTCTCATAATCATCGGGAACTGACCCCCTTCTCTATTCCATAATACACAGATTATAGGTTCTAAGGGGACTTTGATTTTAAATACTTACTAAATTATCCCAATAACCTGACACCCAAAATTTGCACTTTAAAGAGAATGTCATCAGTATTTTATACGCCAATGTAATGACCTGTATACCAAGTGACGGTTATTTTGAATAACTACTTTCTAGTAGAAATTAATATTTTTTTTTTTTAGAGAAATCCATAGTTGAAATTGTCTGCTAATGAATTACAAGTGCAGTGGGCAGGGGCTGCACTTCCGGCTTTATATACCTATAATTGACCTGTAGTATAGTGTTGTGCACCAAAATATAATCCAAAATTGGAATTTAATAAAAAATGTTTTCTTCTATAGTCACACCAATCAAGGGCTCATGAGCGGGTAGGGCTGCAATTTAAGTGCTGGCTGCAAAGCAAGTGCATATAATAATAGAATACAATATCATAATTGGGATAACTGTGTAACTATTTAAATTATCTGGGGTATTATATATCTGCAATATCTCTTACTGTGAAAGGTAAACAAAAGGAGGACGTCTTGTGATTTGTGTCAGGTGATTCATTATTTGCATTGCTAGCTGCTTAGAGAATTACAAATGCCGGTCACACCAAGCGAGGGCTGCTGAGCCTTTTAAGGTTGCAATTTAAGTGCTGGCTACAAACTAAAGGCCGCTTTACACGCTGCGACATCGCTCAAGCGAACTCGTTGGGGTCACGGAATTTGTGACGCACATCCAGTTGCTTTAGCGATGCCGTTGCGTGTGACACCTTTGAGCGATTTTGCATCGTTGCAAAAACGTGCAAAGTCGCTCATCGGTGACATGGGGGTTCATTCTCTAATATCGTTACTGCAGCAGTAATGAAGTTGTTCCTCGTTCCTGCGGCAGCACACATCGGTACGTGTGACACCGCAGGAACGAGGAACTTCTCCTTACCTACCTCCCGCCCGCAATGCGGAAGGAAGGAGGTGGGTGGGATGTTACGTCCCGCTCATCTCTGCCCCTCCGCTTGTATTGGGCGCCGGATTAGTGACGCAGCTGTGACGTCGCTGTGACGCTGAACGAACCGCCCCCTTAGAAAGGAGGCGGTTCGCCGGTCACAGCTACGTCGCAGGGCAGGTAAGTAGTGTGACGGGTCTGGGCGATGTTGTGCGCCACGGGCAGCCATTTGCCCATGTCGCACAACCGATGGGGGCGGGTACCCACGCTAGCGATATCGGTCACGATATTGCAGCGTGTAAAGCGGCCTTTAGTATATAACACAGTTGAACACAATATCATAGTTTGACACAAGCATAGTTTGATGTTACTTTTTATAGTTTTCCATTGTTTTTATCTGTTCTGTTTATCCCCATTTAGTATGTGCTCGATGGACAATGCTACCACATGTGCGTCTTGTGAGATGTTGCATGCCTTGAACAGCCATTCAAGGGTGAATATGTCTGCGCCCGATGTCAGTGTCTTATATATTTGGAAGCCCAGGTTACTGATCTAAATATGCAGCTCACAACACTCAGGAGCATTGCAAACCTGGAGAGGAGTTTAGAGCTCACTGAGCTTTCTCTGGCTGGGGCCAGTATTATGGAGGAGGGTGAAGGTGGGGAAGTTCAAGACCCAGAAGTAGGTAGCTGGGTAACAGAAGAAGAGGAAGGGGAAAAAGTGTGAGGAAGCAGTAGTAAGGGGTACATATGTCTCGTCAAAAAGAAATCTGACAGGTGCCCCGCCCCTATCTAAGTGTATTAAACACACACCCTTCCCTCCCCTAACATTCCAAGTGCTATCTGATTTCTACATTCCCTGTATGTTATAGGCTTTTGATTAGGAATTTGATACTGCAATCCTGATAGTGTAAATGATTAGGATCACACCATTTTATTCACTGATTATGATACAGAAATCTGATTTAGTGTAATTGATTGGAATCTTGCCATTTTATTCACTGAGGTTTTGATGCAGAAGTCGTTCTGATAGTGTAATTGATTTGATTGGGCATATTATGTATATGGCCAATTATACTATTACGCGTCTTATGCTATAAAGCATTTCTTATAACACTAATTCTGATAGTGTAAAGCATTTCTTATAGCACCCATGTAGAAAGTTTGTGTTTATACTGTGTATAAAATGAAAGACCGACACAATATCAAAATGTAAAAAGCTTATTGCTCAGAATTTAATTACATTCAGTTGCACATTACAGCCTTACCAACACGACAAGTTTCTTACAATTACAATAAGTGTATCAAACCTGTTAATTTAGATACAAAGAGGACCTCATATCTGATCACAACCTTCTTCACATACTTCACACACCCTTACCAATACAATGAGACTCTCGCTCTCAAAGCTGCTCATAGCCAGATGCCATACATATGTTGTCTTTTTGAAACAGAGAAATATCTATAGCTGCTTATAGATAAACCCATTTAATCAACATATATTAACTTTTTTAAGACATGATCAATGATCACTTCTGACTACTTGGCATAGGGGCATACAAAGCTGCTTATAAACACATCCTGAATTGATCGAATGCTCAAGTAAAAGAGACGCGACAAAATCAGACACAATATTGTCATTTGCTTTTAAATCATTACTAAAGCATTGTAATATTTTATTGAATGACACTCCCCGCGCTATATGGTACAAAACGTAAACACAGTAATGTCTAGATACTTTGCTAAATGTGTCCTGAATCTGAATGGATTGAAAAGGATATAGTTCACTGTTTCTATTTAAGAAGGTTACAAACTCGTCAAGAAATAAAACACTTGTCGGTGAACACCCGTAACTGTCAAAGAATATTGCCTTCTTATCATCCCAAAGTACAATCAATATCCAATGTCTCCCACTTTGACCGGAACTGTCTGTATTCAGAATGTAGGCAGCGGGTCTCTGGGTCACTCTATATGCCGGTAGCAAATCACACAGAAACACACCAGCAAATATGCATTCTGCATAACGATCAGACTTCAACAGGTTTGTGAGATGGAAGTTATCCATAATTAGATGTAATCAAATAATACTTCTCTTCTGTGGTTGATTTGAAGTATAGTTGTGTTGAGGGCATATACTATCATATTTACAGTATGCGGGGTAGGTAGCGCAAACCGCACTTCAGCATGCAGGTTACTCGATTTAACGAGCGAGAAACGACCACCAGGATTTTGATTTGGTGATAAATCAAATGCAAACAATGTGAACCCGGCCATAAATTCTTCACGATCTATCGCCAGAGCATGATGAGATTTAAAACGTCCAGAAACATGCGTCAAAGACATACAGTGCCTACAAGTAGTATTCAACCCCCTGCAGATTTAGCAGGTTTACACATTCGGAATTAACTTGGCATTGTGACATTTGGACTGTAGATCAGCCTGGAAGTGTGAAATGCACTGCAGCTAAAAAGAATGTTATTTCTCTTTTTTTTTTTAAATTGTGAAAAGTTTATTCAGAGGGTCATTTATTATTCAATCCCTCAAACCACCAGAATTCTGTTTGGTTCCCCTAAAGTATTAAGAAGTATTTCAGGCACAAAGAACAATGAGCTTCACATGTTTGGATTAATTATCTCTTTTTCCAGCCTTTTCTGACTAATTAAGACCCTCCCCAAACTTGTGAACAGCACTCATACATGGTCAGCATGGGAAAGATAAAGGAGCATTCCAAGGCCATCAGAGACAAGATTGTGGAGGGTCACAAGGCTGGCAAGGGGTACAAAACCCTTTCCAAGGAGTTGGGCCTACCTGTCTTTATGGGTGTAGAACAGGTTCATAGACCAGTCCAGGGTGGAGATTACAGAAGGAAACTCCTCAACAGGGAATCCTTCTGGATCTTCACCCCTGGCACCAGACACCCTAATGGCCTAAATAATCGTCAGGATTTAATTCTACAATATTAACCATGTGGGTATTTTTTTAATTGAATTATTTCAAATAATTCCTTTTTAGTCCGTATGGTTTCCTGATGGTCCCGTTATTTAATTAATGCATAGGATGATTGTCCTCACACAATGGAATTGTAGATGTATTTATGTTTCCAGAGGTTATAGATTTATCTATTCTGGATCATTTTTATAACAAATTTTTATTCTATGTGATTCATATGCATTTGACTTGTGTTCTGTCTCTGTCTTATATTTATGGAGAACTTTATAATGACATTTATACATGTTATTCTATTTAATCTTAATTCTTGGATTGTACTATTGACATGTTCTCTATTGATTTAATATTTATATGTCTATTGCCTAAATATAAAATGGCTATTTATTATATGTCCTATGTGTAGAATTAAGGAGTACATATACATCCTGTTCTCCCACTATTTTGTAATGATTGTTGTCTTGATTTTTATATTTTAACATGTGTGTCATTGTATGTTTTTATCCACTCCAGTCTTCCCTTTTTCTTTCCTCTCTGCTGGATATCCTACAACTATTTTGTTGGGAGTTGCCCTGAGTAACTAACACATGTGTGTCTGATTGTAGGAAGCGGAGAGTTTGGACAAAGGGAAGCTGAATGCATTTGCTACCAGAACATGAGTAAGACATAACGTCGAAACGCGTTGTTCTGTTGGTCATCCGACTTATGCCTCTTCTTGCTGGACTTTTTATGATTAATTTACTCTAATAAAATGGACTTTTAATTCTCCCTCCTGGCGCTGGATATACTCCTTTTTTCTCTTCCATATTGATTGGTTGCCAAACCATATCCTTGCGCAGGAGTTGGATTATTTCAGCAAGGCAGCACGGTGAGCTGGACTTTCTTTTTCTATAGTATTTATATTTATAACAGTAGTAGTTGTAATTCGTAGCACCTAAAATGTAGTTTATTTATAATTTAGTCATATATTCAATATATTAGTTAATAATTGTTCTCATTTAATTTGCACAATTGTTTATACTGTCTGAGGGTGTTTGTGTTCTCCTACATTATTTAATTATCATCCCATAGTATGGTTTCTAGTGATTTGATGTTTGGTGTGTTTAACATTACACTAGTTATGTAATTGGCAATAATTTAGATGATGTATAACAACATTTGGATCTATTTAATCTATCCAACTGTCTAATATATTGCATAGGTACAACGTCAACATTATAGATATATGAATGTTTATTATATAGCATATAAAGTCTATTTGTCCTTTGGTATAGATTTGCATGAAATACTATGGAAAATTCACACAGGCTTAATATTTTAGATGGAAGTTCAATATTTTATGGATGAATTTGATGATAGCCTTCCCAATGCCCAACAATTTGGTATGTATTATTCTGAATAGAACTGTAAATGTTACATCATCCTGGTTGAAAAATTGCATAGTATACTACTTTTATATGTATCTCTTTCTTGTTTAAGATGACACTTTATGGACTGCAGTTTTTCCGATGTATTTTTACGTGCTATGAGTGATGATGTTGGTGCTGATGCGGGTGCAGCGGTGGTAACTGATGCTAATACTAGTCTGTGAGCAAGCGGGACTAATTTACAGCAGACTATGTGCGGTAAGCTGCATATATAGCTATATATTTATATATGTGTGGTGGAGTAAATACTAATTCATTATGTATCTGTCGGGTTTGCTTTGAATATTATTTTTATATTATTTCTTTCTTTCTTAAGATGACTTTATGGATTTTGATCTTGACCCTATGTTATTAAGCGCTATGGAGTGTGATGCCAGCAACATGATGGTGGCAGGGGCACGGACTGGTGCTAATTCTAGTGCTGCTACAAGCAATATTAATTTACTACAGGCTATCGCCGGTCAGTTGTGTGTGTGTGTGTGTGTGTATGTATGTGCCATACGCCACTACACCTGATCCCAGCGAATAGAAAATGTAATGAGTACTCAGTAATGGTCGTGGGCAAAAGAAATGAATTTTTGCCACAGACTAATGGTTATATATTTTATTCATAGACCATAAACTGATGTGGAAGAAAAGCTTATTTTCAAAAGAAAATGCACCCACCTCCCCTAGGAAAGCAAGTATTCCCACAACAGCAGCCGCTGCTGCAGCAACTAATATGGTGACAACTATCACTTCACCGCCTCACAGCTATAAGTATATATTTAGATATTTGTATACTGTCTTTATACATGCAATCTTCACATTGTTTCACATGTTTCTGACACAACTATAACTCTTTTCTTTTAGCTACACACGCTGTCCAGAAAAAAACAGCTAGTGCGGTTCTACAACCACTAGCGGAGCATGATGCTAACAGTACTACAGTGCGAGTCGAAGTACACGCGACTAACAGGAGTGTGTGAACACATCCTCTATCACCGCTTTGTGTGGAAGGACAAGAAGGAAGCGCTGTGCCAGCCAAACATCGTGAAAAGACATGTCCAATACCGATGCCCCGTAAATTCGAGCAACGCTTAATCAAGACCGCAACAACACCATAACCCACAATAACACAGAGCACAACCACGATTGACCTGATACAAGCAGAATGTGTTGCGCCAACAACACAGAGCATACCAACAACTCGCAAGACTCAAGCGGATCGGGAAGCACTCGATAGAGAAATCGACCAGTTAGCTGATGGTAAGACAGTGCGTCATGATTTTAATATTGTGAAGCCCTTGAAGAGGCGACGTTCAGGACATAGTAAAAGTAAAAAACAAAAACTTAACGCAGCGGAAACATGCATAGGTTCCGTTGGTTGGTACGGAGAAGAAATTAAAATGGCGGGAAAGTACGTTGAATACAGAAACGTACGATGCCAGATAATTTTTTTTCTGTGATACCTATGATAGGTTATTATCAGCACCCCCAACACGTGAAAATGTTGCCGAGTTACATGCTTTCACAAAGCAGTATGGAGATGTACCATCTGATGATTCAAATAAATCGATGTGACTAAAAATTGTTGGATATGGAATGCATAAATTGCCTAAAATTACGTTACATAGGTCTAATAGGTCTAGAGTTATAAAACGAGCTGTAAAGCTATTAATGAATGCTAGACACTCACTAGCGGTGAGAAGGTGCAAAGAGGCCACAATAACTACACAAGATCCACAGGCCCCGATAAACCACCCAAACCAGTCTTTACCATCCCAAAATATAGCAGTAGATGACAGCAACATTGCGTTTCCAAGTTCACAAAGTGACTCACATATTGAAACACATGCTGAAAATGTACATGACCATGATGGCGCTGGTGATATTGCTGATAATGCTGAAGGTAATAATGTACAGGGCGTTAATGCTAGTAGCGACAATGTATGGGTCACTGATAATCCTGTCGTTTTACACTATTTTTATCACCATGAAAGACAGCTCCGCAATTTCAACACACACATGCATAGCGGTCATTTTAAATATGTAAATTTAGAGCGAAATACATTCATTTGTAGAGGCCCTGAATGTTGTCCATGATTCCATTCAATCATTACTGGACAGAATCATCAGAGACATTGAGCCTGGTGACTTTGTTCAGTTAAGACTTGAAGGCGGTGACACCTTAGGCTCTATTTTCACTACAAAACAAACACGGGAGGATTTTAGTTCTGAATAATTTTTAAATTCTGTTGCTCGTGCTCTGCAAAGTAATGCAGAATGCATAGCATCCAATTCCCTGAAATTACTCGTGACAATTATTAAAAACAGACGCGGGGGTGTGAAAAGATGGTTGAAATCTATAGCGAGCAGCCAGATCATTAAACAAAAGAGACGCTGGCTGTACGACTTTAACAACTACAGCACAAATCTGTTTTTTGCTGTTAGCGTGTGTGCACTGATGGCTGACACACTCAGTGACGTCGTCTTATTGAGCCGCGCTAAAAGCATACACACAGCCCTGAGCATCCCCGAGAGTCAGCTAGTAAGCTTTAGCGATATTGCAGTTTTTGAGAATCATCTGGACGTCACAATTAAAGTGCTGTACTACAGTAAGGGTGATTGGCGTTACTTTCAAACAGGTAATATGTGACGCCCTGACAAAACCAGGTAGTCACAGATGACTGTACCCCCCCACCAAGGGGTACAGGAATCTCCTCCTCCTTGGGAATTAACACCACACATCAAACACAGGGGAACATCAGCCACAAATCCTAGTCACCCCCCATGACACACTGGACAAACCAGTGGGCGGGACCAGGTGGATGGGAACGCCCACCTAGGGGTCTTGAGGTGACAGGGGGTGGGAACAGTCAGTCAGTGGAGTCTGGAAGCTCAGTCGGTGAAGTGTGGAGGTTGGAGTTGAGTGGAAGTCAGAGTGCAGTGGGGTCAGGGTTGGAGCCCTGGGATCACGGGAAAACCGACTAGGTGGCAGACGGCTCTGTAGGGCCATAGAAGACCGCGACTTGGTCGCGGAAAACCCGAAGTGGACCGGGGCAGGGTCGTAGCTCGCCAGTACCGACAGAGGGAATCCGGTCCAGAGACCGTGCACGGGCGGGGTACCTGGACCCTAGGACGAGGCAAGCTTCAAGCCCCTTGTTAATTGACCAGCAGGACAAGGTACCAGGCCTTGTTCCCGAGGAGAGAAGCCCAGATGGGCTGCCGGTCTGCTCTAACACGGGAGACAGGGTGTCCGCCAAGAACCCACTGAAGTCCCACGGGTCAGCGTCTGTGGGCAACGGCTCCCTCTGAGTCCAAAGATGCAGGGGAGCGGATTTTTCCCGTTCCAAGCGGGGTTAATCCACACACCAAAAGACACAAGTGCAGGAGGAAGGGCCCCTACATTGTCAACCCCTGTTTTCGGGACCAGCACACCCCTCCAGAGGCAACCGGCATCCTGCCTTGGTTTACAGTACGTACTCTGTGTGGATCATTCATAATTGTGAGTACACCGGTGTCACCCGGTCCAACCTGCCGACAAACTCCCCAGCCCTGCTTCTTACCCACACCTGGCCCCGGGACTACAGACAACCCCTACCCGTGGAGGGGGAACCACCTTGCTGCCCCCCTACATGACCGGCCCCGGACGGCGGCCCTGAGAGACAGCGGCGGTGCCACCATCCCATCACCGCAACCCACGGGTGGTGTCACTGACAATCTCCCCTGTAAATACCCCCTCTTTCACTATGTGTGTGGATGGGCGGTTGCGCTAGCCCCGGGTCCGGTCACCACTCGAGCCCCAGACACGATCCCGGACCCAAGCGCCACTCGAGCAGCCCCGGTTGCCGCAGCAGAGGCGGCACCTGTCCGCGACAACACAAAACCTGGCGTCACGAACAGGGTTCTTACCCCATCAGTAGATGCCGTGTGCCTTGCTTTGAAATCCGTGAAACGTTCCAAAATTTTGGACTGCCACCATCTTGCCCGCCATCTTTGGCGCCAAAACAACAATATCATCTTCCCCAAAAAAGGCGCGAAGCTGATGCTCCGCCCCCTTAGAACGCGGGCGGAAGCTGGTGACTCCCAAGACAGGAAGCGCAAAGGACAGTGGGTCCCGCGAGACTGCTGTTGAAAACCAAGGGGGAAAGAACGGAAAGATGTCGGCGCCCAATAGTGATGGTGGAGCCGCGGCTCCCGCTGCCGTACAGGATGACTGAGACGCAGCAGGACCCGCTCCGGTCGCAAGAGCGGCGGACCCCGCAATCCTGGCAGTCACGCAAGTCATGCCGATTACTTTGCCTTATGTGCCCAGTGCCGCCTGGATGCCCCAGTATGATGGCCGACCTGACGCCCTGCAGGTCTTCCAAAAAAAAATATGTACTGTCCTCGACATGTATGCAATGACCGGCAGGCAGCGTGCGTCCGTGGTGCTCGGACAGCTGACAGGAGAAATGGACTGATGAGGATTGGGCCTCTGTACCCACCATATTTGATAAGCTACAAGTTGCCTTCGAAACCCGTACGGAGGCGGAGCTACGAATTAACTTTTATAACTGCAAGCAGTGTCCCCAGGACAGCATCTGGGACTACGCTCTGAGACTACAAACCGCTCTGCGTACCCTAAGACTCGTTGATCCGATCAACGAGCCGGAGAGCAACAAAATGCTGGTAGAACAGTTCTTGCAGGGGCTGGGGTCGGCAGAGGACTGCAAACAGACATAGACTTTGCAGTTCTAAAGGACAGAGCCATAAAGGCTCTGCAGGCCCCTGAAACCAGTGACCCTACATCATCATCCTGGCCGGCAGGCACCTCCCACTTGCTGATGAAGCCCCCTCTCCTGGCTTTACCAGTGCCTGCAGTGCCCACAGACCCCCCAGGAATTCCCAGAGATCTGACTTCCCAAGTTCAGCAGCTGAGCCAAGGACGTCGCCAGGATCCTCGAGGCCATGCAGCTAAAGCCAAAGCCCAAGCCACCGGAGAAGATCCAGCTCACCGACAGCCCTGAAGACGTCCCCTGGATGCAAAGACGAAACAACAACCAGTATGGACAAACCGTTGGTTACAGGTGCAACCAGACTGGCCATTATCCCGTCGGTGCCCTTTGAACGGGCCACCCCTGAGACCAAGGGCTAATCCTTAGGAATAGACCAACAAGGCCCAGCTGATTGGTGGGAGCGGTATGTCAGAGGCTGCCCCATCATCTCCCTTACCGTGGATGGGATCCCGACGTTCCCGCTCCTGGACACCGGCTCACAGGTAACGACTACCTCAAGTATTGTACAAGTGCTACTGGTCTGATGCTGACCTTACCCCACCAGATTCTGGCCTGACTATCATTGCAGCCAATGGACTCCTTATGACCCAAGTGGGGTTCAAGGAAGTGACTCTTAAGGTGGGAAAGTTGGAGTTAGAACACCAAGGACTCATAGTGGTGCAGAAGGACCCAAGTGACCGTAACCCGAAAATGGTCGTAGGGACCAATGTAATTGAGAATTGCATGGGGGAAGCAGCTTCAGCAGCTGTCTGCAACCGCAGGAGTGGGCCGGCAGAGGGCTTTGCAACGTGAGATCTGGGCCCCTTCTGCAGCGGCAACAGGTGAACCTGTCTGGTGGAGAGACAGTGTGCGAGTGATGGATGCATCACCTCTTGTTGTGCCTCTGCGGAGTGAGATGATGATTTGGTGTAGGGCAGCTGTAGGTACCCAAGGACAGGATTATCAGTCAGTGGTGGAGCCCCTGCCTTCAGAACACTGGCCCACAGTTTTGGCAGCCAGAGGGGTGATTGATGTCCGGAAGGGGAGAGTGCCCGTGAGAGTGATGAATTGCGGAGAGGAGGAGGTTAGGCTACCTAGATATGCCACTATTTCCAAGCTGTTCACAGTAGACACACATGCCATCCAAGCAGCAGCCCCCACTAAGCCTACACCCCTACCACAGTCAGTGAAGACTCACCAAGCCAGTCAGAGGAGTGGTGTGAGGAATTACATGTAGGCACTGACTCCACACCTCCACACCACAAGCAGGGGATCTACAGGGTAGTACAAGACTACGAACAGGTCTTCAGAAAACACCCATTCGATTTTGGGAGGATCAAAGGGGTCCAGCATCACATTCCCACAGGTGCACATCCACCCATCGAGGAGAGGTATAGGCCAATACCACCTGCAAATTACCAGTGTGCCAAAGACATGTTGAGGAACATGAAGGAGGCAGGGGTAATCCGAGATAGCTGTAGCCCTGTAGCTGTAACTATAAATTGTATATGATTGATGCTAATGGTTCATATTTCTAATTGAGGGGTGGGGTGCGTGATTATGGGGTCCTGTGTGTGGTTATGCCGGCATTGTCCTTCGTACTAGTCATGTGGGAGGGCTTCTCGTTTGAAGCTTGTGAACTTTCCGTAATCTGCGCAGACGCAATGAGGTAATTCCCACGGTCTGAACTCTATTAACCCCCACACATGCGCGGTGTGGTTCTCTCCCACGGACCTGAACTCCTGTTCCCCTCACGCATGCGCACTCCTGCTTTGCTCTGGCACTCGCTTTCTGAACCTTCACAGCTAGAATCATTATACTAAGGAATACAAATATATGGTGCACATCCACACTCCCCACCAATAACTAATATTATATAATTCAATTAAAATTCATTATTTCAACATTCCTTTTTGTTTTTAAAACTGAAGAAATGTTCATTAATTACTTTCCTCCATGGATTTTTCTTCATTGCTTCCTGAGCAGCTTCATCTGTATTTGCACAACATGAAAACCCGCAGGCGCACCGCCACCTCCATGGCTTCTAACTGGGTCTGTTTAGGGCCCTTATACAAAAAGAAATTTTTTAAATGTTCACCCATATTGCTTTTTTTGCTTATATGAACTCCTTCTAGTTCGTTAACCTCATATGTACGATTGCCGCACGCGGTCTCTGCACACACACTGTATATAATGTCTGCACTACTATATGAAACCTCTCAACACTTCTTACCCGTAAGGGCTTTCCTGCTCGTGGTCTCTGAACATTCGCACTGCATATCAATTTTTACACAACCCGTCACTATACACACGCAATTTTTTATTTTTCTTCAGTTTTCGCCTTTTCCCTTTTGAGAAATAATACATGATTGTGAGATTCAAAATTTTTAATTATTTTTCTTTTTTTTTTTTTCTATCTCTGTAATATCATCATCAATTTAGTTTTTCAACACAACCTCTCCCATTTTTTAACACAATAAATACCATAACCTTTCTTCTCTCCCCATTGTTTATCATGATCCCCTATATAGGGCTGTGGATAGAGCTTCCAGCCAGTGCATTACTACGATCCCCAGTAAATTCCACAGTTCTAGACTCTCAGCATTCTGTTATATTTCCAAGAAATATTTTTGTATTATTCTTTTTCTCTTTTTTCTTTTTGTTTTGTAATTTCTATATTGTTGCGATATTTGTTACACGTCCAGGACTTTTAAGTTGTCTTTTAATACATTATGTTTTAAATCTTGTTGCCGTTATATGATAAGTCGATTGTTGTAAAATAATGAGTTATGAATATTTATTCCATAACATCTCTACATACATTCTTATAATGTATGTATAGTAATCACAGGCCTTAGCTTGTATGAAGTGTGTTTGTGAGGTTGGAGAACTTCTAGCTAGCATCTGACATGATTAAATCAAACCTGGCTGACAACTCAGTGCTATTTTTCTATGTGGTTTTGATAAGGCCTTAATTTAGGTTGATGCCATTCAGTCGTGCATCCCTCTTAAACTGTCTGCAGTCCAAATTATGAGTCACCCATGGTAGCATGCATAACCACTCTCTTTCACTCACACTAGAGACGTACTCAGATATGAATAGAAAGCAAGACTCCTTTATTCCGGAAGATTGTACAGATATTTAACCGGACTTCTTGGCTAGGTGCCAAGAATACGTAACACGTCTCCTATTGGATAAAGTAGAACAGCTTATTCTGTGATATACAATTTACTGTAATGTGCTTGGTTCCTCATTTATATTAAGCAATGTCAGCATGATTCACTCGTCACATGAATAGCCCAGACTGTCTGAGTTTTATGTCCAAATGCAGAACTAGGTGGGGGTACACAGTCTGAAACAGCATCTTAAATCCTGTTCTTTATGAATATCTCCATATAATTCTTATATACTCATAATCTTGTCCATAACAGTTTCTTAGCGATGGACTGGAATTAGCATTGAAGCCCTTCTAAGCATTACTTTAGGTCAAAGGTCAACTAGCCTCAAAGCCTTCTATACATTCTTTAGGTGAAAGGTCAACTAGCTGGTTTTGGAAAACCTGTTCTGCGCAGGACACTACGTGTGCAGATTTAGGACCACGTGACAATGACTTAATGCATGGGCTAAAACTGAGAATGAGTTATATTAGGTTTTTGAAGACATGTTTAAAGCCATGTAAAGACACAAGTGAGGAAAGGAGGGTGTGTTGAAATGTATTTTAGCTTGACCACATTTCATAGAGTTTGGAATGCGGACCATTCTCAACCAGATGGAAGACTGCCTGCATAACATCACAGCTATGTAAGATAATGGACTCTTTCTCTATCTTTTTCTCTCTTAACTCAATTCTAACTAAAGCCAAGCATTATTTTCCTGTAATGATTTTTTAACCTTTATTGAATAAACCCACATATGGTTTGCACCTATATTTCTCTTCAATCATTATATACTGGCTAAGCATAATATACGTCAAATCCTATTTTTAACAATTGTCCCGCCAGTATTTGACATACAGCGGCCGATCCTCTGACGTATCTGTATGTATGTATGTATGTATATATATATATATATATATATATATATATATATATATATATGTTCTTTCCTCTGTAGTAGACTGTTGATTTTTCCTTGATGTCCTGATGAAGGAGACTGAGTTCTCTGAAACGCGTCGACCTGAATAACAGCATAAGAAGATGAAATAATCAACATCTGATTTTCTGGTGATAGCGCGGCATACACCCGATCTTTCCCCCGTTACGTCTGAATTCGCTTTCGCTTCCACCATCCTTTATGTGCATTTAGGAGTTGTGACTGGCACAACCCTTATAGGTTAATGAAATTACCAGGTAAGGTAACAGATAAGCCAAGGTAAGACCCTGTCCTGCGCTTCTATCCACAGTATTTCCTACGTACACTGTGATGTTTAGGCAGAGACTGAGTGAGTTGCGTGATGAGCGGTGAAGTCTGAAGTCACCTGAGGTCAAGTTACCTGCTGTCACAAGTGTGGGACCGTGGGAACCTCCAGCTGTGGCCACGGCTAACCTGAGTGACGTCACCACTGATCGCTGCTCAGTTTCTGCCTGAACCTCACAGCGGGTGGTCATGTGCCATGATCACGTGCTGTGACTACATGTAGCAGAGCTTGAATCGTTGTGTAATCTCGTGTGGATTATGTTGGACTTGCACAGGTGTTTTGGGGATTAATAAAGTGGTAAAAGCGGGTATCCGCTACATACACTGTGTACACATGTCTCCGCTACATATACATTGTGCACCCCCGGCTCCGCTACATACACAGCTCCACTACTACACATAGCACTGTTCAATACACATCGTACACATGCGGCTCTGCTCCATATACGTCGTACACACATTTTCAGCAAATTGTGATCAAGACCGATCAGGTCCAAATGTTTTTTTTTCTAAAGTCGCTCAATAAATCTTCTCCTCACCTGAACTCATCAATAAAGAATTCAATTTAGCAAAGATTGAAACAAGTAAAATATATCTTTGTACCGTGTTAGCCAGTAGAGATAAAAAAATTGTTTAAAAGAACAGAGAGTCCTCAGTGGTTGATACCTTTTAATGGCTAACTGAAAAGATGGTAATAATTGCAAGCTTTCGAGACTACTCAGGTCTCTTCATCAGGCATGGTATAACACAAAATCTGAAGAGTCACGTATTTATACACAACAGGACTTAGAATAGTGCAGTAAAAAAAAAAAAAAAAAAAAGAACAAGTTATATGAAACAGAACTATCTCTATGGCAGGGGGACAAGCTGTTCTAGCCATAAATACTGCTGCAGTTCAGTGTGAAAGTTTTATTGTCCTTTGATAAGGGTCTGGTCCAGGGCTGTGACACGCTCGGATGGTCAGAGGAGCACATCTTTTAACTGATGTAAAAAGACATGAATCCATGAGACACATTCATTCCTTCTCTGAATGTGTCAAAGGTCATCATAAGTTTGTACTCCCATAGTCTCCTGTCTCTCTGGGACTTGAAGTTTCCTTTCAATACCAGCAATTTCATGTCCATGATGCTGTGGTCTGGGTTACAAAAATGTTTGGCCACAGGTAGATCCATCCTTTTTTCTCTAATTGTGTGGCGGTGAGAATTCATCCTTGTCCTGAGCTGTTGTCCTGTCTCCCCTACATACAGACCCCCAGTTGGACATTTGGTACATATAATTAAGTACACCACATTGGTTGTGGTGCAGCTGAACGTACCTGGGATCTTGTAGTCCTGATGTGATCTGGGAATCTTTATCTTGTCCGTTGTCAATATTAATGGACAGGTCTTGCATTTTTTCTGGTTGCAGGGAAATGTTCCTGTTGGTGTTGGAGAGGACAGGGAGCTTCTGACAATGATGCTTCTTAGATTTGGGGGCTGTCTAAAACACAGAAGTGGGGGGTCTGGAAAAATAGATTTTAACCGGGCATCTTTTTGCAGTAATGGTTGTAGTTTCCGTGCAGCTCCTCTAAACACCTCCAGATGTGGATTGTAGGTGACTACAAGAGGGACCCGGTTGTTCTCTTCTTTGGTTTTATAATGTAGAAGATAGTTTCTTGATATTCTGGTGGCTCTTATAATCTGGTTTTCAATTGTTCTTGGGTGGTAGCCTTGATTCAAAAAGGTTTTTCTGAGGCCCTCAAGGTGATTGTCTCTATCTGTACTGTTGGAACATATCCGATTGTACCTGATAGCCTGGCTGTATACAATAGAGTTTTTTATGTGTTTTGGATGAAAACTGTCCCATTTCAGGTATGTTGGACGGTCAATTGGCTTCTTGTACAGGGATGTCTGTATTTCATTGTTCCGTAGTTTAATGATGGTGTCCAAGAAGTTGATTTCCGTGCAGGAGTAGTTGAGTGTTAGGTTGATGGTGGGATGAAACTGATTAAATTGTTCATGGAAGGTCTTCAGCTGCTCCTCAGACTCTGTCCAGATGATTAAAATATCATCAATGTAACGGTAGTAGGCCAGAGGCCTGATAGGACAAGAGGATAAAAAGTCACTCTCAAGCTTGGCCATGAAAAGATTTGCATATTGTGGTGCCATTTTGCTTCCCATTGCAGTCCCAGTCTCCTGTAGATATATGTCATTGTCAAATTCAAAGTAATTATGGGTGAGGATAAATTTTGTAAGCTTCACCACAGAATTGGCATCAGTTCCTGTATTTTCCAGGAAAATTTTGCAAGCATTTAATCCATCCTGGTGTGGAATATTCGAGTACAAGGATTCCACATCCATGGTGGCAAGGATGGTTCCCTCTGGAAGAGGACCTATTGCTGATAGTTTTTTCAATAGGTCAGTAGTGTCCTGGATGTAGCTGGTTGTATCCCTTACCAAGGGTTTAAGGATACCCTCTACCCATCCAGAGACTTGTTCAGTGAGGGTGCCCACACATGAAATGATAGGTCTTCCTGGGTTTCCAGATTTGTGAATTTTGGGAAGCATGTAGAATGTGCCTATTCTTGGACTCACCGGTGTCACGAACAGCCGGGGAAGTCCCTCAGAAATCCGCAGCTGTTCACTGATTTGTTACACACGACTACTCTCTAGCGCCCCCCTTGTCTGCAGGCCACTTTTGGTACTGCAGGACAATGCATAAGATGAGGCTGCTGAGCTGATAATGCCAAATATTGGAGGTCTCACAGCAAGGGTAAATGTATATCTCTGATTCCTGCTAATGGAATATTTATATACCTCGGTACCCTTAATGATAGCACTCCAATAATTCTATGCAATAACAATTACGCTGCCACCACCCAGACTTTCTACAGGTAGCTGGGAACCCGTTTCAGATAGCATAAGGCCCTTCGGGGTTTTGGATTCGTATATAAAGCATAAGGAAAGAAACTCTTAAATTTTTATATATTTAATCCGAAAATAGGCAGTGTTTAAAGAATATACAGGAATTTACCCCCCACTTCTGTGTTTTAGACAGCCCCCAAATCTAAGAAGCATCATTGTCAGAAGCTCCCTGTCCTCTCCAACACCAACAGGAACATTTCCCTGCAACCAGAAAAAATGCAAGACCTGTCCATTAATATTGACAACGGACAAGATAAAGATTCCCAGATCACATCAGGACTACAAGATCCCAGGTACGTTCAGCTGCACCACAACCAATGTGGTGTACTTAATTATATGTACCAAATGTCCAACTGGGGGTCTGTATGTAGGGGAGACAGGACAACAGCTCAGGACAAGGATGAATTCTCACCGCCACACAATTAGAGAAAAAAGGATGGATCTACCTGTGGCCAAACATTTTTGTAACCCAGACCACAGCATCATGGACATGAAATTGCTGGTATTGAAAGGAAACTTCAAGTCCCAGAGAGACAGGAGACTATGGGAGTACAAACTTATGATGACCTTTGACACATTCAGAGAAGGAATGAATGTGTCTCATGGATTCATGTCTTTTTACATCAGTTAAAAGATGTGCTCCTCTGACCATCTGAGCGTGTCACAGCCTGGACCAGACCCTTATCAAAGGACAATAAAACTTTCACACTGAACTGCAGCAGTATTTATGGCTAGAACAGCTTGTCCCCCTGCCATAGAGATAGTTCTGTTTCATATAACTTGTTCTTTTTTTTTTTTTTTTTTTTTTTTTACTGCACTATTCTAAGTCCTGTTGTGTATAAATACGTGACTCTTCAGATTTTGTGTTATACCATGCCTGATGAAGAGACCTGAGTAGTCTCGAAAGCTTGCAATTATTACCATCTTTTCAGTTAGCCATTAAAAGGTATCAACCACTGAGGACTCTCTGTTCTTTTAAGCAAAGATTGAAATGAATTTGAAGGGGTCACAAACATACGCAACAGGGGTCACATACATACGCAACAGTGGTTTTCTATAACCGTCCACTGACACCGCACCTCATCCAGTGTGTGCACGCCAATATAGGACTACACTGAGGAGCTGATCATGTGACCCCTGACTCCTCCCCTCCATGTGACATCATCACAGGTCCTGTAAGCACAGAGCAGCCGTATATCTAGTGTGCGGCTCTGCAGGAGGAGGTAGGTGCAGGGTATTATATATCTAGTGTGCGGCTCTGCAGGTGGAGGTAGGTGCAGGGTATTATATATCTAGTGTGCGGCTCTGCAGGTGGAGGTAGGTGCAGGGTATTATATATCTAGTGTGCGGCTCTGCAGGAGGAGGTAGGTGCAGGGTATTATATATCTAGTGTGCGGCTCTGCAGGTGGAGGTAGGTGCAGGTTATTATATATCTAGTGTGCGGCTCTGCAGGTGGAGGTAGGTGCAGGGTATTATATATCTAGTGTGCGGCTCTGCAGGTGGAGGTAGGTGCAGGGTATTATATATCTAGTGTGCGGCTCTGCAGGTGGAGGTAGGTGCAGGGTATTATATATCTAGTGTGCGGCTCTGCAGGTGGAGGTAGGTGCAGGGTATTATATATCTAGTGTGCGGCTCTGCAGGTGGAGGTAGGTGCAGGGTATTATATATCTAGTGTGCGGCTCTGCAGGTGGAGGTAGGTGCAGGGTATTATATATCTAGTGTGCGGCTCTGCAGGTGGAGGTAGGTGCAGGGTATTATATATCTAGTGTGCGGCTCTGCAGGTGGAGGTAGGTGCAGGGTATTATATATCTAGTGTGCGGCTCTGCAGGAGGAGGTAGGTGCAGGTTATTATATATCTAGTGTGCGGCTCTGCAGGAGGAGGTAGGTGCAGGGTATTATATATCTAGTGTGCGGCTCTGCAGGTGGAGGTAGGTGCAGGGTATTATATATCTAGTGTGCGGCTCTGCAGGTGGAGGTAGGTGCAGGGTATTATATATCTAGTGTGCGGCTCTGCAGGTGGAGGTAGGTGCAGGGTATTATATATCTAGTGTGCGGCTCTGCAGGTGGAGGTAGGTGCAGGGTATTATATATCTAGTGTGCGGCTCTGCAGGTGGAGGTAGGTGCAGGTTATTATATATCTAGTGTGCGGCTCTGCAGGAGGAGGTAGGTGCGGGGTATTATATATCTAGTGTGCGGCTCTGCAGGTGGAGGTAGGTGCGGGGTATTATATATCTAGTGTGCGGCTCTGCAGGTGGAGGTAGGTGCAGGGTATTATATATCTAGTGTGCGGCTCTGCAGGAGGAGGTAGGTGCAGGGTATTATATATCTAGTGTGCGGCTCTGCAGGTGGAGGTAGGTGCAGGGTATTATATATCTAGTGTGCGGCTCTGCAGGAGGAGGTAGGTGCAGGGTATTATATATCTAGTGTGCGGCTCTGCAGGTGGAGGTAGGTGCAGGGTATTATATATCTAGTGTGTGGCTCTGCAGGAGGAGGTAGGTGCAGGGTATTATATATCTAGTGTGCGGCTCTGCAGGTGGAGGTAGGTGCAGGGTATTATATATCTAGTGTGCGGCTCTGCAGGTGGAGGTAGGTGCAGGGTATTATATATCTAGTGTGCGGCTCTGCAGGTGGAGGTAGGTGCAGGGTATTATATATCTAGTGTGCGGCTCTGCAGGGGGAGGTAGGTGCAGGGTATTATATATCTAGTGTGCGGCTCTGCAGGTGGAGGTAGGTGCAGGGTATTATATATCTAGTGTGCGGCTCTGCAGGAGGAGGTAGGTGCAGGGTATTATATATCTAGTGTGCGGCTCTGCAGGTGGAGGTAGGTGCAGGGTATTATATATCTAGTGTGCGGCTCTGCAGGTGGAGGTAGGTGCAGGGTATTATATATCTAGTGTGCGGCTCTGCAGGAGGAGGTAGGTGCAGGGTATTATATATCTAGTGTGCGGCTCTGCAGGTGGAGGTAGGTGCAGGTTATTATATATCTAGTGTGCGGCTCTGCAGGTGGAGGTAGGTGCAGGGTATTATATATCTAGTGTGCGGCTCTGCAGGTGGAGGTAGGTGCAGGGTATTATATATCTAGTGTGCGGCTCTGCAGGTGCAGGTAGGTGCAGGGTATTATATATCTAGTGTGCGGCTCTGCAGGTGGAGGTAGGTGCAGGGTATTATATATCTAGTGTGCGGCTCTGCAGGTGGAGGTAGGTGCAGGGTATTATATATCTAGTGTGCGGCTCTGCAGGTGGAGGTAGGTGCAGGGTATTATATATCTAGTGTGCGGCTCTGCAGGTGGAGGTAGGTGCAGGGTATTATATATCTGTGTGAGGCTCTGCAGGTGGAGGTAGGTGCAGGGTATTATATATCTAGTGTGCGGCTCTGCAGGTGGAGGTAGGTGCAGGGTATTATATATCTAGTGTGCGGCTCTGCAGGTGGAGGTAGGTGCAGGGTATTATATATCTAGTGTGCGGCTCTGCAGGTGGAGGTAGGTGCAGGGTATTATATATCTAGTGTGCGGCTCTGCAGGTGGAGGTAGGTGCAGGGTATTATATATCTAGTGTGCGGCTCTGCAGGTGGAGGTAGGTGCAGGGTATTATATATCTAGTGTGCGGCTCTGCAGGTGGAGGTAGGTGCAGGGTATTATATATCTAGTGTGCGGCTCTGCAGGTGGAGGTAGGTGCAGGGTATTATATATCTAGTGTGCGGCTCTGCAGGTGGAGGTAGGTGCAGGGTATTATATATCTAGTGTGCGGCTCTGCAGGTGGAGGTAGGTGCAGGGTATTATATATCTAGTGTGCGGCTCTGCAGGTGGAGGTAGGTGCAGGGTATTATATATCTAGTGTGCGGCTCTGCAGGTGGAGGTAGGTGCAGGTTATTATATATCTAGTGTGCGGCTCTGCAGGAGGAGGTAGGTGCAGGTTATTATATATCTAGTGTGCGGCTCTGCAGGAGGAGGTAGGTGCGGGGTATTATATATCTAGTGTGCGGCTCTGCAGGTGGAGGTAGGTGCAGGGTATTATATATCTAGTGTGCGGCTCTGCAGGTGGAGGTAGGTGCAGGGTATTATATATCTAGTGTGCGGCTCTGCAGGAGGAGGTAGGTGCAGGGTATTATATATCTAGTGTGCGGCTCTGCAGGTGGAGGTAGGTGCAGGGTATTATATATCTAGTGTGCGGCTCTGCAGGAGGAGGTAGGTGCAGGGTATTATATATCTAGTGTGCGGCTCTGCAGGTGGAGGTAGGTGCAGGGTATTATATATCTAGTGTGTGGCTCTGCAGGAGGAGGTAGGTGCAGGGTATTATATATCTAGTGTGCGGCTCTGCAGGTGGAGGTAGGTGCAGGGTATTATATATCTAGTGTGCGGCTCTGCAGGTGGAGGTAGGTGCAGGGTATTATATATCTAGTGTGCGGCTCTGCAGGTGGAGGTAGGTGCAGGGTATTATATATCTAGTGTGCGGCTCTGCAGGGGGAGGTAGGTGCAGGGTATTATATATCTAGTGTGCGGCTCTGCAGGTGGAGGTAGGTGCAGGGTATTATATATCTAGTGTGCGGCTCTGCAGGAGGAGGTAGGTGCAGGGTATTATATATCTAGTGTGCGGCTCTGCAGGTGGAGGTAGGTGCAGGGTATTATATATCTAGTGTGCGGCTCTGCAGGTGGAGGTAGGTGCAGGGTATTATATATCTAGTGTGCGGCTCTGCAGGAGGAGGTAGGTGCAGGGTATTATATATCTAGTGTGCGGCTCTGCAGGTGGAGGTAGGTGCAGGTTATTATATATCTAGTGTGCGGCTCTGCAGGTGGAGGTAGGTGCAGGGTATTATATATCTAGTGTGCGGCTCTGCAGGTGGAGGTAGGTGCAGGGTATTATATATCTAGTGTGCGGCTCTGCAGGTGGAGGTAGGTGCAGGGTATTATATATCTAGTGTGCGGCTCTGCAGGTGGAGGTAGGTGCAGGGTATTATATATCTAGTGTGCGGCTCTGCAGGTGGAGGTAGGTGCAGGGTATTATATATCTAGTGTGCGGCTCTGCAGGTGGAGGTAGGTGCAGGGTATTATATATCTAGTGTGCGGCTCTGCAGGTGGAGGTAGGTGCAGGGTATTATATATCTGTGTGAGGCTCTGCAGGTGGAGGTAGGTGCAGGGTATTATATATCTAGTGTGCGGCTCTGCAGGTGGAGGTAGGTGCAGGGTATTATATATCTAGTGTGCGGCTCTGCAGGTGGAGGTAGGTGCAGGGTATTATATATCTAGTGTGCGGCTCTGCAGGTGGAGGTAGGTGCAGGGTATTATATATCTAGTGTGCGGCTCTGCAGGTGGAGGTAGGTGCAGGGTATTATATATCTAGTGTGCGGCTCTGCAGGTGGAGGTAGGTGCAGGGTATTATATATCTAGTGTGCGGCTCTGCAGGTGGAGGTAGGTGCAGGGTATTATATATCTAGTGTGCGGCTCTGCAGGTGGAGGTAGGTGCAGGGTATTATATATCTAGTGTGCGGCTCTGCAGGTGGAGGTAGGTGCAGGGTATTATATATCTAGTGTGCGGCTCTGCAGGTGGAGGTAGGTGCAGGGTATTATATATCTAGTGTGCGGCTCTGCAGGTGGAGGTAGGTGCAGGGTATTATATATCTAGTGTGCGGCTCTGCAGGTGGAGGTAGGTGCAGGTTATTATATATCTAGTGTGCGGCTCTGCAGGAGGAGGTAGGTGCAGGTTATTATATATCTAGTGTGCGGCTCTGCAGGTGGAGGTAGGTGCAGGGTATTATATATCTAGTGTGCGGCTCTGCAGGTGGAGGTAGGTGCAGGGTATTATATATCTAGTGTGCGGCTCTGCAGGTGGAGGTAGGTGCAGGTTATTATATATCTAGTGTGCGGCTCTGCAGGTGGAGGTAGGTGCAGGGTATTATATATCTAGTGTGCGGCTCTGCAGGTGGAGGTAGGTGCAGGGTATTATATATCTAGTGTGCGGCTCTGCAGGTGGAGGTAGGTGCAGGTTATTATATATCTAGTGTGCGGCTCTGCAGGTGGAGGTAGGTGCAGGTTATTATATATCTAGTGTGCGGCTCTGCAGGTGGAGGTAGGTGCAGGTTATTATATATCTAGTGTGCGGCTCTGCAGGTGGAGGTAGGTGCAGGGTATTATATATCTAGTGTGCGGCTCTGCAGGTGGAGGTAGGTGCAGGGTATTATATATCTAGTGTGCGGCTCTGCAGGTGGAGGTAGGTGCACGGTATTATATATCTAGTGTGCGGCTCTGCAGGAGGAGGTAGGTGCAGGGTATTATATATCTAGTGTGCGGCTCTGCAGGTGGAGGTAGGTGCAGGGTATTATATATCTAGTGTGCGGCTCTGCAGGTGGAGGTAGGTGCAGGGTATTATATATCTAGTGTGCGGCTCTGCAGGTGGAGGTAGGTGCAGGGTATTATATATCTAGTGTGCGGCTCTGCAGGTGGAGGTAGGTGCAGGGTATTATATATCTAGTGTGCGGCTCTGCAGGTGGAGGTAGGTGCAGGGTATTATATATCTAGTGTGCGGCTCTGCAGGTGGAGGTAGGTGCAGGGTATTATATATCTAGTGTGCGGCTCTGCAGGTGGAGGTAGGTGCAGGGTATTATATATCTAGTGTGCGGCTCTGCAGGAGGAGGTAGGTGCAGGGTATTATATATCTAGTGTGCGGCTCTGCAGGAGGAGGTAGGTGCAGGGTATTATATATCTAGTGTGCGGCTCTGCAGGTGGAGGTAGGTGCAGGGTATTATATATCTAGTGTGCGGCTCTGCAGGTGGAGGTAGGTGCAGGGTATTATATATCTGTGTGCGGCTCTGCAGGTGGAGGTAGGTGCAGGGTATTATATATCTGTGTGCGGCTCTGCAGGTGGAGGTAGGTGCAGGGTATTATATATCTAGTGTGCGGCTCTGCAGGTGGAGGTAGGTGCAGGGTATTATATATCTAGTGTGCGGCTCTGCAGGTGGAGGTAGGTGCAGGTTATTATATATCTAGTGTGCGGCTCTGCAGGTGGAGGTAGGTGCAGGGTATTATATATCTAGTGTGCGGCTCTGCAGGTGGAGGTAGGTGCAGGGTATTATATATCTAGTGTGCGGCTCTGCAGGTGGAGGTAGGTGCAGGGTATTATATATCTAGTGTGCGGCTCTGCAGGTGGAGGTAGGTGCAGGGTATTATATATCTAGTGTGCGGCTCTGCAGGTGGAGGTAGGTGCAGGGTATTATATATCTAGTGTGCGGCTCTGCAGGTGGAGGTAGGTGCAGGGTATTATATATCTAGTGTGCGGCTCTGCAGGTGGAGGTAGGTGCAGGGTATTATATATCTAGTGTGCGGCTCTGCAGGAGGAGGTAGGTGCAGGGTATTATATATCTAGTGTGCGGCTCTGCAGGTGGAGGTAGGTGCAGGGTATTATATATCTAGTGTGCGGCTCTGCAGGAGGAGGTAGGTGCAGGGTATTATATATCTAGTGTGCGGCTCTGCAGGTGGAGGTAGGTGCAGGGTATTATATATCTAGTGTGCGGCTCTGCAGGTGGAGGTAGGTGCAGGGTATTATATATCTAGTGTGCGGCTCTGCAGGTGGAGGTGTGTGGAGATTCCCCATTACTGGGGCAGGCGGCATTAACCCCTTCAGCTCTTAAACTTTCTTGGAGTTTTTCTCTCTCTGATTTCTATGAATCGTGAGGTTTTTATTCTTTTTCCTCTGATAGATACAAACACCCCAACTATGAGAGGCCGGAAGTGAGGAAACCCGTCTGCCCTCAGTCCTCGGCCCCTTTCTGCCCTCAGTCCTCGGCCCCTTTCTGCCCTCAGTCCCCAGCCCCTTTCTGTCCTCGGACCCTTTCCGCCCTCAGTCCTCGGCCCCTTTCCGCCCTCAGTCCCTTTCTGCCCTCGGCCCCTTCCCGCCCTCAGTCCTCGGCCCCTTTCTGTCCCCGGTCCTCGGCCCCTTTCTGCCCCCTACAGTATAATGTTCCCCCAGAATGTTCTCATCATATGTTTCCCCTTATTCTCTCCAGTAATTGTATTATTACAGCGGATTCTCTATGATGTTACATCGTCATCTTCTCCCCATTCAGGGCCTTATAATATCGGATCCTCTCAGTGGAGATCTTCTATAGAAGAGAATTCTCCTGATTGCCCCGTGAAGGATGGATATGGACAGGGACAAGATGGCGGAGAGGATATTACACCTCACCCTAGAGATCCTCTTCCGGCTTACTGGAGAGGTGAGAGATTCTGATGACGTCACATTACATCATTCTTATCTATGGGAATAACAGATGGACAGAACTGGAGAGGTGAGGACTCTGGAAATGTCTGTAGTGAGATTTATTACTGTGTCTCTCCATAACCAGGATTACACAGTAGTGAAGAAGACCTCTAGTGAGCGCTGTCAGGCCCCTGTGTCTGAGGGATGGGGAAGACCCCTGAGCCCAATCACGGGGCCTCCACCTCACCCCCCGATACATGAGGACATCAATGACCAGAAGATCCTAGAACTCACCTACAAGATGATTGAGCTGCTGACTGGAGAGGTGACACTGCTGGGAATGCTGGGACATTATACAGTAACGCTATGAAGGGATCGGGGGTGACGGTATCATTGTATGTGTCAGGTTCCTATAAGGTGTCAGGACGTCACCGTCTATTTCTCCATGGAGGAGTGGGAGTATTTAGAAGGACACAAAGATCTGTACAAGGACGTCATGATGGAGGTTCCCCAGCCCCTCACATCACCAGGTAATAGACAGGACTAAATACACACGGCCTATAATTATCTGTATGTAAGGAATGAATTCAGTCCCTGTATGTGTCTCCTCCAGGTCTATCCAGTAAGAGGACAACACCAGAGAGATGTCCCCGTCCTCTTCTCCCACAGGACTGTAAACAAGAAGATCCCGATGTTCCTCAGGATCATCAGGTAGATGGAGAGAAGGGGCCATGAAATCTCCCTATGATGTGTAGACGCTGTGAAGGTCTTGTGCTCAGTCTTGTTTTATCCTCCAGTATTATATGTGTTATACTTGTGTAATGAGAGCCAGGGTTGGTCTGGCCCACCAGGGTAGCGGGGAATCGCTCTACAGGGCCGCGGGGCCGCCTGTGTCTCAGAGCCGGCGTTTATTGGTGGGCAGACTCAGCAGCTCATCCAGGGCCCCCACGCTCTAAGGGGCCCAAAGCCTTTCAATCATTAACTTCAGTGATCGTACAAGTTCTGTACGATCACTAACGTTTCTGCAGTTGCATGACTTTTAGTGACATCACATATGTCATGTGACTCACCAAAGGTCCTAGCGGTGCACTGCGGGAGTCCCCAGGCCTGAACCGATGAGGTGTGCAGGCCTGGAGACTGCGCCGGTATTCAAATGTATGCGCGTCTTTCAGGCGCGCATACATTTGTACAGTGCGGCCAGTGACAGGAGGCAGAGCAGCGCTGCACAGCCCGCACCGCAACGGGACGTCATCACCAGAGGAGGAGGATGCGACAGGACTGAGGCAGAGGAGCGCGCCTCAGTTCTGCACCGACATCATCATCACCAGGCCGCAGCTGCAGGGATGAAGAGGAGGACGTGCAGGCACAGGTAAGCGCTCCAGAGGAGCCGAAGATGTACAATAATTTTACATGAGGGGCTGCGGGTGGGGGAGGGACGGTGTTATTTTACAAGGGGCATAAAGAAGCGGTTGGGGACTTTATGGATCATATTATGGGTCAGTGGGGGACATAATAGGGCAGTGGGGGACATAATAGGGCAGTGGGGGACATTATAGGGCAGTGGGGGATATTATAGGGCAGTGGGGGATATTATAGGGCAGTGGGGGACATTATAGGGCAGTGGGGGACATTATAGGACAGTGGGGACATTATAAGGCAGTTTGGAACATTATAGGGCAGTGGGGGACATTATAGGGTAATGGAGGACATTATGAAGCAAATTGGGACATTATAGGGCAGTGTGGGACATTATGAGGCATCAAGGATTCAGGAAGGCAGCGTAGTATAATGAGGAGGGAGGGATTTATACAGGGATTTAGTATGGGGGAGATATTTTAGAAAGAGAAAATTTTTGGGGGACATTTTGGAAAGGGGCTCTTTGTGGGGCTATTTTGGAGAGGAGCAGTGTGTGGGGGATATCTTGTGCAGGAAGCAATTAACATCCCCTTCTGATTCCACTTGTTTCCCCAGACATTAAATAAAAGGGGCCAGAATGAGAAACATACATTATTAGTTTATGGTGGCACGTGGGGCATAATTACTGTAGGGGCAAATAAGGGGACATTATTACTGGTGACATATAGGTTAATTTTGAGGATATTGTCTTCCATGGGGGGGAACAAGAGTCTGATGTAGTGTAGAAATTAGGGAAATAGTGAGGAATGTGCTCTGGGAGTGATCGGCTATAGGTGACTGTTATTTTCTGCAGAGTCGCGTCATGGCAGGAAGAAGTGATGGCGGTCAGCGCCGGATGAAGAGAAAATATGAAGATGAATAAAGTCAGCTAGTGACGTCAGTGGTAAGTCAGTGTGTTACATGAACGAGAACACACACACACACACACACACACACACACACACACACACACACACACACTATACTTAACACTATTTACAGAGCTCCTGTGTATAATGTCACTGGTGAGCACTGTATTACCTATACACTATATACAGAATTCCTGTGCATTATGGCACTGATGATAATATTAGTGTTATTAGCATTGTAGTTTTTATTCCTGATCATTATTGTAGTATTATATGTCCTTGTGTGGTAGTAATATGTTCTGTGGTCATGTTGTACTGATATTTGTCTCATGTGCGGTATTATTTGGTCAGTATGTGGTGTGGTTAAAGTGTTGCGGTATTTCTCCCTTGTATGTGGTAATATTCGGTTACTATGTAGTCTAATTATGGTGTAGTAGTATTACTCTCTGGTATGTGGTTGCTTTTGATCACTATGTGTTGGTAGTATGTTATCTGGTCATAGTGTCGCGGTATTTCTCCCTTGTATGTGGTATTATTCAGTCACTTTGCGGTCTGGTCACAGTGTGGTGGTATTTCTCCCTTGTATGTGGCTGTATTTGGTCACTGTTTGGTGGTAATATACGGTCTGGTCACGGTGTGGCGGTATTTCTCCCTTGTATGTGGAATTATTGGTTGTGTTGTGTATGGAGGTCACTTTTTCTCTCTATAAGGGGGAGATTATTTCCAATAGAAATTAAATACTTAAACATTTACCTCCTCCCTGTCCTGTGACTATTACACTGCAGCACATATGCAGAGGCACTCCAGTGAAAACAAGTAATCACCTTTACTAAGGCCACGTGCACACACTGAGTATTCAGTGAGTTTTTTACCCCAATATTTTAAGCCAAAACCAGGAGCCGTAAAATCAGAGAAAAAGTGTAATAGAAATACGGGCACCACTTCTGTATTTATTACCCACTGCTGGTTTTGGCTACAAATACTGATGTAAGATACTGACCAAACACTGAACATGGCCTAAGGATAAGTGATAACTTATTCATCAGTGGGGTCTGATTGCTGGGACCTGCTCCGATCGTGCAACTTTTATCCCCCATTACACTGGAGCTCGTGTCCGACTCGACCCCTGATCCGTTCATTCCCTCAGTGGCTGCGAGCGCTGGGCTTGTTATTATCTGGCTGCTCCACAGAGGATGAATGGAGCTGCGGTCACACATCCCACCCCACAGAGGATGTATGGAGCTGCGGTCACACACCCCACCCCACAGATGATGAATGGAGCTGCGGTCACACACCCCACCCCACAGATGATGAATGGAGCTGCGGTCACACATCCCACCCCACAGAGGATGAATGGAGCTGCGGTCACACACCCCACCTGCCGCTGCAAAAAGTTCCCCAATCTTCCGATCGGTGCGGTTTCCACTGGTCTGGTTCCACCGATCAATAAGTTATCACCAACCGAACCTGTAGATCAGTGATAACTTATTTTCACCAAAGACCCCATTACTGCAAACTACTGTAATTGTACATCCCAGTTATGGTGCACAATATAGATGTGCAGGATCCGCCTGTGTATGTGTCGCCCCCACGCCTGTAGCAGCCTGGCTGCTCAGATCCGGACCCGCTACGTGGCTCGAGGGATCCTCCGGACCCAGGGGTCACGCGGACACGCCAAATAAAAGAGGGACGTAGTTGTACAGGCTTGGCCGTACTCGGTTCATGACACCACCCATGGTGTGTGGTGAAGTGGGACACCACTGCTGCTGTTGTGGGGCACCTGGGGGAGATGTAGTGGCAGCTGGATGTTAACCCCTCCGTGGGTAGGGATGGTTGCCCCGGGGCCCAGTGTCTCTGTGCAGGGTATGGCGATGACAGGGGGCTGCGCGCCCGAACGTATCAGGGGACAGTTTGTTACTCACAGTCACTGAACCACATGAGTATTTTAGTAAACCAAGGGTGCCGGTGGCCGGCTGCCGTGGCCGGTTGTACTCTGGTCCCCCACCCGGGCTGGTGGTCGCCGTCTTTCGCCTCTGCACTGTGTTTCCGTAGATTTGGACTTCCTGGTCTGGAACACGGGAGTTCGCTCCCGGTTGGCTGTGTACCTGAGGAGCCGTGCCCGCTGACGCTGACCCGTGGGATTCTATGGCCCTGGCGGTGGCCCTTTCCCTTTTTGTGGGTGGTTGTCTGATTTTGGGACTTTGGCTGGGACAGTACCTGTAATCCTGCCCTCAATCGGTTAATTATTTATGCCATCAGTTCCGTTCCTGGCTTCAGGGTACGAGTACCCCCTCTGTGCACGGTTTCGGGGTCGGGTCTCTCTGGTGTCTACACCGGCGGGCTACAACCCTTCTCTGGTCCACCTCGGATCTCCGGCTGCCGTCTTCACGTCTCCTGCAGACGGAGACCGTCTGCCACCTAGCCAACGTACCAGGGCTCCAACCCTGGCACCTGTCGACTTAAACTGCTCACTTGACTCCTCACTGACTGACACCTTCTGTGTCCCGGCTTAAAACTAACTGTTTTTTCCTTTCGTCACGACAGCACCCACGAGAGAGGGATCCGCCCCCTTCAGGACAGGAAACCTACAGATAAAAAGGGGCGGTCCCCCTCCCTCATCAGTTGGTTTCCTGTCCTGCTGGGATCGGAACCTACAGTGCCTGGGTCCTGTTGAGTCCGTGCGGTCTCCTAGGGAACGGCGGAGCTCTGGATCTGGAAGCACGGTCGGTGGAGCTCCCCTCGTGGACTCCGTCCTCCGATGCACCTCGTCCTCTTTCTCCTGGTCCGGCTTTGCCTCCAGGGATATGACGCCTGCAGCAGGGTGTGCTTCTACCGGATCGTGTGCGCGGCGGGGGGGGCCCTGCCGCGTCGACAGTGCACGCTTCCCTGCTGCAGTGACCCGGAAGTGTGCAGGAGCGCTTCCGGGGGAGCGGCCGGGAAGGTTCCTAGTGAAGCCCGTGGTCCCCTCCATCCTGGCCGGACGCTGCCTGTGTGGCCTCTGCGCGGTGCTGGTGAGTCTATGGCGGTCGGGCCGGAGCCTCTCCCTGACGCGTGCCTGCGTCTTCGCCGCTGCACGGCGTGTGCACGTGGGACGGTGTCCTGGGCCTGCCGCGTCCGCGGTCTGTCTCCGCGTCGGTGACCCGAAAGCTGTGCTCCTGCTTCTGCGGTTCAGGGGGGGCTCGGCTGTCGATCTCTGCCAGCCCTTCCCCCTGCCCTTCTGTCCGGGGTTGCTCCCCTTCTAGGTCAGTCCCTCTGCCGTCGGCGTCCCTCCTGCTGTGCTGTGGCCGGCGTCCTGGTGGTGTCTGCCCTGGAGTGTGAGCCGGGGTGCCCTCTTGGTCTGTACTCGGTGGCCTCTGTGCCTCCTGCCTCTGAGCTCCTGGGCCCCTGTGGCCTCCTGGCCTCGGTAGAACCTGGCCCCTGTGGCCTCCTGGCCCCTGTGGCCGCCTGGCCTCTGTGTCCTCCTGGCCTCTGTGTCCTCCTGGCCTCTGTGTCCTCCTGGCCTCTGTGTCCTCCTGGCCTCTGTGGTTGCCTGACCCCGGTGGCATCCTGGCCTCTGTGGCCTCCGGGCCTGTGTGGCCTCCGGGCCTCTTGCCTTCTGTGGCCTCCGGGACTCTTGGATTCTGTGGCTCCGGGCCTCTTGGCTTCTGTGGACTCTGGGCTTCTGTGGCCTCGGGCCTCCTGGCTTCTGTGGCCTCCTGGCCTCCTGGCTTCTGTGGCCTCCTGGCTTCTGTGGCCTCCTGGCTTTTGTGGCCTCGGGGCCTCCTGGTTTCTGTGGCCCTTATGCCTGTTTGCCTCGGTGCCTGTTTGCCTCGGTGCCTGTTTGCCTCGGTGCCGGGTTGGCCTCTGTGCCTGTTTGGCCTCTGTGCCGGTTTGGCCTCTGTGCCGGTTTGGCCTCTGTGCCTGTTTGGCCTCTGTGCCTGTTTGGCCTCTGTGCCTGTTTGGCTCTGTGCCTGTTTGGCCTCTGTGCCTGTTTGGCCTGTGTGACTTCTGTGCCTGTTTGGCCTCTGTGCCTGTGTGGCTTCTGTGCCTGTTTGGCCTCTGTGCCTGTTGGCCTCTGCGCCTGTTTGGCCTCTGCGCCTGTGTGACCTCTGCGCCTGTGTGGCCGCTGCGCCCGTGTGGCCGCTGCGCCCGTGTGGCCGCTGCGCCCGTGTGGCCTCTGCGCCCGTGTGGCCGCTGCGCCCGTGTGGCCTCTGCGCCCGTGTGGCCTCTGCGCCCGTGTTGCCTCTGGGCCTCTGGGCCTCTGTGCCTCTTGGCCTCTGTGCCTCTTGGCCTCTGTGCCTCCGGGCTTCGGTGCTTCGGGGCCTCGGTCCTCGGTGCCTCCTGGTCTCGTGCTCCTTGGCTTCGTGCTTCCTGGCCTCGTGCTTCCTGTCCTCGTGCCTCTGTCCCTCGGTGCCTCTTGGCCTTGGGCCTCTGTGCCTCCTGGCCTTGGGCCTCTGTGCCTCCTGGCCTCGGGCCTCTGTACCTCCTGGCTTCAGGCTTCTCTGCCTCCTGGCCTCGGGTTTCTCTGCCTCCTGGCCTCGGTGCCTCCTGGCCTCGGGCCTCTGTGCCTTGTGCTTCCTGGCCGCATGCCTCTGTTGCCTCCTGGCCTCTGTGCTTCCTTGCCTCCTGGCCTCCGGCCTTCCCGGTCTCTGGGCCTCCTGGCCTTTATGGCCTTTGTGGCTTCTGGGCCTCTGTGGCTTCCTGGCCTCTGGCCCTCCCAGCCTTGGGCCTCGGGGCCCCGTGCCTCTGTGCCTCCTGGCCTCCTGCTTCTGGGCCTCCTGGCCTCGGGCCTCTGTGTCTCCTGCCCTCTGTGTCTCCTGGCCTCCTGCCCTCTGTGCCTCTTGGCCTCTGTGCCTCTTGGCATCTGTGCCTCTTGGCCTCTGTCCCTCTTGGCCTCTGGGTCTCTTGGCCTCTGGGCCTCCGGGCCTCGGTGGCCTTTGGACCGCCGGGGCCTGTGTTCTGGCTTCTGCCTCTGCCGCCTTGCGCCTCCCTGGCCTTGCGCCGGCCCTGACGCCTCGGGCTTCGTACTTCGCTTCCGGTGTTCCTTTCTGCTCCCTTCCTGCCCTGCCGTCCCTGGTTCTCCCTCCTGGTGGCGTGCTTGTTCCGGGCCCCTGGGTTTTTCCGTCCCGGCCAGCCCTCCTGTCGCGGAGTCCCTTCCTCCCCCCCCGCGTCACGGGCCTTCCCTTGCTGGTGTGTTTTTGTCGGGGCGTTGCTGATGCTGCGTTGTGGGCCGCCTGTCCGCACTCAACCTTGTGGTCGGCTGTGGTTGCTCTTCCTGGCCTCTCTTCCTACCTCCTCGTCTGCTGTATTCAGTTGTCCTCTGTTCTGCCATTCTCCTGTCGGGTGGGGTTTTGGGTCTCTCGGTCGGTCCCCTCCGGGTGACAGTTTCTGCCCTGGGCGCCCTGTTTACGTCCCGTCTTGCGGGTTCTGTGGGGTTGTGCGCTTCCTTCCGACTGGGGGCCACTGCCAGCCAGTCCGTCTACCGGCCCTCCTCCCGGGGGTCTTGCTCTGGGGTGGGACGCCCTCCCCTTTGCGCCCTTTTTGCCCCTCTCTGTCGTGTGCTCTTTCTCCCTTCCTTTCGCGTCCTTGCTTGGGGGGGGGGCGCTGTCCACCCCCCCCCCCCCCACCCCGGGTCGCTCGGTGGCCCCTTGGCGCCTGGATGGGTCTTTTTGTTTTTTGTCTTTCAGGGTTCCGGCTGTGCTCCTCTGGTGTCGTGCCGTCCTTTGCCCCGATGGCTGTGGGCTTCGGTTTCCCTCGCGTCGGTGGTGCAGCCTGTTCTCCTGTCCTCCCCGGTGACGGATCGTTCTCCTGCGAGGTGGCCTCCTACTTGGTGGCTGTGGCGGATGTCTCCTCGACGGTTTGGTGGGACTGTGTCCTGGTCTTCTCCTTCCACTTTCTGGGCTCTGCCGGCTGACCTTTGGTTCTTCCACTGACCTTCTGTTTGGCAGCTTGGCTCTTCCCGTGGTTGTCCCGCCCTCAGTGTGTCTTCTCTCTAAGTCTCTCGTGGGTGCTGTCGTGACGAAAGGAAAAGTCTATATTACGTACCGGTAATGGGATTTTCCTGAGTTGACGACAGCACCCTTTACACCACTGCCCTTTCTTTGTTTGTTTTTTCTCGCGCTTCGGTGTCCTGGGATTGGTCTGTGTTATTTACTAATTCTTTGGCAGTTCCTCTCCCGGTCTCTGCAACCAACTGATGAGGGAGGGGGACCGCCCCTTTTTATCTGTAGGTTTCCTGTCCTGAAGGGGGCGGATCCCTCTCTCGTGGGTGCTGTCGTCGACTCAGGAAAATCCCATTACCGGTACGTAATATAGACTTTCCCGCCCCGAGCTGTCTAGACCCCTAGGTGGGCGTGCCCTAACCACCTGGTCCCGCCCACTGGTGTGTCTGTCTGGTTCTAAGGGGGGGTGACTAGGAGTTTAATTGACTTCGTTGTAACCCTGTGAGGGATGGTGTTATGCGGGGGCCTAATCTGTGACTCCTGGTTTTGCCAGGGCATCACATGTAAACAGTCAGCGCTCCACTATAACAGGGATAACACTAATGGGTGTTTATTTTTAGCTGTAGGGTGAGCCCCTAGAGTCAATTCCCCTGTTGGGCCCCAGACACCGCAATCCGATCCTGATGAGAGCGGTGGAGATGGCAGGATTAGGAGAGATAAGAGCTTTGGTTCCTTTTAGTTCTCGTTCACACCACTGTATTTTCAGTGCTGTCCATAAAATAACACAACGTCTCGTCCTCAGACCATTGTTATTGGATGTGGCAGTGCAGATGGGGATTTTTCTTTCTCACTGACAGAATCTGCGTGTGAGAATAATCCCAGCATCCTCTAGTGCCTTCCGTAAATCGGATGAGACTCGTCCATTCAGGTCTGTGTCTGCACAATCCATCAGGTTCCCACCAGCTCCACCATACAGCAGACATTGTGTTACGGGTACATTGCAGTTCTGTAATGGAGGAAGCTGTAAATGGTCTTGTAAATTATTAGTAGCGGCTGTAAATACCGGATTGTATATGGATGACAAATAAAGGCTACTTTACACACTGCGATATCGGTCCCGATATCGCTAGTGTGGGTACCAGCCCCCATCTGTTGCGCGACACGGGCAAATCGCTGACCGTGCCGCACAACATCGCCCAGAGCCGTCACACGTACTTACCTGTCCGGCGACGTCGCTGTGACCGGCGAACCGCCTCCTTTCTAAGGGGGCGGTCCGTGCGGCGTCACAGCGACGTCACTGAAGCGTCACTGAACCGCCGCCCAATAGCAGCGGAGGGGCGGAGATGAGCGGGACGTAACATCCCACCCACCTCCTTCCTTCCGCATAGCAGCCGGGAGGCAGGTAAGGGGAGCTTCCTCGTTCCTGCGGCGTCACACGCAGCGATGTGTGCTGCCGCAGGAACGAGGAACAACTTTGTTACTGCTGCAGTAACGATTTTTAAGAATGGACCCCCATGTCGCCGATTAGCGATTTTGCACGTTTTTGCAACGATGCAAAATCGCTTATCGGTGTCACACGCAACGGCATCGCTAATGCGGCCGGATGTGCGTCACGAATTCCGTGACCCCAACGACTCCGCATTAGCGATGTCGCAGCGTGTAAAGCTCCCTTTAGAAAAGACTTCTCCTAGTTTTCTGGATGAAGCTGTGATGATTCTTTATCCGGCCGTGTGATCCCGGCATTAGAGGCCGTTACATCCCGGGAAGAGAGGATTTATCTACAAAGTGTAAAATCTTTCCCTTCCCTGAATATTTCTGCCTCCGGTCACATCCCGTCTGCCGGTAGAACGGGCTCCGCACCACAAAACTTACATCCAACTCATCAATTGTTTCGTTTTTTTTTGTTTGTTTTTTTTCTATGCTGCTTTTTTTGTCTTCTCGTATCATTTTATGTTTTGTTTTTTTTCCAAATTCTTCAGAATGTTGCAAGTGGATCATGAATTTTGCGCACAATAGAAACGCTTTGTATTTTTTTCCTATGACCTTTGCTTGTGACTTTTTAGTCTAAAAAGTCTTGTCTTCCTAAATGGCGGCAAGTTTGCACCAAAATATTTCTGGCAAAATGTCATAATTTTTTAGGTTGAAGGTAAACATACCTTTCGTTGAAAAACTATTCACACCCGGTGAACTTTTCCATGTTTTTTTTACATTACAGCCACAAACAAGTGGATTTTATTGGGGTTTTATGTGATAACAACACAAAGTAGCAAATATTTGTTAAGTATAAAGGAAATTATACACCGATTTTTAAACATTTTAAGAAATATAACTCTGAAAATTGTGATGTGCATTAGTATTCAGCCCCCTGAGGGAATACTTTGCAGGACAAACCTTTCACTGCAAGTACTGCTGCCAGTCTCTTGGGGGATGTGCAAAGCTGGTAAACACATCTACAGGTCACATTTTTGCCCCTGCTACTTTATAAAACAGCTCTATCTCAGGTAAATTGGATGGAGGCGTCTGTGAAGAAATTTTCAATTCTTATTCTTTTGCTTTTAAAAATATCCATTATTCTATAAAGACCAAATTTGTAAAGTTTATGACTTATAGTTGTCCTGTGGACAGATTCTCCCCCTGAGCTCTGGATCTCTCCTGCTTTTCCTCTGACTATAGGCCTCTTGGCTGCTTCTCTATAATTAGTGCTCAGGACCAGACCAGGACTTGTCTTCTCCTTCATGTCATACATGTTAGCGTTATTTCAGCGGCCAGTGATCGGATATAAAGTCTCCAGTAATTATGTTACTATACAGGATTCTTTCTGATGTTACATCGTCATCTTCTCCCCATTCAGGTCCCTACAATATCGGATCCTCTCAGTGGAGATCTTCTATATAAGAGAATTCTCCTGATTGACCTATCAAGGATGGATATGGATAGGGACAAGATGGCGGAGAGGATATTACACCTCACCCTAGAGATCCTCTTCCGGCTTACTGGAGAGGTGAGAGATTCTGATGACGTCACATTACATCATTCTTATCTATGGGAATAACAGATGGACAGAACTGGAGAGGTGAGGACTCTGGAAATGTCTGGAGTGAGATTTATTACTGTGTCTCTCCATAACCAGGATTACACAGTAGTGAAGAAGACCTCTAGTGAGCGCTGTCAGGCCCCTGTGTCTGAGGGATGGGGAAGACCCCTGAGCCCAATCACGGGGTCTCCACCTCACCCCCCGATACATGAGGACATCAATGACCAGAAGATCCTAGAACTCACCTACAAGATGATTGAGCTGCTGACTGGAGAGGTGACACTGCTGTGAATGCTGGGACATTATACAGTAACGCTATGAAGGGATCGGGGGTGACGGTATCATTGTATGTGTCAGGTTCCTATAAGGTGTCAGGACGTCAGCGTCTATTTCTCCATGGAGGAGTGGGAGTATTTAGAAGGACACAAAGATCTGTACACGGACGTCATGATGGAGGTTCCCCAGCCCCTCACATCACCAGGTAATAGACAGGACTAAATACACACGGCCTATAATTATCTGTATGTAAGGAATTAATTCAGTCCCTGTATGTGTCTCCTCCAGTTCTATCCAGTAAGAGGACAACACCAGAGAGATGTCCCCGTCCTCTTCTCCCACAGGACTGTAAACAAGAAGATCCCGATGTTCCTCAGGATGTGTCTCCTCCAGCTCTATCCAGTAAGAGATATCTACTCATGTACTTTCTGTACTAATTTTGTGTTTACATTTTTAGACTTTCTGCTGTGGGTTTTTTCAGCTGTATTTTCTTTGCTTCTGCTCCTTCTGCTATTTTCTAGTGCCTTCTCTATGTTGTTATGAAGGCAACTCAAAGACCTGCAGAGGGTTCATGAATGCCCTGTTTCCCTGAAAATATGACCTAGTTACAGTCAGGGCCAGCATCAAGAGGAGTCAAACTGCACTATTTCTTAGAAACCCCAGTCTCTTAGGGACCCCATCAGTTGTAATCTAAGGTTGATTGCTTAAGGACCTTTGATGCTGTTGCGGGCGGGGAATTGACCTTCAGCAGGAGGTGGGGCACTCGAGACGCTCGGATCCGGGCGGTTGATGTGGCTCTAGTGGCAGCCAGACCCGGGCGCAGCCGTCCGTCACCCGCAAGTGAAAAGGGGGTAGTTATTATATAGGGGAGGTTTGTCAGTGATGCCACCCGTGGGTTGCGGTGATTGTTTGTGACACCGCCGCTGCCTTGGTATGGGGGTGCTCGGGTCTGATGGAGCGGGGCAGCAGGATGTTATCCCCTCCACGGGTATGGGAGGTGTTGTCCCGGGGCCCAGGTGTTGGTGGGATGGAGTGATGGGGCACAGTCTGCGGGGTTGGACCGGATGATACCAGTGTACTCACTGTTTGAATAAAGTCCAGATAGTAAACCAACTGACGATAACCGGTAGCCTCCGGAGGGGTGTGCTTGGGTCCCGCACACTGGTTGACAGAACAGGGGACCTTCCTCCTGCACTTTTGGTTTGTGTCTTGTGTGTTGACTAGTCCGCATGAAACGGGGAAGTCCACTCCCGGTGTCTTTTCTGTGGGAGCTGTGGCCCGCGAGAACTGAACCGTGGGATCTTAACAGGAACTTGCAGACGCCCTATCCCCCTCGTTGGGCTTCCGTCTCGCTCTATCTGGGCAGTCGGTGGGACAAGACTTGGAATCTTGTCCCCTGCTGGTTAATTAGAAAGGTGCTTGAAGCTGTCCTCGCTCCAGGGTCCAGGGACCCCGACTGTGCACAGCCTCCGGACCAGATTCCCGCTGTCGGCACCGGCGGGCTACAACCCTGCCCCGGTCCACTTAAGGTCTCCCTCGACCGGATCTCCATCGCCTGTGGCCCAGCTCTGCCGTTTGCCACCTAACCTAGTCAGGTTAAGTAGTCCGGGGCTCCAACCCCTGAGCACCACTTCACAATCCTCTCACTTCAACTGTCTAGCACTGTTCTGTGTGTTTCCCTCCCCTGACACCTCAGAACCCCTAGGTGGGCGTCACCATCTGCCTGGCCCCACCCACTGGTGTGTCCCTATTGTCTTGGGGGGTGACTAGGGTTTGATGGCTGGTGTTGGATACCTGTGTGTGGGGTTTTGTGTTGGAAGGCCAAGGAGGAGGGAGTCCTGCACCTGGAAGATGGATGCAGTCCTCTGTGACAACCTGATTTTGTCAGGGCGTCACAATGACTTCAAAGTCATGTGGCATGATGTAACCAAAGGTCTTTTATTTGCAGGAGTCTAAATGAACTGAACAGGACATAGGCTGGCATGCAGGACTGGCATTAGGGGAAAGGGAGAGTAAACTGGGCAATTTCAGAGGGCTCCCATTTTCCTAGTGGCCTTAGTGTTTATATGCCAATTATAGGACTGTTTAAGGACCTTATTGACAACACGTCATGTGACCAAATGTCTCAATTGCAGGAGTTTCAAGCAGAAGAGGAGACAGGCTGGTGTGTGTGTGTGTGTGTGTGTGTGTGTGTGTGTGTGTGTGTGTGTCAAATGTCAAAATGGGCAGAGCTTGGCCAGAACAAGGGTGTGATGCCACCGGTTCTCTAATTCGTAACAATTGCGGCGTTCCCTATGCCAGAAATCGTACTCCAGTCCCTAATGTCATTTTCAGTGTACATAGCCGGTCTTGATGAATTGGAGCCCAAATGTCTATCTGCACAGACAGCAAGACCCTGCTACATGCTTTCGTTATAAAGCCTAAGAATAGGCCATCAACGTTACAGTCCTGGACATCCCCGTTAAATTTTCAACATTTGTCTTTATTTTATTTTCGTCTTGGAAAAAAAATCTCTTTAAAATTGTTTATGTTGTGGACCAATGTCACAGAGATGTTTGCAGGTTATTCAACTGTCAAGGCGGTGTCAGGATCTGTGGAAACTACACTCTGTCTGCTAACGTCTCTTATGTCTGTGAGCAGCGCAGGGAGACACAGGCATCAAACCACAGATTTAGGCAGGCTAGCAAGAGTTAACCTCTGCTGGGTTGCTAGTTAGTGTATTTGACCAAATGCTGCGGGAAGCCAGTATCATTCTCTCCCCTCCTGTATAAGCTGGCTGGGCTATTCCATTAATGCCAGCTATAGGTTACCTATACTGTTAGCAAGAAATTGGCCATAATAAAGTATTAACTTATGGGACCACTCAGTAGTGTCCCATAAGGAATGGCCTACTCCATAAAGCATAAATGACTGGAGAAAAGAAGGAGATACGGCAAAGAACATGTGTGAAAAATTCCATTTTATTCATAAAAATATCATATATAATAAAATCACAACAATATGTGGTCAAAAGGACAAGGATCGGACAGGAGGTGGGGGAAGGTGGGTTGGGGAGGGGGGGGGAGGCTTGAGGATGTGGGAGCAACCTGCCTCTCAGAAGCAACCAGGGTGAAGAATTAAGTGACTGAGTTGCCATCAATTGTAGGACCAACCTATAGCAAGGAGCTGGTGGTGAATTGGGGCCAAGAGAGAAAATGAAGGATATGTGTCATGAGAACCACATGAGATATGCAACCAATCAGCAAGTGGGTATACATGCATGTAGTAAGCCCATCTGGAAAATGTGAAACCACAGTGGAAATAAGGCAAAGTGACTGCGCGGGGCCACAGGCGAGGACCAAGTGACTCCTCAATTTGCACATAAAGAAATGTGTATATATATATATACATGCACAGCAAGTCTGAGCCAGGTGCACCGCGCAATCAAGGGGCCTGAAGATATGGAAAGGTTTTCTCAATTATAATTGTGGCAAAGGAGCTGAACCAGAGGGGGGCTACTAAAGTGTACATGCAAAAATAATCACCGGCTGAGGCAGCACACATGTAATCCCCCATTATGTACACCACAGACATGTAAGAGTTAATACTGGTGCTGCACAGAACCAAGGGAGAATTTAAGGCAATACCAGGCACAGGGTTACTGTGCGATTATTAGTCCCAATCCAATTCACCATGCAGCCAAGGGAAGGCGGAACAATGGAGGGGCAACATAAATAAGTATACCTGGTGGTTGGTTCCGAGGGGCAGGAAACAGCCTCCTGACAGCTGTTTCGCAGCGTTGCTTTTTCGAAGGAGGATTGCTCCCACATCCTCAAGCCTCCCCCCCCTCCCCAACCCACCTTCCCCCACCTCCTGTCCGATCCTTGTCCTTTTGACCACATATTGTTGTGATTTTATTATATATGATATTTTTATGAATAAAATGGAATTTTTCACACATGTTCTTTTCCGTATCTCCTTCTTTTCTCCAGTCATTTAGGTTACCTATACTGGTCTGGTGAGGTGTTGTGACTTACGATTGGTTGTTGTGCATTATTACTGTGAACTGTTGTGGTGTTAACCCTTGTTGTCTTTTTGTTGCTGCCTATTTATTTCTGTGAGTTTGCTATTTGTCTCGTCTGTCTTAATTTGTGTTTCCTGTCTGTTTTAATCTGTGTTTCCATCATACTCCTGCCAATCACACGCCAGGGTGTATGCTATGGACAATTATACGCTTCTGTCGTTGCCTGAATCTTTGGGAGGAATGCTGTGTGACGGTGTCCACACGACCTCCTTGGTCAAACAATATATTGCTGAACGATGTTGCGTCGTTTGTGAGATGGGTACGTGTGACCGCTACAAAACGACCTATGAGCGATCTCGGCAAATCGTAGCAGCGATCTGGGCGTGTCACATCGCTAACGAGATCGCTAGCAATATCGTTGTGTGTAAAGCGGCCTTTAGATGTCGAAATTGGACAACAGATTCAGAATACATTTTTTTCCTAATTTAATTTCTGATGTTATGGTTTAAAAAAATAAATATACTTTCAAGATAATATTAAAAAAATAATAACATTGTGTTTTTTATTTTTAGCAGATGACTGTATTGGGAATTCAGATGGAAATCTAATATCTTCAGAATTTATAACACATGATGAAGGTATCACACGTGATACATATGACGAGCAAGTACAACAGAATTGTAAGCAAAATAAAAGTTACAGAAGGGATGTGGAACATGAAACGGCTTCCACAGGAGAGAAGCCATTTTCATGTTCAGAGTGTGGGAAATGTTTTATTCGGAAATCAAACTTTCTTAGACATCAGAAAATTCACACAGGAGAGAAGCCATTTTCATGTTCAGAGTGTGGGAAATGTTTTATTCAGAAAACAGCTCTTGTTAGGCATCAAAGATCTCATACAGGGGAGAAGCCATTTTCATGCATGGAATGTGGGAAATGTTTTATTCAGAAAACTGCTCTTGTTTTGCATCAAAGATCTCATACAGGGGACAAGCCATTTTCATGCCTGGAATGTGGGAAATGTTTTACTTGGAAATCAGAACTTGTTAGCCATCAAAGATCTCACACAGGGGAGAGGCCATTTTCATGCTTGGAATGTGGGAAATGTTTTATTCGGAAATCACATCTTGTTTTGCATCAAAGATCTCATACAGGGGAGAAGCCATTTTCATGCCTGGAATGTGGGAAATGTTTTATTCGGAAATCACATCTTGTTTTGCATCAAAGATCTCATACAGGGGAGAAGCCATTTTCATGCCTGGAATGTGAGAAATGTTTTACTGGGAAATCAGAACTTGTTAGGCATCAAAGATCTCACACAGGGGAGAGGACATTTTCATGCTTGGAATGTGGGAAATGTTTTATACAGAAATCAGATCTTGTTAATCATCAAAGATCTCATACAGGGGAGAGGCCATTTTCATGTTCAGAATGTGGGAATTGTTTTACTCGGAAATCACATCTTGTTAGTCATCAAAGATATCATACAGAGGAGAAGCCATTTTCATGCTTGGAATGTGGGAAATGTTTTATACAGAAATCAAATCTTGTTAGTCATCAAAGATCTCATACAGGGGAAAAGCCATTTTCATGTTTAGAATGTGGGAATTGTTTTACTCGGAAATCAAATCTTGTTAGTCATCAAAGATATCATACAGAGGAGAAGCCATTTTTATGTTCAGAGTGTGGAAAATGTTATTTTACAAAATCAAATCTCGTTAAACATCTGAAGAAGCCGCACAGGGAAGGAACCTTTTTCATGTTGTGAACATTTGAAATGTTTAATTTGGAAAAACAATTCTTGTTGACCATGAGAAAACCCACACAGTAGAAGAGACATTCTTGCATTCAGAATTTGGCAAATGTTTTTATCATTAATCAGGTCTTGTTGTCAGATGAGTCACATGGGAGAAGGATTCATGTTATACCGTGAGTCAAAGGGTTTTATCCTAAAATCAATTGCTCAAGTAAGAATTGGTCAGGGAAAACACCATTTTCTTTTTAAACTTACCGTATTATTATGACCATAAGACGCACCTATGTTTTAGAGGAGGAAGATAGAAAAAAAAATTGAAACAAAATATGTAGTCATGACGCACTGTTGTGAGGGGGAACCTGCTGCTGACATGGTAAGGCTGCTTTCACACATCCGGTTTTAGCAGAGCCGGCCAATCCGGTTCTAAAACCTATGCAACGGATGCGGCGAAAAAAACGCATACTTTGCATACGTTTTTACATGCGGTCCGTCTGGTTTTTGCCGGTTGCGGCTGGCTACTGAGCATGCGTAGTGCAAAAAAACGGATGTGATTTTTGCCGCAGGACGCTTTATCTGGCGTCCATAGGCATGCATTGGAAATCGCGACGCATCGGCCGGATGCGGCGCGATGCGTTTTTTTTCGCCGGACAAAAAAACCGTGCCAGGCAACGTTCCATCCAGCCACCGCATCGGCTAAATATGCCGCATCCGTCAAAAACTGGACGGAACGCAAGGCCATGCGGCACAATACGGCGCTAATGTAAGTCTATGCGAAATAAACGCAACCGGCGGTAAAAAAAAAACGGTTGCGTTTTTTCTGCAAAGCGCCGAATTGTGCCGCACAGGAAAAACCGGATATGTGAAAGCAGCCTTATAGGGGTAATTTCCCCCCCCTGATTCTGTACTAATGTCCCCCATTTAGGCCCCTTTCAGTAATGTTTCTCTCTTCCTGGTGTATATGTCCCTCATCCGGGCAGATATGTTCCCCATCTTTGTCCCATAATAGTATACATGATCCCCATCCTGGTATATATGGCTCTCATCTTGGTATGTTGGTGTTGGGGTGGTTTTCGTGACGCTACCCACGGGTTGTAGTGATGCTGGGCACCACCGCTGCAGTGAAGGTGGCGGGCTTCCGGGAGCGGTGTCGGGGCGCAGCTTTGGTGTTAACCCCTCCGTGGGTAGGGGCGGTGGGTCCCGGGGCCCGGTTGCGGGGAGATATGGTGCGGGGCACAGTGCTGCGGTGTGATGCGGTACTCACGATTTAGTCACTCAGGGTCTCTGGTAAACCAAACAAGATGTAGAACGGGCGGCCCACAGCCGGCTGCAGCACTGGACGGTGTGACAGGGTCCCCTTTCTCCTGCACCTAACGTTAGTGGACCACGGTGCCTAAGCACGGGTGGTCCGCTCCCCGGCGGATATGTCGTGGGAGCTCCTTTGCCCGCAGGCGCTGGCCCTTGGATTTATGGCCTCTGGCGGTGGCTGCTATCCAGTCGGGTTGGGCTGTTGCCTTCAATCAGGTCTTTGGTTGGGAAAGGACCCCGTGAGGTCCAGACCTCAATCAGTAAATTCGACTATATGGTGGCCTACGGCCTAGTCAGGGTCTGAGTACCCTTCCTGGTGCTCCGGTAGACTGCTGGCTCCCCGGTTCGGGTCCGGCGGGCTCCAACTCGGTTCCGGTCCTACGGTTCCACCGGTCGTGTTCCCGGTCTCCTGCAGGCGGCCCCTGCTGTTTGCCTGCCTGACTGTGTGAGGGTCCTAGGCTCCGACCCAGGCCCCTTGCAGCGCTGTGTGTCACACTCTGCTCTCCACTCAACTGTGCCAACTGTACTCCTCACTGTCCACAACTGGACTCTACCCCTTACTGTCCAACTCTGAACTTCACACTGCACTACTCAGACTACTGTCCACGACTGGACTGAGCTGCTTCCCTGCCTCAGGCCAGCAGACTTCTCGGTGGGTGTGTCTTTCCGCCTGACTCCGCCCACCCGGTGTGCCTGTCTAACACTGAGGGAGGCAATCAGGTCTTGATTGACGGATGTTAACTTCCTAGTGTGGGGGTGTGTGTGTGTGGTGTCTACTAACCTGTGACCCCTGGTTGTCCAGGGCATCACATATATGTTTCTCATCACGCTGCAGACATAAAAAAACAACTGATTATACTCACCATCCCTCTGCTCCCCCAGTGTGCGGTGTTGTCTTTGATGCTGGCAAGTGACTTCAGTGTATAAGCGGCACATTGCATGACGTAACTGCCATGCACCTACAGGTACACGTGGACGTCGGCTGCCGGAATATTCACTGGTCCCCCACACCTAGGATTATGGGCGTGTGGAGCAGTGAATATTCATTCTCTAATAAAAAAACACGTGATCACCGAGCTGCAGCAGTTAGCTGGTGACTGGGTGATCATGTGTGCCTGCTATTAATGAATGAATATTCACTACTCCCCATGCTCATAATCCCGCTCATCTCTCGATGCTGGCTTCAGTGCGTTGAGGTAGACTGGATTATAAGTGAGGGGAGCAGTGAATATTCACTTTTGTTATTAGCGGGCACACTGTTAGCCCTGGTTTCTGCCTCCTGTGACCCACTCCTCCACCGCCACCCCTCCAGTCACAGTCACATCAGGACTATGACGCACCCCCCCTTTCCCTAAGACCCCCCCCCCCCCCCTTTTCTACACAATTTATTTTGGGGGGGAGGGTGTATCTTAAAGTCCGAAAAATATGGTAATTGGTTAACAAATAGTAAGAGTAAAAAATTACAATACAATCAAAATCGTATAACATAAAAGTGCACAAATCATTGTGAATCTGTCTGACCGTTTCAGGCTCCACCCTCTTACATTAAACTTCTCTTACATTTCAGACTAAAAATGTCAAAACTCACTAAATGTTTGAACAGTTAAGGTGTGTGATGCACAAAATGTGTGACTTTTACACAATAGTTCTTGCACAATGTGTTTGATGGATTTCCCCTTAAATAGTGCTTATCACAAATCTGTTGCTGCCTTTATTATTTACTAAAACAGTGGAGACCCGCGGATTAGTGAATTTTCTAAATATAATCCAGTACCAAAACTTTTGGAAGTGTCCCTAATGTCCTCCCAAAGAAACTTTCAGGTTGTGAGATCCCACAACCCTCAGCGATAACAGATCGTGAAAGAGTGAGCTCTACGACCCCAGCTCTGCGGCATCCTTCTTAAGCAGTTCAGTAAAATCTTAACGGGAAGGTGTCGTCCAAAAAAAAAAAAAAAATAATAACTTAAAAATGTAAAGTATTAATGTTTTGCTCAAATATTATTTGTTTTTAATTGAGCAAAATAAAAAAATAAAAAATTTGATATTTTCCACTCTGAAACACTAGAGGAAGCAGCTGCTGAAATCTGAAACTGTAGAAATAGCCTGGATTACAGCTGCAGTAAAGTGGGCGGAGTCTGCTCTCCTGTGTGTGATGTCACCTCCCCCTCCCAATCTGAGGGTTTCCAAAGGATAACACAGAATGAAGTTTAGATCACAGTGCACAGCCATTTTGTTGGTGACAAGAAATGTCTAAAGTGTCACCAAGGTCAGCAGGAGTATCACACAGGATAGGATTAGATACTCAGCTCAGGAGGCAGTATCACACAGGAGAGGATTAGATACACAGCTCAGCAGACAGTTCCAAACAGGACAGGATTAGATACACAGCTCAGCAGACAGTATCACACAGGAGCGGATTAGATACACAGCTCAGGAGACAGTATTACACAGGAGAGGATTAGATACACAGCTCAGCAGACAGTATAACACAGGAGAGGATTAGATACACAGCTCAGCAGACAGTATCACACAGGATAGGATTAGATACACAGCTCAGGAGACAGTATTACACAGGAGAGGATTAGATACACAGCTCAGCAGACAGTATAACACAGGAGAGGATTAGATACTCAGCTCAGGAGGCAGTATCACACAGGATAGGATTAGATACTCAGCTCAGGAGGCAGTATCACACAGGATAGGATTAGATACTCAGCTCAGGAGGCAGTATCACACAGGAGAGGATTAGATACACACCTCAGCAGACAGTATCACACAGGAGAGGATTAAATACACAGCTCATCAGACGGTTCCACACAGGACAGGATTAGATACACTGCTCACCGAACACGTACCACACAGGATAGGATTAGATACACAGCTCAGCAGACAGTTCCACGCAGGACAGGATTAGATACACAGCTCAGCAGACAGTATTACACAGGAGAGGATTAGATACTCAGCTCAGGAGGCAGTATCACACAGGAGAGGATTAGATACACACCTCAGCAGACAGTATCACACAGGATAAGATTAGATACACGACGCACCAAACACGTATCACACAGGAGAGGATTAGATACACAGCTCACCATACAGTATTACATAGGAGAGGATTAGCTACTCAGCTCAGGAGGCAGTATCACACAGGAAATGATTAGATACACAGCTCAGCAAACAGTATCACACAGGAAAGCATTAAATACACAGCTCAGCAGACTGTTCCACACAGGACAGGATTAGATACACGGCTCACCGAACACGTATCACACAGGATAGGATTAGATACACAGCTCAGGAGACAGTGTTACACAGGAGAGGATTAGATACATGGCTCAGCAGGCAGTAACACACAGGATATGATTAGATACACAGCTCAGCAGACGGTATCACACTGGAGAGGATTAGATACACAGCTCAGCAGACAGTATCACACAGGAGCGGATTAGATACTCAGCTCAGGAGGCAGTATCACACAGGAGAGGATTAGATACACAGCTCAGCAGACAGTATCACACAGGATAGGATTAAATACACAGCTCAGCAGACAATCCCACACAGGACAGGATTAGATACACGTCTCACCGAACACGTATCACACAGGATAGGATTAGATACACACCTCAGCAGACAGTATCACACAGGATAAGATTAGATACACAGCTCAGCAGACAGTATCACACAGGAGCGGATTATATACTCAGCTCAGGAGGCAGTATCACACAGGAGAGGATTAGATACACAGCTCAGCAGACAGTATCACACAGGATAGGATTAGATACATACTCAGACAGTATCACACAGGATAGGATTAGATACACAGCTCAGCAGACAGTATCACACAGGATAGGGTTAGATACTCAGCTCAGGAGACAGTATCACACGGGATAGGATTAAATACACAGCTCAGCAGACGGTTCCACACAGGACAGGATTAGATACATGACTCACCGAACACTTATCACACAGGATAGGATTAGATACACAGCTCAGGAGACAGTATTACACAGGAGAGGATTAGATACACGGCTCAGCAGGCAGTGTGTTTATTGGATCACACCAACGGATCTTTATTTATTTGAATATGGAGACCCCTAATCCTAATATTTCTACGAATACCGATGATTTTTTCAATGTTAATTGTCAGACAAGACTTAACAGAGCAGCAAATATTTTTCTACATAAAGCTGGGGATACAACCTCACAAGATCAGAATGATCTGAATACTTTAATGCATCAATTGGAGAAGCATATGACATCTCGGCTGAAAACATGGTGGGATTTTAAAACCTTATCCGCTTACTTGGATCAGAAAATGATCCCCAGAGGTCTGAGGATAAAAAAACGACCTACCACTGAGTTTGATACTGATTTTCTGAAGGAATGGGACACTGTCCTCTCTGAATGCTCCCTCAAACTTATTAAGCTGATTACAGAGAGAGAACTGTTGAAATTAAATGAGACGGAATCAAAAGTCAAAGAGATTGAGGTTGAATTAAAAACCTATTCCAGTAATTCACAATTTTCTATCCTCAAAGAAAAAATCAGCAATAATTTAACTAAATTGGAAGATTCTAGTACTCTTATGAAGGAAAAAAAGTTCAAAAGAGATGTTTTTGACTACGAAAACAACCAAGTATATGATTGGCCCCAGAATCGGAGACAATACAGACAGACACCCAGATCAATTATCAGAAAAAGAGTAAGTTTTTCCTCTACGGAAATGGATTCCTCTGACAACAACATTGACACTACAGATTCTGAGGGATCTTCTGTATTGAATACACGGACTGCCCAGATGAATCTGTCAAAAAACACCCAGGAAAAATTCCCAAAAAAAACAAAAAAGAAAAACAACATTACAGACGGGCCGGACGGAAACACCACAATAGAAAAGGACATTTTCTTTCACCGAACCCGGAGAGGGAATTATTAGGGGGCCATAATGACCTTACGGTATTAAATATGTCAGCTAATATCTTAAATGAAGATCAAATAAGTGTTTTGCAAAGAGGGTTGAATTTCGTCCCAACTACGAGGTTCAACGTCTTTGAAACCCTTTTAGATGTTAATAAATTCATCAGACGTTTAACCATTAAGAAACATTTTTTCTGTAATGATATTGAACCTGTATGCCCCGATGAAACTAATACAGCTTGTGAATTTTTTCCTACCACCTTTTCTGAGCAAATGTCTTTGATTGTATTATGTGACCTTTCTGATCTAGGCTCAGAATCTCAAAATCATTGTGATACACGGTTTTCAAATAGAGTTCCTAATCCAAACTACTATCCTACTCAATCTAAAACCACGAGTATGGAAGATTTCCAAAATGTTGTAGAATCTGAATTAATTAAACTGAAAAAAAGTAAAAAAAATATTAATCATAATTTGAGCATACATGAACAGACCGCCTTATCCCAGTTACAGGATAACAACAGTATTGTTATTAAAAGATCTGATAAAGGCGGTTCTGTTGTAGTTTTGGATATTGGACTCTATGAAATGGAACTAAACAAAATGCTTAGAGAAAATTCCATTTATAAAAAAATTTATAATAATCCCATTGATGAGGTAAAAAAATGTTTATCTAGAATTCTGGAGGAGGGTGTGCAACTTGGGGTAATTTCGACAAGGCAGAGTGAATATTTAAATCCATCAACATCTATTATTCCGTTGTTCCACGCTTTGCCGAAAACGCATAAAAATCGCTTTCCTCCAGAATTCAGACCTATTATATCAGGAATTGGTTCTATGACTGAGCATCTATCAGAATGGTTGGATTTACGTTTACAATCATTGGCACAAATCTCACCAAGCTATGTAAGAGATACTAAACATATCCTGAGTATTTTTTCTAATTTTTCATGGAAAGAAGGATACAGCTGGCTAACCTGTGACATTACCAGCTTGTACACTTCCATACCCCATGAATTAGCCCTCATGGCCTTGAAACATCACATGTCTGGACATAGTGGCTACTCATCTGATCTTCAAAATTTTATTTTGGATGTGACTTGGTTTTTATTAAAAAACAATTTTTTCACCTTCATGGGTAGTTACTATGTCCAGACTCAAGGCTGTGCTATGGGTGCGAAATTTTCCCCCTCCCTAGCAAATATTTATTTGTCTTGGTGGGAGGAGGGAAATATTTTTTCTGTGGACAACCCATTTTCACATAATATTGCAATATTCCTCCGTTATATTGATGACGTGATCATTGTGTGGAAAGGGGAAGGAGAGGAGATTGTAGATTTCATGACATATCTAAATAACAACCCCTACAATCTTGGGTTTACATATGAACATCATAAAGAACATATTACATTTTTGGATGTTATTTTTTCATCTAAACCTGGGAATGAGGGTGTAACTTGCAGTTTATTTAGGAAGCCGACAGCAGGGAATTCCCTGCTCCACGCTAATAGCTGTCATCCAAAACATGTAGTGGATAACATTCCCACAGGAGAGTTCATACGGGCGAGGAGGTGCTGCTCACCAGAGGAAGCATATGTGAAAGAATGTAGGATCATTAGGGAAAGGTTTCTCTGTCGGGGTTTCTCTGATGCGACTATTTCCAAAGCTAAAGTACGTGCAGATTCTAAAACCAGAGATCAGTATCTATTGAACAAACAAATGGACCTCACACACAAACAGCCATCAATTGTATTTTCCACTAAATATAGTACGGATTTTTATTCTATTGTCAACATCATTAAGAAATATCTCCCTATACTCAGTACGGATGATACCGTTAAAAATATTCTTGAGGAGGGAATAAAATTTGTCTCTAAACGTAACAACACTATTGCCTCTATGATCTCTCCCAGTGACCATACAAATCGTAATAGAGGTGGTGTGTATAATTGGCTATCTGTTACGGGCTCATATAGGTGTGGACAGAAGGTATGCGGCTTGTGCAAATATATGCCTAACACGAAAAAAATTGTATCTAGTGTAACGAAAAAAGAATATAATATCAATTCTTTTATAAACTGTAGTACAACTCATGTCGTGTATCTCATTACATGCGATGCATGCAATATTCAGTATATTGGAAGCACTGGCCGTAGCCTTAGGAAAAGGATTTCAGAACACCTATATGATGCTTGTAACAGAAGTAGCAGAAGCCCTTCAGGTGCTTCACAACACTTTATCTCTGTTCACGGTGGCTGCACAAACAGCTGCCGTGTGAATGCTATTGAGAAAATTGTGTTACCATATAGAGGGGGTGATATCACAAAAATCATGCGCAAGAAGGAGGCAAAATGGATTTTCTTGATGGAGACTAGAGCCCCTCAAGGCATGAATTTAAGAGATGAATTAAGAAATATATATTAATGCATTGAAATTGGTACACGGTTTTGATAAAATGAAATGATGATTTTTTTTTTTTTTTTCTATACAAAGGATTTTATTTATATATTCCTTATATGTACAATGTCGATAAAGATTTATAATATAAAATATATAAGGATGCACTTGTACGTCTATAATATATTTGATACATGTGTTTTGTCACTTTGCATATTTTTACTGCAGATCGTCCCTTCTCTATATGTATATGGGGTTGCTATTCATACAATGTACTTAGTTATTCTGCTCTGTTTTTATCTGCTGCTATTTTGTTTGGTTCTGACTTTTTTTTTTTTTTTTCCTTTAAATCCCCATGTGGTTGTTCATTCAATGTGGATTGAGATTAAGAGCATGTAGCTCGAAACGCGTACTCCTCTGTTATCCCATCCCGTCTTTATGGGGATTTTTTATACCTTGTGGATATGATCCAATTTTACCATGAAAATTGAATAAATAAAAGAAGCAAATTTTATTACATTTCCTGGACACGAGTGCTGGATTTTTTTCTTTTTCCTACAGCTCAGGAGACAGTATTACACAGGAGAGGATTAGATACACGGCTCAGCAGGCAGTATCACACAGGAGAGGATTAGATACACAGCTCAGCAGACGGTACCACACAGGACAAGATTAGATACACGGCTCAGCAAACAGTATCACACAGGAGAGGATTAGATACACAGCTCAGCAGACAGTATCACATAGGAGAGGATTATATACACGGCTCAGCAGACAGTATCACACAGAATAGAGCTGGTGTCACACTAAACGACAGCGACAACGACGTCGCTGTTACGTCACCATTTTCGGTGACGTAACAGCGACCTTGTAAGTCGCTGTTATGATCGCTGCTTAGCTGTCAAACACAGCGACGCAGCAGCGATCATAACGTAGCTACATGTGCAGAGAGCAGGGAGCCGCGCTTAGCGCTGGCTCCTTGCTCTCCTGCAGCACACATCGGGTTAATTAACCCGATGTGTGCTGCAGCTACATGTCACAGTTCAGAGAGCAGGGAGCCGCGCTTAGCGCTGGCTCCTTGCTCTCCTGCAGCACACATCGGGTTAATTAACCCGATGTGTGCTGCAGCTACATGTCACAGTTCAGAGAGCAGGGAGCCGCGCTTAGCGCTGGCTCCTTGCTCTCCTGCAGCACACATCGGGTTAATTAACCCGATGTGTGCTGCAGCTACATGTCACAGTGCAGAGAGCAGGGAGCCGCGCGCACTGCTTAGCGCTGGCTCCTTGCTCTCCTGCAGCACACATCGGGTTAATTAACCCGATGTGTGCTGCAGCTACATGTCACAGTTCAGAGAGCAGGGAGCCGCGCTTAGCGCTGGCTCCTTGCTCTCCTGCAGCACACATCGGGTTAATTAACCCGATGTGTGCTGCAGCTACATGTCACAGTTCAGAGAGCAGGGAGCCGCGCTTAGCGCTGGCTCCTTGCTCTCCTGCAGCACACATCGGGTTAATTAACCCGATGTGTGCTGCAGCTACATGTCACAGTGCAGAGAGCAGGGAGCCGCGCGCACTGCTTAGCGCTGGCTCCTTGCTCTCCTTGCTACAGTATACATCGGGTTAATTACCCGATGCATACTGCAGCCACATGTCACAGTGCAGGAGCCGGCACTGGCAGCAAGAGCGGAGGCTGGTAACCAGCGTAAACATCGGGTAACTAGGGAAAGGTCTTCCCTTGGTTACCCGATGTTTACGCTGGTTACAGCTTACCGCAGCTGCCAGTGCCGGCTCCTGATCGCTTCATTTCGTCGCTCTCTCGCTGTCACACACAGCGATGTGTGTGTCACAGCGGGAGAGTGACGACCAAAAAATGAAGCTGGACATTCAGCAACGACCGGCGACCTCACAGCAGGGGCCAGGTCGTTGCTGGATGTCACACACAGCGACAGCGACGGGACGTCGCTGCAACGTCACAGAAAATGGTGACGTAGCAGCGACGTCGTTGTCGTCGTCGTCGTTATGTGTGACACCAGCTTAGGATTAGATACACAGCTCAGCAGACTGGTCCACACAGGATAGGATTAGATACACGGCTCAGCAGATAGTATCACACAGGACAGGATTAGATACCCAGCTTACCAGACAGTATCACACAGGATAGGATTAGATACACAGCTCAGCAGACGGTACCACACAGGATAGGATTAGATGCACAGCAGGCAGTATCACACAAGAGAGGATTAGATACAAGGCATGGGGGGGTAGCGAGGGGTGTCAATGAAGACGGTAGCAGCAGCTGCAGGGGAGGGGCAAGGAGAGTGGGGGGTATCATTGGAACATTGGAGACAGTAGTATGTGCAGTGGTGGGGGGAGGGGCGTAGGTACTCACATGCTCTACACGCACACAAACACACACAGCTCTGCTGCATGCTTGCCGGCAGCGGCGGAGGGGGGGGAGAGCGGGGCTGGGTAGAGCGGGGGGAGGGGGTGTCATTGGAATCGGTAACAGCGGGGGGAGGGGAAGCGCCCCGGCGCCCCATACTCATACATCCCGGTGGTTGACAGGGGTAAAGTGGAGCAAACATCATACGCTGTGTGCGCCACAATGATGGTGCTGATCTACTCCCTCTGCTGTGATCTGGATAGCCCAGGGGGCGCGTGCATTTCACAGCAGATGCCTTCTCTAATGTTACTAAATGGGGTCGGAGCCCGACTATCAGAGTCTATGCACACAGGGCTGCCATAAAGGAGGTATCTGTCGTTACAAACACCAAATCCAAGATGGCAGCGCCCAGTGCCTTCAGTAAAATTAGAATTAAATAAAAACTAAATAAGCAGTGATTTTAATTTTGTATTAAAAATACTTGTTTTCATAATCACTATTATTAATATAAAAATAAAAAACTGCAACACCTTTCCTTTAAACAAGTATATGACCGCGCTGGATTAGTTGAGAGAGCAATGTATCGTGCTTAGAGCAGCTGCAGAGATTTGTGGGATCCCGCTCTGCACACTGAGATCCCACAAAATGGAAATTCAGGTTCCACTTTGCTAGTAAATTGGGCATTTCGAGAGCCTTTAGGAACATTTTTTGAAAGGTTTTGATACTGGATTATATTTAGATAATTCACTAATCTCAGGTTGCCCACTGCTTTATTTACTAAAAAGCACAGCCCCAGATTGGAGATAGGAACTCTGAAGTATATCACATTGTATATAATTGCATTTCAAAGCTTGTTTTGTCAATAAATGCTTGTAAATATATATTCTTCATGCCTGTCTTTCTCTATTGTCTAGATGTGATAATTTTGCCTCAGAACCTCTGGAGCTGAGGCAGAGCTGTAGACATTTCACACTAAAATAATGAGGGGAGAATTGAATCACACTGCATCCTAGATATGTGGAAGTTGTTAAGATGCTCTGATCCCAATTTATCAAAGCTATTATGCCAAAAAATTGTCACAAAAACTCTGAAAAGTCTCAAAAATTTGGATCAATTCAAAGTGGTGCCAAATTTTGGTGGCTTTTGGCATTTTCACTTTAAAATTGGCAAAGTTTGGGTGGGACAGGGGCGTGACAGCACAGCTCCTTTGTCATTTTACCTGTTTACCAAAACATTTTCAATATACAGTTATGTAATCGATATGCGTTTTTAAGTGCTGATTCTCAGCTTTAATTTGAGGGTATTAACATACTAATTGGAGCCAGGTCTTAGGAATCACAGCCCATAAACATGTAGCGGTCTCTTTAAAAAGAGACCAAAAGTAACTGGACAATTATCTTAAAAGCTCTTTAATGGGCTGCGTAGGATATTCCCTCATGAATCCATTATAAATTAAGCAGATAAAAGGTCTGGAGCTGATTCCAGATGTGACATTTGCATTTGGAAGCTGTTGTTGTAAACCCACAACATGCGGTCAAAGGAGGAGAACATCATTAGGATAAAAAATGAGAGCTAGTAGTAATGTTAGGGGTGGCCAAATCAGAAATTTGGTATATTCTGGAAAACAAATGAACGCACTCGAGAGCATGGGAACTCAAAGAGGTCTGGATGTCCAAGGAAGACAATAGTGATGGGTGATCACAGAATCCTTTCCTTAGTGAAGGAAAAGTCCTACACAACATCCACCCAAGTGAAAAAACATTCTCAAGAAAGTAGACGTTTCAGTATCTAAGTGTGGCACCTGCTTTGGGAGCGATCTATAGAATTCCACCCACATTCACCTCTACAGATGTTGCTTCTTTGGTTGAACTGCAGAATACTACAACTCCCAAGATGCCATGCAAATCTGGGGGAGGAGGAAACAGGATGGGGGGGGTGGAAGGAAGTTGAGCCATCTTGGAGGGGTGAAGCTGCCACTCTGTGTGATGAGAGACTGAGTTCTGAAGCTAGAGGATGCACTATTAGTAGGAGCTGCTGTCCTCCATGTTTACCACGCCGAACAAGGATTTTGCCTGCTGTACCCACTTCTCTCTGCAAGCCATTGAATCCAGAAGCTCCAGTGTGGAATAGTCTGAGAAAACAGACCTGCTGCAGACAGAAGTGAGTAGGACATTGCTGTGACTTGTAGTTCTACAGTTTGAGAAGTGTGAATAAAAGAGAAATACGAGTATATATGCAAATACAACAATTTTATTAATGGAGATAACACGCAAGACAGCACAAAATCACTCTTAAAATTGCTACAGAAAATCAAAACATCACAAGGGGTACAAGGTTTATATTCAATTGGTTAATGTAAAAGTTTCCTGTCTGTCTGAAGTAACCGTGGAAGAGGTGGGAAAGTCTAAATGACGGGACTAAATATAATGTAAGCAAGACACTTAATGACATGGACCAGACTCCATTGCATGATTTAATAGAATTACTAACAACTATGACGTTGGGAATAGAAGGTCCTACAATGAGGTGACAGTAACAGGGGAAACCACAATGTCACCAGGTATGTATAAAACATAACCCATTCACTCATGCATAAGATTTGGTTAGAGGATTCTGACCCTCGAGTTCGAGAATCAGAATCATGGGAGGATAATAATTATGCAAGGAGAGTTTAGCCCCAGTATCAGTAGACACCAATTAAATACAAGGATGTATGGAACAAATCAGGGGCTCAAGTACAGAGTACTAGTGTAGATGTTAACCTAGATTAACCTGAAGTATACCACGTGATAACAGGGTAAACCTGGATGAGATCATGACATTAAAATAGTAAAGTGCGTGTGCACATAGCCATCCATGAATAGTGGTAAGTATGTATACAAATACAGGTTAAAATAATTACCTAGAAAAACTGTGGTTCAGGTAATAAAACAGGGGACCCTGAGGCATAGTAACACCTATGTACACATACCCAGAAGAGTTAGGATCACCACCGACGCGTGTTTCACACAGGTATTGTTGCTTTCTCAAGGAGGAAGACCCTAATGGCAGTATAAACCCAGTAGGTATAAATAGCCTCTGTTAATTATCATTGCCGTCAGGTGTAACAATCCCTCAGCCGAGATATATGTGATGGAGAGAACAATAACGCCCATCAAGCAGGTGATAGGGCATCACCTAGATAGTGGGCGGAAACCTAAGACAGGTCACATGATGATCACTGAAAAAGGCGGATTATAAGAAGATCACAAAGATTGTTAATAGTAATCGCAATCTGACGTGGCAGCACTGGTAGCATGGTACGCTACTGATAATGAAAAACAAATGTTCAAGAGACGTGAAACATCTAGTGTAAGGTGAACCAGGCAGTATCTCACATTACCCAGATGTCCCGCCCTCCAGCCAAGTCAGGAAGGAACACGTGGTGCCGAAGACGCGTAACCCCGGCAATCACGCGATCCAACCCGGCATTAGACATAACAGGGCGTAACACAACACATGGTGGATATACTTCCAGGAGTCACGCTAGTCACAAAGCAGACACTTAAAACGTAAGAGGTACGTCTCCACAGTGACCACCCAGCCAATCCCAGATTGAGGACAAGTTTATAGAAAACATATATTAGTTAGTATAGATCAGCATGTTCTTCTGCCAACATATCATAACAAAACATAAATCTATCACATCCGATTCACGTCCCCACCAGGGCAGGTACATAAGATCATAAGTCACTTAGTGATCGCTTATAGGACACAGATTATAAAAAAAAAAGCACACACCTTGCTAACCGCAATCACAGCAAGGCATAATAATACTAGTAGCACAGTGCACCGCTAAGGTAAGGGGACAGTTATATAAAACGGGAATCATTTAGCGCCAATGGTCTGGAAGTGTCCCACACTGCTGGATTATCCATCCCTCAGGCTGAGTCAGGAAGGCACACGTGCCGTGAACGCGTAACCCCGGCAACCAAGTGAGCCAACCCAACATCAAGCATGTCAGGGCGTGAAACCACGCATAGTGGACGTAGTTCCAGAAATCCCGCCCCCAACCAATCACAGAGCAGGCGACTATAGCGCCGGAGACGCATCAATACAGCAACTTCCGGGCCTATCCCCGATTGAGACGGGCATGAAAGGGGGTGTGTAGTAAGTGATGTAAATTAATACATCCTATTATCAGCAAAACACATTGCAAGACACAAATGCACCGCCCCAGGTGCACATTACGAGCGGGGCAAAACAATAGCCCCAGCGACGAACTGCCAGCAGACTAAGAACATTTGTATAAACATAGAGGTACAAAAATACCAAACATAGTAAACATTAATGCTGCTTCAGCAGACTAAACTTGTAAAGTAGGGAGAATGAGATATATATTAAGGATAGAAAGAAGGCTTATAAAGAACATGCTGATCATTAGATCATATGTCACATTAAAAGTATACCATTGGTCATAGAGTATAAATACTTCAAATATAAATATAGTAAAAGGCCAATAGAAAAATAGATATAGATATATATATATATATAGATATATATATATATATATATATATATATATATATATATATATATATATATATATATATATATATATATATATATATATATATATATATATATACAGTGCCTACAAGTAGTATTCAACCCCCTGCAGATTTAGCAGGTTTACACATTCAGAATTAACTTGGCATTGTGACATTTGGACTGTAGATCAGCCTGGAAGTGTGAAATGCACTGCAGCAAAAAAGAATGTTATTTCTTTTTTTATTTTTTTTTTAAATTGTGAAAAGTTTATTCAGAGGGTCATTTATTATTCAACCCCTCAAACCACCAGAATTCTGTTTGGTTCCCCTAAAGTATTAAGAAGTATTTCAGGCACAAAGAACAATGAGCTTCACATGTTTGGATAAATTATCTCTTTTTCTAGCCTTTTCTGACAAATTAAGACCCTCCCCAAACTTGTGAACAGCACTCATACTTGGTCAACATGGGAAAGACAAAGGAGCATTCAAAGGCCATCAGAGACAAGATCGTGGAGGGTCACAAGGCTGGCAAGGGGTACAAAACCCTTTCCAAGGAGTTGGGTCTACCTGTCTCCACTGTTGGTAGCATCATCCGGAAGTGGAAGGCTTATGGAACTACTGTTAGCCTTCCACGGCCTGGACAGCCTTTGAAAGTTTCCACCCATGCCGAGGCCAGGCTTGTCCGAAGAGTCAAGGCTAACCCAAGGACAACAAGGAAGGAGCTCCGGGAAGATCTCATGGCAGTGGGGACATTGGTTTTAGTCAATACCATAAGTAACGTACTCCGCCGCAATGGTCTCCGTTCCAGATGAGCCCGTAAGGTACCTTTTACTTTCAAAGCGTCATGCCAAGGCTCGTCTACAGTTTGCTCATGATCACTTGGAGGACTCTGAGACAGACTGGTTCAAGGTTCTCTGGTCTGATGAGACCAAGATCGAGATCTTTGGTGCCAACCACACACGTGACGTTTGGAGACTGGATGGCACTGCATACGACTCCAAGAATACCATCCCTACAGTCAAGCATGGTGGTGGCAGCATCATGCTGTGGCGCTGTTTCTCAGCCAAGGGGCCTGGCCATCTGGTCCGCATCCATGGGAAGATGGATAGCACGGCCTACCTGGAGATTTTGGCCAAGAACCTGCGCTCCTCCATCAAGGATCTTAAGGTGGGTCGTCATTTCATCTTCCAACAAGACAACGACCCAAAGCACACAGCCAAAAAAACCAAGGCCTAGTTCAAGAGGGAAAAAATCAAGGTGTTGCAGTGGCCTAGTCAGTCTCCTGACCTTAACCCAATTGAAAACTTGTGGAAGGAGCTCAAGATTAAAGTCCACATGAGACACCCAAAGAACCTAGATAACTTGGAGAAGATCTGCATGGAGGAGTGGGCCAAGATAACTCCAGAGACCTGTGCCGGCCTGATCAGGTCTTATAAAAGACGATTATTAGCTGTAATTGCAAACAAGGGTTATTCCACAAAATATTAAACCTAGGGGTTGAATAATAATTGACCCACACTTTTATGTTGAAAATTTATTAAAATTTAACTGAGCAACATAACTTGTTGGTTTGTAAGATTTATGCTCCAAGTTATCTTAGTATCTCAAGACAAATAACCTTATGACAGAGTATCAACATGGGTTTATGAGGGATCGATCCTGTCAAACTAATTTGATCAGCTTCTATGAAGAGGTAAATTCAAGCCTGGACCAGGGAAATGCAGTGGATGTTGTGTATATGGACTTTTCAAAAGCTTTTGATACGGTGCCACACAAAAGGTTGGTACATAAAATGAGAATAATGGGGATAGGGGAAAATATGTGTAACTGGGTTAAAAACTGGCTCAGTGATAGGAAACAAAGGGTGGTTATTAATGGTACGTACTCGGACTGGGTCTCAGTTCATAGTGGGGTACCACAGGGGTCAGTATTGGGCCCGCTTCTTTTCAACATATTTATAAATGACCTTGTTGGGGGCATGCGGAGAAGAATTTCAATATTTGCAGATGATACTAAACTCTGCAGGGTAATCAATACAGAGGAGGATAATTTTATATTACAGGGAGATTTATGTAAATTGGAGGATTGGGCTGAGAAGTGGCAATTGAAGTTTAATGTAGATAAATGTAAGGTCATGCACTTGGGTAGAGGAAATAACATTTATGATTATGTACTTAATTGTAGAACACTGGGTAAAACAGACACAGAAAAAGACTTGGGTGTATGGGTGGATGGTAAACTTCACTTTAGTGGACAGTGTCAGGCAACTGCTGCCAGGGCTAATAAAATAATGGGATGTATTAAAAGAGGTAGAAGTGTTCATGAAAAAAATATAGTTCTACCTCTGTATAAGTCACTAGTGCGACCGCACTTAGAATACTGTGTACAATTCTGGTCACCGATATATAAGAAGGACATAGCTGAACTGGAGAGGGTGCAGAGAAGAGCGACCAAGATTATTAGAGGAATGGGTGGGCTGCAATACCAAGACAGGTTATTACACTTGGGGTTATTTAGTTTGGAAAAACGAAGGCTTAGGGGGGATCTAATCACAATGTATAAATATATGAGGGGACAGTACAGAGACCTTTCCAAAGATCTTTTTACACCTAGGCCTGCGACTGGAACACGGGGGCATCCGCTACGTCTTGAGGAAAGAAGGTTTAATCATAATCACAGACGAGGATTCTTTACTTCATTAAAAAATCACTTTTATTTATAAATCCATATTAAAAAAGTCCATAGTGTAATCCAACCTGCCCCTTTAGAGGACGCGTTTCGAACAAACCAGTTCTTAGTCTGTCTCTAACTAGACTCTGAGAGTTAGAGACAGACTAAGAACTGGTTTGTTCGAAACGCGTCCTCTAATGGGGCAGGTTGGATTACACTATGGACTTTTTTAATATGGATTTATAAATAAAAGTGATTTTTTAATGAAGAAAATATTTTTTCCATGGACTTGTTTGCTGGAATTCCTATCTAAACCTATGCCATGAGTTCTGCTACCTTCCTTTTCCCTGCACAGTCCTGGTTAAGCGGTCTCCCATGAGAAACAGGTGAGCTGGACGAAAGTCTTGTTTTTCCTGAGGATTCTTTACTGTACGAGCAGTGAGACTGTGGAACTCTCTGCCGCATGATGTTGTAATGAGTGATTCACTACTAACATTTAAGCAGAGCCTGGACGCCTTTCTTGAAAAATATAATATTCTCAGTTATGTATATTAGATTTTATGACAGGGTATTGATCCAGGGAACTAGTCTGATTGCCGGATGTGGAGTCAGGAAGGAAATTTTTTCCCCATTGGAACTTGTTTGCCACATTGGGGTTTTTTTGCCTTCCTCTGGATCAACATGTTAGGCTACAGGTTGAACTAGATGGACTTAGAGTCTCCCTTCAACCTTAAAAACTATGATACTATGATACTATGATCTGTTAATAAATCCTGCTCTTGTTTGAAGTTTGCAGGCTCTAACTTATTTGCATCTTATCAAACCTGCTAAATCTGCAGGGGGTTGAATACTACTTGTAGGCACTGTATATGTTTCCAAGATAATCGTTTGTTGTACTAAACACAATAATAATATGACAACAAATACACACATATGTCAGGAGTATATCAATGTGTGGTATTAAGATCGTAGAATAGCAGGAACGTCCATTCAGAAGATATCATTGATGTTCAGTGATGCCGGCACAAACTTGTAGGGTGATAGGAAAACAGGATCTTATATGGTACTTCCAAAGATCAGAAAAGGAATTTAGTATTGCATCAAAGACGGTTCTAATAAAAAGAAATAAACAAGAGAGGAATAAGTATACATAAAAGAAGACCACTGGGAAATACATTCGCCACAGACGAATTAATTGATAAGCGGTAGAGTAATAAAAACAAAATTAAAACAATTATGGTATGTTAAAAACGACCAAGTGATATAAGAAGAACATTATGCTTGGAAAAGCTCAGATAAACCCTATAAAAAGACACAAAACTGATGTTTTCGTTCAGGCCTCCAGGTGTTAAAGTCCCAAGGGTGGTGATCCAACGAGCCTCGACTTGGGCTAAACGTTTCTTGAGGTCACCACCTCTGGAGCCTCCATGAACAACATCGATACCCCGTACCTTGAGGCCGGATTCATCACATCCATGAAATCTCCTGAAATGTTGAGTAAGTGTTGTCGTGGAAACCCCTTTATTGGGAGAGCTAATTTAGGGTGAGATGCAAGGGATCTCCAGATCTGCCAATGTTGGTCCAATTAATAGCGATGCATCGGAGACAAACACAAGAACACACAGTCAATCCGTGTACCAGGCTTTGTCTGAATCTGAGATGCCCAAACAGTCGTTTATTAAAACCACAAAAGAAAAGGGGACGGCTTAGTACATGACCAAAAATGGAATGAAAGTTGAAAATAACAAAATCGTAAATTATGCTGCTGAATTCCTTAAAACCAGATCTGTCCAGTTTTCTGGACCTTCAGTAACAAAGAAACTTTAGACAAAGGCCTCTTTAAAGCGACTACACCCAGTGCTATTGCTTTTATGAATAACACTTATAAAGCTAATACAAAAATACAAAATTATTAAACATATATCAATTGCTTAAAAGATAATCAAAACTTAATATAAAATATTAACCATAACAATTCCTCCCTTTTTATTATTTACAGACAATTTATCCATCAGCTATATCCCCATGCTATGACAGCATGGAGGGGCTAACCCCGTTTACCGATAGATCTCTTGTTTGTAAATTTCATCATATATATATTTACTAAGGGAGCACTGAGGTATTTTTCACATGTTGTAACTGACGGCCTGTGATACTTGATCTTACATGTCTCTGTTCATAGTGTTGTCATAACAAATATACCAATTCTAGCAGCTACATACACTAATAGTACCAACATTCCCATCTGTAGAATGCCCATCAGCCACCCAGTGATACCTGAGAACCAAATTGTCGGATACATTTGTCTGCAGCTCGGTTATATAGGGAATGTTTGGGTAAAGCACTTATATCTAGAACACCATGAGGAAATATAAAGGTAGCGGCATAAGGCGTGCAGAGGTGTCGATCCCCTCTGCGCCCCGGGAAAGTCATTTATAGGCCTGGTGACCACATACTAGATATAAATCCTTAGAAATTATGCAGTGTATTATGTCAGTGGTTCTCCCAACACAACACATATAAGTCAAACGTCCTTTGCCTCGAAGGTTTGGCACACCAATTTCAGCAGTTTTTGAGACAGACCTCATTCCTTCAGAATGTCTTAGACTCAAAATGTTAGTTAAATTGGTAACGTTGTTCACAAGTCTACACAGAATGTGTAAACCACAGTTCACTATTGCTCCAAACATCCATGGTCACTTTTCTGGAAACAACTATCATTACAAATAATCACGAGTAATTGAAGTACTCTCACAGTTTTTCCAGTCCTGAGAGTGTGAGCATCACAGGCGTAACTTATAGTCCTCATATAGGGTCAGGGGATCTGCAAGATATGGCATAGAATTAGAAGATATTGGGCTCGGAGTGCATATCCAACAGTTCTTAGTGCTTTAGAGTCCATATCTTGGAACAGAACTTGGTGATGCTTTATCAGTTTGTTATCACAGTCCTCTTTTAGTGCCTTATTGATAGGACAAGAGGTACAGTTGCCATCAGCATAATCCAAAAGGCAGAGTGGTTATCTTTGTATCTTTGCCTTGGATCTTGACAGAAGTGGCAGTGGTTAGCATCACTTAGAATGGCTCCCTGGATCTAGGCTCCAATGGTCTCCTTATGTGTCTCTTGACCACGACCCAGTCACCTGGTGCCGGTGTGTGTGTGCCGCTTATAAACATGGGGTCTGGGATGGAGGAAAGAACACAGTTATGAGTAACAGTCAGATGTTTGTGCAACTCAGCGACATATTCAGTGAGAAAAGCATACGAGGCCTGCAATTGCTGTGGGAAATATAATTCTGTCTCAGGAATACTACCAAACATTAATTCATATGGGGACAGCTTCTTTATACCTCTTCGGGCAGTTCTCACTGAAAGCAATGTGATGGGCAAGCAATCTACCCAGGACAAGTGTGTTTCCTCCATGCACTTTAATTTAAGAGTACCGTTAAAGCGTTCCACCTTCCCACTACTTTGTGGGTCAAAGGGAACGTGGAAAGCATGTTCTAATCCCAAAGTAGCCATGATCTGTTTCATTTAATTCTCCATTGAAGTAAGCACCTCTGTTACTTTCTATAGTTTTGGGAAACCCATATCTGCAAACCACCTTACTTATTACTTTCTTGATGGTAATTGTGGTCTTTATATTATCTTTCATCACGGTCTAAGCTTCAGACATACCAGGACATATTCATAAGTACCCACCTTAGGCAGCAGTATATAGTCCACCTGCAGTCTCTGAAATGAGTAATCTGGTTTTGGTGCTGAATTTCTGCAGAACTCAAATAGGCCTACCGGGGCTGTGTTTTGCACAAACAAGACATACTTTGCAGCCATATTCGGGAACCCTGGGGCACATCAGTTTTGCAGCACTACTGCACACGTCACACCTTTGCACCGGGGAATGTGCCAGGGCAGCCATCATGGGGAACAGGCAGCGAGGGAGGCAAATCCGGGTGTTTACCTGCCATACCACTGACTCTGACCGTACAGCGCATTGCATTCTGTTCGTTTGAGGGGGCCTGGGTCTGGAAGACCTGAAACAGTTCACGATCAGCGGCCACTGGGGCCGGTACGGTGCCAGCCTCCTTTGCTGAAAGGTGGCGCCCCGCACTCTCGGTCACTAAGCTCCCTTAGAGGGCTATGTCTGTTATGGCCAGTATTCCTGTCAGAGGTAGTCTCGCTGCTTCTTTAGCCAGCTTGTCGGCCAGTGCATTCCCTACTGCAAGGGGAGTTTGTTCCCGTGCGTGTGCCGATACTTTGACTATGGCTGCCCTTTGGGGAATGGTGAGTGCTGCGAGTAGCTGCTCTACCGCCTGCGCATACTTCAGGAAATTACGGCTCCGCCAAATGACGCCAAAGTCGTGTGCTACCCCAAAAGCGTATTGTGAGTCAGAAAATACATTACTCTTCTTACCTTTTCCCAGACTGCACATTACAGCGAATGCCTTCAGCTCAACCTCTTGCGCAGAGTAGCTCGAGGGGAGTGGTTCTTACTGCCTTACCATTGTGGACTACTGCATACCCGGTGATGAACAGTCCTTGATCATTGTCCAAAGCTCTGGAACCATCTATAAAATACTCAGCAGAGGGGTTAGTGAGTGGTACATCAGTGATATTTGTCAAGTCCTCTGTTTCTGCCTCCACCAATGCCTGACAGTCATGTGTCATATCAAACTGAACTTCTTCATCTGCTAGTTTGAAAAACAGGGGCAAGTCTTGTCTCACGGTCTCTCCCACAGGGACATGTCTTGTCTCATGGTTCCTCCCACAGGGGCCGGTCTTGTCTCACGGTCCCTCCCACAGGGACAGGTCTTGTCGCTTATTCTGCCTAAAACCAGTGTCTAATCCTCTGTTAAACTCCATTCTCTGGAAAGTTACCAAGATTAGGTTTTCCTGTGGCCAGATATACCTCCTGAATACCCTGGAGATATGTTCTAAATGTAAGGGTAATTTTACAGGAGATTCAGGATCTAGGTAGCAAGGGCAATATACCTGGGCATGGGGAAACACAGGACACGCAATATTAGCTCCAGAGGGACTGTGTTGGCCACAGTGTCTGCAGGTCTATCCCAATGATCCTGCATATGGCAGGGGTGCTGAAGGGGGGAGGCAGTGCAGGTTTTACAGCAGTTATAGAGACTGCAGCGTTCCCTGGGCATTTATACTATCATAGATTACATATACACCACCATGAATGGTTTAATCTGATTTATGGTCACTCAGTGAGAGACGCTTGGATACTTTACCACATTCTAACCTGTTTGTTTTATCTTTCAAACAGTCTTCACATTTGCAGAAAAACGTCTCCCAAAACAAACAAAAAAAAAAATTCCAATAACATGTTGCATCAATCCATTGCTTCATTCCCTTTTCGTCTTTCTTCTATATCCTTTGTAGGGACATGGGTGGTACCTCTGAGGCTGATTACATCCTATAGCTGCCAGTCCTCTGACTGCAACTTCAATGCCCGCAGTAAAGTAGAAGTGAAATGGGCCACAGAGTCTTAACCGCAGAAGACTCTACTCTTCTCCCAGCACCAATTTGCTCGCAAGAGAAGGATTTCTACTCCCAGAACCACTGTTCTCGCAAGAGAAGGATTTCTACTCCCAGAACCACTGTTCTCGCAAGAGAAGAATTTCTAGGAAGCATCAGGTTACCAGCCCTTTGTACCCGTACAATTCTGAGACAGAACCAAACAAATAACAATTCATAAACTCTACTACCAACAGTTATTGGGATTACTTCTACTTCTCAATATAATATATCATGGGAGACTAAGCTAATTTCCTACAAAATCTCCATCTATCTCTGACTCAAACAGATTACATCAAACACAAAAGAGACAGTGTATCCAGACCAGAGCATATCAGATTTCAACTACTCAAACAAGTTCCCTTTCTTGTCCTGTAGAGGGCGCAGCTCCAAAAATAAAATCTACAATAAGTTTTCCCTCTATGGCTATATGTTTCTTTGTCTGGATAAACTGGACGATTAAAAACTACAACTCCTATTAAGCCAATTCCCATCTTAAATGCAAATGCAAGAGAACATAAACACCAGCACAATGGTTTATCAGATTTTTACAATACATCCGTCACTCAAAGATCAATCAGTCCCACATTAAAGGATCCTCATAACTTAAAATATAATTCCAGACATAACAGTCATATGGAAAACACAGGACAACATATAATCTTTCAACTGCTGAGATGATATACTCTTCATTCAATTTCCTTCAACAATCATTCGCACATTTAAAAACACATTGATACATATAACAGATCACAGATGGCATATCTCTATTATTTCAATCATACACACAAAATCCAAACACTGGCAGAGGATTGATAAGAATGGTCTTGTTGGACCACTACGTACCCGTCTCGGACCTCCAGAAAGCACTGAAACATTTGTAACACAATGGGTTACTCACCGCGGATTTTGTTCAGTGGTTCCTGGGAAGGTCTTTGTAGTCGGGTCACAGAGAGGTCCAGTTAACCATCCCAGGTTTCTGCACCATGTTCTGTCGTGGAAACCCCTTTATTGGGAGAGCTAATTTAGGGTGAGATGCAAGGGATCTCCAGATCTGCCAATGTTGGTCCAATTAATAGCGATGCATCGGAGACAAACACAAGAACACACAGTCAATCCGTGTACCAGGCTTTGTCTGAATCTCAGATGCCCAAACAGTAGTTTATTAAAACCACAAAAGAAAAGGGGACGGCTTAGTACATGACCAAAAATGGAATGAAAGTTGAAAATAACAAAATCGTAAATTATGCTGCTGAATTCCTTAAAACCAGATCTGTCCAGTTTTCTGGACCTTCAGTAACAAACTTTAGACAAAGGCCTCTTTAAAGCGACTACACCCAGTGCTATTGCTTTTATGAATAACACTTATAAAGCTAATACAAAAATACAAAATTATTAAACATATATAAATTGCTTAAAAGATAATCAAAACTTAATATAAAATATTAACCATAACAGTGTCTTCAGGAGAGTGACATCGATCACATCGGAGGCAGCACGGATATCCCGTACATGCTCTCTGGTACGCACCCGCAATTCGCGTGATGTGAGACCAACATATACCAGAGAATATGGACAGGTAGCATAGTAAATCACGTGCGTGGTAGCACATGTGATATGATGTTGTATATTCATTGTCCGTGTGTCGTCCGATGATGAGAAAGTCGTGGCGCGGAGGATATTAGGACATGCGACACACCGCCCACAGGCAAAACATCCCTGTGTCGGGCCGCGAGTGCCAAACGGATTGGAAAGCGGAGGAATATAATGACTCCTTACCAGGATGTCACGGAGATTCTTAGCACGGCGAGCTGTCATAAGGGAACCTGAAGGGAGTATGTCTGCCAAAATTGGATCTGTGCGTAGAACAGGCCAGTGTCTATCAAGGATGCCCCGCATCGTCTGCCATTGGTTGTTAAAGGTTCCTATAAAGCTAATAGGAGGGTCAATATGTGGTTGTTGTTGTTTACAATTATATTGAAGGAATTGTGTGCATGGAGTTCTTTTGGCACGTAAATACCCCTTCTTAATGGAACGATTGCTGTATCCACGATCCTGGAAACGGCGTTTGAGTTCTGCGGCCTGTTTTTCAAATGACTGGTCAGAGGAGCAGATCCGCCTAATCCTTAAGAATTGGCCGGTCGGGATGTCGCGTATGGTGGCAAAGGTATGGGCTGAGGATAAATGCAGCAGGGCATTAACTGAGGTGGATTTCCGATACATACTAGTTTGTATGAATGACAAAGGATCCACCTCGATGTTGATGTCCAAAAAGTAAATGCACCTGCTGCTATTTTTATATGTCAGTTTTATATTAAGATTATTAGCATTCAATTGACCCATAAATGCATCAAGCTGCTCCACCGTGCCCTGCCAAAAAAATAATACATCATCAATATATCTGAGCCAGCACTGCACATGGGAGCTGGCACTGATGCCCCCATCGCCAAAAACCAACCTCTCCCACATGCCAAGGAAGAGGTTGGCATACGAAGGGGCACAGGCCGCCCCCATGGCAGTGCCATGCTGCTGCAGATAAAATAGATCTTTAAAAATAAAAAAATTGTGCGTAAGTGCAAAGTGGAGCAGCTCAAGGATAAAGAGGTTTAATTTGCCATCACGACCGCCCATCTCAAGAAAAAGGCGGACCGCCTTCAGACCATCAGAATGTGATATGCATGTGTAGAGGCTCTCCACATCAGCTGTTACAATCAACATATCCTGATCCATAAAGATGCCGTCAATCCTCCTGAGGATGTCCGTCGTGTCACGGACATAAGAGGGCAAGGTTTCTACTAGAGATTTTAGATGATAATCAATAAATTTACAAATTGGATCACACAAGCCGTCTATGCTGGACATAATAGGATGCCCCGGGGGATTAAGGGCATCTTTATGGATCTTAGGTAATAGGTCGAATGTAGGCACCTTTGGATATTTAGTGGAGAGCCCCTCCATCATTTTTTATCAATAATGCCGCTTTCGCACGCCACCTCCAGGATCCCCAGAAGGTCAATAGAAAACCGCTGCAAGGGGTTAGATGGCAGCCTCATGTTGGTGTCCTTATCACGAAACTGCTGTAAAGCTTCTTTCTCGTAATTCTCCACTGCCCAGATCACTATATTGCCCCCCTTGTCAGCTGGTTTAATAACAATGTCATTATAATTGCTCAGTTCAGAAAGAGCAGATCTTTGTTTATGAGTTAAGTTATCACCTTGTCTCTTAACCGTGATTTGTTTAAACTTATCCACCACTAATCTAATGAAGACCTCAACGGCAGGACAAAGGGACAAGGGGGGAAATCTAGTAGATCTGGGCAGTAGCGATTTTGGGAACACACCTGTAGAGACACTGGACTGTTCAAGCAGAAGATCCTCAAGGGTCTGTAACGCCTCCCTCTCGGCCGGGCTATCCAAACCACTATTGTCTCGTTTATGATGAAGTTTTTTCAAAACTATCTTGCGTGCGAATAAATGTACACCTTTAATGCTGAAAAAAAGTCGAAATGATTAGTTGGTGAAAATGTTAGGCCCCTGGACAGCATGTCCACCTGGGCATCAGAGAGGGTGCGTGGAAAGGTTAATCACCTGTAGTTTGTTTTTGCCGTGTTTGTCATTCGATTTAGCTGCGATTTAGTTTGCTTATTCCGGATAGACTTAACACGGGCCCCCACGCTTTTTTCAGACTCACATACTCCACTTGACATCCCGGAGGACGAACCGCCAACAGAAACCAATGAAGACATAGAAGCTGATTGGCCATGAGACAAAGTCTTGGCTCGATAGCCCAGACGTGATCTAGAGTGCCACCTGTAGACCGTCGTATTGGTGTAATCTGACAGGTCCCTATTATATTTCTTTAATTTTAGGCCACTAATTTCCTTTTCTAAGAAAGGCCTTCCTCAATCTCCGTTTCCATCCTGCAATTTGTCATTTTCATTTACTATACATGTATGTATTTATTAATGTGTTCACCATGGCAAAAAATACCTTTTGCTCTAACTCACATCCTCTCTCTTTCTTTGCATCTGGCTGTTATATGGCTATCTTTTTCCCTCTTTTTTTGTGTGCGTCTCTTTTTTGAGATGATGAATTTGTTTTAAAAGAGGATTGTCTTATACGTCCTGATCGCTAGTATTTGCATCTATAGTACTGATTTGGACGTTATTAGCCTGCCTTTTTTGATGTATGCAGTAAAGGGTTAATACCTTGTTTATCCAGGATAGGGGAGCCGTCCGTCCCTGACGCGTGGCCGTGTGTGTCTGTTTGCAAGCATGGTTACAACAGCGTCCTTAGCAGTGGAGACCTGGACTTACTGACGTCACAGGAAGTTTTCTTCCCTCCTATCTCCACTGTGGACGCCGGGTGGATGAATGCCTCTGCACTCAGAATACCGGCCGTGCACAGTAACAGCTGGGCGTGATGTGGTGTGATGGGGCTTACACGGGAGGCTTATAAGGCTGCACATCTCCACACTTTTTTATCTGTCCCCCGAAGAAGCGTTGAGACATGAAACACGTGTCGGGACGCTGGTCCCCACGTGCACTCCTGGTCCTATAATTACTAAATATGGGTGAGTTTTTACATTGTAATTTGACTGTTTTGACATAGCTATTTAACTAGGGCAATTTTCTGCACCTGCCTTTTTACTCTGCCTTGTATACAGCATGACTTACCCATGCTATTATTAAAACATCTATCCAGGGGCACGTGGGGTCTTTTCCATTTCCCCTCTGCACTTTATATACCCGTTGATCTTTGTTTGTTTGTCCGATTTATACTATCTTGAAGCATGATGTTCCTTGAAGTTGTTGCTTGAGACATGATATGAGATTCATGTCAGGTCCCTGTTTTCTTGTTCTCTATACAAAGCGCATTGCGTGGACTCCATTGTGCCTGTACTACACAACCCTGATCAGCCTCTCACTAACACGGCAATTAATCCGCAGAAACTATATCACGCACCCTGATAATATGCTGCTTGTTAGTTTTCTCTTTAGTTCTTTTTGCTGCTCTTTTGGTGTTACGCATGCAATATCTTACATACCTCTTGTGTGAGCGCTGTTTATAATCACTATCTTTGCTCTGCTGTAAGTGCGAGTGCTTTTTTCTGCCCCTTTTGCAAAAAGTGTACTGCACCTTTAAGACATTGAACTTTGAATTTATGGGCTAAAAGTTGTGATACAGGTCTATTGGGACACCCTGATAACATTCCCAGGGTATTATTAGCATAGGGTTGTGGTTGTTCTGGTCCTCTCTTTAGCTCCCTTTTGCTGCCGTCTTTGATGAATTCAGTACCTAACATCCCTCCTGATTGGGCATTAGTTATAGTCATTATCTGCCTTACAATATTTACCTGCTTTCTGTGCCATAGAAAAAAAAGTTGAGTGATTTAAGGGTTTTCCAGTGTAGCGTGCTGTACAGACACTCACGTGAAAAACCAAGGGGGAGAAGGGCCCCATATTATTATATTACCTACTCTGTGATACTGGGATTCTAATTATAGACATTAAGATACTGCAGTAGAGTGGCTGCTGGTGTGCCACAGACGTGAGGTACCGGCAGTGCAGTCACTCTTGAGTAGCTGCTGGTGTGCCACAGACGTGAGGTACCGGCAGTGCAGTCACTCAAATGGCAACTCGTGTGTCCCAGACGTGGGGTATCACATAGTAGTCACTATTTACCTTTCGCAGTGTCGAGATGGTGTGGTGTGAGGTAAGGTCCTACCCTTGGAAGCAACATGGATGCAGAGACATGCTTCTCTGTAATTATTAGCATTGTGGTGTGGTTGTCATTCCGAGTTGTTGCAAGGATAAGAACTACACAGAGTAGATTCCCAGCCAATGATGAGGATGTGGAGATATGGATTCCTGCAATTGATGTTGTACAACACATTAAAGGCGTGGAAGCAATCAAAGGCTGTAGACCAGGGGTGGGGAACCATTTTAGTGCCGGGGGCCATTTGAAAATTTCTATCAACCTCGGGGGCCGCACCAAATTATCAATTTGAATATTACCCGGCTACATTTGGTCAAACAATTAATTAACTCACCCCTACTGTGGTGGCCAGAGCTTCTTCTCTTTGGTGCAGTGGTTAATTTTCGGCGACATTGATCATGCTGCTTCTCACAACTGCTTTTCCAGGATTGCCTCGGTCTGGAGCGCAGTCAACTCTTTGTGACAATAAGATTGGTAAATCATATACATCACATAACAGACTGGGGCTGCTGTACATACATCACAGGAGGGGCTGGGGGCATATACATCACATAGGAGATGCTGAGACTGCTGTGTATACATTACAGGAGGTTCCCCAGCCCCTCGTTTGATTTGTATGACCCAGCCCCTCCTGTGATGTATATGCCTCAGCCTCTCCTCTGATATGTATGTCCCCAGCATCTCCAATGTGATATATTTACCCCCATCCTCTTGTGATGTATATAGCCCCAGCATCTCCTCTTGTGATGTATATGGCCCCAGCATCTCCAACATGATGTATATATTCTAGCCCCTGCAGTGATGTGTATGCCCTAGCCCCTGCAGTGATGTGTATGCCCCAGCCCCTGCAGTGATGTGTATGCCCCAGCCCCTGCAGTGATGTGTATGCCCTAGCCCCTGCAGTGATGTGTATGCCCCAGCCCCTGCAGTGATGTGTATGCCCCAGCCCCTGCAGTGATGTGTATGCCCCAGCCCCTGCAGTGATGTGTATGCCCCAGCCCCTGCAGTGATGTGTATGCCCCAGCCCCTGCAGTGATGTGTATGCCCCAGCCCCTGCAGTGATATATACATCACAGGAGACGCTGGGATCATGTACATCACAGGAGGGGCTGAGGGCATATACATCACTAAGACGCAAATATATGACTTTGGGGCACAGACAGCACTGGGGGGGGCACAGACAGCACTGGGGGGGGGCACAGACAGCACTGGGGGCACGCACATCATTAGGGGGGTACGGAGAGCACAAGGGGGCACTGAGGGAAACGGACAACACTTGTGGAGCACAGATAGCATGGGGGAGCATGGACATGGGGGTTACAGCATTGGGGGGGGTGGTACACAGCACTGATGGGTGGTATACATCAATGGGGGGAGTCTCACAGCCCTAGGGGAGGGGGGGCACACAGCACTTGGGGGCACACAAACCTGGAGGGGCGGGCACAGGGGGAGCGGGCACACAGCACCTGGGAGAGGGCACATAGCACAGTGAAAATGCGCACAGGGGGAGCGGGCACACGGCACAGTGGGAGCAGGCACATTGGGAGCAGGCACACAGTACAGTGGGAGCACACACACAGAGGGAGTGGGCACACAGCACAGTGGGAGCGGGCACGAAACACAGTGGGAGCGCGCACAGGGGTAATGGGCACACAGCACAGTAAAAGTTCGCACAGTGGGAGCAGGCACACACCACAGGCAGAGCGGGCACACAGAACAGTGGGAGCGCGCACACAGCACAGCCAAAGCAGGCACAGGGGGAGCGGGCACACAGCACAGTGGGAGCGCGCACACAGCACAGCCGGAGCGGGCATACATCACTGGAAGCCGAGAAACTGCTGCTGGACTTCTATGGGACAGGGCGCAGAGCACTAACCGCACCCACAAAGCAAGTCCTCCGCACACAAGCACTGACCAGCGTTCAGTAGTGAACGCTGAATGCGCGTCCTCGCAGTGCACATGGGGATTTAAAGGGCTGGCAGCGGGCAAAATTCTGCTGCTCGCAGATTCCCGGGGCCCACAGAAAAAGTCATCCCTGCTGTAGACCAATGTTGGGAAAAGGTAAATACAGGTTTGAATGGAACACTGGATGAACAAACATGGCAGGATTTCCTGACTAACTGTAAGGGTTTGCTAGAGGACCATAATAAGTTTGACCAGGCCATAATGTGGTATGAAGTAGCCCAAGAAATGACTAGGACTGAACATAAGCAGAGGCGTATCTAGGGGGCTGGCGGGGCATTTACCCGGGCGCAACTGTCAGAGGAGTGCTGTCAGGCTGCCTGATGCATCGGTGTGAAAGTCTGCCAAAGGGCTGCATTTTCGGACCCGTAGTGAGAGCCGGCCATTCTCTGAGCGCAGCTGTCACGCTGACAGCCGCACTCATAGAAAGTGCAGCACGCTGCTCCCACTACTCAATTGTCCTTGTATCTTTCAGACGCGAGGACAATTGAAGCGGTGATTTCTGGCTCTGACTTCCGGGTCAGAGCGACAGCTGTTATGTGATCAGGTCAGCTGATCACACTGCTGACCCGAAAGTCAGGGCCGCAGTGTGGAGGCGGCAGAGAGTGCTGATAAGTGCTCCAGTGGAGCTGAAGACACGGAAGAGAAACAGTATGGGGTGAGAAGGGGGTATCTATGGAAACAGTATGGGGGGAGAGAGGGTGGGGGAGGGAACTATCTGTGGACAGAGTATGGTGGGAAGAGAGAATGAGGGGGAACATCTTCGGACACAGTATGGTTAGAGAGAGGATGAGGGCTAATGCATGGGGAGAGAGAGGATGAGGTTTGATGCATGTGGAGTGAGCGAATGAGGTTTGATGCATGCGGGGTGAGAGGATGAGGTTTGATGTATGGGGGAGAGATGAGGGGTGATGCATGGAGGAAGAGAGGATGAAGCGTGATGCATGGGGAGAGGATGAGGGGTGATGTATGGGGAGAGAGAGGATGAGGAGTGATGTATGGGGAGAGAGAGAATAGGGAGTGAACTGGAAATAAATTTTGAAGACACAGAATAAAAAGTGACATGGTATGAAGAGCAAGTGGGCAGGATAGGGAGTGAGGGGGGAAAGTATATGGACACACAGGAGGTAGTGGGGAGAGAGTAAGGGATGAGAAGAATGTGAGGCGGCACAGTATAGAGACTGGGTAGTGGAGGGGAGCAGTATGGAGAGGGGGAAGATTGGGAGGACAGTGTGAGGCCATAGCAAGGAGGGGGAGTGTGATGAGGGCACAGCATAAAGACTGGGCAAAAGGGGACACAGTGTAAAGGACAGTGTGAAGAGTAGGCTCAGTATGGAAAGGAGAGGGTAGTGTGTGGGGGCATGTACCATAAGAAGGACAGTGTGTGGGTCGTATTTCATGCAGAGAACACAGTGAGGGGCCATTATTTATTCTGGGGCACAGCGTAGGGCAGATATTTTTAAGTAGAAGTATTATAATCATTCTGCTATTTTTAGGGGCATCGTGTCGGGATGTGCTGCAGAAGACTGGAGAAGATGGACATCTGCAGAGACAAGTTGTGACTGTGGAAAGTAATCATGGCGCCAGGACAAGATGACGAATAGGAAGAAACGACTGAGAGACAACGTCATCTATAAGGTACCTGAATGTAAATGTTTATTTGTGATACTGACTAGGTCTCATCATTAGGCCTCAGTCCCACTTGTGCACCGCTTCTTATATGAGCGCAACGGGACCCCCACTGATCAGCTGTTTTTGATGCAGGTAGCCGGAAATGCTTATTTCTGGATCTGCTCCATCCTCTGATAGTGTCCGCGGTCGGGTACTGCACATCTGCCTCATTGATTTTAATAGGAGGCTGCTGCCACTATAAGAAGACGGAGCAGATCCGAAACTGAGCACTTCTGGCCACCACCGGCACTGCACCTAGAACAGGCAATTGACGGGGGTGCCAGGTGCCAGACCCCGAACAATCAGACATTAGTGACCTATCCTAAGGAAAGGCCATCAATGTTAAAGTAGTGGACAATCTCTTTAATATAGTCTTGTGCTGTCTGACAAGTTAAGGGTTACTATGTTTTTATTTATGTTGTTAGGAGCATTAAAGGGGTTGTCCAAATTTGTGATGAGTCTGCAGTCAATCCATGTGTCACTCTGTGACTGCAGCCTTCTGAGTTCTCACAGTGCGCACACTGCACACTGTCAGGATTCTCCGGTGCCGGCGGTGAAAGTGGGAGGTTATAAAGCTTCAAGTATGCGATTTCCATAGATGTAGTCACTTGCTGAACAGACATACTCAATGAAAATGATTTGACTGAGGCTGGACACATCAAATCAGAATGTAGCCAGAAGTGTACAAATCTCATACTTGTGCTCACATGATTGTCCACTCTCGTCACTGGCACCAGAGAATCCTAACAGTGTGCAGAGCATGCATTTAAAGAATTAAGAAGCCTGAAGTCACAAAGTCACTACAGATTTTCATCTCAAATCTGGACAAACCCTTTAAATACAAAATTTAGCCGTGTAGTATCCTCAGTTCTAACAGTGTGTAATATACCGACTGTCACAATTCAGCTGTGCTCACTGGTTCCAGCAGTCACCACATGGCCACACCACTCAGATGTGATTTCATACTTACATGTGACAATTATCTTTTCTTCCTACGTTTCTCATTGAACATTGAGAGAATTATTAAGAGAAGCTCGTCATCACGTGACTGTAAGTGTGCAAATCACATATGAGTCATTGGTCACATGACGACCGCCCAAACATAAGAGACATGATCAATACTTCAGATAAATTGCTCATTACCCTTGGTAATACAAAACTTAACCTCCGAGCAGCTCCACCGCTGAGGAAAGATTCAGACTGGTGGACCTGCCCCAATTGTGGGTAACAAGATCTAGAAGGGGGGATATCTGTTTGTCCTGTAAAGGGCCTAGGCCCCACTCGCGGGCAAAGCAATATCCATTAATAAACAAAGTGCATGTTCACAAGGCAGAAGGCCCTGGACATTTAGAGCACCATGAGTATGAGCAATTTATACATGTCATTCAGCCATGGGTGAGAGAACAGTAAGATAATCAGACTGACGGATTCATGACGCAAGCACAGACTACTAAACAGACGGCAGCGACTATGCCGCAGCTCTGGAGCGACTGAGGTTTGACTATGAAAATAAGATACCTGACAGTAAGGACATGAGACTGTTATACCACACATTCATATCGGGACTCAAAATGCCCATACAGGATGTTGTTATAAAGGCTCGCTCTCATGGACGGACCGGCCAGTCCCTGGGCTAGTGGCCATAGCGCAGGCAGCAGAGCTTGATTTACAGAGTGGGGAAAACCTTACACAGGAAAGTCAAACACTTAAATGGAGAGATCCCAACCAACAAAAACGAAAGCCGCTAAATAAACAGGCATTCACAATAAGACGGAGCTCCCCACGCGACATGTCTAAAATAACCTGTTGGATTTGTAAGCAGAAAGGACATTATGCAATTACATGTCCACAAAGAGACAGCCATAAGACGAAGGATTGGATCCAGCACGAATTCCAGGTTAAATAAAAAATTTCATTTCTTTATTAAGAATATTTATTATTATTATCTTATGATTAAAGATTCTGTTTGTTTTTATTATGAAGTCCAAAACGCGTAAAGGCTACCTATGACCTGATATTTTTCCACCTGCGATCTTCATTTATTTTTAAAGTGAACAAATAAAGAAAATGAAATTTTTTATTTAACCTGGAATTCGTGCTGGATCCAATCCTTCTTATGGCTGTCTATTGAATGAAGTACCAGCAATCCTGTAAGTTCCCTCTGCAATGACAAAAAAACCCTTCCTTAACACTCCCCCAGGCCCCCCATTAATAATCACATTGGCATGGGGGATTCAATAGATTTTCTAATAGACACAGGAGCAGCCCATACTAAAAATATGTACTGGAGAAGCTTATTTCCTCATATTGTGTGTATATGTATGTATGCATACATGCATTATATGTGTATGTGTATATATATATATATATATATATATATATATATATATATATATATATATATATATATATATATATATATATATATATATATACACACACAGTACAGACCAAAAGTTTGGACACACATTCTCATTCAAAGAGTTTTCTTTATTTTCATGACTGAAAATTGTAGATTCATATTGAAGGCATCAAAACTATGAATTAACACATGTGGAATGAAATACTTAACAAAAAAGTGTGAAACAACTGAAAATATGTCTTAAGGCTACTTTACACACTGCGATATCGGCCGCGATCTCGTCGTATGTGCGGCACGCCCTGTTCGTTAGTGCGATGTGTGTTCATCGCTGTGTGTCCATGTTTTAGTCGGGTGCTTACGGTCACATGTCGCAATCTCTTTTATATTCACCTTCAAAGCTATCTCGTTTCACGATGTAATGAGGAACATAATCATCGTTGTGTAGCGGTCTCACCGCATGGATTTTCATTTATCATGGCGATATGGGCGTTGGTTCCCCACACAAAGTGCATCTTGATGTAGTATAATTGTAAACTCGCTACGCCCCTTCTTGCCTCGAGTCATTTGTTTAATCAGCGCTATTGATTTTCATTGGATGTTGGTAGTATTAATGTGCGCAGATGCGTGTTCATTCTTCCAGCTATTGTCTACCCATTTGCGTTTGTCCTCGCACAAGGGAATTTGTTAAAAAGCTGCCATCAGGATTTGCGAATCTTTGCTGCAAGGTATGTGTTATAGTATTTACTCACTTTGGTAATGGTTTTTTTTTTCGTTATTTTTAATTAGTTAAAATTCCTTTTTTTTTGAATCAGTGTTTGTACTGATTTTTTGCCAATTTAATGTTTTTCAGATGTGTACCAATAAAGAGGAATTCCTACGGGAATTCATAGAGGTGTACCAGACGCAAACACCTTTATGGAAAATTAAAGCCCCCGAGTACAGCAATAGGCAACTTAAAAAGGATGCCTACCTTAAAATGATAGCCATATATGACAAATACCATCCAAATCAAAAAGGGACCGAGGATCTCGTGAAAAGAAAAATACAGGCAATCCGCACAGTTTATAAAAAAGAACTGAACAAAATAGAGGAATCCAAACGTTCTGGTGCTGGCACTGGTGATGTCTACGTTCCAACGCTCTGGTATTTTGATTTGTTGAATTTCACAAGGGACCAAGAGCTTCACAGGCCATCCACCAGTAGCCTCAATATTGGTGGTGATATTACCCCAGATGCTAACAATGAAGTGATTATATCGGAGGTATTATTTATTTTTTTTTATAATTTTTCACAAACAATTTTTTATGTTTTTATTTATAATGAAATGAACATTTGTATACTTTTTCATATATAGAAAAGTTTGCAAATGTTTTAAAGAAAAACTAAAGTGAAAATGATAATTTTAAAACATTATGTACTTTTTGTATTGCAGGAGCCAACAACAAGTCAAGAATCATCATCTGAACACCTAATGGAAACACCTGGTAGCCAAATAACCAATGTGGATTTGATTGAGGCTGGCCCATCCAATGTGTTATACCCACAAAGTTGGCAAAGGAAAAAAAAAACCATTCCAGCAAACACTACAACAGCTGTAACCAAACTGATGGGAGTGGCGCAAAACATACTAGACCAGCACAACCGACCACCCCTTTCTGGTCTTGCTATTTTTGTAGATGATGAACTGCGTGAAATTAGCCCAGAACAGAAATACATTGCCCAATGCCTAATCCAGGATGTTTGGCAAGAGCTCAAAAACTAACAGAGTCATCATATGTTGCCATTGGCGAGGTTTCTCAAGTACAAGTACAAAGTACAAAGTAATCTAAGTAGCTCTCTTTTCCTCCCCCCTCGCTCTCTTTTCCTCCCCCTCGCTCTCTTTTCCTCCCCCTCGCTCTCTTTTCCTCCCCCCTCGCTCTCTTTTCCTCCCCCCTCGCTCTCTTCTCCCCCCCCCCCCTCGCTCTCTCTCTTTTCCCTCGCTCTTTCCTGGCATGGTCAGTACAGAAATCTCTCTATTGTGGAGGGGTGAGAGGGAGTAATAAACATGGAGTCCCTACTGTGTCTGTGTATTTATTTCTAATAAAGTATTTTTCTCTGTTTGGTTTTTTTTTTTTTTTTTTTAAACCCTTTTTTGGATATTCTTAATGGCCAGGTCAAACTTGGCCTGACATTAAGAATCTCGGGCTTTATACCAGCTGGTAAAACATAGCTGGTATTAACCCCTTATTACCCAGTGTGCCACCTGCCACCAGGGCCACTGGAAGAGTTGGATACAGCGCCAGAAGACGGCGCTTCTATGAAAGCGCCATTTTCTGGGGCGGCTGTGGACTTCAATTCGCAGCAGGGGGCCCAGAAAGTTTGGGCACCCTGCACTGCGGATTCCAATCCCCAGCTGCCTAGTTGTACCTGGCTGGACTCAAAAATTCGGCAAAGCCCACGTCATTTTTTTTTTTTTTTTAATTATTTCATGAAATTCATGAAATAAAAAAAAGGACTTCTCTATATTTTTGGTTCCCAGCCGAGTACAAATAGGCAGCTGGGGGTTTGGGGCAGCCCGTAGCTGCCTGCTGTACCTGGCTAGCATACAAAAATATGGCGAAGCCCACGTAATTTTTTTAAAAACGTTTTCAGGCAAAAACCTTTATAATAAAAAAAAAAATGCTTCCCTGGGTTTCTATTGCCAGTGAAAGTAACACCAAGCAGCGGGGGTTAGCAGCCAGTAGCTGCTTGGGTTACCCTTAGCAATAGAAAATGCAGTGGGAGCCCACAAACAATGTGATTTTTTGGGTTTTTTTTGCATTTTACTGCTCATTCATCCCAAGTAATCAGATTACTCCAGTGTCGGACGATTACTTGTTCTGTGTCCCCCTGCATCCATCGCAGCGTGTACAGGCTGTGAGGTCCCCTGAGTTCAGTCCAGCACTGGAGTCAGCTGATCTGAACTCAGCTGAACTCCAGCCCGCACACACTGTGATGGATGCAGGGGGACACAAAACAAGTAAGGTCTAAGCCACACGGTGAGAAAAACAGTGCAAGTGCAGTGAGATAAAACATCGCATTCCACTCGGACCAATATTAGCCTGTGTGTCAGCACACATGAGCGATTATTTTCTCAGCCCTAATTGGACCGAGAAAACAATCGCAGCATGCTGCAATTGTAATGCAAGACTCTCTCTTTTACCCATTCAAGTGTATGGGGTGAGAGAAAAATCGGATTGCACTTGCAGTACATCGGTGGACTACGGAGGAGAGAGGGAGAGAAATCCCTCCCACCCCTCCTCAGTGCTGGCCCACCCCTCGAGTGCCGGTCCGCCCCCTGCAGCTGAGGTCGGCTCGCACAGTCGGACCTCAGTCGCAGGGACACAAGCATGACACTCAGTTCTGCTGTACTGAGCGTGAGCAGAGTGTAATGCGAGGGGATCGCAGTAATCCCTGTGTGGCCCCAGCCTAATCGGCCGACACTTGAGTCAGCTGATCTGAACTCCTGTATATACAGCCTGCACACACAGCCCGCACACGGTCACATGTGATCGGCAGCAGGCAGGGACTGCTGTTAAGGCTACATTCACATGACCGTTCCGTTTTTGCGGGCCACAAAAAATGGTCCTTTTTTTTCACGGATGCATCCGTGTTGCATCCGTGTGACATCTGCGTGCCTTCCGGTTTTTTTTGCGGACCGCAAAAAATGGAAGCAGCAAGAAAGATAAATAGATGAGTAGATATAGAGATGGATAGATAGATAGATATAGGGATAGAGGGATGAATGAATGGAGGGCTCGATAGATGGATAGATAGATAGATAGATGAGCAAGACATATATAATGTCCCACCTCCCTGCATATTCTAAGCTGGCACCCTTTTGTGACTTTCATGTGGCACTAAGGTGCTTAGTCTTGTATTTAGCCAAAAAATAAATAATTTAAAAAAATGACATGCGGTCCCCCTATCTTTTGTAGCCAGCTAGGGTAAAGCAAACGGCTGCAGCCTGCAAACCACAGCTGGCAGCTTCACCTTGGCTGGTAATCCAAAACAGAGGGCACCCGACGCTGTTATTTTAAATAATTTAAAACAAAAAACACAGGGTCCCCCGAAATTGGATCACCAGCCAAGGTAAAGCGGACATCTGTGGTCTGGTATTCTCAGACTAGGGAAGTTCACCGTTATTGGACACTCCCCAACCTAAAAATAGCAGGCTGCAGCCGCCCCAGAAGTAGCGCATCCATTAGATGTGCCAGTCCTGGTGTTTTTCCAGCTCATCCCATTGCCCTCGTGCGGTGGCAAACGGGGTAATATATGGAGTTAATACCAGATGTGTAATGTCACCTGGCATCAAGCCCTGGGGTTAGTGATGTCAGGCGTGTATCAGATACCCGACATCACCAACCCAGGCAGTAATAAAAAAAAAAAAAAATAGGCAAACACATTTTTTGGGGGAAAAACACTCTCCAACACATTCCCTCTTTCAGCAATTTATTAGACAGAAAAACAAATCCAGGTCTGGTGTAATACAAGGGGGTCCCACGACGATCCATACCATAGTCAATGTCCCAGTCAATGAAGAACAGAATGTTCCCTATTTGCTGGGAGAGCCGTGCAGTGACCTGAGCTAACATCAATAGGTCAGCCTAGGTCACTGCAGGGCATGACGAGTGCTGCTATCAGGAGGTTAGCGAGGTATATTACCTGCGATGATCGCTGAACTCCTGACAGCAGCACTGTCACTGAGTTCAATGACCGCCGCATTCACAAACAAAGTATCGTGAGCGGCCCGTAACGTCACCACTAGTCACGGTCTCGGGTCGACAGCGAGAGATGATGTGACAAGCGGCGGGCATAGAAGGCAGTGACGACCGCTGACGTCAGGAGGGCAGGACTTCATCACCATAGGTAATGAACTTACTAACCTCCTGACGGTAGCGCTTGTCATCCCCGCAGCTGCTGACACTGCAGTGCGGGCCGCTGCTCACACTGCTGAGCGGGCAGCCGTGGGGCTGGGGCTGGAGCGGGACACTGACTGCACGGGCACCCGACGGAAGTCACACGGAAGTGCTTCCGTGTTGCTTCCGGGAATTTTGCGGACCCATTGACTTGTATTGAGTCACGGTTCGTTATTACGGAACAAAATAGGACATGTTCCATAATAACGGAGCGGACATACGGCATCCGATGTGGGTTTTTTTTTGTAGGATCGGATGCACATGGAAGTGCCACCGTGTGCCATCCGATCCTACACAAAAGACATTGAAAAGATGCTCCTGTCCGTGGGGCCGCAAAAAAACAGGAACTGACCAGGCCAAACGGAACGGTCATGTGAATGAGCCCACCTGCAGCCATTGCAGCGTGTGCGGGCTGTGAGATCAGGAGTCAGCTGACTCCAGTGCCGGACGATAAATTCTGTGTCCCGCTGCAGAAGGATCCGGTAAAATAACAGTTGCATGCGCTGCACATTTAATCCACAGGATCCGGTCATATGCGGTTTGCGGATGATACGGACGACACACAGACTAGGCAAGAGGGAAAAAAAGCAATCTCATGATTCAATGATCAATTATTTTTTTCACATGTTGCGCCGGCTAATAATCATAATTTCTGTACACATACACACACACACACACACATTCACTCACTCACTTTCTTCCCCTGGTTGTGCAGAGCTGGCAGCTTCTGATGTCTCTGTGTGATTTCTCTCAGTGCATCCACACAGGGAAGAGGCACGGAGGAGGCTTTGGGTGGAGAGGAGAGTGGGTGTGTTAGACACAGTGGGTGTGTTAGATAAGCTAGACACCGCCCTAGAGCCACAAAGAATTCTGGGACTTGTAGGAACTGAACCCAGGAAGTCAGAAGAGAGATTAACCCCATCAGAGCTGGAGCCAGCAATGAGGATGTGCTGCTAGAGCACAATAAAAGGTAATTTTGCTGAAAAAACATAATAGATGTGTTGAGGGGCACATATTAGCAAGATTTATCAGAAAAAAAAAAATCAGTTTTGGTAACTGGACAACTTCTTTAAGTGGTAAATAGAGTTGATCGGATGGCCACTAATCCGGGGCCGGCGGATCACTGCCAGATTTAAAAAAAAGAGTCCGATCTGCTCTGGAATCCGGTGCCCATATAAGTCAATGGGGACCGGAATCCGGAGGTTAAAAACATTTGTGGAGGGGCTAGGAGCAAGCGCGGCATACTTACCGAGGCGCTGTCATGGCGGCACACTCCTTCCGGGTCACGCTGTTACCTTCCGGAGCCGACAATTCAATATTCATTGTTTTCCCCACCCACCGGCGCGTGTGGCTTGCAGCTAGACACGCCCCCACCCTCAGTGGCAGAGAGTCAGCTAACTGCAACCAATCACAGGCGCCAGGACGGCCGGTGGGCGGGGAAAGCAGTACAGTCTGTCGGTCAGTTCACGGTGGTAAAAATAAAAACACTCGGCAGCACAGTTATAGTGCGCGGCTGCAGCCCCAGCTGTCGCGCTGTATCTGTGCTGTGTATACAGTGCCCAGAGTCACACGTGCGAGGCTTTGCCGGGTGCTGCCATGGCAGACTCGTGTGAACCCCTCGCATGTGTGATTCCAGTGAAAGTAAAAAAAAAAAAAAAAAAAAACGATGTGCGGTCCCCTTATTTTCATCCCCAGCCAAGATAACAACGGCTGGGGGCTGGGGATGACCGACCGCTCTCTGTGTGCTCCAGAATGAATGAGCTGCGCATTGAGCGGTGACATCAATCAGGTCATTTGCGGTCACTGCTGGAAGTTCCCACGGTCCTTCATCGCAGGTAACCTGACCTCAGGTGGAGGTCACTGAGTTCACAGACCTGCATCTCCTAGCAGAAAAATCGCAATTTTTTTGGCCAAGAGATGCAGATTTTGTGCTGAAATTTTTATAGCATATTCCTGCATCCAATCTACACCTCCTGGCAAATAAAACGTGGTGTTTTGGCAGATTTTTTTTTGCTGCGGTTATTGTTATAGGATGTATTGTGTACAAGGAAAAAACTCCGTCATCCCTCCGCCGGTAATAAATACTCTGTTAATGGCTGGTTGCATGTGGGCGGAGACCCGAACTGCCCAATCAGTGACTTCCAACAGGTTCAGGACCAGTCCGGTTCCCGAACTGAACTTTATCTAAAATATAACCGAAAAAGCTGAACCCGAACTTCAACGGGTCGGCTTATCTCTATTGGTGCGTAGCCCCACAAAAAAATAATCCATTGGATATCAGATAAAATACTTTAGTTTTCTAATTACAATAATTATCCTTTGTAAAGGGATCATTTTTATAACATAAAGAGCCCAATTTATGTGGCGGCCACGCCCGATTCATGAAGTGGTGCATGCCTCTTCACTCCGTCAGGGACTAGAGTGAAATTTCTGGCATAGGGAACACCACAGATCATCATGAATTTAAGGACCTGTGGTATTACGCCCCCGTTCCACCCAAACAATGTGTCAGAGTTCCGGGTTTTCCAGTTTTCTTTTGAAAGAGCTTGCCCTTTGTTAACATGGAGTTTTCTGTTCTGTTGCCCTACTTCCTGTCCATCTGTTTAAAAGCTGCCCCTAAAGCTTAGTCCAGTGCCTGAGTATACTCAGGCCATAAAAAGGATTTCGCTGGGGCAATGACTGAGACACGAATAGATCAGCTTTTCTCCATGATTAACTCCTTGCAGCAGGAGATGGAGGCGGTGCAAACTAAGCTTAGAGATGTGGAGGTACAGCTGGGCCATGATCACCAGGTACTGGGTCCGGCTATTCAGGATTTGCAAGTCAGAGTTGAGGCTCAGGAAGCCACCCCCGCTACATCTGTATCAGCTCCCGGTATGCCTAGGTTACCCCCATTTCGTTTCAGTGGTGATCGTAGTCAGTTTCGTGGGTTTGTTAACCAGTGTATACTGTTTTTTGATGTACATGCTGATTATTACCGTTCTGACCGGTCAAAAGTGTTATGTATAATCATGTTGTTAACCTCACGAGCACTGGCTTGGGCTAATCCTATGATAGAGAATCGTGATATCCGTTTAAATAACCTGGATGACTTTTTAACAGCAATGGCGCAAATGTTTGATGATCCTAATCGCCGTGCTACCGCTGAATCGGCTCTGCTTTCCTTACGTCAGGTAAAGCGGTCTGTCGTCGAATACGCCACTGAGTTCAAAAGGTTAGTGGTAGACACCGACTGGGGAAACAATGCACTGTTGTCCGTTTTCAGAAAGGGTTTGTCCGGTACCATCAAGGACGAGTTAGCTCGTGCTGAATCTCCACAGGATTTTGAACTGTTTCTCCAACACTGTGTGCGTATCGATACCCGCTTGACGGAACGCCGACAGGAAAAATGGGCAGCGGTAAACCGGGTAACCAACTTTGCGTTTCCTTCTAGAGAACCCGCTCACAAGACGCCACGGGAGGCCGAGGATGTTCCTAGGCAAGTGGACACCTGGATGCGGTATTTCCCTTGACTTTGATGTCAACTTCACCAAGAACTCGTCTCTGGTTGTCATTGCCCTAACGCAATCGAAATCCTCAGTACATACAGTAGTATTACACCCTGCCAGTTTTGGAGTGAAAATGGCAAAAGCCACCAGAATTTGGCACAACTATGAACTGATCCAAATTTTTGTGACTTTTCAAAGATTTTGTGCCATTTTTTTGGTATAAAAGCTTTGATAAATTGGGACCAGAGCATTTTTAAAAACTTTCACATATCTAGGATGCATAGTGTCATTCAATTGTCCCCTGTCCCTGCTGGGGATAGAACCTATACCAGCCGTATATTACAATACAAAGGGAAGGGGAAAAGAATGCCCTATCACTAGGGAAAGGGGGAAGTGGTGACCCCTGACAATACAGCTCACCCTCACTGCCCTCAGCAACTTTATATAGGTTCTGCACCTGTCACCGAGCAGGAATACCTCACACCACACTAGGCAAACCTTGATCTGGGCCTAAGTAAGGATGGTACGTATGAGCTCTTCGTCAACACCACTAACGCTAAAGGAGACAAATGGAAACAATACAGAGGAAATACAATTGCTACCACCTGAGCCCAGGTACATAGCAAAAGTCAAACAGTCATCTTAGGACTGAGGAGCAGCTACCACAGAAGTCTCAGGAACAACAGGAGGAGACGACCTCTGCAAATCACAGCCAGGAACAACTATAAACTTCACCCAAAGCACCCCAGGGTAAGGTTTCTAAAGGAAGTCAGAGACTGACAACAGAGGAAAAACTGACAGTTTCCCAGAGTCATGGAGTCCACTGCTGTAGAAAATGAGAACTGTCAGATAACAACACGTGCTGCAAATTTCTGGGATTTTTCCAACACTTCTGCCACTGGATTGTCAGCCAGCCGTGACATCTCCGTGACATCCCCTCACTATTTTTGTGAGAAATGCCTACAGCTCTGCCTCAACTCCAGAGGTTCTGAGGAAAAATCATCACATCTAAACAATAGAGAAAGACAGGCATGAAGAATATACATTTACAAGCATTTATTAACAAAACAAGTTTTGAAATGCAATTATATACAATGTGATATACTTCAGAGTTCCTATCTCCAATCTGGGGCTGCTCTTTTAGCAGTGGGTAAATTGAGATTAGTGAATTATCTAAATATAATCTAGTATCAAAACTTTTCTCAAATGTTCATAAAGGCTCTCGAAATACCCAACTTACTAGCAAAGTGGAGCCTGAATTTCCATTTTGTGGGATCTCAGTGTGCAGAGCGGGACCCCACAAATCTTTGCAGCTGCTCTAAGCATGAGAAATAGTTTTCTCAACTACTCCAACGCTGTCACATACTTTTTTAAGGTTTTATTGAACTGCTTAAGGATGCCGCAGAGCTGGGGTCGTAGAGCTCACGCTATCAGTGATCACTGAGGGTTGTGGGATCTCACAACCTGGAAGTTCCTTTTCGGGGACATTAGGGACACTTCTAAAAGTTTTGGTACTGGATTATATTTAAAAAAATCACTAATCTGCGGCTCTTCACTGTTTAAGTAAATAATAAAGGCAGCCACAGATTTGTGATAAGCCCTATTTAAAGGGAAAGTCATCAAACACATTGCACTAGAAACTACGGGATATTACCCCTGTAACAGTGTCACTAGCAGATTCCCCCATAACAGTGCGTCATGACCACATTTTTCCTTCAATCTTTTTCCCTATTTTTCTCCAGCAAAACCTAGGTGTGTCTTATAGTCCAAAAAATACGATAAGTTTAAAAAGAGAGAACATTTTTCTTTCCCTCACCAATTCTTACTTGAGCAATTGTAGCCGACTTTTGGATATACCCTTTGAATTATGATACATCATGATGGCTTCTCCCGTGTGACTCATCTGACAAAAGTACCTCATTAATGAAAAAAACATTTGCCAAATTCTGAAAGCAAGAATGGCTGCTCCTCTCTGTTGGTTTTCTGATGGTCGCAAAGACTTGATTTACCAGTTATACATTTCAATTACTCACAACATGAAAAGGTTCCTTCCCTGTGCGGCTTCTTCACATATTTAACAAGATCTGATTTCTAAGAATAACATTTTCCACCTTCAGAACATAAAAATGGTTTATTTTGTGTGATATTTTTGATGGTAAACAAGACCTGATTTCCTAGTAAAACATTTACCACATTCTGGGCATGAAATTGGCTTCTCCCTTGTGTGAGATCTTTGATGAACAACAAGGTGTGATTTCTCAATAAAATATTTCCCACACTCTGAACATGAAAATGGCTTCTCCCCTGTGTGATTTTTTTGATGTCTAACAAGGTGTGATTTCTGACTAAAACATTTCCCACACTCTGAACATGAAAATGGCTTCTCCCCTGTGTGAGTTCTCTGATGTCTAACAAGATTTGATTCCTGGATAAAACATTTCCCACACTCTGAACATGAAAATGGCTTCTCCCCGGTGTGACATATTTGATGCTCAAGAAGTTGTGATTTCCAAGTAAAACATTTCCCACACTCTGAACATAAAAATGGCTTCTCCCCTGTGTGATTTTTTTGATGTTTAACAAGGTCTGATTTCTGAATAAAACATTTCTCACACTCTGAACATGAAAATGGTTTCTCCCCTGTGTGAGCTCTTTGATGCCAAACAAGAACTGATTTCCGAATAAAACATTTCCCACACTCTGAACATGAAAATGGCTTCTCCCCTGTGTGAATTTTCTGATGGCTAACAAGATTTGATTTCTGAATAAAACATTTCCCACACTCTGAACATGAAAATGGCTTCTCCCCTGTGTGAGTTCTCTGATGTCTAACAAGATTTGATTCCTGGATAAAACATTTCCCACACTCTGAACATGAAAATGGCTTCTCCCCGGTGTGACATATTTGATGCTCAAGAAGTTGTGATTTCCGAAAAAAACATTTCCCACACTCTGAACATGAAAATGGCTTCTCCCCTGTGTGATTTTTTTGATGTCTAACAAGGTGTGATTTCTGAATAAAACATTTCCCACACTCTGAACATGAAAATGGCTTCTCCCCTGTGTGAGTTCTCTGATGTCTAACAAGATTTGATTCCTGGATAAAACATTTCCCACACTCTGAACATGAAAATGGCTTCTCCCCGGTGTGACATATTTGATGCTCAAGAAGTTGTGATTTCCAAGTAAAACATTTCCCACACTCTGAACATGAAAATGGCTTCTCCCCTGTGTGAATTTTCTGATGTGTAACAAGGTGTGATTTCTGAGTAAAACATTTCCCACACTCTGAACATAAAAATGGCTTCTCCCCTGTGTGATGTTTCTGATGTATAACAAGGTGTGATTTCTGAATAAAACATTTCCCACACTCTGAACATGAAAATGGCTTCTCCCCTGTGTGAGTTCTCTGATGTCTAACAAGGTCTGATTCCTGGATAAAACATTTCCCACACTGTGAACATGAAAATGGTTTCTCCCTTGTAGGAGCCTTTTCATGTTCCACATGCCTTCTGTAACTTTTATTTTGCTTACAATTCTGTAATAAATTGGAATTTTGGACTTGTTTGAAAAGATCAGGTGATAAAGCTTTCCAAGGAAGGACTGGAGGTATATCTGGGGCAGCAGCATGCTCTTCATATGTATCATGTGTGATACTTTGATCATCTGTTTTAAATTCTGAAGATATTAGATTTCCATCTGAACTCCTGATATAGTCATCGGCTAAAAATAAACACAATGTTATTATTTTTTATGATATAATTTTGAAAGTAGATTTATTTTTTTAAACCATAACATAAGAAATTAAATTAGGAAACAAATTATTCTGAATCTGTTCTTCAATTTCGAGATTTAAGAGTTACATCTTTGTTAATTCGGACCTCCCATTCCTAGCACCAGTTCTCTGGAATGTGCTACATTAAAAATTCTGATTGATTGTCGCAATGTGACTGTAGAATAATGAGGGACAGGGGGCTGTTATACTTTCCCTCATGCTAGGAGACCTTAGGCTATCCCTAACCTCTGGATTACCCCTGAACGTGGAAGGAAGGAGCAGGAGTATGATGGAAAGACTAAATTACGTACTGGTAATGGGATTTTCCTGAGTCCACGACAGCACCCACGAGAGAGGGATCCGCCCCCTTCAGGACAGGAAACCTACAGATAAAAAGGGGCGGTCCCCCTCCCTCATCAGTTGGTTGCAGAGAAACGGGAGAGGGCAAAGAAAAGGGCGGCACAACACCCCCCCATGCCGGGACGCAAGACCAGAGACCCAGAGGCGAGGCAGGAAGGCCGAGGCGCCAGGCCAGGTGCAAGGCCAGGGAGGCGCAAGGCGCCAGAGGCGCAAGGCAGGAGCGCCGCAAGGAGCAAGGCACAAAAGCGCAAAGCCTAGAGACGCAGGACTAGAATTACAGACCCACACGTCCAAGAGTCACAGAGGCCAAGAGTCACAGAGGCCAAGACGCACAGAGGCCAAGACGCACAGAGGCCAAGACGCACAGAGGAACAGAGGCACAAGGGCCAAGAGGCACAGAGGCACAAGGGCCAAGAGGCACAAGGGCCAAGAGGCACAAGGGCCAAGAGGCACAAGGGCCAAGAGGCACAGAGGCACAAGGGCCAAGAGGCACAGAGGCCAAGAGGCACAGAGGCCAAGAGACAGACACAGAGGCACAAGGGCCAAGAGGCACAAGGGTCAAGAGGCACAGAGGCACAAGGGCCAAGAGACACAGAGGCACAAGAGCCAAGAGGCACAAAAGCCAAGAGGCACAGAGGCCAAGAGACACAGAGGCCAAGAGACACAGACACAGAGGCACAGGGGCCAAGAGGCACAAAAGCCAAGAGGCCCAGAGGCCAAGAGACACAGACACAGAGGCACAAGGGCCAAGAGGCACAAGGGCCAAGAAGCACAAGGCAAGAGGCACAGAGGCACCGAGGCCAAGAGGCACCGAGGCCAAGAAGCACAGAGGCCAAGAGGCACAGAGGCCAAGAGGCACAGAGGCCAAGAGGCACAGAGGCACAAGTGCCAAGAGGCACAGAGGCACAAGGGCCAAGAGGCACAAAAGCCAAGAGGCACAAAGGCCAAGAGGCACAGCGGCCAAGAGGCACAGAGGCCAAGAGGCACAGAGGCCAAGAGGCACAGCGGCCAAGAGGCACAGAGGCACGGGGCCAGGAGGCCCAGAGGCCAGGAAGCCACAGAGGCCAGGAAGCTACAGAGGCCAGGAAGCCACAGAGGCCAGGAAGCCACAGAGGCCAGGAGGCCAGAAAGCTATAGAGGCCAGAAAGCTACAGAGGCCAGAAAGCCACAGAGGCCGGGAAGCCACAGAGGTCAGAAGGCCACCGAGGCCAGGAAGCCATAGAGGCCAGAAAGCCACGGAGGCCAGGAATCCACAGAGGCCACAGCGGCCAGGAGGCCCAGACCAGGAAGCCCCGAGACCAGGGGGTACAGAGGCCAGGAAGCACAGAGGCCAAAAGCATAGAAGCCAGGAAGCACGGAGGCCAGGAAGCACAGAGGCAGGAGGCACGAGGCCAGGAGGCAACCGAGGCACGTGGCCAGGAAGCACAAGGCACAGAGGCAGGAGACACAGAGGCCCGAAGGCAGGAGGCACCGAGGCCAGCAGGCACAGAGGCCAGGAGGCACAGAGGCCCCAGGCCAGGAGGCACCGAGGCCCCAGGCCAGGAGGCACAGCGGACCAAGGCCAGGAGGCACAGCGGACCAAGGCCAGGAGGCACAGCGGACCAAGGCCAGAAGGCACAGAGGCATAGAGGCACAAGACCAGGAAGCACGAGGCGAGGAAACACGAGGCGAAGAGACACAGAGGCCCGAGGCCAGGAGGCCCGGGCCAGGAGGTACAGAGACCAGGAGGCCAGGAGGCCCAGAGGCACGAAGCTAGGAGGCGCAAGGGCCAGGAGGCACAGAGGCCAGGAGGCTCAGAGGCCAGGAGGTCCAGAGGCCACAGAGGCCAGGAGGCCCAGAGGCCACAGAGGCCAGGACGCCCAGAGGCCAGGATGCCCAGAGGCCACAGAGGCCAGGAGGTCCAGAGGCCACAGAAGCCAAGAGGCCCAGAGGACACGGAAGCCAAGAGGCCCAGAGGCCACAAGGCTCAGATGCCACAGAGGCCAGGAGGACACACAGGCCACAGAGGCCAGGAGGGCACAGAGGCCACAGGGGCCAGGAGACACAGCGGCCACAGGGGCCAGGACACACAAGGCCACAGGGGCCAGGAGGCCACAGAGGGTACAGGGGCCAGGAGGCCACAGAGGCCAGGAGGCCACAGAGGGCACAGGGGCCAGGAGGCCACAGAGGCCACAGGGGCCAGGAGGCCACAGAGGCCACAGGGGCCAGGAGTCCACAGGGGCCAGGAGTCCACAGAGGCCGGGCCACAGCGGGCAGAAGGCCCAGAGGCCACAGAGGCCAGGAGGCCACAGGGGCTAGGAGGCCCAGCCGCCGGCCCATGCGGCAGAATCCAGCACCAAAGGCCCGCTCCCGGACCTGAAGCAACGTACCGACCCCGGACTGGTGGTCAGGGGGAAGTGCAGGCAGAGACACTTTCTCCGATCTTCCGTGCACTGCCAATCACCGCCGAGGAGACAGAGCGCGGACGCGGCAGGCGCCGGACACACGTCCCCCCGCATGCACACGCCATGCAGCCGGAAGGCGCAGCCCGCGACACAGGGAGAGGCGCCGGCCTCCGTGCACTGCCGGCGACAGACAGCAACTTACCGACCATGCGGCGTCCGGCTCAGGAAGGAGGGGTCCACGGGCTTCACCAGGAACCTTCCCGTTCCACTCCCCCGGAAGCGCTCCTGTGCACTTCCGGGTCACGGCAGCAGAGAACGCGCGCCGACGCGGCAGGGCCCCCCCTGCCGCGCACGAGCAGAGCAACCCGGAAGAAGCAGGCACGCTCACGTGCAGGCGTCATTTCCCCGGAGGCAAAGCCGGACCAAAGGAAAGAGGACGAGGTGCACCGGAGGACGGAGTCCACGAGGGGAGCTCCACCGACCGTGCTTCTGGACCCCGAGCTCCGCCGTTCCCTCGGAGACCGCACGGACTCAACCGGACCCAGGTACTGTAGGTTCCTCTCCATGCAGGACAGGAAACCAACTGATGAGGGAGGGGGACCGCCCCTTTTTATCTGTAGGTTTCCTGTCCTGAAGGGGGCGGATCCCTCTCTCGTGGGTGCTGTCGTGACGAAAGGAAAATATAGATTAAGACAGATGGGAAAACCAAAATTCAGACACACTTCAAACTCACAGAAATAAACAGTGAGAGACTAAAGGAGAAAAGCAAGAGCAGGAAGGCAGAAACAAAAAGACAAGGGTTAACACAACTGCTCACAGCAATAATGCACAACAATCACTAGTTTGTATCACAACACCTCACCAGACCTGTATAGGTAAACTATAGCTGGCATTAATGGAATAGTCCAGCCAGCATATACAGAAGGGGAGCAAATTATACTGACTCCACTACAGCATGTGATCAAAGAGATTAACAAGGAGCCCAGCAGAGTATTATGCCTGCTTTACACGCTTCAATAAATCTTTCAATCCGTCGACGGGGTCAAGTTGTAAGTGACGCACATCCGGCATCGTTCGTGACGTATTTGCGTGTGACACCTACGTGCGATCAAGATTGAACGCAAATACGGTGATCGCATACACGTCGTTTATTCCTCATACATTGGATGTTTTGTTGCACGAACCTAGTCAATTGAAACGTGTGACATCCCTCATATGATTGTGATGTCTGAGGCTATGTGCGCAGGTGTGCGCTCTGCACCGCAGCTTTAAAAAGGTCCGCTTCAGAGCGCAGCTGAAAAGCTGCGTTCTGAAGCGCCTCACAATGTCTGTCATTCACTAATCTTTGTCAGTCGGTCACTATCTCTGTCCCTTTCTCTCTGTCCATGTCAGTCTATCCCTCTTACCCCCTCTCATACTCACCGATCCCCGGCGCGGCGCTGCACAGCATTCACACTGCTGCGGCGGCTTTTACTATTTTGAAAAAGCCGGCCGCTCATTAAACAATCTCGTATTCCCTGCTTTCCCCGCCCACCGGCGCCTATGATTGGTTGCAGTGAGACACGCCCCCACGATGAGTGACAGGTGTCTCACTGCACCCAATCACAGCAGCCGGTGGGCGTGTCTATACTGTGCAGTGAAATAAATAATTAAATAATTAAAAAAAACGGCGTGCGGTCCCCCCCCATTTTAAAACCAGCCAGATAAAGCCATACGGCTGAAGGCTGGTATTCTCAGGATGGGGAGCTCCACGTTATGGGGAGCCCCCCAGCCCAACAATATCAGCCTGCAGCCGCCCAGAATTGCCGCATACATTAGATGCAACAGTTCTGGGACTGTACCCGGCTCTTCCCGATTTGCCCTGGTGCTTTGGCAAATCGGGGAAATAAGGAGTTAATGGCAGCCCATAGCTGCCACTAAATCCTAGATTAATCATGTCAGGCGTCTCCCCGAGATACCTTCCATGATTAATCTGTAAGTGACAGTAAATAAACACACACACACCTGAAAAAATCCTTTATTATAAATAAAAAACACAAACATATACCCTCGTTCTCCACTTTATTCAGCCCGAAAAAGCCCTCCATGTCCGGCGTAATCCAGGATGATCCAGCGTCGCATCCAGCTCTGCTGCATAGAGGTGACAGGAGCTGCAGATGACACCGCCGCTCCTGTCAGCTCCACGCAGCAAATGAAGACAGCTGCGCGATCAGCTGAGCTGTCACTGAGGTTACCCGCGGCCACCGCTGGATCCAGTGGTGGCCGCGGGTAACCTCAGTGACAGCTCAGCTGATCGCGCGGCTGTCTTTATTTGCTGCGTGGAGGTGACAGGAGCGGCGGTGTATTCTGCTGCTCCTGTCACCTCCATGCAGCAGAGCTGGATGCGACGCTGGATCATCCTGGATTACGCCGGACATGGAGGGCTTTTTCGGGCTGAATAAAGTGGAGAACGAGGGTATATGTTTGTGTTTTTTATTTATAATAAAGGATTTTTTCGGGTGTATGTGTTTATTTACTGTCACTTACAGATTAATCATGGAAGGTATCTCGTGGAGACGCCTGACATGATTAATCTAGGATTTAGTGGCAGCTATGGGCTGCCATTAACTCCTTATTACCCCGATTTGCCAAGAGCCGGGTACAGTCCCAGAACTGTCGCATCTAATGTCGCATCATGAAGATTCACGAATTACACTAGGTATGGTACCAGAAGACGGTTAACAATGAACCCTGGAGTGTCCGTACATGATACAGGCATCTTTCCTAGTGTTTAACTGAACCGAACCTCTTGAGCCCCATTGAAACCAATGGCAGGCAGACACAAACACATTATAAATGTACACATACAGTTAATAAACATTGCCATAACACTTACCTGTCCCCGCGATGCGTCCTGCACTCCCGCCGCTTTTCCTTTCGATAATCGCGACCTCCTGGTAACCAGCACTGATGATAGGACCTATCGTGACGTCAAAATAGCATGTGACCAGTCACGTGTCTATTATCTCATTGGTTACAGACTGGTCACATGGCTAGACGTCATGCTAGGTCCTGTCATTGCATCTCTCCGGTACACGGTGCACGTTTATCTCCGTGTACCGGCGACATGCTCTGGCACACGGTCGACTCCCTGTTCCGTTATTCAACGGCTGCCACAGCCGGTCAATAACGGAGATCACCGTTGCTATAGCAACCTGCCTGTCAGCGGTGACGTCACCACTTACAGCCAGCAGCTTCTGGTCACTCACGGAGTAAAAAGACTGCACGAGGAACAGCAGCGTCTTCTTCCCATGCAGCGCTGCTGATGTAGCAGAGCTGCATAAGTTGAAGGAGAAAGAAGACAGAAGACCATGGATCGTGGAGGGATAAGAGGGAGTAATAAACATGGAGTCTCTAAGTGTGGCTGTGTTCTTATTTCTATTAAAATATTTTTTCTCTGTGTGGTGTCTTTTTTTTTAACCCTTTATTGGAGATTCTTAATGGCCGGGTCAAACTTGCCTGACATTAAGAATCTCTGGCTTAATACTAGCTAGTAAAACAAAGCTAGTATTAACTCATTATTACCCAGCGAGCCTCCGGCATCAGGGCAGCTGGAAGAGTTGGATACAGCGCCAGATGATGGTGCTTCTATGAAACCGCCATTTTCTGGGGCGGCTGCGGATTGCAATTCGCAGCAGAGGGGCCCAGAAAGCTCAGACTAACCTGTGCTGCGGATTCCAATCCCCAGCTGCCTAGTTGTACCTGGCTGGACACAAAAATTGGGCGAAGACCACGTCATTTTTTTTTAATTATTTCATGAAATTCATTAAATAATTAATAAAAAAAAGGGCTTCCCTATATTTTTGGTTCCCAGTCGGGTACAAATAGGCAGCTGGGGGCAGCCCGTAGGTGCCTACTGTACCTGGCTAGCATACAAAAATATGGCGAAGCCCACGTCATTTGTTTTTTAATTATTTCATGAAATTCATGAAATAATTAAAAATCGGGCTTCCCTATATTTTTGGTTCCCAGCCAGCCGGGTACAAATAGGCAGCTGTGGGTTAGGGGCAGCCCATAGGTGCCTGCTGTACCTGGCTAGCATACAAAAATAAGGCGAAGCCCACGTAATTTTTTTGGTGGGCAAAAAACTCCTGCATGCAGTCCTAGATGGAGTATGCCGAGCCTTGTAGTTCTGCAGCTGCTGTCTGCTCTCCTGCATACACTAGCGAACGGAGCATGCTGAGCCTTGTTGTTCTGCAGCTGCTGTCTGCTCTCCTCCATACAGACATACTGCAGCTGCGGAACTACAAGGCTCAGCATACTCCATCCAGGACTGTATGCAGGAGTTTCCCCCCCCCCCAAAAAAAAATAATTATGTGGGCTTCGCCATGTTTTTGTATGCTAGCCAGGTACAGCAGGTAGCTACGGGCTGCCCCCAACCCCCAGCTGCCTATTTGTACCCAGCTGGGAACCAAAAATATAGGGAAGCCCTTTTTTTATTATTTCATGAATTTCATGAAATAATTAAAAAACAAAATGACGTGGGCTTCGCCCAATTTTTGTGTCCAGCCAGGTACAACTAGGCAGCTGGGGATTGGAATCTGCAGCTCAGAGTGCCCAAGCTTTCTGGGCACCCATGCTGCAAATTGCAGTCCGCAGCCGCCCCAGAAAATGGCGCTTTCATAGAAGCGCCATCTTCTGGCGCTGTATCCAACTCTTCCAGCTACCCTGAAGCCGGGTGGCTCGCTGGGTAATAATGGGGTTGGGGCTAGCTGTATATTATCAACTGGCCCTAAGCCCGAAATTCATGGTGTCACGCCAATATTAGACATGGCCACCATGAATGTTTAGTACCGATAAAAAGAACCACAACACACAGAAAAATATTTTTATTATAAATAAAACACAACACAATTAGTGACTCCATCTTTATTGAAATAAAGAACCCCCCTCTGCAGTAACCCTGGGTTAAGGGTCCCGCGCCGTCCAATCCGGATCCAATATCTGATCGGTCTGCTGGAAGGCAAAGCGATCAGATGATGTGTCAGGTTCAAGGGCCTGAATCACATGACACAGCAGCTGATTGTATAAAAGCCGTTTATACAATCAGCTGATGCATCAGTGCAAAAAAAACAAAACAAAGTACACACTTCAGTGCAGACTCCTGTCCGACAGCATCAGCTGATAGTTTAGGCGGTAAAAAGCCAGCCAAACCGCTCGACTTATAGTGTAAGCTGATTCCGTCATGTGACCGCATCAGCTGATCATCGCCAGGTCTGAGGAAGAGAAAAAGAGAAGAGAATCGGTGATCGATGAGTAGCAAAGGGAGAGGGATTGTGCTGGGGATGCAGGACGCATACAGATAGCAACATGTGCACATAGCCTTACTGTGAAAATCTACGTTTATGGTGATCGAACCGTTGTCGAACCTAACTCGAACTGTCGAGCTTTTAGCAAAAAGCTCGAGTTCGATCTCGAGCACCCCCCAAAATCACTCGAACATGAAATTGGCGAACCTCGAACATCGCTCAACTCTAGTCAGAAGTCGTTTGGCTAGTCATTGGTGTCTTAATGACCTCTACCAGCTTCATGATTGCTACTGGATTAAAGAAATGCAGCCCTACGAACTGATCCTGCCTAGTTGTGGAGTTGGCTATGTCAGTTATTACCAATAAGAATGTGTTGCTGGCAAATATGGTGTGTTCTGGTGCAAATTTGTCCAGTGTCTTGATTAGTGCGTTTTTCACTTCCAAGTTTTTTATCATGGCTTCCACCACCAGATCATTGCTGTGCACCACGGCCGCTGGGTCTGTGCTTGTGCTGAAGTTTGAGAGGGTTTTGCTGATGAACTGTGAAGCAGCCTCAGGCTTGTCCGCAAACATCTTCTTAGTGACCCTTTTCCAGCTGTCTACAATACTTTTGGCAGATTTTTTTCAAGATGTCATCAGTCTCGTCCACTAAAACAACAGTGTGTCCGGTTGCTGCAGCTACCTGCGCTATCCGGACACCCATCAGGCCTCCTCCGATCACAGTCACGTGCTTTATAGTCAGCTTCTTCGCGGTGGCACTGGAGGTCATACATTTCACTATGAGCTACCAGCAAGAGGAGGCCATGCCTGCTTGTACTGCTGGGAGCTGAAGGACATGCGAGTGATGTCAGCACAGCACGCCGTGATGATTTAGTCGCACAATCTTTTTCACAACTCTGTGTTGCACAAAAAAATTGATTGAAAAGTGATTTCTGACAAAATTCTGGCATATTAATTTGAAGGATCAAGGTCTAGGTGTCAAATCTCCTTCTGTAGGTGTCTCCAATCCTTCCAGGGTAGTTTGCCAGTAGTTCACATTCTCTAAAGCAATAATTTTATTACATATTTTTTGGTAGTTTCAAAATTTGGTATTTCAGTGTGCGGCTGTAACTCTTTCTTTTCTAATATTCAGCTACATCTACACACACACACACACACACCAGCCTGTCTCCTCTTCAGCTTTCTACTCCTGCAATTAAGAGACCTTTGGTCACATGACGCGATGTCAAAAGAAGGGTATTTTGTTACTTACCGTAAATTCCTTTTCTTCTAGCTCTTATTGGGAGACCCAGACGATTGGGGTATAGCTACTGCCTCCGGAGGCCACACAAAGCACTACACTAAAAAGTGCAAGGCCCCTCCCCTTCTGGCTATACCCCCCCGTGGTATCACGGGTTCTCCAGTTTTAGTGCCAAAGCAAGAAGGAGGAAAGCCAATAACTGGTTTAAACAAATTAACTCCGAGTAACATCGGAGAACTGAAAAACCGTTCAACATGAACAACATGTGTACCCGCAAACAACAAAAACATCCCGAAGGACAACAGGGCGGGTGCTGGGTCTCCCAATAAGAGCTAGAAGAAAAGGAATTTACGGTAAGTAACAAAATTCCCTTCTTCTTCAGCGCTCTATTGGGAGACCCAGACGATTGGGACGTCCAAAAGCTGTCCCTGGGTGGGTAAAGAAATACCTCATGTTAGGGCTGCAAAACAGCCCTCCCCTACGGGGGTGTCACTGCCGCCTGCAGGACTCTTCTACCTAAGCTGGCATCCGCCGAAGCATAGGTATGCACCTGATAATGCTTGGTGAAAGTATGCAGACTGTACCAGGTAGCTGCCTGGCACACTTGTTGAGCCGAAGCCTGGTGTCGTAATGCCCAGGACGCACCCACGGCTCTGGTTGAGTGGGCTTTTAGCCCTGAAGGAACCGGAAGCCCCGCAGAACGGTAGGCCTCTAGAATTGGTTCTTTGATCCATCGAGCCAGGGTGGCTTTAGAAGCCTGCAACCCCTTGCGCGGACAAGCGACAAGGACAAAAAGTGCATCGGAACGGCGCATGGGCGCCGTGCGGGAAATGTAGATTCTGAGTGCTCTCACCAGATCTAACAAACGTAAGTCCTTTTCATACCGGTGAACCGGATGAGGACAAAAGGAAGGCAAGGATATATCCTGATTAAGATGAAATGAGGATACGACCTTAGGGAGAAACTCCGGAATGGGGCGCAGCACTACCTTGTCCTGGTGGAACACCAGGAAGGGAGCCTTGGATGACAGAGCTGCCAGCTCAGACACTCGCCGAAGCGATATGATCGCAACGAGAAACGCCACCTTCTGTGACAGGCGAGAAAGGAAACTTCCTTCAGAGGTTCGAAAGGCGGCTTCTGGAGAGCAACTAATACCCTGTTGAGATCCCATGGATCTAACAGCCGCTTGTACGGGGGTACGATATGACAGACCCCCTGTAGGAACGTGCGCACCTTAGAACGACGTGCTAGACGCTTCTGAAAAAACACGGATAGTGCCGAGACTTCCCCCTTAAGGGAGCCGAGCGACAAGCCCTTTTCTAACCCCGATTGCAGGAGGAAAGAAAAGTAGGCAATGCAAATGGCCAGGGAGACACTCCCTGAGCCGAGCACCAGGTTAAGAAAATCTTCCACGTTCTGTGGTAGATCGTAGCAGAGGTGGACTTCCTAGCCTGTTTCATGGTGGCAACGACCCCTTGGGATAATCCTGAAGACGCTAGGATCCAGGACTCAATGGCCACACAGTCAGGTTCAGGGCCGCAGAATTCCGATGGAAAAAACGGCCCTTGGGACAGTAAGTCTGGCCGGCCTGGTAGTAACCACGGTCGGCCGACCGTGAGATGCCACAGATCCGGGTACCACGATCTCCTCGGCCAGTCTGGGGCGACGAGTATGACGCGGCTGCAATCGGATCTGATTTTTTGCGCAGTACTCTGGGCAAGAGTGCCAGAGGTGGAAACACATATGTGAGCCGGAACTGCGACCAATCTTGCACTAAGGCGTCTGCCGCCAGAGCTCTGTGATCGCGCGATCGTGCCATAAATGCCGGGACCTTGTTGTTGTGCCGAGACGCCATTAGGTCGACGTCCGGCACCCCCCAGCGGCGACAGATTTCCTGAAACACGTCCGGGTGAAGGGACCATTCCCCTGCATCCATACCCTGGCGACTGAGGAAGTCTGCTTCCCAGTTTTCTACGCCCGGGATGTGAACTGCGGATATGGTGGATGCTGTGTCCTCCACCCACATGAGGATTCGCCGGACTTCCTGGAAGGCTTGCCGACTGCGCGTCCCTCCTTGGTGGTTGATGTATGCCACCGCTGTGGAGTTGTCCGACTGGATTCGGATCTGCTCTCTTTCCAGCCACTGCTGGAAAGCTAGTAGGGTAAGATACCCTGCCCCGATTTCCAGAACATTGATCTGAAGGGTGGACTCCTGCTGAGTCCACGTCCCCTGAGCCCTGTGGCGGAGACAAACTGCTCCCCACCCTGACAGACTCGTATCTGTCGTGACCACTGCCCAGGATGGGGGTAGGAAGGATCTTCACTGTGACAATGAGGTGGGAATAAGCCACCATTGCAGAGAGTCCTTGGCCGTCTGGGAAAGGGAGACTTTCCTGTCCAGGGAGGTTGACTGCCCGTCCCATTGGCGGAGAATGTCCCCTTGCAGTTGGCGCAGATGAAACTGCGCAAAGGGAACTGCCACCATGGCTGCCACCATCTTCCCTAGGAAGTGCATGAGGCGCCTTAAGGGGTGCGACTGGCCTTGAAGGAGAGACTGCACCTCTGTTTGCAGTGAACGCTGCTTGTTCAGCGGAAGCTTCACTATCGCTGATAGAGTGTGAAACTCCATGCCGAGATACGTTAGTGATTGAGTCGGTGACAGATTTGACCTTGCCAAATTGATGATCCACCCGAAAGTCTGGAGAGTCTCCAGCGTAACATTCAGGCTGCGTTGTCATGCCTCTTGAGAGGGTGCTTTGACGAGTAGATCGTCCAAGTAAGGGATCACCGGGTGTCCCTGAGAGTGCAAGACTGCTACCACTGCTGCCATGACCTTGGTGAACACCCGTGGGGCTGTCGCCAGACCGAATGGCAGGGCTACGAACTGAAGATGGTCGTCTCCTATCACAAAACGTAGAAAACGTTGGTGCTCCGTAGCAATTGGCACGTGGAGATAGGCATCTGTGATGTCTGTTGAGGCAAGGAAGTCTCCTCGAGACATTGAGGTAATGACGGATCGGAGGGATTCCATCCGGAACCGCCTGGCGTTCGCATACTTGTTGAGCAGTTTTAGGTCCAGAACAGGACGGAAGGAGCCGTCCTTTTTTGGAGCCACAAAGAGATTGGAGTACAAACCCTCGCCCTCGTTCCTGAGGGGGGACAGGGATCACCACTCCTTCTGCTCTTAGAGCGTCCACCGCCTGCAGCAGGGCATCTGCTCGGAGGGGAGGTGGGGCCGTTCTGAAGGATGGAGTCGGAGGACGAGAACAGAACACTGTCCTGTGCACGTGAGCACAATGTCCGTCACCCACCGGTCTGTGACCTGTGGCAGCTAAACGTCGCCAAAGGCGGGGGAGTCTGCCATCAACCGCGGATGCGGAGAGAGAGAGAGAGAGCTGAGAGACATGAGGAGACCGCCGTGGTAGCGGTTCCTCCGGCTGCCTTCCTTGGGCGTGATTGAGCCCGGCCGGAATCTGAGCCCGTCTGAGGTTTTGTAGCCCTTTTGCACGAGGACAATTTGGACCTGCCCGAGCTTGGGAAGGACCGAAACCTCGACTGTACGTTTAGGACAGCATTAATAGGGTAAGTCGCAGTGCAGACATTACGGGGTTACGGACGCCTCTGCGGTACAGATGTACATGTGCTCAAGGCCAGCTGCGCAAGAACAGCTGAAAAGGTTAGGTTGCCTATACGGCTGTGAATGCCGGAGCAACCGACACGCCGATAGCCTCCTAGACAGATTTCAACCAGAGTCCATCTGTCTGTGAATGGTATCTTTAATTGAAGCCCCATCTCCAGTGCAACTATGGCTCTAGACGCAAGCCTGGAGATTGGAGAATCCACCTTTGGACCCTAGGTCCAGCGCTTGACCACGTCAGGGGAAAAGGGATAACGTGTATCTTAAAAACGTTTGGAGAAGACGCTTATCTGGTAAGCGTGGTGTTTCTGGACTGCTTCTCTGAAGTCAGCGTGGCCAGAAAAATACTCAATATCCGTTTGAGATACTGAAAAGGGACTTCTCCTGCTGTGAAGCTGACTCCTCCACTGGGGGAGCTGAGGGAGAAAGATCCAACCTTCCATTGATGGACGCTATAGGATCATTCCGTATGGCGTTACCATCCGGTGTATCCGGATCGATAGCGATGTCAGGATCAAAGTCCTGGAGAGCTGCCTTATCATACAGAGAGTCCTCCTGGGACCCCCCCGTTCCAAATGAGGTTGGTCAGGAAGATTGCCCATGGCCTGTCTGGACTGCAAGTCTCTATCTTATGACAATATATCTGTCGAAACTGCAACTCCGTCCCTGTCCTTGGACAGGGATGACAGGTGGTTTCTTTGGCCACGACTAGTAGAGACCCCGGCAGACGAAGTGCTAGAGACCCCGGCAGACGAAGTGCTACAGGGGAGCATGCACACAATGGGACGGTGTCATGAACAGCATCCCATGTAGTAAAAACAGCACTGAAAATCTGTGTTGCTTTTTTGCCGCTGCCGACTAGCCATCTAGAAGTATATAGCCAAGATTGGTGACCGTACAGTGCAATGTATAGCATACAGGCATAAAGTACAAATGAACACTGCAGCACAAGCAATACAAGCAGCATAGAAGCCTGTGCCCTGGCACCTCTGCTCTTCTGCTGCTGTAGACTAGTCATCTAGGGGAATATAGCCCAGAAGAGTGACCATACAGTGCAATGTATAGCATACAAGCACAAGTACAAATGCCCACTGCAGCCCATGCAATACAAGCAGCATAGAAAAAAACCTGTGCCCCAGCACCCTTGGTTTTCTGCTGCTGTAGTCTAGCCATTCCAGGAGAATATAGCTAAGACTAGCGACTGTACAGTGCAATGTATTACAAGTATAAACACAAATGAACACTTCAGTACGTGCAATACAAGCAGCCTAGAAAGCCTGTGCCTTAGCACACCTGCTTTCCTGCTGCTGATGTGTCGCTCTCCAAGCGGGCATATAGCGACCTATGCAGTTAAAATACACATGTACACACTGCAGTATATATTGGGGTCAGCACTATGAGTGCCGCTTACCGCCCGCCTATAAGCGGGTGTATGGTCGCCACCGTCCTGCCTGGTTGCCGAAAGTCCGAGCTCGGACTGCAGTAATGGCTGCCGGCGTCTTCCCCAGCTCGTGTGAGGAGGGGCGGGCCGTGGGTGTGCCCCAAGTCAGAGCGGGAATCCGGCGTCCGACAGTGTGCAGTGAGAGGGCTGGAGCATGTAAATAAAGCTCCAGCCCTCGGCGCTGCTGATTGCTCAGCGTCTGTCTCCTTCCCTGAGTGACAGGGAGGGGGCGGGAACGAAGCGGCACTAGGCCGCAGAAGCCGGGGACTGGATTTATAAGCGCCGCCGCCGTAAAAGCGCGGTCGGCGCCCAGTCCCCGGCGAACTACAAGTCCCAGCCGCGCCGCCGCTCCCGGAGCGTCCGGCGCGGTAGTTCCCAATACACAAAGTCACTCAGCAAAGCTGCAGTGACTGTAACCCTTTACTGTCCCCGGCGCACTAGCACACCCAGCAAGTCTGGAGTGTGCTGTGTCTGTGTGTCCGGGGACACAGAGTACCTGTAATGGTGCAGGGCCATGTCCCTGAACGGTACTCCAGCTCCGTATCCAGCAGGTTCAAATGGGTCTGTGGATGGAGCCCGGCGTCAGAGCTTTGAGGCCGGCAGGATCCCACTTCCTCAGAGCCCCCCAGGGGGATGTGGAAGGAAAGCAGCATGTGGGCTCCAGCCTCCGTACCAGCAATAGGTACCTCAACCTTACAACACCATCAACGGGTGAGAAGGGAGCATGCTGGGGGCCCCATATGGGCCCTCTTTTCTTCCATCCGAAATAGTCAGCAGCTACTGCTGACTAAAATCTGTGGAGCTATGCATGGATGTCTGACCTCCTTCGCACAAAGCTTGAAAACTGGAGAACCCGTGATACCACGGGGGGGTATAGCCAGAAGGGGAGGGGCCTTGCACTTTTTAGTGTAGTGCTTTGTGTGGCCTCCGGAGGCAGTAGCTATACCCCAATCGTCTGGGTCTCCCAATAGAGCGCTGAAGAAAGGTTCTTAAGCAGTCCTATAATCGGCATATAAACACTGGGGCCTCTAGGAGAATGGGGGCCCTGTGAAATTGCCCAGTTTGCTCTCCCTTTCCACTAATACCAGTCCTGCATGCCAGCCTGTGTCCTGTTCAATTCTTTTAGACTCCAGCAATTAAGAGACCTTTGTTTACATCATGTCACATGACTTCATCAAAGGTCCTTAAACAATCAACCTAAGAATACAACTGATGGGGTCCCTAAGAGAGTGGGGTTCCTGAGACATTGCGCAGTTTGACTCCTCCCAACTCCTGACTGTAACTAGGGCTTATTTTTAGGGAAACAGGGTATTCATGAACCCTCTGCAGGTCTTTGAGTTGCCTTCATAACAACAGAGAAGACACTAGAAGCAAACAGCAGAAGAAGAAGAAGCAAAGAAAATACAGCTGAAAAAACCCAGAGCAGAAAGTCTAAAAATGTAAACACAAAATTAGTGTAGAAAGTACATGAGTAGATATCTCTTACTGGATAGAACTGGAGGAAACACATCCCGAGGAACATCGGGATCTTCTTGGTTACAGTCCTGTGGGAGAAGAGGACGGGGACATCTCTCTGGTGTTGTCCTCTTACTGGATAGACCTGGAGGAGACACATACAGGGACTGAATTCATTCCTTACATACAGATAATTATAGGCCGTGTGTATTTAGTCCTGTCTATTACCTGGTGATGTGAGGGGCCGGGGAACCTCCATCATGACGTCCTTGTACAGATCTTTGTGTCCTTCTAAATACTCCCACTCCTCCATGGAGAAATAGACGGTGACGTCCTGACACCTTATAGGAACCTGACACATACAATGATACCAGAAATATCTAAAAAAACTGACCCGCACATCCAACAAATGTGAACAGGTGCTAACTGAAAAAACATAGTAGCTATAAATGCAAACAGTTACACACTGAAAAAGCCAAAAATAAACTAGGGAAAATATGGCACTGCATTACTGCAAAAGAGAGATACAGTGGTACCTTGCTTAACGAGAACAATCCGTTCTGGGACTGTGCTTGTTAAACAAGGTACTCGTTCAGCAAAGCAAGATTTCCCATAGGAAATCATTGCAGTGCTGACGATCCGTTCCACAACGGGTTAAATGTCCCATCCTGGTCCCCTATTCTGTCATTCCACACATGTACAAACACACATGCACACGCACATACTACATGCTCACCTTACATTCCGCTCCATCGCCGGTCTCCTGGGAGTTGCTGTTCACCAGTACGGGGCCGGGCCGTGTATCGCGTTTCCATAACGACGAGGCAGGAACTTCCCTGCTAGAGCGCTGACGTCAAGGCAGAGCTGCTTGCCTCTGATTGGCCAGCGCTCTGCCATTCAGCAGCGGTGACAGGAAGTTCCTCCCTCGTCGCTATGGAGGCAGAATCCCAGCATGGAACGGAGTGGAGCGGCGCACTACAGCACCCAGGAGGCCGGCAATGAAACGTAAGGTACACTATGTTATATGCTCACCTTACCTTCCGTTCCACCGCCGGCCTCCTGGGTCTTGTAGTTCGCCGCGAGGACGTCGCGATGTACCCGGGAACTACAAGATCCATGAGACCGCCGGTGGAACGGAAGGTAAGGTGAGCATTATACTGTGTGTGCGTGCATGCGTGTGTGTTTGTGTGTGTTTGTGCGTACATGTGTGTGCTTGTGTGGACTGCAAGTGCGGGTCAGAGTGTGGTGGATGTACGAAACCGGAAGTGTGTGCGGTGAGAATTTTGCTCGTACAGCAAAGCTTTCTCGTAAAGTGGGTTACAAATTTACAGAAAGCTTTGCTTGTATAGCGAAAATCTCGTTATGTGGGTTACTCGTTAAGCGAGGTACCACTGTATTTAGTTTATGTATTGGCTAATGCATGTAAGCCCAGAAACCAACGGCAAGGTCAGTTTTTTAGATATTTCTAGTGAGTCTCTTTCTGACTGAGCACTCCGCACTAAGACCTGGCTGTGTTCATAACCATTGTAGCAGGAGCCTAGCTGCCCATACATGGAGGTTTGTAGTCCAAATAATGGCATTTTGCCCAGACACGGATGTTTTTAACCTAGATAGTGGCATTTAAGTTAGGTTCCCGGATTACAGAGATATACCTTTCTGTTGGTTTCCAGGCTTACATGCATTGGCCAATACATAAACTAAATATCTCTCTTTTGCAGTAATGAAGTGCCATATTTTCCCTTGTTCATTTTTGGCTTTTTCAGTGTGCAGCTGTATGCATTTTATACATACAATGATACCGTCATCCCCCGATCCCTTCATCGCGTTACTGTATAATGTCCCAGCATTCCCAGCAGTGTCACCTCTCCAGTCAGCAGCTCAATCATCTTGTAGGTGAGTTCTAGGATCTTCTGGTCATTGATGTCCTCATGTATCGGGGGGTGAGGTGGAGGCCCCGTGATTGGGCTCAGGGGTCTTCCCCATCCCTCAGACACAGGGGCCTGACAGCGCTCACTAGAGGTCTTCTTCACTACTGTGTAATCCTGGTTATGGAGAGACACAGTAATAAATCTCACTCCAGACATTTCCAGAGTCCTCACCTCTCCAGTTCTGTCCATCTGTTATTCCCATAGATAAGAATGATGTAATGTGACGTCATCAGAATCTCTCACCTCTCCAGTAAGCCGGAAGAGGATCTCTAGGGTGAGGTGTAATATCCTCTCCACCATCTTGTCCCTGTCCATATCCATCCTTGATGGGTCAATCAGGAGAATTTTGTTATATCGAAGATCTCCACTGAGAGGATCCAATATTGTAGGGACCTGAATGGGGAGAAGATGACGATGTAACATCATAAAGAATGAAGTGTAATAATACAATTACTGGAGATAACCGTTCACTACTTAGGGATGATTGCCGGGCTGCCATGAGGAGTCCAGTCTAACTCTGCTGCCTCATTACAGTGAATGGATCTTTTGGGGGTTTAATCTGAATCAAGTCATTTGAAGAATTACATGTAAACCTGTCATGCTAATAGGTTGAGGAGAAGGGTGTAGCCTCACAGCGCCCTCAACCAGGATTACCCGGAGGGGCATGATTACGTGCCTACCCAGTCATCACCAGAGCCACTGAGGTTGGACTTTGCTGCCAGTAGGCACCAGTTACCAATACAGGGCAGTCCCTGGTTGTTGTTTGTCACCAAGAGGCTGAGCGGTGTATCATGAGAAAGATGGGGTGGGAACCACTGCCTCTAGGGAGGAACAGGAAGGATAAACCCTGTCACTTACTCTGAGCAACCCTGAGCTCCCCGATGTCCCAAGACAGGTTCTTTCCCCTTGTGCGGCAATCACGTGTCTATCCCTGTCTTACCCTAATCACATCTGTGTCTAGTGAGCAGGGCAAGGGGAACATTAGTCCTGCTTTATGATAATGACACAAAAGGAAAACGACAGACAAAAGGAAAAAGAAACTGCATTCCCAAACAACAGGTGGTGAAAAAGGGGGATGGAAAGAGAAATAAATAAAAAGGGAGATGATAAATAAAAATACATCAATGAAAACTTCCAAGCAGCAATCTCCAGGATCAAATTCAAAACAATTTCTCTTTCCATGGCTCACACCTCCATGCCAGCACCATGGAAAAGCAAGTTATCACTGGCAACTACCGAGGTAAAGTGGTGAGAACTTATACCAGGGGAAGTGCAGAAATCAGAACAGCTGAGACAACTCAGGATGGTAAGCCAAGAAAGACAAGGGTCTGCTTAACCCTAGCAGCACCAGCACAAGGATCGTCTGCACAGCTAAGCGGAAGGCAAAGCAGATCCAACTAGTGCTGGCGTGCGCTGTGACCTTCTGACCCATGGGATAGGGGCGACCTCTCTCGGTCTGATAACCTGATGTCAAAACCCTGATGTAAGTGTTCAGTGTAGAGAATGGGATAAATGTGATCCAAAAGTCAAAGCCAGATGGAGAAGTCCCATCTATGATCAGCTCTAATCCTGCCATCTCCACCTCTCTCATTACACAAGTATAAAACATACTAGAAATAGGCCCGATGCTATCACATCGGGAGTGCGGTGAAAAAAAACATCTGTCTATGCTTAGTGGTGCTGACAGGAGCAGTGGTGAGTGGGGCTGGGGATATACAGATCTGGTCGGGGGGCTGGGGGTATACAGATCTGGTCGGGGGCTGTGGGTATACAGATCTGATCGGGGGGCTGGGGGTATACAGATCTGGTGGGAGGGCTGGGGGTATACAGATCTGGTGGGGGGGCTGGGGGTATACAGATCTGGTGGGGGGGCTGGGGGTATACAGATCTGGTGGGGGCTGGGGATATACAGATCTGGTGGGGGGCTGGGGGTGATACAGATCTGGTGGAGGTGCAGGGGGGATACAGCTCTGGATGGGTGGCTGGGGGCATACAGATCTGGTGGCATACAGATCTGGTGGGGGGGGGCTGGGGGCATACAGATCTGGTGGGTAGGGGCTGGGGGTACACAGATCTGGTGGGGGGGCTGGGGGTATACAGATCTGGTGGGGGCTGGGGATATACAGATCTGGTGGGGGGCTGGGGGTGATACAGATCTGGTGGAGGTGCAGGGGGGATACAGCTCTGGATGGGTGGCTGGGGGCATATAGATCTGGTGGCATACAGATCTGGTGGGGGGGGCTGGGGGCATACAGATCTGGTGGGTAGGGGCTGGGGGTACACAGATCTGGTGGGGGGGCTGGGGGTACACAGATCTGGTGGGGGGGCTGGGGGTACACAGATCTGGTGGAGGGGCTGGGGGTACACAGATCTGGTGGAGGGGCTGGGGGTACACAGATCTGGTGGAGGGGCTGGGGGTATACAGATCTGGTGGAGGGGTATACAGATCTGGTGGGTGGGGGGGCTGGGGGTATACAGATACAGATACAGATACAGATTTTTAGTAATGTGCTCCTGCTGGTTCCCTTCTGTCCTCTATTATGCCGTGTCTCACATGTCCTCTGTGCCTGCGGAGCCTCCAGCTGCAGCAGACTCCTCCATGATAGCGTGCGGTGTATGGAGAGGCCACTCCAGGTTGATGTCATGGCTTTACTGCAGTTGAATGCTTTACGGCGCAACAAAGCATTCAACTGCAGTAAAGGGCTGACAGCAGAATCGGAGGTGGCCCCGGACAGGTGAGTATATAGCAGTGTGTGTGGCTGTGTTGTGTGCATGTGCGCTATGTGTGTGTGTATGTGCTTGGTGTATCTATGTATGTCTGCTGTGTGTGTATGCGTGCATGCGTGCAGTGAGGACCCGGAAGGCGGAGCATCGTTCGAACTGCGGCTGCGCAACGGTGAATGCCGCAGTGCATCACGGAATAGGGGAACAGACAGAACTGGTGATGTGTAAGTAGATAATACTGGTGGATAAAACAAGACTGAGCACAAGACCTTCACAGCCGTCTACACATCATAGGGGGATTTCATGGCACCTTCTCTCCATCTACCTGATGATCCTGAGGAACATCGGGATCTTCTTGTTTACAGTCCTGTGGGAGAAGAGGACGGGGACATCTCTCTGGTGTTGTCCTCTTACTGGATAGAGCTGGAGGAGAGACATACAGGGACTGAATTCATTCCTTACATACAGATAATTATAGGCCGTGTGTATTTAGTCCTGTCTATTACCTGGTGATGTGAGGGGCTGGGGAACATCCATCATGACGTCCTTGTACAGATCTTTGTGTCCTTCTAAATACTCCCACTCCTCCATGGAGAAATAGACGGTGACGTCCTGACACCTTATAGGAACCTGACACATACAATAATACCGTCACCCCCGATCCCTTCATAGCGTTACTGTATAATGTCCCAGCATTCCCAGCAGTGTCACCTCTCCAGTCAGCAGCTCAATCATCTTGTAGGTGAGTTCTAGGATCTTCTGGTCATTGATGTCCTCATGTATCGGGGGGTGAGGTGGAGGCCCCGTGATTGGGCTCAGGGGTCTTCCCCATCCCTCAGACACAGGGGCCTGACAGCGCTCACTAGAGGTCTTCTTCACTACTGTGTAATCCTGGTTATGGAGAGACACAGTAATAAATCTCACTCCAGACATTTCCAGAGTCCTCACCTCTCCAGTTCTGTCCATCTGTTATTCCCATAGATAAGAATGGTGTAATGTGACGTCATCAGAATCTCTCACCTCTCCAGTAAACCGGAAGAGGATCTCTAGGGTGAGGTGTAATATCCTCTCCACCATCTTGTCCCTGTCCATATCCATCCTTCACGGGGCAATCAGGAGAATTCTCTTCTATAGAAGATCTCCACTGAGAGGATCCGATATTATAAGGACCTGAATGGGAAGGAGATGAGCCGATCTGTAAAATTAATGGAGATAAGGGAGGTGAGATATTATTTGGGTACTAAAAAATATTCAACATGAAATATTCTATGTAAATATTACAACCGTAAAAGTAGCACATTATCTTTATAAAAAAAGAGAATTTTGTTTACTTACCGTAAATTCTTTTTCTTATAGTTCCGACATGGGAGACCCAGACCATGGGTGTATAGCTTCTGCCTCCGGAGGACACACAAAGTACTACACTCAAACGTGTAGCTCCTCCCTCCGGGCTATATACACCCCCTGGATGACAATCTAACCAGTTCAGTGCAAAAGCTGAAGGAGGACAGCCGCCCATAAGTAGAGATAGAGTAAAACTCGGAAAAACCGGAACCTCTGTCTACAACAACAGCCGGTGAAACACACGGAACAAGAACTGCCAACAGGCAACAGGAAGGGTGCTGGGTCTCCCATGTCGGAACTATAAGAAAAAGAATTTACGGTAAGTAAACAAAATTCTCTTTTTCTTCATCGTTCCTTATGGGAGACCCAGACCATAGGACGTCTCAAAGCAGTCCATGGGTGGGAAATAAACAAAACTGAGAAGTAGGCAAAACCTAACTTCACAAATGGGCGACAGCCGCCTGAAGGATGCGTCTGCCCAAGCTCGCATCTGCCGAAGCATGAGCATGCACTTGGTGGTGCTTCGAAAAGGTGTGCAGACTAGACCAAGTGGCAGCCTGACAAACCTGCTGAGCCGTAGCCTGGTGCCTGAAAGCCCAGGAGGCACCGACAGCTCTGGTCGAGTGCGCCTTAATCCCTGGCGGTGGGGGCACCTGAGAACACTGGTAGGCATCGGAGATGGCCGTCCTAATCCAACGAGCTAGGGTCGGTTTAGAAGCAGAGAGACCCTTGCGCTGACCCGTGGTTAGCACAAAAAGTGAGGTGCACCGCCTAAAAGCGGCGGTGCGTGACACATAGATTCGGAGCGCCCGCACCAAATCCAAGGTATGCAACGCCTTCTCAAAGCGATGCACAGGGGCCGGACAAAGGGAAGGCAATGAAATGTCCTGGTTAAGGTGGAAAGAAGACACCACTTTAGGGAGAAAATCCGGAGTCGGACGGAGAACCACCTTGTCTTGGTGAAACACTAAAAAAGGTGACTCCGAAGAGAGCGCAGCCAAATCAGAGACTCTCCTGAGAGAAGTTATGGCTACTAGAAAAACCACTTTCTGTGAAAGTCTAAACAAAGGAACCTCCCTAAGAGGCTCAAAGGGGGGTTTCTGTAAGGCCGTGAGGACCAGATTAAGATCCCAGGGATCCAAGGGCCGCCGGTAAGGAGGAATGAGGTGAGATGCGCCCTGCATGAAGGTGCGCACCTGAGCCAGTCGGGCGATACGCCGCTGGAATAATACCGACAGAGCCGACACCTGTCCCTTGAGGGAATTGAGGGACAGTCCTAGCTGCAGACCGGACTGTAGAAAGGACAGGATGGTCGGCAAGGAGAACGGCCAAGGAGCATGGCCGGAAGAGCGACACCAGGACAGGAAAATCTTCCAAGTCCTGTGGTAAATCTTGGCCGAGGAAGACTTCCGAGCCTGAGTCATAGTGGAGATGACCTCAGAAGGAATGCCTGAAGCCGTCAGGATCCAGGACTCAAGAGCCACGCCGTCAATCTGCGAGCCGCAGAATTCTGGCGGAAAAACGGACCTTGAGAGAGAAGGTCTGGGCGGTCCGGGAGATGCCACGGCACCTCTACGGACAGACGGAGCAGGTCTGGGTACCAAGCTCGCCTGGGCCAGTCTGGTGCAATGAGTATGACCCGACGGCCCTCCATTCTGATCTTGCGCAGAACCCTGGGCAAGAGAGCTAGAGGGGGAAACACATAGGCCAGACGGAACTGGGACCAATCTTGAACCAGCGCGTCCACTGCGAAGGCCTGAGGATCGTGGGAGCGAGCCACGTAAACCGGAACCTTGTTGTTGTGCCGGGATGCCATTAGATCCACTTCCGGAGTGCCCCACTTGCGGCAGATTGACCTGAACACTGCCGGATGCAGGGCCCACTCGCCGCTGTCCACGGTTTGACGGCTGAGATAATCGGCCTCCCAGTTTTCTACGCCTGGGATGTAGACTGCGGATATGGTGGACTTGGAGTCCTCCGTCCACTGAAGGATTCGTTGAACCTCCAACATCGCCAGGCGGCTGCGAGTCCCGCCCTGGTGATTGATGTAGGCAACCGCTGTCGCGTTGTCCGACTGGACTCGAATGTGCTTGCCCGCCAGCAGGTGATGAAAGGCTACGAGAGCTAGAAGAACAGCCCTGATTTCCAGCACATTGATCGAGAGTGCTGATTCGGACGGAGTCCAAGTGCCCTGTGCTCGGTGGTGGAGAAATACCGCTCCCCAGCCGGAGAGGCTGGCATCCGTGGTGAGGATCACCCAGGACGGAGTCAGGAAGGAGCGTCCCTGTGACAGAGAGAGGGGCCGAAGCCACCACTGAAGAGAGCTCCTGGTCTGCGGCGACAGAGCCACTAGCCTGTGCAAGGAAGAGGTCCGCTTGTCCCAACAGCGGAGAATGTCCAGCTGCAGGGGACGCAGATGGAACTGGGCAAAGGGAACCGCTTCCATTGACGCCACCATCTGACCCAGCACCTGCATGAGGTGCCTGATGGAATGACGGCGGGGCTTCAACAGAGAGCGCACCGCCAGATGAAGGGACTGCTGTTTGACTAAGGGCAGCTTCACAAGTGCCGGCAGAGTCTCGAATTGCATCCCTAGGTACGTAAGTTCCTGGGTCGGGGTCAGAGTGGACTTGGGCAGATTGACAAGCCACCCGAATTGAACAAGCGTGGCGAGAGTGAGTGAGACACTCCGCTGGCAGTCTGCACTGGATGAGGCCTTGACTAGAAGGTCGTCCAGGTATGGCATTACTGCCAACCCCTGGAGATGCAGGACCGCAACCACTGCTGCCATGACCTTGGTGAAAACACGAGGGGCCGTGGCTAACCCGAAGGGGAGAGCCACGAATTGGAAATGTTCCTCTCCGATTGCAAAGCGTAGCCAACGCTGGTGTGAAACCGCAATAGGCACATGCAGATAGGCATCTCTGATGTCGATGGATGCTAGAAAATCTCCTTGGGTCATTGAGGCAATGACCGATCTCAGAGATTCCATGCGAAAGCGTCGCACCTGAACATGCTTGTTGAGAAGCTTGAGATCCAGGATGGGCCGGAAGGAACCGTCCTTCTTGGGGACTAGGAAGAGGTTTGAGTAGAAACCTCTGAACCGTTCCCGGGCGGGAACCGGAACAATTACACCGTTGGCCTGCAAGGATGCCATGGCCTGTGAGAAGGCGGCGGCTTTGGAGCAGGGGGAAGAAAATTCTATCCTGTAGCCGTGGGAGATGATATCCCGCACCCACTGATCGGAGACGTGCTGAAACCACACGTCGCCAAAGTGGGAGAGCCTGCCACCGACCAAGGACGTTGCTGGCGCAGCCAGATAGTCAAGAGGAGGCTGCCTTAGTGGCAGCGGCTCCTCCGTTCTTCTGAGGACGCGGCTTCGCGCGCCAGTTGGGTTTACGATCCTTGGCTGAGGTAGTGGACGAAGCTGAGGGCTTAGAGGATGACCAGTTAGAGGAACGAAAGGAACGAAACCTCGACTGGTTCTTGCCCTGGACAGGTTTCCTGGTTTTAGTTTGTGGCAAGGAAGTACTTTTCCCGCCAGTAGCTTCCTTAATAATTTCATCCAGTTTTTCACCGAACAGCCGGGACCCAGCAAAGGGGAGCCCAGCAAGGTACTTCTTAGAAGAAGCGTCTGCTTTCCACTCTCGAAGCCACAAGATCCTGCGGATCACGAGAGAATTAGCGGAAGCCACCGCCGTGCGGTGAGAAGCCTCCAGAATGGCAGACATGGCGTAGGATGAAAAAGCCGAAGCCTGGGAAGTTAAGGCAACCATCTCGGGTATAGAGTCCCTGGCGAGGGAATGTATCTTCGCCAGAGAGGCAGAGACTGCCTTAAGAGCCCACACTGCTGCAAAAGACGGGGAGAACGAGGCTCCTGCCGCCTCATATACAGATTTGGCCAGGAGGTCAACCTGGCGGTGAGTGGGATCCTTAAGAGAGGTGCCATCGGCCACAGATACGACTGTCCGGGCTGAGATTCTAGACACCGGAGGGTCTACCTTTGGGGACTGAGCCCACTCCTTAACCACCTCTGGTGGAAAGGGAAAACGGTCATCAGAACTACGCTTTGGAAAGCGTTTGTCAGGACAGGCCCTGGGCTTGGTAACAGTGGCCTGAAAACTGGAGTGGTTAAAAAACGTACTCCTAGCTCTCTTAGGAGAGGTAAACTGGTGTATTTCTACCAGAGAGGCTTGTTCCTCTGACACTGGGGGATTGAGGTTCAGTACGGAGTTAATGGATGCAATCAAGTCACTAACATCCGCATCACCCTCAGATAAGTCAATGGGGTACATAGAGGTAGCGTCTGAGCCCACAGTAAAAGTATCCTCCTCGCCCTGCACCTCAGCTCGTGAATCAGAGTCGTGGGACGAGGAAGGAGAAGGGTCCCTGCGTCTCCGTTTAGGAGGACGGGGTCCTAAAACATGCTCTGAGAGCTCTGCAAAGCTCGGAGCAGCAGAGGCGCCCTGAGAAGGGGGCTGATGCATGGTCTGAGGAGGCTCCAGGCTGAGGCACCACCATGTTAGAGCAGGCATCACAATGTGGATATGTGCTCGGTTCTGGCAGAATGAGCTGACATGCAGAGCATATAGAGTACAGCTTAGCAGACTTGCTCCTAGTGACAGACATGCTGCTGAGGTGGAGGCTCTGCAGTAAAGAATACACTCCTGTAGAATGACCCCCTGAGAGTGTATAATAAAGCCCACAACCAGAGGTTGTGGCTTACCAGACCGTGTGTGCCCTCCGGATTCCACAGCTCGGACCCCCAGTGAAGCGTCTGCTTTCCAAGATGCAGCAGCTGCAGCAGCCAGCGCCGATCAGTGTGAGAACGCTGATAAAATGGCGCTGGAGTGAGGAGGGGGGGGCGGGGATTAGCCCAAGAGCGGGAAACCGGAGGGCCAAGGAGAGATACAGGGGAGAGAAACATCTCCTCAGAGAGGAGTGTCCTCCCCTCTGCTGAACGGCCGGTGGGCGGCGCCACACTGTTCCCCTGCATGAATGACATGCAGGGGAAGCTGAAATCGAAAACTAGGCCGCAACTGAAGCCGGGGCCTAGATTTTTACATGCGGCCGACGAGCAGGCACCCTCGGCGCGGTTCTCAGGAAAAACCCAGAGAACCGGCCGGAATTCACAGCAAAGTCAAAAGACACACTCTCCCCTTAATAAATGTACCCGGGACCCCTGAAAAACGTCTCAATACTTAGCTTTTGAGACGCAGGGCCATGTCCCTGGGGGGGGTTAAACGCTCCGTCCGGCAGGATCCTGACAGGGCTGCGGATGGAGACCGGTCTCCTGCAAAGCAGAGAGGACCGTGATGGCTCCCACTTCAAGCCAGAGCCTCAGAGGATGGTGAAGGAGCGCGGCATGTGAAGGCTCCAGCCTTGTAAAGTCAACCTTAACAGCACCGCCGACACAGTGGGGTGAGAAGGGACATGCCGGGAGTCCAGACTGGACCCGCTTTTCTTCCATATCTTTGAAATCAAAAATCTTAAAAATCAGAGAATGCATGTGTGTGTGTGACCTCCTGAAACACAAAGCATTGAACTGGTTAGATTGTCATCCAGGGGGTGTATATAGCCCGGAGGGAGGAGCTACACGTTTGAGTGTAGTACTTTGTGTGTCCTCCGGAGGCAGAAGCTATACACCCATGGTCTGGGTCTCCCATAAGGAACGATGAAGAAAAAAAACAATCCTTCACACGGCAATGTGAGCTGAAAAATAAGAGTACTTGCTTCCATAATAAGAGTAGGAAAATACAAAAGTGCAAAAACTAATAATTTTCCAGTTTTTCGGTTAAGAACAGGGCAATGGGATTAGGATTCGATGTATTCTTGTTTCTAACGGAAGAAGAGGAGCGCACACATGGCGTCCGGATCTGTGCACTCGCTGACACACAATTTACCACCCATTTCTTGTTTGAAGACAGCAAAATAGTGAAAATTATCCCAATTACAAAATGTGCCCACATTATATTTCACTCATAAACTAGAAAAATTATGTAAATAAAAAAGTTTAGACATTCTAAACTGGTTTCGGAGCTTGTAGACTTTAACCCCTTAACGACCGCGGGAAGTAAAATTATGTCCTAGCGTTCAGTGTTAATCCCCTCCCGCTGCTGCCGGAAAGTAATAAAGAAATCAAGTGTATGCCGCCCCCCCAACATCAGAAAATTTCAGTGGTTTCATCTACCAAGGGTAGCTTAGTCCCTGGAGACCACGATGCGGGCAGAAAAAAAATGATTTATCTCCCACCTGGCATGATTAATCATGTCAGATGGGAGATAGTCGCCTCCCCCGGTCCCCGAATGTGGCCAAAATGCCCCCCCCACCCAATCAACTAAAATGGACCATCCTTCTCCTCTGAGTTCTGTCATATCTGACATGTCAGATGCAACATCAAAGTTCTCCCCAGGTCCAGCCAGGTCACCCCCTGTCAATCCCCGGTCTCCCGTTACCTCCTGCAGTGACGATCCCCCACAATCCCTCCTCTTCCTTCTCAGAAGATCATGGTCACATGTGCAGAGCGGCTCTCAGATGGCTCCCTGCTAGTAGTGACACTGAGCTTACTGCAGCTCCCACTGCCATGCTGTGGACCCGGGAAGTGTGAGTGCAGTTATCACTGCACCCACACTCCTCCCATGGAGGGTTTGCACTTCCAGAAAATGGGGGATACGTTCTCAAAGTTTGCCACCCATGTTCTGGAAGGTACAAAATCGTTGTAGGATTACGAAAATGGATTACGGCAGACCGGATTTTTTTTCTCTTTTCAATAAATTGCTGAAAGAGGGAATGTGTTGGGGAGTGTTTTTTCAAATAATTTTTTTTTTGTCCTTTTTTTATTACTGACTAGGTTAGTGATGTCAAGTATCTGATAGATGCTGTGACATCATTAACACTAACCCCAACAACCCTATTTATTTCCCCATTTGCCACCGCATTAGGGCAATGGGAAGAGTCGGGGCGAAGCGCCAGGATAAGCGCATCCAATGGATGCGCCACTTCTGGGCGGATGCGGCCTGCTATTTTTAGGCTGGGAAGGGCCAAATAACCATGGGTCTTTCCACCATGAGAATACCAGACCACAGCTGTCCACTTTACCTTGGCTGGAAATCCAATTTGGGGGGGTGTCATGGTGTGATATTGTGGGTTAAGTACCATTTTGTGTGGGTTCATGTTTTGGGCGTGGTGGTCTGTCTATTCGATATAGTTTGTCCTGTTAAGTCAGGTTATATCGCCTTGAAGTGCTTCTGTGAATAGGTCTGGGGAGGGGGCCTGGAATCCACCTAAACTCGGTTTACGTGAGAGATTAGTGATTCTGGGTGAGACTTACAAGAGAGAGGAAGCAAGATTGAACCTTTGAGGGAGACGCCGAAGCTGCGGCCAGCACCCCAAAGACACTGTGAGAAACCCCGATTTCCCTGGAGAAGGACTGCTGGAGGAGTGTGACTGAACTCGGGGACATTTATGCCATTTCTACCCTCCGTGTGGTGGATTATTTGATGGTCATTCTATATTGCATGGAATAAATATGCTTTGGATTGTTCACTCATCTCTCGCTCTGTTAATTGTGTGAGAAAGACCCCTTCACAGGGGGACCCAGCTTTTTTTTAATTATTTATATATTAAAAAACCAGCAAGGGGAGACCTTCATTTTGGAATACCAGCCAAGGTGACGCTGCCAACTGTGGTCTGCAGCCGTCTGCTTTACCCTAGCTGGTTTTTTTTGGTTTGTTGTTTTTTTAATTATTTATTTAAATTTTTTTTATTTTTTTTTAGCTAAATACAAAGCTAAACACCCTTTAGTGCCACATGAAAGTCACTAAATGGTGCCAGCTTAGAATATGCAGGGGGGTGGGACATTATATATGTGTTTGACGTCTATTTATCTATCCATCTATCCATTCTAGCTTATTAGGCTGTGTGCCCACGATCAGGATTTGCAGTGGTTTGGACGCAAAGTGTTTTGACTGCGATGTTGTGCAGTACAAGCGCAGTAGCGGGATGTTTAGAAATCTCATCCCCACTGTGCTTTTTTTATCTGCAGCATAAACTGACCAGCGGCGCGGCTTCCTGAGGCGCAGGATGTCAGTTTATGCTGTGGAGAGGAGTGTGTTCTTCGCAGGGAGAATAAAGTCCGCAGCGGCCTGAACCCAGATCGTGGGCACGGGCAGCTGCATTCTCGTGTGGAAAACACTGGCATCTGCACAGAAGGGCTGACACTGCGTCACAGTCTAAGTGAGAAACTTGGCACTACAGCAACATTTTTGTAAACTACTTGTGGAGTTAAAATGCTCACTGTAACCCTGAATAAAAATTTTTAGTGGTCTACTGTCCAAAATGGGGTCACTTGTGGGGGTTTCTGCTGTATAGGTACCTTAGGGGCCCTACAAATGCAACATGATGCCCACCATTTATTTCAACTTTCCAAAATTCACAGGGTGCTCCTTCCGTTCCAAGCCCTCCCACTTGTCCAAACACGAATTTTTGGCCACATGTGGGGTATCAAACTGTGGGGTTTACTTTTTCGTGTTTCCTCTTGAAAAAGAGAGAAATTTGGTGCTAAAGCAGCATTTTTGTTAAAAAAAATGAACATTTTCAATATGACGACCTAATGTTATCAAATTCTGTGAAGTACCTGTGGGTTCAAAATGCTCAATATACCCCTGGATAAAATCCTTGAGGGGTCTAGTTTCTAAAATGGGATCACTTGTGGGGGAGCTCCACTGTTTAGGCACCTTAGGGGCTCTCTAAATGCGACATGGCATTAGCTAATGATTCCAGCTAATTTTACAGTCAAATGGCGCTCCTTCCCTTTCAAGCCCTGCCGTGCGCCCAAACAGTTGATTTCCACCACATATGAGGTATCTGCGTACTCAGGAGACATTGCACAATAAACTGTATGTTGCATATTTTCCTGTTACCCTTGTGAATAAAAGCTATCTGGTTAAAGTAATAATTTTGTGGTAAAAAAATTTTTATTTTATTTTCACGGCTCAACATTATAAAATTCTGTGAAGCCTCCGGGGGTTCCAGCGGCTCACCAAACATCTAGATAAAATTCTTGAGGGGGTCTAGTTTCCAAAATGGAGTAACTTGTGGGGGCTTCTGCTGTTTAGGTACTTTGAGACAAATGCTACATGGGGCCCGCAATCTATTTCAGCCAAATTTCCTTTCCAAAATTCACATATAGCTCCTTCTGTTCTGGCTCCTCCTATTTGTACAAAAAGAGGTTTTTGACCTCATGTGGGGAATTACCGAGCTCATAATAAAGTGGGTAATAAACCGTGGGGTCCACTTTTTGGTGTTACCTTTCGAAACCTTTCAAAGTGACACCGGTCAGAATTGTAGAAAATGGCCGAGTCATGAAGTACAAAACTGGCTCCTTCATTAATGGGTTAAACTGAATGTAAATGAGCCATTCAGGAATAGCGGGAAACTGGTTCTGAACTGGTTAAAGGTGAAAGTAGTTGAGAAATGAAGGGGTTAATAAAAATGATGAATCCAAATACTAGAGACCCTGCACCTACCTCCACCTGCAGAGCCGCACACTAGATATATAATACCCTGCACCTACCTCCACCTGCAGAGCCGCACACTAGATATATAATACCCTGCACCTACCTCCACCTGCAGAGCCGCACACTAGATATATAATACCCTGCACCTACCTCCACCTGCAGAGCCGCACACTAGATATATAATACCCTGCACCTACCTCCACCTGCAGAGCCGCACACTAGATATATAATACCCTGCACCTACCTCCACCTGCAGAGCCGCACACTAGATATATAATACCCTGCACCTACCTCCACCTGCAGAGCCGCACACTAGATATATAATACCCTGCACCTACCTCCACCTGCAGAGCCGCACACTAGATATATAATACCCTGCACCTACCTCCACCTGCAGAGCCGCACACTAGATATATAATACCCTGCACCTACCTCCACCTGCAGAGCCGCACACTAGATATATAATACCCTGCACCTACCTCCTCCTGCAGAGCCGCACACTAGATATATAATACCCTGCACCTACCTCCACCTGCAGAGCCGCACACTAGATATATAATACCCTGCACCTACCTCCACCTGCAGAGCCGCACACTAGATATATAATACCCTGCACCTACCTCCACCTGCAGAGCCGCACACTAGATATATAATACCCTGCACCTACCTCCACCTGCAGAGCCGCACACTAGATATATAATACCCTGCACCTACCTCCTCCTGCAGAGCCGCACACTAGATATATAATACCCTGCACCTACCTCCACCTGCAGAGCCGCACACTAGATATATAATAACCTGCACCTACCTCCACCTGCAGAGCCGCACACTAGATATATAATAACCTGCACCTACCTCCACCTGCAGAGCCGCACACTAGATATATAATACCCTGCACCTACCTCCACCTGCAGAGCCGCACACTAGATATATAATACCCTGCACCTACCTCCACCTGCAGAGCCGCACACTAGATATATAATACCCTGCACCTACCTCCACCTGCAGAGCCGCACACTAGATATATAATAACCTGCACCTACCTCCACCTGCAGAGCCGCACACTAGATATATAATACCCTGCACCTACCTCCACCTGCAGAGCCGCACACTAGATATATAATACCCTGCACCTACCTCCACCTGCAGAGCCGCACACTAGATATATAATACCCTGCACCTACCTCCACCTGCAGAGCCGCACACTAGATATATAATACCCTGCACCTACCTCCTCCTGCAGAGCCGCACACTAGATATATAATACCCTGCACCTACCTCCTCCTGCAGAGCCGCACACTAGATATATAATACCCTGCACCTACCTCCACCTGCAGAGCCGCACACTAGATATATAATACCCTGCACCTACCTCCACCTGCAGAGCCGCACACTAGATATATAATACCCTGCACCTACCTCCACCTGCAGAGCCGCACACTAGATATATAATACCCTGCACCTACCTCCACCTGCAGAGCCGCACACTAGATATATAATACCCTGCACCTACCTCCACCTGCAGAGCCGCACACTAGATATATAATACCCTGCACCTACCTCCACCTGCAGAGCCGCACACTAGATATATAATACCCTGCACCTACCTCCACCTGCAGAGCCGCACACTAGATATATAATACCCTGCACCTACCTCCTCCTGCAGAGCCGCACACTAGATATATAATACCCTGCACCTACCTCCTCCTGCAGAGCCGCACACTAGATATATAATACCCTGCACCTACCTCCTCCTGCAGAGCCGCACACTAGATATATAATACCCTGCACCTACCTCCACCTGCAGAGCCGCACACTAGATATATAATACCCTGCACCTACCTCCACCTGCAGAGCCGCACACTAGATATATAATACCCTGCACCTACCTCCACCTGCAGAGCCGCACACTAGATATATAATACCCTGCACCTACCTCCTCCTGCAGAGCCGCACACTAGATATATAATACCCTGCACCTACCTCCTCCTGCAGAGCCGCACACTAGATATATAATACCCTGCACCTACCTCCTCCTGCAGAGCCGCACACTAGATATATAATACCCTGCACCTACCTCCACCTGCAGAGCCGCACACTAGATATATAATACCCTGCACCTACCTCCACCTGCAGAGCCGCACACTAGATATATAATACCCTGCACCTACCTCCACCTGCAGAGCCGCACACTAGATATATAATACCCTGCACCTACCTCCTCCTGCAGAGCCGCACACTAGATATATAATACCCTGCACCTACCTCCACCTGCAGAGCCGCACACTAGATATATAATAACCTGCACCTACCTCCACCTGCAGAGCCGCACACTAGATATATAATACCCTGCACCTACCTCCACCTGCAGAGCCGCACACTAGATATATAATACCCTGCACCTACCTCCACCTGCAGAGCCGCACACTAGATATATGGCCGCTCTGTGCTTACAGGACCTGTGATGATGTCACATGGAGGGGAGGAGTCAGGGGTCACATGATCAGCTCCTCAGTGTATGCAGGACTCTGCTGTGCTGAGGAGGTTGCGTCTAGATCAGAGTTGATGTTTTGTGCTCCTCTGATCTAGCTGCTTCAGTAGTGAGCCGGCTATATCGGAGTTGATTTTTTGAGGCCTCATTTTTTCCACTCTGATTTAGCCGGTCACTACTGAAGTGTCTAGATCAGAGTTGATTTCTTGAGGCCTCGCTGTAGTCACATGTTTTTGGTCACCTCATTTTATCCACTCCGTTCTAGCTGCTTCACCAGTGAGGTGGCTAGATCAGAGTGGATTTTTTGATGATCTCTGTGATCTTTTCTCCATACAGCACAGTTCAGTTTCTACAGCAGGGGCTGGAAGCAGATGTATAATTTGAATGATTTCATGTTTTTATTTATTAGATAAACTGTTATATTTATTATTTTTTTCCAAAGGGCAAATTTTTATTTTCATTATTATTATAACTTACATTTTATTATTATTTTTTACAATATAAATAATTCCACACAGCGCTGATTGTTCAGTTTTGCTGGAATTTTAATTTTACCGTATTTCCACAAGTCGTGGCCGCAGGACTGACATTGAAAGAGTGGGCGGAGCCTCACAAGGAAAAACGGAACCGCGCAGCTGACAGTCTTCATAACTTACAATATTGGATCAGAGTGGATTTTTTGAGGATCTCTCTGTAGCCTTCATTATGTACATTTGGTACTGAGGTGACTGCAATGGATTTTTTCGAAGAGTGGGAGGAGCCTCAAAGCAAAAAGCGTAACAGAGCGCAGCTGAAAGTCCTCATAATATCCACATTGTGTCGTAGTGGATTTTTTGAGGACCTCAAAAAAGCCACTCCATTCTAGCTGCTTCAGTAGTGAGCCGTCTATATCAGAGTGGATTTTTTGAGGACCTCATTTTAGCCACTACATTATGTACATTTGGTACTGAGGTGACTGCAGTGGATTTTTTCGAAGAGTGGGAGGAGCCTCACGGCGAAAAACGTAACAGAGCGCAGCCGAGAAAGTGCTTATAATATCCACATTGTGTCGTAGTGGATTTTTTGAGGACCTCATTTTAGCCACTACATTATGTACATTTGGTACTGAGGTGACTGCAATGGATTTTTTCGAAGAGTGGGAGGAGCCTCAAAGCAAAAAGCGTAACAGAGCGCAGCTGAAAGTCCTCATAATATCCACATTGTGTCGTAGTGGATTTTTTGAGGACCTCAAAAAAGCCACTCCGTTCTAGCTGCTTCAGTAGTGAGCCGTCTATATCAGAGTGGATTTTTTGAGGACCTCATTTTAGCCACTACATTATGTACATTTGGTACTGAGTTGACTGCAATGGATTTTTTCGAAGAGTGGGAGGAGCCTCAAAGCAAAAAGCGTAACAGTGCGCAGCTGAAAGTCCTCATAATATCCACATTGTATCGTAGTGGATTTTTTGAGGACCTCATTTTAGCCACTACATTATGTATATTTGGTACTGAGGTGACTGGAATGGATTTTTTCGAAGAGTGGGAGGAGCCTCAAAGCAAAAACCGTAACAGAACGCAGCTGAAAGTCCTCATAATATCCACATTGTGTCGTAGTGGATTTTTTGAGGACCTCATTTTAGCCACTCCGTTCTACCTGCTTCAGTAGTGAGCCGTCTATATCAGAGTGGATTTTTTGAGGACCTCATTTTAGCCACTACATTATGTATATTTGGTACTGAAGTGACTGGAATGGAATTTTTTGAATAGTGGGAGGAGCATCAAAGCAAAAACCGTAACAGAGCGCAGCTGAAAGTCCTCATCCACATTGTGTCGTAGTGGATTTTTTGAGGACCTCATTTTAGCCACTCCGTTCTAGCTGCTTCAGTAGTGAGCCGTCTATATCAGAGTGGATTTTTTGAGGACCTCATTTTAGCCACTCCGTTCTAGCTGCTTCAGTAGTGAGCCGTCTATATCAGAGTGGATTTTTTGAGGACCTCATTTTAGCCACTCTGTTCTAGGTGATTCAGCAGTGAGCCATCTAGATCAGAGTGGATATTTTGAGCACCTCATTTTTGCCACTCCATTCTAGATGATTCACTAGTGAGCTGTCTAGATTGGGCCCATGAGTCACTGTGGCCCCGTGGACCTCCTGCCGACGATCGTACTTTCATTTATATCGGCATCACCATCACAGATGCCAATACAATTGAAAGGAACAATGCGAGGAGGAGCAGAACACTCTATTTCTAATCATTCTACTACTATGTGTCTGTGAGACACTGATGTTTCAGCATGGAGGACTGCGGTTACTAGAGATGAGCGAGCCTCTGAAGGCTCCGTTCGAGGCGCCGTTCGACGAACCGTTTGACGAACCTCTCGAATCCCATTGAAAACAATGGGAGGCAAACACATAAAAACACATAGAAAACACCTTCAAAGGTGTCCAAAAGGTGACAAACAACTCACAACATACCACAAACACATGGGAAAGTGACAAGGACATATACTCATGCGAAAACAAAACAGCTGGACGAGGAAAAAGAGGAGGAGACACAGATATAGGCATGGCACGCCCTTCTAAAATCATGTAAAACACAGCAAGGGGACTCTAAGCAGAGTCTCCCTTTTTTCCAAAAATTGGGCCACACACACCCCTTCAGTGGCATCACTTGTGCCCCAGTTGTAAACTTGACCTGTTGATTTGCATCAAGCACATTCAAAAATACGCCAGCCTTAACTGTCTTCAGGATGACACCAGGGTAGGTAGCAAAGTCCTTGCTGAACCATGACTTGTTCATCTTGGATCATTTTTAAAAACACAGCAAGGGGACTCCAAGCGGAGTTTCCCTTTTTTCCAAAAATTGGGCCCCACACACACCACATCAGTGGCATCACTTGTGCCCCAGTTGTAAACTTCACATGTTGACTTGCATCAAGCACAATCCAAATCCACAAGCCTTTACTCTCCCCAGGATGACACCGGGGTAGCAAAGTCCTTGCTGATCTATGACTTGTTCATCTTGATGAACGTTAGTCTGTCCACATTGTCACTGGACAGACGCGTGCGCTTATCTGTCAGCACACACCCAGCAGCACTGAAGACACGTTCAGAGACAACGCTGGCCGCGGGACACGACAAGATCTCCAAGGCGTAAGTGGAGAGCTCTGGCCATTTTTCAAGATTTGAAGCCCAAAATGAGCAAGGCTCCATTTGCAAAGTCATGGCATCGATGTTCATTTGGAGATACTCCTGTATCATCCTCTCCAGCCGTTGACTATGTGTCAGACTTCTTGTCTCTGATGGCCTTGCAAAGGAGGGTCTAAAAAATTATGAAACGATTCAATAAAACTGCTGTTACCACCAGATACGGTGCTGCTGGTACGGTTTGACTGTTGATGACGAGACAGTCCCATGTTTGTCAAGTTACAACTGGGAGATTCACTCCCTGCACCTGCACGGTTGTTTGGTGGAAAAGCCGAGCTAAGATCGAGTAACAGCTTCTGCTGATACTCCTGCATACGTGCGTCCCTTTCTATGGCTGGAATAATTTTACAAAACTTGGACTTGTACCAGGGATCTAAGAGTGTGGCAAGCCAGTAGTCATCATTACTTCTAATTCGGACAATCCGAGGGTCATGTTGAAGGTAGTGCAGCAAGAAGGCACTCATGTGTCTTGCCCATTCCTGCGGACCAAGTCCTTGCTGTGTTGGTGGCGGCGAGGTGATAACCATGCTGCCATCCTCTGACATATCCTCCCAACCTCGAACAACCGAAATTTGACCAAGGTCTCCCTCATCAGCTGAGTCTTCCATGCCCATCGACAGTTCGTCCTCCATTTCTTCATGGGCTCCTGCCCCTTCCTAAACAGTTTGGCTGCTACCATGCGCCCTTGTTAGTCCCTCTCCCCCACTGTCCCATGCCTGCCGCCTTGGTGATGATGAACGTCTGGTCCTTGTAGATCTTGTTAGCCCTTCTGTTGTCATGCTAATAATGGCATTGTCAGTGCTAAACATATTCGTCGCCATGTCGAAGCTGTGCAGAAGGGTGCATAGGTCCTTGATCTGAGACCACTCCATCAGCGTGATCTGCCCCACCTCTGCATCTCGTTGGCCCAGGCTATACGTCATGACGTATTGCACCAGGGCTCGGCGGTGCTGCCACAGTCGCTGTAACATGTGGAGAGTCAAATTCCAGCGTGTCGGCACATCGCATTTCAGGCGATGAACCGGCAGGCCGAAAGACCTCTGCAGCGATGCAAGTCAGTCAGCTGCGGCGGTTGAACGGCGGAAGTGAGCAGAGAGTGACCGTGCCCTGTGCAGAAGCCCATCTAGGTCGGGATAGTGGGTGAAAAATTGCTGGACAACAAGGTTCAAAACGTGAGCCATACAAGGCACGTGTGTCACTTTGCCCCGGCGAGGGGCCGCACCCAGGTTTGCAGCATTGTCGCACACGGCCTTACCTGGCTGCAGGTTGAGTGGAGACAACCGTTTACGAAACTCCGAGTGCAGAGCTGACCACAACTCCTCAGCTGTGTGACTCTTATTTCCCAGACATTTCAACGTAAAGACCGCCTGATGCCGTTGAGCTCTGCTGCCAGCATAGTAAGGAGGTGTGTGGGATTCCTTGTGCACAGTTACAACGCGGGTGGCCTGACCACACAGGCTTTGGGCGGAGGTGGAGGACCCAGATGAGGTTGAGGAGGCAGAAGCAGTGGAGGAACTTCGACATACAGAGGATTGACGCACAAGTCGTGGGGATGGCAAGACTTGTTCAGCAGACCCCTCACCATCTCTCACCATAGTTACCCAGTGCCCAGTCAGCGACATGTAACGCCCCTGTCCATGCTTACTGGTCCAAGTATCGGTGGGGAAATGCACCCTGTCACACACAGAGTTTCTCAAGGAAGCGGCGATGTTGTGTGCGACATGCTGGTGTAGCGCAGGCATACCTTTCTTGGAGAAGTAGTGGCGACTGGGCATCTGGCACTGGGGCACTGCGACTGATATAAGGTCTTGAAAATCTTCTGTGTCCACCAGGCGGAAAGGCAGCATTTCGGTAGCCAAGAGCTTACAGAGGCTGAAAGTCAACCTCTTAGCTTTGTCATGGCTCGGAGGAAATGGCCTTTTATTTGTCCACATATGAGGGACCGAGATCTGGCTGCTGTGTGGAGACGGTGGTGAGTAGGGTGTCCCTGGAAAACTGCAGGTCTGTGAGGAAAGTGCAGGCGGAGACATGATGTTGCCTTCATCCAAAGTTGGTGCTCTCGATGTCTGAGAGAGCTCTACACCAGCACTTGTTTCCCCTTCCAAACCAACTGACAACCTGCCAAGCAAACTGGCTGTTGCGGTTAAAGAGGTGGAAGGTCTGCGTGGAAAAACATGTGTGACAGCTGTCCCCACAGTCATAGAAGATGAAGGGCGCGCGGAGGAATTTGAAGGGGCAGGCGGTGGTTGGCCCGCTCCGCTAGGCCGCATTGCAGCACGGTGAGCTTCCCACTGGGACTTATGCTTGTTATTCATGTGACGATTCATGGAAGAAGTTGTCAAACTGGTGAGGTTTTGGCCTTTACTTATAGATTGGTGACAAATTTTACAGATCACATGATTTGGGAGATCCTTTGCAAGGTCAAAAAAGGACCCGGCTAGGCAAGGCTTAGAGGCCATGCGACCTGCAGAGCCACCCCGACTTGTGCTCAGAGGCAGAGTTGTGGCTGAGGATGCAGTTGTTGACGTGCTTCCAGTTCTCCGACTCTGTAAAGGAAGGCGCAAGGTAACTTCGTCATCAGTTGCATCCTCCTCCACCGACTCTGGTGTCCTCCTCGAGTGCCTGACTGTGGGTTGACAGTAAGTGGGATCTAGAACTTCATTATCAAGTTAAGTTGTCATCCCAATCTGGTATCTGCGTCTCATCGTCATCAGTATGTTCCTCATTGTCTCTACCAACAGGTGTTACAGTTTGGGAATGAGGGTCTACATTATGCTCAGAAACTTGGTCATCAAGGCCTGAATCAGACTCACAAAGCTTCTGGGCATCACTGCAGACCATTTCCTGGTCTGTACTCACTGTAGCTTGGCAACAGACCTCTGATTCCCAGGCTATAGTGTGACTGAACAGCTCTGCAGACTCAGCCATCTCTGTTACACCATACTCTTCAGGGCGGGTGGAGACTTGAGAGCTGGGAGAAAGCAAGTGCGATTGGGATGACAACTCAGAGGACTGTTGTTTTTTGGATGTTGAAGTTGAGGTGGAGGAGAGGCCACTTGTTGGCGCACTTGAGATCCATTCAAGCTTGTTCTTTTTTTGTGCATCATCTACCTTTGTTACAGTTGTTCGGTTCCGTAAAAAAGGAAGCACATCGGATTGTCCACGGAAAGTAGTAGACATCTTACTTTTGCTGGAAGATGGCATTTCTTCAGCAGATGTTAATGTAGCTTTCCCACCTACCCTACAGACACAAACTTTTTTTCCTTTTCCAACACGCCTGTTCCCCTTTCCACCAGCATCTGTCCTTTTGCCACTCATTTTTTTAGCGAAAAGATTGGACACTTAAAATGTGGTAGAAAAAATGGAGAGGTGCTGTAGATTGCAGAGGTGGTCTAGCTTTATTGACAGCTGAAGAACCAACACTGACTATCCCAGACAATTTTAATATGCCCCTAACAGTGGCAGCACAGTTTGCAATTAGAATTGTGTGGGAAAAATGGGCAGTTGGGTAGAATGCCCGGGTGCTGTGGGTAGCAGGACAGCAAAGGGACACTAACGTAGTATTCCAGACACTTTTAGGATGGCACAAAAAGTGTCAGCTCTTTGGTCAAATAAAATAGCGTGGCAAAAATGGGCAGGTGGGTATAATGCACGGGTGCTGTGGGTAGCAGGACAGCAAAGGAACACTAAGGCGGGCTTTGCACGTTGCGACATCGCAAGCCGATGCTGCGATGTCGCACGCGATAGTCCCCGCCCCCGTCGCAGGTACGATATCGTGTGATAGCTGGCGTAGCGAAAATTATCGCTACGCCAGCTTCACACGCACTCACCAGCCCTGCGACCGTCGCTCTGGCCGGCGACCCGCCTCCTTCCTAAGGGGGCGGGTCGTGCGGCGTCATAGCGACATCACACGGCAGGCGGCCAATAGCGGCGGAGGGGCAGAGATGAGCAGGATGTAAACATCCTGCCCGCCTCCTTCCTTCCGCATATCCTACGGAAGCCGCGGTGACGCCGGTAGGAGATGTTCCTCGCTCCTGCGACTTCACACACAGCGATGTGTGCTGCCACAGGAACGAGGAACAACATCGGACCGTCGCGTCAGCGTAATTATGGATTACGCCAACGCTGCACCGATGATACGATTATGACGATTTTGCGCTGGTTAATCGTATCATCTAGGCTTTACACACTACGATGTCGCATGCGATGCCGGATGTGCGTCACTTTCAATTTGACCCCACCGACATCGCACCTGCGATGTCGTAGTGTGCAAAGCCGCCCTAAGGTACTATCTCAGACACTTTTAGGATGTCACAAAAAGTGTCAGCTCTTAGGGCAAATAAAATAGCATGGCAATTATGGGCAGGTGGGTATAATGCACGGGTGCTGTAGGTAGCAAGACAGCAAAGGAACACTAAGGTAGTATTCCAGACACTTTTAGGATGGCACAAAAAGTGTCAGCTCTTTGGGCAAATAAAATAGCGTGGAAAAAATGTGCATGTGGGTAGAATGCACGGGTGCTCTGGTGAGCAGGACAGCAAAGGAAGCCTCACTTTCTATCCCTGCTAATGAAAAAATGCAGCAAGGAATTGCCTGAGCTGAGGTAGCCAGACGCTGTTATCTAAAGCCCTACACCGCATTTGCACGGACATGCTTAGCAGCTATGGCTATGAATGCCTGTAAATCAGCCCTGAAAAGGGCTGAAATAACCAGCAGTCCCTAATCCCTAAAGCGCTGTGTAGATTGCACTGTATCTCTATAGCGCACACAGCAGCAGCAGCGTGAGCGGTGACTGTCACCCACACGCAGAAGACAGATAATAGCGGCGAAGGAGAAAATGGCCGTAACTTATAGGTTAAGGACATGTGACATGCACAGCCTATGACACATGCCCTTGCTTGTCTGGCAAAAATCCACTTAGCTGTGTGTGTGTCTGTGATTTGCTGACAGCCTGGAACGCCCCACTGCACGCGCGGTTAGGGGAAAAAAAATTAAAAAATGGTGATCGGCATTCTCTCAGCACTTTGCAGCAGCACAGATCTAAACCCCGTCCCCCCCGCACACTATACGCTGAAATTTGATAATAGTGTGAATCACAGAGTGACTCACACTATTACAGTGAAAAGCCAGCTAGTAACTAGCTAGGCTTTTTGGTGATCGAACCGTTCTCGAACGTAACTCGAACTGTCGAGCTTTTAGCAAAAATCACTCGAACATGAAATTGGCGAACCTCGAACATCGCTCATCTCTAGCAGTGACGTCACTACTGCGCACTGATGTGCTAAAATGTCAGAGTGGCATAACAGTGGACACACGCTGAGGAGACTGGGGCAGTGGCTGAATGAGTAGAAGTGAGTATATTTGTGTATTTAATCAGGAATTCCAGAGGACTATGGGGAAGCATATATGGGGGTTGCAAAATAGTATATGGGGCTGCATATTGTTAGGACCAGGATGACGGGTAGGCCCAGGAGGTGGATCCACTGGACTGAGCACCCCACCGAGGGCAAGGTGCCCGGTAGCCGAAGCACTACGGGTAGCAGGACAGTCCGTTCAGAGGAGTGGGTGTAGAAGTCCCTGGGATCACGGAGTCTCTGAAGGTAGTCCGGGTGACGGAGCGCAGGTTCGGAGGCCGAGATGATGTCAGGCAGGGTCCGGAACCAGCGGAACGGGGAGATCGGTCACCACACAGATCCAGGAATCGGAGACGGTAGGAACTGAGAAGATGGCGGACAGTCCGTTCGGGGTTCTGGAACCGTCAGGACCGGTTGGCGGGACAGGAGCGGCTCTACAAGAGAGATAGGTGAGTACGAGACAATGGCACAGGGAGACCTGACTTCTAGCTTAGCAAACACGAAGAACAGGCCCCGCCCACTTGGAAAGGAACCCCCTATATACCCTGTACCTGCATCTTTAATATCCTGTTGGAGGACGCTGGCCCTTTAAGAAAAGGTCAATGACCGCGCGCGCGCCCTAATGCGCATGCGCGAGGCCCGGGTGCCAGAAGCCAGAGCAGGATGCGGTGTACAGGAGGCAGGAGTGCCGGGCCGGCTCAGGACAGCAGACGGGCGCCGGGACCGGGGACCGGGTTGCCTGCAGTACGCAGGTGAGTGAGCATGGAGGCTGAGGAGCGGGGGACCGGGGAGCGTGGCACGGGAGCGGGGAAGCGAGGTCCGGGAGCGGGGGAGCGTGGCAGAGGAGCCGGGGAGCGTGGCAGAGGAGCCGGGGAGCGTGGCAGGGGAGCCGGGGAGCATGGCAGTGGAACCGGGGAGCGTGGCACGGGCACCGGGGAGCATGGCACGGGCACCGGGGAGCGTGATACATATAACTATATGTTGGCGCACAATATTATATTGGGGCACACAATATGGTGGTGCACTATATGGGGGCTGCTTACTAGTATATGGCGGAATATAAGGGGTGCATACTACTATATGGAGGAATATAAGGCGTGTACTAAACTATATGAAGGAATATAAGGGGAGCATAATACTATATGGAGGAATATAAGGGGTGCATAATACTATATACAGGAATATAAGGGGTGCATAATAGTATATGAAGGATCCCTTTTACATGGAATATAGGGGTGCATTATACATGGAGGACTATGGAGCTGCATAATCCAATATGAAGGACTATGGGGTGCATTTTAATACATATAGGACTTAGGGGGTTGCATTATATGGAGGACTAATTGGGTTACCTTATACATGGACTTTAGGGGTGCATTATACAGTGCCTACAAGTAGTATTCAACCCCCTGCAGATTTAGCAGGTTTGATAAGATGCAAATAAGTTAGAGCCTGCAAACTTCAAACAAGAGCAGGATTTATTAACAGATGCATAAATCTTACAAACCAACAAGTTATGTTGCTCAGTTAAATTTTAATAAATTTTCAACATAAAAGTGTGGGTCAATTATTATTCAACCCCTAGGTTTAATATTTTGTGGAATAACCCTTGTTTGCAATTACAGCTAATAATCGTCTTTTATAAGACCTGATCAGGCCGGCACAGGTCTCTGGAGTTATCTTGGCCCACTCCTCCATGCAGATCTTGTCCAAGTTATCTAGGTTCTTTGGGTGTCTCATGTGGACTTTAATCTTGAGCTCCTTCCACAAGATTTCAATTGGGTTAAGGTCAGGAGACTGACTAGGCCACTGCAACACCTTAATTTTTCCCTCTTGAACCAGGCCTTGGTTTTCTTGGCTGTGTGCTTTGGGTCGTTGTCTTGTTGGAAGATGAAATGACGACCCATCTTAAGATCCTTGATGGAGGAGCGGAGGTTCTTGGCCAAAATCTCCAGGTAGGCCGTGCTATCCATCTTCCCATGGATGCGGACCAGATGGCCAGGCCCCTTGGCTGAGAAACAGCCCCACTGCATGATGCTGCCACCACCATGCTTGACTGTAGGGATGGTATTCTTGGGGTCGTATGCAGTGCCATCCAGTCTCCAAACGTCACGTGTGTGGTTGGCACCAAAGATCTCGATCTTGGTCTCAACAGACCAGAGAACCTTGAACCAGTCTGTCTCAGAGTCCTCTAAGTGATCATGAGCAAACTGTAGACGAGCCTTGACATGACGCTTTGAAAGTAAAGGTACCTCACGGGCTCGTCTGGAATGGAGACCATTGCGGTGGAGTACATTACTTATGGTATTGACTGAAACCAATGTCCCCACTGCCATGAGATCTTCCCTGAGCTCCTTCCTTGTTGTCCTTGGGTTAGCCTTCACTCTTCGGACAAGCCTGGCCTCGGCACGGGTGGAAACATTCAAAGGCTGTCCAGGCTGTGGAAGGCTAACAGTAGTTCCATAAGCCTTCCACTTCCGGATGATGCTCCCAACAGTGGAGACAGGTAGGCCCAACTCCTTGGAAAGGGTTTTGTACCCCTTGCCAGCCTTGTGACCCTCCACAATCTTGTCTCTGATGGCCTTGGAATGCTCCTTTGTCTTTCCCATGTTGACCAAGTAGGAGTGCTGTTCACAAGTTTGGGGAGGGTCTTAATTAGTCAGAAAAGGCTGGAAAAAGAGATAATTAATCCAAACATGTGAAGCTCATTGTTCTTTGTGCCTGAAATACTTCTTAATACTTTAGGGGAACCAAACAGAATTCTGGTGGTTTGAGGGGTTGAATAATAAATGACCCTCTGAATAAACTTTTCACAATTTAAAAAAAAAAATAAAAAAAGAAATAACATTCTTTTTTGCTGCAGTGCATTTCACACTTCCAGGCTGATCTACAGTCCAAATGTCACAATGCCAAGTTAATTCCGAATGTGTAAACCTGCTAAATCTGCAGGGGGTTGAATACTACTTGTAGGCACTGTATATGGAGGATTATAGGGCTGCATAATACAATATGAAGGACACCTTATACATGGAATGCGAGGGTGCATTATACATGGAGAACTATGGGGCTGCATAATACAATATGAAGGACTATGGGGATGCGTTATAATACATATAGGATTATGGGGGCTGCATTATATGAGGACTAATGGCGTTACCTTATACATGGACAATAGGGCTGCATTAGAATACATTAAGGACTATGGGGTGAATAATACAATACACTGTGTGCAGAATTATTAGGCAAATTAGTATTTTGATCACATGATGCTTTTTCTACATGTTGTCCTACTCCAAGCTGTATAGTGAAAGCCAACTGCGAATTAAGTAAATCAGGTGATGTGCATCTCTGTAATGAGGTGTGGTGTAATGACATCAACACCCTATATAACGTGTGCTTAATTATTAGGCAGCTTCCTTTCCTTTGACAAAATGGGTCAGAAGAGAGATTTGACGGGCTCTGAAAAGTCTAAAATTGTGAGCTGTCTTGCAGAGGGATGCAGCAGTCTTGAAATTGCCAAACCTTTGAAGCGTGATCACCTAACAATCAAGCGTTTCATGTCAAATAGCCAACAGGGTCGCAAGAAGCGTTCCGGGACAAAAAGGCGCAAAATAACTGCCCATGAATTGAGGAAAATCAAGCGTCAAGCTGCCAAGATGCCATTTGCCACCAGTTTGGCCATATTTCACAGCTGCAACGTTACTGGAGTATCAAAAAGCACAAGGTGTGCCATACTCAGGGACATGGCCAAGGTAAGGAAGGCTGAAAAACGACCACCTCTGACCAAGAAACATAAGATAAAACGTCAAGACTGGGCCAAGAAATATCTTAAGACTGATTTTTCAAAGGTTTTATGGACTGATGAAATGAGAGTGACTCTTGATGGGCAGATGGATGGGCCAGAGGCTGGATCAGTAAAGGGCAGAGAGCTCCACTCCGACTCAGACGCCAGCAAGGTGGAGGTGGGGACTGGTATGGGCTGGGATCATCAAAGATCAACTTGTGTGACCTTTTCGGGTTGAGAATGGAGTGAAGCTCAACTCCCAGACCTACTGCCAGTTTATAGAAGACAACTTCTTCAAGCAGTGGTACAGGAAGAAATCAGTATCGTTCAAGAAAAACATGATTTTCATGCAGGACTATGCTCCATCACATGCATCCAACTACTCCACAGCGTGGCTGGCCAGTAAAGGTCTAAAAGATGAAAAAATAATGACATGGCCCCCTTGTTCACCTGATCTGAACCCCATAGAGAATCTGTGGTCCCTCATAAAATGTGAGATCTACAGGGAGAGAAAACAGTCCACCTCTGGGAGCAGTGGCTGGAGGCTGTGGTGGCTGGAGGCTGTGGTGGCTGGAGGCTGTGGTGGCTGGAGGCTGTGGTGGCTGGAGGCTGTGGCGGCTGCTGCACGCAATGTTGAGTGTAAACAGATCAAGCAATGACAGAATCTATGGATGGTAGGCTGTTAAGTGTCATCATAAAGAAAGGGTGCTATATTGGTCACTAATTTTTTGTGGGTTTTTTTTTTTTTTATGTCAGAAATGTTTATTTCTAAATTTTGTGCAGTTATATTGGTTTACCTGGTGAAAATAAACAAGTGAGATGGAAATAGATTTGGTTTTTATTAAGTTGCCTAATAATTCTGCACAGTAATAGTTAGCCGCACAGACAGATATCCTCCTAAGGCTATGTGTCCACGAGAGAATGTAGCTGCGGATTTTTCTGCATCAAAATCCGCAGCTTTCCCGCAAAATCCGCACCTTTTCAAAGGTGCGGATTTGCCGTGGATTTACCGCGGAATTGCCGCGGATTTGATGCAGATTTTTTTTTCCCAATTTTAAAGCCAAAATCCGGATGAAAATCCGCAACAATAATTGACATGTTGCAGATTTTTCCGGACCAAAATCCGCACGAAATCCGCTGCGGAAAAATCCACAGCATGGACACAGCATTTCCAAAATGCCATAGAAATGGTTGGGAAGTGCCGGTGCTGCAGATTTTCGGGAAATCCGCGGCTTTTCTGCGAGAAATCCGCGGCAAAATCCGTGCATTTTCCGCAGCGTGGACCTAAGATAGCCAAATCTAGCCTAAGATAGCCAAATCTAAAAAACCCCACTCCAACTGCCAAAAATATTAAGCTTTGATATTTATGAGTCTTTTGGGTGATTGAGAACATAGTTGTTGATCAATAATAGAAAAAAATCCTCTGAAATACAACTTGCCTAATAATTCTGCACACAGTGTATGAAGGACTATGGTGACTGCATTATAATACATATAGGACTATGGGGGTGCATTATAATATATGGAAAACTATGGGGTGCAGTATAATATACAGTTAGGTCCAGAAATATTTGGACAGTGACACAAGTTTTGTTATTTTAGCTGTTTACAAAAACATGTTCAGAAATACAATTATATATATAATATGGGCTGAAAGTGCACACTCCCAGCTGCAATATGAGAGTTTTCACATCCAAATCGGAGAAAGGGTTTAGGAATCATAGCTCTGTAATGCATAGCCTCCTCTTTTTCAAGGGACCAAAAGTAATTGGACAAGGGACTCTAAGGGCTGCAATTAACTCTGAAGGCGTCTCCCTCGTTAACATGTAATCAATGAAGTAGTTAAAAGGTCTGGGGTTGATTACAGGTGTGTGGTTTTGCATTTGGAAGCTGTTGCTGTGACCAGACAACATGCGGTCTAAGGAACTCTCAATTGAGGTGAAGCAGAACATCCTGAGGCTGAAAAAAAAAGAAAAAATCCATCAGAGAGATAGCAGACATGCTTGGAGTAGCAAAATCAACAGTCGGGTACATTCTGAGAAAAAAGGAATTGACTGGTAAGCTTGGGAACTCAAAAAGGCCTGGGCGTCCACGGATGACAACAGTGGTGGATGATCGCCGCATACTTTCTTTGGTGAAAAAGAACCCGTTCACAACATCAACTGAAGTCCAGAACACTCTCAGTGAAGTAGGTGTATCTGTCTCTAAGTCAACAGTAAAGAGAAGACTCCATGAAAGTAAATACAAAGGGTTCACATCTAGATGGAAACCATTCATCAATTCCAAAAATAGACAGGCCAGAGTTAAATTTGCTGAAAAACACCTCATGAAGCCAGCTCAGTTCTGGAAAAGTATTCTATGGACAGATGAGACCAAGATCAACCTGTACCAGAATAATGGGAAGAAAAAAGTTTGGAGAAGAAAGGGAACGGCACATGATCCAAGGCACACCACATCCTCTGTAAAACATGGTGGAGGCAACGTGATGGCATGGGCATGCATGGCTTTCAATGGCACTGGGTCACTTGTGTTTATTGATGACATAACAGCAGGCAAGAGTAGCCGGATGAATTCTGAAGTGTACCGGGATATACTTTCAGCCCAGATTCAGCCAAATGCCGCAAAGTTGATCGGACGGCGCTTCATAGTACAGATGGACAATGACCCCAAACATACAGCCAAAGCTACCCAGGAGTTCATGAGTGCAAAAAAGTGGAACATTCTGCAATGGCCAAGTCAATCACCAGATCTTAACCCAATTGAGCATGCATTTCACTTGCTCAAATCCAGACTTAAGACGGAAAGACCCACAAACAAGCAAGACCTGAAGGCTGCGGCTGTAAAGGCCTGGCAAAGCATTAAGAAGGAGGAAACCCAGCGTTTGGTGATGTCCATGGGTTCCAGACTTAAGGCAGTGATTGCCTCCAAAGGATTGGCAACAAAATATTGAAATTAAAAATATTTTGTTTGGGTTTGGTTTATTTGTCCAATTACTTTTGACCTCCTAAAATGTGGAGTGTTTGTAAAGAAATGTGACAATTCCTACAATTTCTATCAGATATTTTTGTTCAAACCTTCAAATTAAACGTTACAATCTGCACTTGAATTCTGTTGTAGAGGTTTCATTTCAAATCCAATGTGGTGGCATGCAGAGCCCAACTCGCCAAAATTGTGTCACTGGCCAAAGATTTCTGGACCTAACTGTATGTAGTACTATGGGGTGCAGTATAATACATGGAGAACTATGTGGTGCAGTATAATATATGGAGTACTATGGGGTGAATTTTACATAGATGGCTATGGGGTGCAGTATATGTAGGACAATGGGGTTCAGTATAATATACAGAGGACTTTGAGGGCTGCATTATAATACATGAATGACTATGGGGTGTGCATTATACAGTAATACATGGAGTACTATGTGAGCTGTATTAATAATATTAATAATAATAATAATAATCTTTATTTCTATAGCGCCAACATATTCCGCAGCGCTTTACAATTCAGGAGGATCATATACAAACAAGTAACAGTAATAACAGTAATAGAAAATGCAATATTTAGAGGGGAAAAAAAAGACAACCCTGCTCGTGAGAGCTTACAATCTACAATGAGATATGGGTGGGGGGGGGCAAGGTACAAGTGCTTATTTACAATGACAATCCAGCAATTTCAAGGAAATGGGGGATAGATAATGGCTTCCTGGACCAGTGGGCCTGAATCTTGAGATGCATTTGGGTGGCATGGAGTTTGACGTGAGGTTATGTTGTGAGAAGTTGTAGAGGCACTGTGTGAATTGGATTAGATTAGGGAGTGTGATAGACCGCCCTAAAAAGATGCGTTTTTATGGAGCGTCTGAAGCAGAGTAAGTTATGATTCATTATAACTTCTTGGGGTAGATGTCACGCTCTCCGGCTCCCCTGCTCTGCTCCCCGGCTCACCTGCCACGCTCCCCGGCTTCCCTGCTTCTCTCCCCGGTCCCCAGCCTCCATTGCCTGCGGTCTCCAGGTGGTCCGGTCCACGCTCCCGGCGCCCGTCGGCTGCTCAGCCCCAGCCCGGCTCTCCTGCTTCCTGCTCACCGCTCCCTGCCCTGGCTTCTGGCACCCGGGCCTCGCGCATGAGCATTAGGGCGCACGCGCGGTCATTGACCCTTTCTTAAAGGGCCAGCGTCTACTGACAGGAAATTGAGCACACAGGTACAGGGTATAAAGGGGTTTAGTGTCCAAGTGGGCGGGGCCTGTTCTTCGCGTTTCCCAAGCTAGGAGTCAGGTCTCCTTGTGTCTCTGTGCCATACTTACCTATCTCTCTTCTAGAGCCGCTCCTGCCTCGCCATCCGGTCCTGCCGATTCCCGAACCCAGAACGCTGACTATCTGCCATCCTGTCAGTCCGTACCATCTCTGATCCCTGAGGTGACCCGTCCTCTCGCTCCATCGGTTCCGGACTCCGCCTGACAACATCTCGGCCTCCGAACCTGAGCTCCGTCACCCGGACTACCATCAGTGACTCCGTGGTCCCAGGGACTTCTCCATTCTACTCTTGTATACGGACTGTCCTGCTACCCGTAGTGCTCTGGCTACCGGACCCCTTGCCTTCATCAAGGAGTTCGGCCCAGTGGATCCGCCTCCTGGGTCTGCCCGTCCACCTGGCCCTAACAGTAGAGCGTTCCAGAGGATTGGTGCAGCTCGGAAGAAGTCTTGGATCCGGGAGTGAGAGGTTCGGATTAGTGTTGATGTTAGTCGAAAGTCGTTTTCAGAGCGTAGAGAACGGGTGGGGTGAGACAGAGACAGACAGAGAGGAGGGTGGAGATGTAGGGGGTTGCCGCACTGTGGAGAGCTTTGTGGTGATAGACAGAGAGGAGGGTGGAGATGTAGGGGGTGCTGTACTGTGGAGAGCTTTGTGGGTGAGAACAAGCAGTTTGAATTGGATCCTGTGATATATGGGCAGCCAGTGCAATGACTGGCACAGAGCAGAGGCATCCGAGTAGCGATTAGCCAGATAGATGACCCTAGCTGCTGCATTAAGGATGGACTGTAGAGGGGAGAGTCTAGTTAGGGGGAGACCAATTAATAGAGAGTTACAGTAGTCAAGGCGAGAGTGGATCAGGGCCACGGTGAGTGTTTTTGTCATTTCCATTGTGAGAAAGGGGCGGATTCTAGAGATGTTCTTGAGGTGCAAGCGGCAGGAGCGGGCAGTTTTGGAAAGGTTAAGTTTGAGATAGAGAGCAGACATGACATTGCAAACTGCAGTCAGGCAGTCACTTCTGTTCTGTAGTACAGCGGGGGTGAGCTCAGGGGATGAGGTGTATAGCTGTGTGTCATCAGCATAAAGATGGTACTGAAAACCAAATCTGCTGATGGTCATTCCAATTGGGGCAGTGTAGAGGGAGAAAAGAAGAGGGCCGAGGACTGAACCTTGAGGGACCCCAACAGTGAGAGGAAGAGGAGAAGATGTGGAGCCAGCAAATGATACACTGAATGAACGGCGAGAAAGATAGTTAGAGAACCACGAGAGCACAGTGTCCTTTAGGCCGATAGAATGGAGCATAGAGAGAAGGAGATGGTGGTCAACAGTGTCGAAGGCGGCAGAGAGGTCAAGAAGGATAAGCAGAGAGTGGTCACCATTATGTTTTGCAGTCAATAGGTCATTGGTCACTTTGACAAGGGCAGTTTCTGTTGAGTGTAAAGGGCGGAAGCCAGACTGTAAAGGATCTAGAAGAGAGTGAGAGGACAGGTAGCGGGTGAGGAGAGAGTAGACCAGGCGCTCCAAGAGTTTGAAGATGAAGGGGAGATTGGAGACTGGTCTGTAGTTGCTTGTGCAGGACGGATCAAGGGAAGGGTTTTTTTAATAATGGAGTAATAATAGAGTGTTTGAGGGAGGAGGGGAAGATACCCGAAGAGAGAGAGAGATTGAAGATTTTAGTTAGGTGAGTGGTGACAACCAGAGTAGGTGTGAGGGAAAGGGATCAGTAGGGCAAGTGGTAGGATGAGAAGAAGAGAAGAGCCTGGAGACTTCCTCCTCTGTGACTGGGTCAAATGTGGAAAGTGAGCTTGATGGGATATATGGAGGGATGGGATTCACAACGCTTGGTAGCTGGGAGGTGATCTCCTGGCGGATGTTTTCTATTTTATCTGTGAAATATGAGGCCAGGTCATCAGCATGAAGGTCTGTGATGGGGGTATGTACTTTGGGACTGAGGAGGGAGTGAAAGGTGTCAAAGAGCTTTTTTGGATTGTTGGATAGTGAGGAAATAAGGGTGGTGAAGTAGGTCTGTTTGGCGAGGTGAAGGGAAGAGTTGTAGGTCCTTAAGATGAACTTGTTGTGGATGAAGTTTTCTGGTGTGCGGGTTTTCCTCCATATGCGTTTGGCACTCCTAGAGCATCACTGGAGAAATCGAGTTTAGGAAGTGAGCCAAGGCTGTTTTACTCTGTGTTTGGAGGTTCTGAGGGTGAGGGGTGCTACTTGGTCTAGGGTATTTCTGAGTGTGTCATTGTAATGGTTTACAGCCAGATCAGGACAGGAAAGTGAGGAGATAGGGGACAGTGATGAGTGTAAAGAGTCTGTAAGGGTCTGAAAGTCAATGGCCTGTAGGTTTCTGAATGTGTGATAGGTGGGAGTGTACTGGGGTGGACGAGGGTTTGTGAGCTTGAAGGAGAGGATGTTGTGGTCAGAGAGGGGAAGAGGTGAGTTGTCAAAGTCAGAGATTGAGCAGAGGCGGATAAAGACCAGGTCAAGAGTGTTACCATCTTCATGTGTCTCAGAAGATGAGAGCTGTGAGAGGCCAAGGGAGGTGGTGAGAGATAGAAGCTGGGATGCAGATGGGGAGGAGGGGCTGGTCATGGGTATGCTAAAGTCTCCTAGGATGAGGGTTGGTAATTCTGAGGACATGAAGTGCGGCAGCCAGGCTGAAAAGTGGTCAAGAAACTGGGTGGGTGGGCCTGGGGGACGGTATATGACAGCTACTATTATAATATATGGAGGATTATGGGGGCTGCATTATTATACATGGAGGCCTATGAGGTCTGCATTATAATACATGGTGAGCTGTGGGGTGCATTATAATACATGCATGACTATGGGGGCTGCATTATAATATATGAAGGCCTATGAGGGCTACCTTATCCATGGACTATGGGGGTGCATTATAAAACATGGAGGACTATGGGGGTGCATTATAATATATGGAGGACTATGGGGTGCAGTATAATATATGGAGGACTATGGAGTGAATTATAATACATGGAGGACTATGGGAGTTGTAGTATAATAATTGGAGGGCTATAAGAGTTACCTTATACATAGAGGACTATGGAAAATGCATTATAATACAAGGAGGACTATGGGGCGCATTCTAGTAAAATGAAGGGTTACGTGGGACCCAATATTCTATATGGAAGGCTATGTGGGGGCCATTATAGTATTTGGAGAACTATATATACGAGGGGGGACAAAGACATAAGCTTGGGATGGGAACGTTTTGTGCTGATGGAAAGAGGCTCTTACCCGCAGCACCCAGCTTTACGATGCTATGATATGGGAAACCTGGGTGCTGAGGGAAAGATGTATAGCAGAGCCTAGGGAAGCTGGGTGCTGAGGACAAGATGGATATCAGAACATAGGAAAGCTGGATGATGATAGAAAGAGGGATTTCAGATCATGGGAAACCTGAGTGCTGAGGGAAAGAGCCAAGTGTTAACTTCATTATCCCGCACCCTGAGTGTCAGCGTCATTATCCCATGCCCCGAGTGTCGGTGTCATTATCCTGTACCCAGTGTATCTGTGTTGGGGGGGGCAGGTCCTAATTTTGCATTGGGGCCCATCAAATTCTAGTTACAACACTGCCCAGCACAGAGATGACTAGATCACAGTTGTTGCACTAAGGTTCATGATTTCTGATCTCACAGCACTGTCTGTAAGGAACGTCCCCTGTACAGTAACTCCATTCTATCTCACTAGAGGTGACTAGAGCGGAGTTGCTGCACTGAGGTTCATGATTTCTGATCTCACAGCACTGTCTGTAAGGAACGTCCCCTGTACAGTAACTCCATTCTATCTCACTAGAGGTGACTAGAGCGGAGTTGCTGCAGTGAGGTTCATGATTTCTGAGCTCACAGCACTGTCTGTAAGGAATGTCCCCTGTACAGTAACTCCATTCTATCTCACTAGAGGTGACTAGATCAGAGTTGCTGCACTGAGGTTCATGATTTCTGATCTCACAGCACTGTCTGTAAGGAACGTCCCCTGTACAGTAACTCCATTCTATCTCACTAGAGGTGACTAGAGCGGAGTTGCTGCACTGAGGTTCATGATTTCTGATCTCACAGCACTGTCTGTAAGGAACGTCCCCTGTACAGTAACTCCATTCTATCTCACTAGAGGTGACTAGAGCGGAGTTGCTGCAGTGAGGTTCATGATTTCTGAGCTCACAGCACTGTCTGTAAGGAATGTCCCCTGTACAGTAACTCCATTCTATCTCACTAGAGGTGACTAGATCAGAGTTGCTGCACTGAGGTTCATGATTTCTGATCTCACAGCACTGTCTGTAAGGAACGTCCCCTGTACAGTAACTCCATTCTATCTCACTAGAGGTGACTAGAGCGGAGTTGCTGCACTGAGGTTCATGATTTCTGATCTCACAGCACTGTCTGTAAGGAACGTCCCCTGTACAGTAGCTCCATTCTATGTCACTAGAGGTGACTAGAGCGGAGTTGCTGCACTGAGGTTCATGATTTCTGATCTCACAGCACTGTCTATAAGGAACGTCCCCTGTACAGTAACTCCATTCTATCTCACTAGAGGTGACTAGAGCGGAGTTGCTGCACTGAGGTTCATGATTTCTGAGCTCACAGCACTGTCTATAAGGACGGCCTCAGCCAGTCCATGCATTGTGTTCAGAGATTGTACTGACGTTCATAGATGTTTGAATAAGCCCTTATACAGATTACATGAAAGCTCCCATAAACATAGGGCTAAAATCGCCCGGATCAGACAACAATATGATGTGTATGGGGGCTATCTGACTTACCTCGAGAATGGATGTAAAGCTGGTGTCACACACAGCGACAACGAGGTCGCTGCTACGTCACCATTTTCTGTGACGTTGCAGCGACGTCCCGTCGCTGTTGCTGTGTGTGACATCCAGCAACGACCTGGCCCCTGCTGTGAGGTCGCCGGTCGTTGCTGAATGTCCAGCTTAATTTTTTGGTCGTCACTCTCCCGCTGTGAAGCACACATCGCTGTGTGTGACAGCGAGAGAGCGACGAAATGAAGCGAGCAGGGAGCAGGAGCCGGCGTCTGGCAGCTGCGGTAAGCTGTAACCAGCGTAAACATCGGGTAACCAAGGGAAGACCTTTCCCTGGTTACCCGATATTTACCTTCGTTACCAGCCTCCGCCCTTGCTGCCAGCGCCGGCTCCTGCTCTGTGCACATGTGGCTGCAGTACGCATCGGGTAATTAACCCGATGTATACTGTAGCAAGGAGAGCAAGGAGCCAGCGCTAAGCAGTGTGCGCAGCTCCCTGCTCTCTGCACTGTGACATGTAGCTGCAGTACACATCGGGTTAATTAACCCGATGTGTACTGTACCTAGGAGAGCAAGGAGCCAGCGCTAAGCGCGGCTCCCTGCTCTCTGCACATGTAGCACAGCGACGTTATGATCGCTGCTGCGTCGCTGTGTTTGACAGCTAAGCAGCGATCATAACAGCGACTTACAAGGTCGCTGTTACGTCACAGAAAATGGTGACGTAACAGCGACGTCGTTGTCGCTGTCGATTAGTGTGAACCCAGCTTAAAGGGATGGAAGGAACCGGCGTGTTTGAATTCCACTTGTTGATGCTTTTGATCTCTTGAAAGATAATCCACCCCCAGAGGAGGCGACATCTGCTCTCAGAGAGAGAACACAAGAACATTTGGCCGAGCACTCCTGTATGTGATAGTCAAGAGAGAGCTGTCGGACAAATAATTGTAGGGATTGTTTACACGCCTTAAAGGGATTGTTTAGTGAAAACAAGTTATCACCTATCCATGGGCAAGGTGATCACCTGCTGATCAGTGTCCGATCACTGGAACCCGCACCGATTGGGAAAACGGGGAATTTTTATCCATATGTTTCAGGTATGTGTGACATCCATTTCTAACACGGATGCCACACGTACTCATGTTATTCTATAGTGTTCCTCACACATGCATGTTTTTACATGGACCGTGTTGCCCCACATTTCCCTGCACGCAGACATTGTTTTTTTTTCTCAGGCAGCACGGGTGTCACACTGATGTGATCCGTGTGACAAGAACCAGAGAAAACACGTGTCTCTGAAATAAAATGAATTTTTATACTTCCTTGTCTCCAGCCCTGCTGTCACTTGCTTCCGATCCCCGCTCATTATACTCAATGAATATGCACTCAACGGAGGACCTGGAAGCAGCAGCACCATAGACATCAGAGCCAGGGACAGCATCGCTGGGGACAGGTGAGTATCCAAGGAACTCTGACATCCTGACAACGCCTACGCCACCGCGGGTGTAGCGACAGTGACTTCACGGGTTCTTCAAAGATTATTGAGAACTCCGATGAACCCATGACGTTACTGCCGCGACACCCACAGTAGCGCGGGTGTCATCAGGATGTCATCTGAGTTCATTGTGAACTCTGATTAACCTGTGACATCACTGCCGCGCCCGCACACATACTGCTGACCTGAATAACCTGAGCTAATTTTATGAGATGAAGGTCATCAAACAGAAGCATCCACAGCAGAGTGTGTGTGTGTGTGTGTGTGTGTGTGTGTGTGTGTGTGTGTGTGTGTGTGTGTGTGTGTGTGTGTGTGTGAGAGAGAGGAATGTCCGGTTCTCCATTGAGTGTGACAGCAGTATAGGATTGATGTGACCACCCCCAATTGGCTTTCGGCAGACCAGGATTAGGGCTTTGATAGAGAAATAAATTGGAAAAGAGGGTGTCTTTTGTCTTTATTTATTGAATGATTTTCTCTTTTATGTCTTTCCAGGTTTGCTTTTGGGAAATGTCGTGGGACCTCACCATAGATTACGGTAGAACTGTTTATTCATAAAAATCAAATAAATTGGTGAATGAGGTCTGAGTCGAAGGTTTTTTGTTCAAATAAAGTTTGTTATTCTCCTTTCATCTACTGGATTAGTAGTAGGGGTGTATGCTGGAGCTGGCATCAACCCCACAAATATTACCCAGTTTGCCATTGCACCAAAGCAACAGGAAGAGCCAGGTCCAGCACCACAATTGCTGCATCTAATTGATGTGCCACTTCTCGGGCATCTGTGGGCTGCTATTGTTAGGCTGGAAAGGGCCAAATAACCATGGCCCTTTCCACCCTAAGAATATCATCCCCCAGTTGTCTGCTGTACCATGGCTGTTTTTTTAGTAAAAATAGAGGGGACCACACGTAATTTTTTTTAATCTAAAAATGTAAAGAATAAGCGTGGGATCCCCTCTATTTTTCATAACCAGCCAAGGTACTGCAAAGAGCTGAGGATTTCAGCCTACAGCTGCTGCTGTTCCTGTGCTGGATATGAAAGTTGGGGGGACCCCACTTTTTTTTTTAAATTAAAAAATAAAAATGGTGTAAAAATGCTGGTCAAGCTAACTATCTCTAGAACACTATTCTATAAGCTCTATTTATCTTCCTATATCTTTAATTTTTCAGGCTTTCCACATTAAACAAAAAAAAAAACAAAAAAAAAACAAACAAAACCAAAACATTCATTTCAGTATCTTACTTTTTTTTTACCGGTACCACACGGACAACCATACTGGTACGTGTGGCTTGCACCTGTTTAAACACGGACATCTGAAAGGGGCCTTATAGATACCCATCTACTGTATGTACTATCATTTTGAGTTGCTGCAAATTATGATGTTCTCCTCAGCGGCTAAAAATACTTCTCAAAATTTCTAAGAAGTATTGTTACCAAAATATGTAGTGTCACCTCTGCCAGAGCCTGTCCTATGGAACAGCGGTGGTAACAGCTTCAGACGCTCAGCAAAAAGCAACTTACGTCCCTTTAAATTTAAAGAAAAAAAAAAAAACGTTTCGCCCCATATGACCGGAATCAGGCGGTGTGAGCCTCATGGAGTTATGTTGCCACCAAAGGAGGGAAACACGGTGAAACAGGACTGGGGCCTAATAAATGGGGGGCATAAGAGGATCAGGCGCTGCTAAAGACAGAAAATAAATTGTCAGCGAGATCTGATCAGTTTACTGTGGGTCTACATGTGAGGACTGAGATGTTTTGGAAACTACCTACAACACTGTGACCGCAGCCCGACCGGCAGTGACTGCTCACTAATGTCACACCGAGCTTTATCATTATAGAAATGAACATTCAGCCGAAACTTCTAGAACAGTTTTATTAAAATAAGGATATCAATTTAAAAAAAAAAAAAAAAAAAAAAAAAAAAAGGAGAAATATATTTATACAGTTTTATTTTTATAGAGAACATTTATTCCATGCTGTACATGGGAACGGGTAACACAAAATACAGATATAAATTACAGTGAATAAACCAATCCTGACAGACGGGTACAGAGGGGAGCGGACCCTGCCCTCAGGGGCTCACAGTCTACAGGGTAATGGGGAGGAGACAGAAGGTCGGGGATACAAATGTATAACACTGACAGACGGGTGCAGAGGGGAGCGGACCCTGCCCTCAGGGGCTTACAGTCTACAGGGGAATGGGGAGGAGACAGAAGGTCGGGGATACAAATGTATAACACTGACAGACGGGTACAGAGGGGAGCGGACCCTGCCCTCAGGGGCTCACAGTCTACAGGGTAAAGGGGAGGAGACAGAAGGTCGGGGATACAAATGTATAACACTGACAGACGGGTACAGAGGGGAGCGGACCCTGCCCTCAGGGGCTACAGTCTACAGGGTAAAGGGGAGGAGACAGAAGGTCGGGGATACAAATGTATAACACTGACAGACTGGTACAGAGGGGCGCAGACCCTGCTCTCGGGGGGGGTTACAGTCTACAGGGTAATGGGGAGGAGACAGAAGGTCGGGGATACAAATATACACTGTAACAATCAACTTTACAAATTAATACATAGAATAAAGCCATGTTGGACATTGGCGACAATGAAAGAAAAAAAATCTTTTGTATCCGAGTCCCGTGCGTTTTAGGTGTAAAAATTGTATTTCTCCATTTACCATAAAAATCCTCTTGCTGAATACATTGGAGGACACAGGAGGTGTGATGTGCATTAGACCACACTGTTCTCTCAGTCTCTAAGGTGGGACGACGGGGGGCAATTACACCCAGATGCCAGTAGTCACAAACTGTGTTAGAAAAACAAAGGGAGAAGATTAATAGCACACCTCCCACAAAGTGCAACACGGCCCCCTGCCCAGCACGAGCCCCCCACGTGCAGCCTCTTTCCCCCTGCAAGCTCCACCCCCAACGTGCAGCCTCCCCCCCCCCAACGTGCAGCCTCTCTGCCCCCCAAAGTGCAGCCTCTCTCCCCCTGCAAGCTCCCCCCCCCCAACGTGCAGCCTCTTTCCCCCTGCAAGCTCCCCCCCCCTCAACGTGCAGCCTCTCTCCCCCTGCAAGCTCCCCCCCCCAACGTGCAGCCTCTCTCCCCCTGCAAGCTCCACCCCCCAACGTGCAGCCTCTCTCCCCCTGCAAGCTCCACCCCCCAACGTGCAGCCTCTCTCCCCCTGCAAGCTCCACCCCCCAACGTGCAGCCTCTCCCCCTGCAAGCTCCACCCCCCAACGTGCAGCCTCTCTCCCCCTGCAAGCTCCCCCCCCAACGTGCAGCCTCTCTCCCCCTGCAAGCTCCCCCCCCAACGTGCAGCCTCTCTCCCCCTGCAAGCTCCCCCCCCCAATGTGCAGCCTCTTTCCCCCTGCAAGCTCCCCCCCCCCAACGTGCAGCCTCTTTCCCCCTGCAAGCTCCCCCCCCCCAACGTGCAGCCTCTTCCCCCCTGCAAGCTCCCCCCCAACATGCAGCCTCTTCCCCCCTGCAAGCTCCCCCCCAACATGCAGCCTCTTCCCCCCTGCAAGCTCCCCCCCAACATGCAGCCTCTTCCCCCCTGCATCCTCCCCCCCCCCCCAACGTGCAGCCTCTTTCCCCCTGCAAGCTCCCCCCCCAACGTGCAGCCTCTTCCCCCCTGCAAGCTCCCCCCCCCCAACATGCAGCCTCTTCCCCCCTGCAAGCTCCCCCCCCCCCCCAACGTGCAGCCTCTCTCCCCCTGCATCCTCCCCCCCAACATGCAGCCTCTCCCCCCCTGCAAGCTCTCCCCAACCCAACGTGCAGCCCCCCTCCCAACGTGCAGCCTCTCTCCCTGCGAGCCCCACCCAACACACACACGGCCCCACACACACGGCCCCCCACACACACACACACGGCCCCACACACACACACACACGGCCCCACACACACACACACACGGCCCCACACACACACACACACACACGGCCCCACACACACACACGGCCCCACACACACACACGGCCCCACACACACACACACACGGCCCCACACACACACGGCCCCACACACACACACACACACGGCCCCACACACACACACACACACGGCCCCACACACACACACACGGCCCCACACACACACACACGGCCCCACACACACACACACGGCCCCACACACACACACACACGGCCCCACACACACACACGGCCCCACACACACACACACACACACACACACACGGCCCCACACACACACACACACACACGGCCACACACACACACACACACGGCCCCACACACACGGCCACACACACACACACACACGGCCCCACACACACACGGCCCCACACACACGGCCCCACACACACACACGGCCCCACACACACACGGCCCCACACACACACGGCCCCACACACACACGGCCCCACACACACACACACACGGCCCCACACACACACACACACGGCCCCACACACACACACGGCCCCACACACACACACGGCCCCACACACACACACGGCCCCACACACACACACGGCCCCACACACACACACGGCCCCACACACACACACGGCCCCACACACACACACGGCCCCACACACACACACGGCCCCACACACACACACGGCCCCACACACACACACGGCCCCACACACACACACGGCCCCACACACACACACGGCCCCACACACACACGGCCCCACACACACACGGCCCCACACACACACACGGCCCCACACACACACACGGCCCCACACACACACACACACGGCCCCACACACACACACACACACGGCCCCACACACACACGGCCCCACACACACACGGCCCCACACACACACGGCCCCACACACACACGGCCCCACACACACGGCCCCACACACACGGCCCCACACACACACACACACACGGCCCCACACACACACGGCCCCACACACACACGGCCCCACACACACACACGGCCCCACACACACACACGGCCCCACACACACACACGGCCCCACACACACACACGGCCCCACACACACACACGGCCCCACACACACACACACACACACACACACACACGGCCACACACACACACACGGCCCCACACACACACACACACACACACACACACACACACACACACACACGGCCCCACACACACACGGCCCCACACACACACGGCCCCACACACACACGGCCCCACACACACACGGCCCCACACACACACGGCCCCACACACACACGGCCCCACACACACACACACGGCCCCACACACACACACACGGCCCCACACACACACACACGGCCCCACACACACACACACGGCCCCACACACACACACACGGCCCCACACACACACACACGGCCCCACACACACACACACACACACACACGGCCCCACACACACACACACACACACACACACGGCCACACACACACACGGCCCCACACACACACACACGGCCCCACACACACACACACGGCCCCACACACACACACACGGCCCCACACACACACACGGCCCCACACACACACACACACACGGCCCCACACACACACACACACGGCCACACACACACACACACACACACGGCCCCACACACACACACACACACACACACGGCCCCACACACACACACACACACACACACGGCCCCACACACACACACACGGCCCCACACACACACACACACACACGGCCCCACACACACACACACGGCCCCACACACACACACACACACACACGGCCCCACACACACACACACACGGCCCCACACACACACACACACGGCCCCACACACACGGCCCCACACACACACACACACACACGGCCCCACACACACACACACACACGGCCCCACACACACACACACACACGGCCCCACACACACACACACGGCCCCACACACACACACACGGCCCCACACACACACACGGCCCCACACACACACACGGCCCCACACACACACACACACGGCCCCACACACACACACACGGCCCCACACACACACACACACACGGCCCCACACACACACACACACGGCCCCACACACACACACACACGGCCCCACACACACACACACACGGCCCCACACACACACACACACGGCCCCACACACACACACACACGGCCCCACACACACACACACACGGCCCCACACACACACACACGGCCCCACACACACACACACGGCCCCACACACACACACGGCCCCACACACACACACGGCCCCACACACACACACACGGCCCCACACACACACACGGCCCCCCTTTGCCCCCACCAAACGTGCAGCGTCACCCCCTGCCCAGTGCCGGCCCCCCTTTGCCCCCACCAAACGTGCAGCGTCACCCCCTGCCCAGTGCCGGCCCCCCCTCACAATGTGCAGCGTCACCCCCTGCCCAGTGCGCCCCCAAGAGAGACTGCACGTCGGGGGGGGGGGGGGGCTCGCAGGGAGAGAGAGGCTGCACGTCGGGGGGGGGGGGGCTCGCAGGGAGAGAGAGGCTGCACGTCGGGGGGGGCTCGCAGGGAGAGAGAGGCTGCACGTCGGGGGGGGCTCGCAGGGAGAGAGAGGCTGCACGTCGGGGGGGCTCGCAGGGAGAGAGAGGCTGCACGTCGGGGGGGGCTCGCAGGGAGAGAGAGGCTGCACGTCGGGGGGGGCTCGCAGGGAGAGAGAGGCTGCACGTCGGGGGGGGCTCGCAGGGAGAGAGAGGCTGCACGTCGGGGGGGGGGCTCGCAGGGAGAGAGAGGCTGCACGTCGGGGGGGGGCTCGCAGGGAGAGACAGGCTGCACGTCGGGGGGGGGCTCGCAGGGAGAGACAGGCTGCACGTCGGGGGGGGGCTCGCAGGGAGAGACAGGCTGCACGACGGGGGGGGCTCGCAGGGAGAGACAGGCTGCACGACGGGGGGGGCTCGCAGGGAGAGAGAGGCTGCACGACGGGGGGGCTCGCAGGGAGAGAGAGGCTGCACGTCGGGGGGGCTCGCAGGGAGAGAGAGGCTGCACGTCGGGGGGGCTCGCAGGGAGAGAGAGGCTGCACGTCGGGGGGGCTCGCAGGGAGAGAGAGGCTGCACGTCGGGGGGGCTCGCAGGGAGAGAGAGGCTGCACGTCGGGGGGGCTCGCAGGGAGAGAGAGGCTGCACGTCGGGGGGGCTCGCAGGGAGAGAGAGGCTGCACGTCGGGGGGGCTCGCAGGGAGAGAGAGGCTGCACGTCGGGGGGGCTCGCAGGGAGAGAGAGGCTGCACGTCGGGGGGGCTCGCAGGGAGAGAGAGGCTGCACGTCGGGGGGGCTCGCAGGGAGAGAGAGGCTGCACGTCGGGGGGGGGCTCGCAGGGAGAGAGAGGCTGCACGTCGGGGGGGGCTCGCAGGGAGAGAGAGGCTGCACGTCGGGGGGGGGGGCTCGCAGGGAGAGAGAGGCTGCACGTCGGGGGGGGGGCTCGCAGGGAGAGGCTGCACGTCGGGGGGGGGCTCGCAGGGAGAGAGAGGCTGCACGTCGGGGGGGGGGGGCTCGCAGGGAGAGAGAGGCTGCACGTCGGGGGGGGGGGCTCGCAGGGAGAGAGAGGCTGCACGTCGGGGGGGGCTCGCAGGGAGAGAGGCCCCGCGAGAGCCCCCACAACACGCACCACTGCCCCGCGAGAGCCCCCACAACACGCACCACTGCCCCGCGAGAGCCCCCACAACACGCACCACTGCCCCGCGAGAGCCCCCACAACACGCACCACTGCCCCGCGAGAGCCCCCACAACACGCACCACTGCCCCGCGAGAGCCCCCACAACACGCACCACTGCCCCGCGAGAGCCCCCACAACACGCACCACTGCCCCGCGAGAGCCCCCACAACACGCACCACTGCCCCGCGAGAGCCCCCACAACACGCACCACTGCCCCGCGAGAGCCCCCACAACACGCACCACTGCCCCGCGAGAGCCCCCACAACACGCACCACTGCCCCGCGAGAGCCCCCACAACACGCACCACTGCCCCGCGAGAGCCCCCACAACACGCACCACTGCCCCGCGAGAGCCCCTACAACACGCACCACTGCCCCGCGAGAGCCCCCACAACACGCACCAATGCCCCGCGAGAGCGCACAACAACACGCACCAATGCCCCGCGAGAGCGCACAACAACACGCACCAATGCCCCGCGAGAGCGCACAACAACACGCACCAATGCCCCGCGAGAGCGCACAACAACACGCACCACTGCCCCGCGAGAGCGCACAACACGCACCACTGCCCCGCGAGAGCCCACAACAACAAGCACCACTGCCCCGCGAGAGCCCACAACAACACGCACCACTGCCCAGCGAGAACCCCCCAAACGTGCAGCGTCGCCCTCCGCGAGCCCCCCCCCCCTTAAACATGCAGCGTCACCCCCTGGCCACTGCGATTCCCCCAAACATGCAGCGTCGCCAACCCGGCCAGTGCCATCCCCCCAAACGTGCAGCGTCGCCCCCCGGCCAGTGCGAGCCCCCCCCAAACGTGCAGCGTCGCCCCCCGGCCAGTGCCATCCCCCCCAAACGTGCAGCGTCGCACCCCGGCCAGTGCGAGCCCCCCCAAACGTGCAGCGTCGCACCCCGGCCAGTGCGAGCCCCCCCAAACGTGCAGCGTCGCACCGCGGCCAGTGCGAGCCCCCCCAAACGTGCAGCGTCGCACCGCGGCCAGTGCGAGCCCCCCCAAACGTGTAGCGTCGCACCGCGGCCAATGCGAGTCCCCCCAAACGTGCAGCGTCACCCCCCGGCCAGTGCGAGCCCCACCAAACGTGCAGCGTCGCACCCCGGCCAGTGCGAGCCCCCCCAAACGTGCAGCGTCGCACCCCGGCCAGTGCGAGCCCCCCCAAACGTGCAGCGTCGCACCCCGGCCAGTGCGAGCCCCCCCAAACGTGCAGCGTCGCACCGCGGCCAGTGCGAGCCCCCCCAAACGTGCAGCGACGCACCGCGGCCAATGCGAGTCCCCCCAAACGTGCAGCGTCACCCCCCGGCCAGTGCGAGCCCCACCAAACGTGCAGCGTCGCCAACCCGGCCAGTGCCATCCCCCCAAACGTGCAGCGTCGCCCCCCGGCCAGTGCGAGCCCCCCCAAACGTGCAGCGTCGCCCCCCCGGCCAGTGCCATCCCCCCCAAACGTGCAGCGTCGCCCCCCGGCCAGTGCGAGCTCCCCCCAAACGTGCAGCATCGCCCCCAGGCCAGTGCGAGCCCCCCCCCCCCAAACGTGCAGCATCACCAACCCGGCCAGTGCCATCCCCCCAAACGTGCAGCGTCGCCCCCCGGCCAGTGCGAGCCCCCCCAAACGTACAGTATCATCCCCTGCTCCGTGTAACCCCCCATAAGACACTTACCTTATTGAAGCCTGAGACATACACGAGCTGCAGCCCCCAACACAGACAGGAGACACTGCTCTGTGCCCCCAACATCCAGGCTGAGACCCCAGAGCTATAACTAATGAGGAAACGCTGACTCTTCTCCACCTCAGGGTCAGGATCCGTCCGCTCTGCACAGGAGCCCGAGCACCGCTGCTTCCGGTCACAGATCTGCACAGCACTGAGGAGGCCCCGCCTTTTCCGGTGACATCATGATTTCATGAAATCACTCCTCCCACCTCAAAAAATCAACTCCGATCTAGCCTCTACCTAGCGTCTATAGTGGAGTTGATTTTTGAGGTAATGACGTCACCGGAAGGGGCGGGGCCTCCTCGTGTTGGGCACTGGCAGATCTGTGAGCGGGAAGCGGCAGTGCTCGGGCCTTGTGCAGAGCGAGGGTAGTGCCCACTCATCACTAGTTACCAGTACTGAGCACCCGAGCATGGTAGTGCCCACTCATCACTAGTTACCAGTACTGAGCACCCGAGCATGGTAGTGCCCACTCATCACTAGTTACCAGTACTGAGCACCCGAGCATGGTAGTGCCCGCTCATCACTAGTTACCAGTACTGAGCACCTGAGCATGGTAGTGCCCACTCATCACTAGTTACCAGTACTGAGCACCCGAGCATGGTAGTGCCCACTCATCACTAGTTACCAGTACTGAGCACCCGAGCATGGTAGTGTCCGCTCATCACTAGTTACCAGTACTGAGCACCCGAGCATGGTAGTGCCCACTCATCACTAGTTACCAGTACTGAGCACCCGAGCATGGTAGTGCCCGCTCATCACTAGTTACCAGTACTGAGCACCCGAGCATGGTAGTGCCCACTCATCACTAGTTACCAGTACCGAGCACCCGAGCATGGTAGTGTCCGCTCATCACTAGTTACCAGTACTGAGCACCTGAGCATGGTAGTGCCCACTCATCACTAGTTACCAGTACTGAGCACCCGAGCATGGTAGTGCCCACTCATCACTAGTTACCAGTACTGAGCACCCGAGCATGGTAGTGCCCGCTCATCACTAGTTACCAGTACTGAGCACCCGAGCATGGTAGTGCCCACTCATCACTAGTTACCAGTACTGAGCACCCGAGCATGGTAGTGCCCACTCATCACTAGTTACCAGTACTGAGCACCCGAGCATGGTAGTGCCCGCTCATCACTAGTTACCAGTACTGAGCACCCGAGCATGGTAGTGCCCGCTCATCACTAGTTACCAGTACTGAGCACCCGAGCATGGTAGTGCCCGCTCATCACTAGTTACCAGTACAGAGCACCTGAGCATGATAGTGCCCGCTCATCACTAGTTACCAGTACTGATCACCCGAGCATGGTAGTGCCCGCTCATCACTAGTTACCAGTACTGAGCACCCGAGCATGGTAGTGCCCGCTCATCACTAGTTACCAGTACTGAGCACCCGAGCATGGTAGTGGGCCGCTCATCACTAGTTACCAGTACTGAGCATGGTAGTGCCCACTCATCACTAGTTACCAGTACCGAGCACCCGAGCATGGTAGTGCCCACTCATCACTAGTTACCAGTACTGAGCACCCGAGCATGGTAGTGCCCGCTCATCACTAGTTACCAGTACTGAGCATGGTAGTGCCCGCTCATCACTAGTTACCAGTACTGAGCACCTGAGCAGGGTAGTGCCGGCTCATCACTAGTTACCAGTACTGAGCACCTGAGCATGGTAGTGCCCCCTCATCACTAGTTACCAGTACTGAGCACCTGAGCATGGTAGTGCCCGCTCATCACTAGTTACCAGTACTGAGCACCTGAGCATGGTAGTGCCCCCTCATCACTAGTTACCAGTACTGAGCACCCGAGCATGGTAGTGCCCGCTCATCACTAGTTACCAGTACTGAGCACCTGAGCATGGTAGTGCCCGCTCATCACTAGTTACCAGTACTGAGCACCTGAGCATGGTAGCGCCCGCTCATCACTAGTTACCAGTACTGAGCACCTGAGCATGGTAGCGCCCGCTCATCACTAGTTACCAGTACTGAGCACCTGAGCATGGTAGTGCCCACTCATCACTAGTTACCAGTACTGAGCACCCGAGCATGGCAGTGCCCGCTCATCACTAGTCACTAGTACTGAGCACCTGAGCAGGGTAGTGCCGGCTCATCACTAGTTACCAGTACTGAGCACCCGAGCATGGTAGTGCCCGCTCATCACTAGTTACCAGTACTGAGCACCCGAGCATGGTAGTGCCCGCTCATCACTAGTTACCAGTACTGATCCCCCGAGCATGGTAGTGCCCGCTCATCACTAGTTACCAGTACTGAGCACCTGAGCATGGTAGTGCCCACTCATCACTAGTTACCAGTACTGAGCACCTGAGCATGGTAGTGCCCGCTCATCACTAGTTACCAGTACTGAGCACCCGAGCATGGTAGTGCCCGCTCATCACTAGTTACCAGTACTGAGCACCCGAGCATGGTAGTGCCCGCTCATCACTAGTTACCAGTACTGAGCACCCGAGCATGGTAGTGCCCACTCATCACTAGTTACCAGTACTGAGCACCCGAGCATGGTAGTGCCCGCTCATCACTAGTTACCAGTACTGAGCACCTGAGCATGGTAGTGCCCGCTCATCACTAGTTACCAGTACTGAGCACCTGAGCATGGTAGTGCCCGCTCATCACTAGTTACCAGTACTGAGCACCTGAGCATGGTAGTGTCCGCTCATCACTAGTTACCAGTACTGAGCACCCGAGCATGGTAGTACCCTCTCATCACTAGTTACCAGTACTGAGCACCCGAGCATGGTAGTGCCCGCTCATCACTAGTTACCAGTACTGAGCACCCGAGCATGGTAGTGCTCGCTCATCACTAGTTACCAGTACTGAGCACCCGAGCATGGTAGTGCCCGCTCATCACTAGTTACCAGTACTGAGCACCCGAGCATGGTAGTGCCCGCTCATCACTAGTTGCCAGTACTGAGCACCCGAGCATGGTAGTGCCCGCTCATCACTAGTTACCAGTACTGAGCACCCGAGCATGGTAGTGCCCGCTCATCACTAGTTACCAGTACTGAGCACCCGAGCATGGTAGTGCCCGCTCATCACTAGTTACCAGTACTGAGCACCCGAGCATGGTAGTGCCCGCTCATCACTAGTTACCAGTACTGAGCACCCGAGCATGGTAGTGCCCGCTCATCACTGGTTACCAGTACTGAGCACCTGAGCATGGTAGTGCCCGCTCATCACTAGTTACCAGTACTGAGCACCCGAGCATGGTAGTGCCCGCTCATCACTAGTTACCAGTACCGAGCACCCGAGCATGGTAGTGCCCGCTCATCACTAGTTACCAGTACCGAGCACCCGAGCATGGTAGTGCCTGCTCATCACTAGATACGAGTACTGAGCACCTGAGCATGGTAGTGCCCGCTCATCACTAGTTACCAGTACTGAGCACCTGAGCATGGTAGTGCCCGCTCATCACTAGTTACCAGTACTCAGCACCTGAGCATGGTAGTGCCCGCTCATCACTAGTTACCAGTACTCAGCACCTGAGCATGGTAGTGCCCGCTCATCACTAGTTACCAGTACTGAGCATGGTAGTGCCCGCTCATCACTAGTTACCAGTACTGAGCACCCGAGCATGGTAGTGCCCGCTCATCACTAGTTACCAGTACTGAGCACCCGAGCATAGTAGTGCCCGCTCATCACTAGTTACCAGTACTGAGCACCCGAGCATGGTAGTGCCCGCTCATCACTAGTTACCAGTACTGAGCACCCGAGCATGGTAGTGCCCGCTCATCACTAGTTACCAGTACTGAGCACCCGAGCATGGTAGTGCCCGCTCATCACTAGTTACCAGTACTGAGCACCCGAGCATGGTAGTGCCCCCTCATCACTAGTTACCAGTACTGAGCACCCGAGCATGGTAGTGCCCGCTCATCACTAGTTACCAGTACTGAGCACCCGAGCATGGTAGTGTCCGCTCATCACTAGTTACCAGTACTGAGCACCCGAGCATGGTAGTGTCCGCTCATCACTAGTTACCAGTACTGAGCACCCGAGCATGGTAGTGCCCGCTCATCACTAGTTACAAGTACTGAGCACCCGAGCATGGTAGTGCCCGCTCATCACTAGTTACCAGTACTGAGCACCCGAGCATGGTAGTGCCCGCTCATCACTAGTTACAAGTACTGAGCACCCGAGCATGGTAGTGCCCACTCATCACTAGTTACCAGTACTGAGCACCTGAGCATGGTTGTGCCCACTCATCACTAGTTACCAGTACTGAGCACCTGAGCATGGTAGTGCCCGCTCATCACTAGTTACCAGTACTGAGCACCTGATCATGGTAGTGCCCACTCATCACTAATTACCAGTACTGAGCACCCGAGCATGGTAGTGCCCGCTCATCACTAGTTACCAGTACTGAGCACCCGAGCATGGTAGTGCCCGCTCATCACTAGTTACCAGTACTGAGCACCCGAGCATGGTAGTGCCCACTCATCACTAGTTACCAGTACTGAGCACCCGAGCATGGTAGTGCCCACTCATCACTAGTTACCAGTACTGAGCACCTGAGCATGGTTGTGCCCACTCATCACTAGTTACCAGTACTGAGCACCTGAGCATGGTAGTGCCCGCTCATCACTAGTTACCAGTACTGAGCACCTGATCATGGTAGTGCCCGCTCATCACTAATTACCAGTACTGAGCACCCGAGCATGGTAGTGCCCGCTCATCACTAATTACCAGTACTGAGCACCCGAGCATGGTAGTGCCCGCTCATCACTAGTTACCAGTACTGAGCACCCGAGCATGGTAGTGCCCGCTCATCACTAGTTACCAGTACTGAGCACCCGAGCATGGTAGTGCCCGCTCATCACTAGTTACCAGTACTGAGCACCCGAGCATGGTAGTGCCCGCTCATCACTAGTTACCAGTACTGAGCACCCGAGCATGGTAGTGCCCACTCATCACTAGTTACCAGTACTGAGCACCCGAGCATGGTAGTGCCCGCTCATCACTAGTTACCAGTACTGAGCACCCGAGCATGGTAGTGCCCGCTCATCACTAGTTACCAGTACTGAGCACCCGAGCATGGTAGTGCCCGCTCATCACTAGTTACCAGTACTGAGCACCCGAGCATGGTACTGCCCGCTCATCACTAGTTACCAGCACTGAGCACCGAGCATGGTAGTGCCCGCTCATCACTAGTTACGAGTACTGAGCACCCGAGCATGGTAGTGCCCACTCATCACTAGTTACCAGTACTGAGCACCCGAGCATGGTAGTGCCCACTCATCACTAGTTACCAGTACTGAGCACCTGAGCATGGTTGTGCCCACTCATCACTAGTTACCAGTTCTGAGCACCTGAGCATGGTAGTGCCCGCTCATCACTAGTTACCAGTACTGAGCACCTGATCATGGTAGTGCCCGCTCATCACTAATTACCAGTACTGAGCACCCGAGCATGGTAGTGCCCGCTCATCACTAGTTACGAGTACTGAGCACCCGAGCATGGTAGTGCCCGCTCATCACTAGTTACGAGTACTGAGCACCCGAGCATGGTAGTGCCCGCTCATCACTAGTTACCAGTACTGAGCACCTGATCATGGTAGTGCCCGCTCATCACTAATTACCAGTACTGAGCACCCGAGCATGGTAGTGCCCGCTCATCACTAGTTACGAGTACTGAGCACCCGAGCATGGTAGTGCCCGCTCATCACTAGTTACGATTACTGAGCACCCGAGCATGGTAGTGCCCGCTCATCACTAGTTACGATTACTGAGCACCCGAGCATGGTAGTGCCCGCTCATCACTAGTTACGATTACTGAGCACCCGAGCATGGTAGTGCCCGCTTATCACTAGTTACCAGTACTGAGCACCCGAGGATGGTAGTGCCCGCTCATCACTAGTTCCCATTACTGAGCACCCGAGCATGGTAGTGCCCGCTCATCACTAGTTACGATTACTGAGCATGGTAGTGCCCGCTCCTCTTTCTCGCTGTGGAATGATAAACTCCTTATTTTTGTACACTGCGTTATATCTTTGCCCAGATTGGGAGGCCACAAATGCTTCCCTTAGACCATTGCTGGTGTCTTTCCTCTCTGGCACTGTGATAACTCATGCCTGGATGATTGAGACCAGCAAAATTCTTAAACTTCTGCTTTTATTGACTAACAATTAATCAGACAGCTGGCTGATACCATCTTAATTCCTATGCGTGTACTGTAATCTTCATACACTGCTTTCATATTTTGGCTCAGTTTTTGGTATATAAATAACTGTATTTTTGGAACCTGCTTTTACTTCATCTGAGGTCGTATTCATCTGATTTTAATATCTAAAGACCAATTTTTATTTTTTTAAATTATATCCCAATATGTAAACCATGGAATTGAAAGCAAGAGGGTGTACTTAGTTTTCTTATGAAAATATACAGTATATAAATTCCTCCATATCTTCATTAAAAGTTACTGCTAGGTGGCGCTATAGCGTAATATCTTCTTTATTAATACCTGTTCCTCTTGTTGGGAAGAAGTAAATAAAGCCTATCGGAAGCTCGCTGTGCTCCTCCACCCGGACAAATGCGTGGCTCCAGGAAGTGAAGACGCCTTTAAGGCAGTGGTGAATGCCCGGACAGCGTTATTAAAGAACATAAAATAGAGATCGTGCTATCCCCTGACACACCCAGCACTAAAAGATTGTATCGGGGGGATGTGACACCCCCTTGTGGACAGTACACCGCCATATTTATGATACAGTATCGGCTGCATGCAGACACAGTGTGGACGCTTCCATGGTGACAGCTATGCACAGGCGGAGCCTGGATCGCTCCTCGGGGGCGGTTCTAGCCGTATAAGCACAATTAGGTTTTGTCGACCCGGTTTTACCTTCGTTATTTCCCTTTTGTTTTAGTCGTCGTGGAGGAAGGTGCAGAGTCAGGAGCGGAATCGGTGCAGATCGGATGAAGTTTATTGTGTTCATCCCCTATAGGGCAGCATAATATCTAGAATGGACACCTATAGATTTTGGATTGTATATTGCACTGGGGTATTCAGGAGCTTCTATAAGATCCTGAGAAATGCAAAGGAAAATTTACACCGTGTATAGAAGAGAACTAGCTGTTTGCAGCCAGCTCGTCACGCCCATTATGATCAGCTACTCAGTGTATGCAGGACCCTGCTGTGGGTATACAGCTATCCCCCTCAAGGGTATACAGCTCACCTCTCTGGTATATAGCTCCCCTCCAAAGGTATACAGCTCACCTCCCCCCCCCCCCCCCCAAGGGTATACAGCTGTCCCTTCAAGGGTATACAGCTCCTCTCCCCCAGGGGTATACAGCTCGCTCCCCTCTCTCCCAAGGGTATACAGCTCACTCCCCTCTCTCCCAAGGGTATACAGCTCTCCCCCTCCTAAGGGTATACAGATCTCCCCCCCCCCCCCAGGGTATACAGCCCCCGGATCTGTATACAGCTACCTGTATACAGCTGGGGGTGTAAGATTTAATCACCGTGGCACTACACTGCAGAGTTGAATATTGACGGCTTTCTTGGCTGGCGGTGTAAGGGTTAATCATTATGACAGATTAATCACCGTGTTACTACACTGGACATGGAGGGGAGGATTCGGGGGGGGGGTTCACATGATCAGCTCCTCAGTGTATGCAGGACGCTGCTGTGCTGGTTGTCATGGTGCTGGATGAGGAGAAGTCTGTGTGGGGTTAGGAGAGAGTTAGAGTGCGGCTATAGCAGAGCTGTGTGTGTAATGAGCAGTGGGGCGGAGCCGCGTGTGGTAATGGGCGTGGGGGTGGAGCCGCGTGTGGTAATGGGTGGGGGCAGGAGTCGCGTGGTAATGGGTGTTGGCAGGAGCCGCGTGTGGTAATGGGTGTGGGGGTGGAGCCGCGTGTGGTAATGGGCGTGGGGGCAGGAGCCGCGTGTGGTAATGAGTGTGGGGGTGGAGCCGCGTGTGGTAATGGGTGTGGGGGCGGAGTCGCGTGTGGTAATGGGTGGGGGCAGGAGCCGCGTGTGGTAATGGGTGTGGGGGTGGAGCCGCGTGTGGTAATGGGTGGGGGCAGGAGCCGCGTGTGGTAATGGGTGTGGGGGTGGAGCCGCGTGTGGTAATGGGTGTGGGGGTGGAGCCGCGTGTGGTAATGAGTGTGGGGGTGGAGCCGCGTGTGGTAATGGGTGTGGGGGTGGAGCCGCGTGTGGTAATGGGTGTGGGGGCGGAGTCGCATGTGGTAATGGGAGCGGGGCAGAGCCGTGTATGGTAATGTTGGGGGTGGGATTAGCGAGTAATCACAACGGCTCTGATATATATATGGCACATCAATAGGTGTGGATGGACAGGAGCACCCAAAAAGAAAAATGTTGCTGTTTGACTTATTATATTTAAAGGGGTTGTCCCATAAATAATACATATCCATAGGATAGATGATAAATTCACCATCTCTGGGGGGTCTGACTGCTCGGATATTTAGGATGAGGCTCCCAAAGTGCCCTGTGTGAATGGAGCTGTACTGAGCATGTGCGACCACATATGTATTTCCTGCCTTTAGGAGCGGTGGTCGCACATACTCAGTGGCCTCTATAATGTATGGGGGCCTCCCGACTCTCCCCCTATTGAGGGAGCGATAAGGATCAGGCAATTGAATTGCAACATGCCTAAGCCTTTTGTTCTTGGGGGAGATAAGTGGATGAAGAAGAAACGCATGCTCAATTGAGCTGAGCGTGCACGTGTGAGGAGGGCGGGAGGGAAAGCTGTTGGCTTCACGAGTGTTCAGCCGTCATTGTGGGATCAATAATATACAAACCAGTATCATATTTAAAGGGGATAAAAGCACGGACCCCAGAGGCTTAGTTTTCGGGCTTCAGTTTGCCCCCCAGTAGGTTATATGCACAGGGGTAGAGCAATATACATGATTGTCTCTACCCTCACCTGTCTACGGTTTATAGGTGGCAGTGAGGCTCAGCTTCTATTCTTTAATGGAGTTGAACTGTAATACCATTCATAACCTACGGGCAAGGGTGGCGCTGTTGGTACCATTTATAACCCACTATGAGACAAAGGCAGGGTTATGCATATTACTTCCTCTAGGGGGCACTAAATTGCTGACAAGGTTTATAGATTGCATGTGCTGCTTCTGTAACACTGAAGTTCTAGTATAGGAAACAGTCAGCATGACTGTCAGCAGACTCGCCCCTAATATCTCATCTCCCTGTGTCCGCCTGCTCAGTGTCTGTATAGCGCTCACTCTGGTGATGTTATATTATGTGACATGTTATCCTAGCTGCCCCCGCATTATAGGAGCTTATTTACAGGGATTGTCCACTACTTGGCTGCCCTCTTTTGTTTTAATAACATACCCCTCATTGCAAACTAAAAACATCCAGAAATGCCAGACCTCCTTTTATATCCCAAATCACCAGAGCTAACACTGTACAGACCCTGAGCAAGAGGGACGCTGTCAGATCTCAGCTCTGAAGCCTGAAGAATTGTGAATTCAGCTCTGGAGTATAACACTGGATTACACAATAAGTATTTGGAGTGGGAGGGGTCCCTATTCTGGGAACGATGTTATCAGGACCCCCCACTTCACATCAGACTTCCTCGTTGTGCCAATCACAGAAGTGGCCCCTGGGGACGTTTATTGAGCGTTTTGTTATATACAGTCATATGTAAAAGTTTGGGCACCCCTATTAATGTTAACCTTTTTCTCTTTATAACAATTTGGGTTTTTGCTATTTCAGTTTCATATATCTAATAACTGATGGACTGAGTAATATTTCTGGATTGAAATGAGGTTTATTGTACTAACAGAAAATGTGCAATCCGCATTTAAACAAAATTTGACCGGTGCAAAAGTATGGGCACCCTTATCAATTTCTTGATTTGAACTCCCCTAACTACTTTTTACTGACTTACTAAAGCAGTAAATTGCTTTTGTAACCTCATTGAGCTTTGAACTTCATAGGCAGGTGTATCCAATCATGAGAAAAGGTATTTAAGGTGGCCACTTGCAAGTTCTCCTATGTGAATCTCCTATGAAGAGTGGCATCATGGGCTCCTCAAAACAACTCTCAAATGATCTGAAAACAAAGATTATTTAACATAGTTGTTCAGGGGAAGGTACAAAAAGTTGTCTCAGAGATTTAAACTGTCAGTTTCCACTGTGAGGAACATAGTAAGGAAATGGAAGAACACAGGTACAGTTCTTGTTAAGCCCAGAAGTGGCAGGCCAAGAAAAATATCAGAAAGGCAGAGAAGAAGAATGGTGAGAACAGTCAAGGACAATCCACAGACCACCTCCAAAGACCTGCAGCATCATCTTGCTGCAGATGGTGTCTATGTGCATCGGTCAACAATACAGCGCACGTTGCACAAGGAGAAGCTGTATGGGAGAGTGATGCGAAAGAAGCCATTTCTGCAAGCACGCCACAAACCGTGTCACCTGAGGTATGCAAAAGCACATTTAGACAAGCCAGTTATATTTTGGAAGAAGGTCCTGTGGACTGATGAAACAAAGATTGAGTTGTTTGGTCATACAAAAAGGTGTTCTGCATGGAGGCAAAAAAACACGGCATTCCAAGAAAAGCACTTGCTACCCACAGTAAAATTTGGTGGAGGTTCCATCATGCTTTGGGGCTGTGTGGCCAATGCCGGCTTAGTATCAGCAGATTCTTGACAATAATGTGCCAGAATCCGTGACGAAGCTGAAGTTACGCAGGGGATGGATATTTCAGCAAGACAATGATCCAAAACACCGCTCCAAATCTACTCAGGCATTCATGCAGAGGAACAATTACAATGTTCTGGAATGGCCATCCCAGTCCCCAGACCTGAATATCATTGAAAATCTGTGGGATGATGTGAAGCGGCTGTCCATGCTCGGCGACCATCAAACTTAACTGAACTGGAATTGTTTTGTAAACAGGAATGGTCAAATATACCTTCATCCAGGATCCAGGAGCTCATTAACAGCTACAGGAAGCGACTAGAGGCTGTGATTTCTGCAAAAGGAGGATCTACAATATATTAATGTCACTTTTCCTTTCGTCACGACAGCACCCACGAGAGAGGGATCCGCCCCCTTCAGGACAGGAAACCTACAGATAAAAAAGGGGCAGTCCCCCTCCCTCATCAGTTGGTTTCCTGTCCTGAATGGAGAGGAACCTACAGTACCTGGGTCCGGTTGAGTCCGTGCGGTCTCCAAGGGAACGGCGGAGCTCTGGATCCAGAAGCACGGTCGGTGGAGCTCCCCTCGTGGACTCCGTCCTCCGGTGCACCTCGTCCTCTTTCTCCTGGTCCGGCTTTGCCTCCGGGAGATATGACGCCTGCAGCAGGGGGTGCTTCTCCCAGACGTGTGTGCGGCGGGGAGGGGCCCTGCCGCGTCGAAGGTGCACGTTTCCCTGCTGCAGTGACCCGGAAGTATACAGGAGCACTTCCGGGGGAGCGGCCGGGAAGGTTCCTAGTGAAGCCCGTGGTCCCCTCCATCCTGGCCGGACGCTGCGATGCTGGTGAGTCTATTGCGGTCGGGCCGGCGCCTTCCCTCCCTCCTTCTCCCTGGCGCGTGCCTGCGTCTTCACCGCCACACGGCAAAAATTGTGTGCTGGGTGCAGGCACCTCTCCCTGTGGCGCGGGCTGCGCCTTCCGGCTGCACGATGGATGCATTGTGTCCGGGGCCGCGTCCACGCGCTGTCTCCTCGGCGGTGTCCCGGCAGTGCCCGGGGGATCGTTCCGGAGTCCCTGCCTGTGCTAGTCCGGGGTCGGTGCGTGGCTTCAGGCCGGGCTGTGTGGCTTCCTGATCGGGCTTTGGAGCTGGGTTCTGCCGCATAGCCTGGGGCCAAAACTTGTAGCCTCTGTGTTTGCCTGGCCCCTGTGCCTCTGTGGACTCCAGGCCCCTGTGGCCTCTGTGGACTCCGGGTCCCTGTGGCCTCTGTGGACTCCAGGCCCCTATGGCCTCTGTGGACTCCTGGCCCCTGTGGCCTCTGTGGACTCCGGGCCCCTGTGGCCTCTGTGGACTCCGGGCCCCTGTGGCCTCTGTGGACTCCGGGCCCCTGTGGCCTCTGTGGACTCCGGGCCCCTGTGGCCTCTGTGGACTCCTAGCTCCTGTGGCCTCTGTGGACTCCTAGCTCCTGTGGCCTCTGTGGACTCCTGGCTCCTGGGCCTCTGTGGACTCCTGGCTCCTGTGGCCTCTGTAGACTCCTGGCCCCTGGGGCTTCTGTAGACTCCTGGCCTCGGGGCCCTGTCGGCTCCTGGCCCCCTGTGGGCTCCTGGCACCTGGGCCTCTGTGGGTCCTGACCCCTGTGGCCTCTGGGGCCTCCCGGTACCTATAGGCTCCGGGCCCCTGTGACTCTGTGTCTTCGGGCCCTTGTGACCTGTGTGTTTGTCTGGCCCATGCGGCCTGTGTATGTCCTCCGGCCTCTGGGCATCTGTGCCTCCTGGCCTCTGGGCCTCCTGGCCTCTGGGCCTCCTGGCCTCGGTGGCCTCTGGGCCTCCTGGCCTTATGTGGCCTCTGGGCCTCCTGGCCTCTGTGGCCTCGGGACCTCCTGGTGTCTGTGGCCTCTGTGCCCTCGGTCCTCAGGTCTCGCGCCCTCCTGGCCTCTGGCCTCTGGCCTTCCCGGTCTCTGAGCCTCCTGGCCTTTGCGCTTCCTGGGGATTGGATCTCTGGACCTCCTGGTCCCTGTGCCTCCGGCCCTCCGGACCTCCTGGCCTCGGGCCTCTGTGTCTCTGGGCCTCATGCTCCGGGCCTCGTGCTTCATGGCTTGTGCCTCGGTTCCTCTGTGCTGCCTGCCCTTGGTCCTCTGTGCCTCTTGGCCTTGGTCCTCTGTGTGTTGCCTGCCCTTGGGCCGCCGGGCCTACTGGCCCTACTGGCCTGGGGCCGCGGGACCTACTGACCTGGGGCCGCTGTCCCTCCTGACCTTTAGCCGCTGTACCTTCGGGCCTCGGGCCTCTGTGCCTTCTGGCCTCGGGCCCCTGTGCCTTCTGGCCTCGAGCCTCTGTGCCTTCTGGCCTCGGACCTCTGTGCCTTCTGGCCTCGGGCCTCTGTCCCCTTCTGGCCTCAGACCTCTGTGCCTTCTTGGCCTCGGGCCTTTGTACTTCTTGGCCTCGGGCCTTTGTGCCTCCTGGCCTCGGTGCCTCCTGCCTTCGGGCCTCTATGTGTACTGTCTCTGTGCCTTGGGCTTCCTGGCCGCGCGCCTTGGTTGCCTCCTGGCCTCGTGTCTCCTGCCTCTGTGCCTCTGGCCTCTTGGCTTCCTGGTCTCTGTGGCTTCCGAGCCTCTGTGTGGCTTCCTGCCCTCTGTGTGGCTTCCTGGCCTCTGTGTGGCTCCTGGCCTCTGTGTGGATTCCGGGCCTCTGTGTGGATTCCGGGCCTCTGTGTGCCTTCCGGGACTCTGTGTGCCTTCCGGGACTCTGTGTGCCTTCCGGGACTCTGTGTGCCTTCCGGGACTCTGTGTGCCTTCCGGGACTCTGTGTGCCTTCCGGGACTCTGTGTGCCTTCCGGGACTCTGTGTGCCTTCCGGGACTCTGTGTGGTTTCCGGGACTCTGTGTGGCTTCCGGGCCTCTGTGTGGCTTCCGGGCCTCTGTGGGCCTTCCGAGCCTCTGTGTAGCTTTGGGGCCTCGGGGCCTCCTGGCCCCTTGCCTCTGTGCCTCCTGGCTCCGGCCTCTGTGCCTCTTAGCCTCTGTGCCTCTTGGCTCCGGCCTCTGTGCCTCTTGACCTCTGTGCCTCTTGGCCTTTGTGCCTCTTGGCTTCTTGGTCTCTGTGCCTTCTGGGCCCCTGTGCCTTCTTGCCCTCTGGGCCTCCTGGCTCCGTGCCTCCTGGCTCCGGCCTCTTGGCCTCTGTGCCTCTTGGCCTCTGTGTCTCTTGGCCTCTGTGCCTCTTGGCCTGCTGTGCCTTCCTGGCCTCTGTGCCTTCCTGGCCTCTGTGCCTTCCTGGCCTCTGTGCTTTCCTGGCCTCTGTGCCTTCTTGGCCTCTGTGCCTTCTTGGCCTCTGGGCTTTCCTGGCCTCTGTGCCTCCTGGCTTGGGCCTCCTGGGCCTTTACCTCCTGGCTCCGGCCTCTATGCCTTTTGGCCTCTGTGCCTCTTGGCCTTTGTCGTCTTGACCCTTGTGCGTCTGTGCCTCTGGGCCCCTGTGCCTCTTGGCCTCTGTGCCTCTTGGCCCTTGTGTCTCGATGTCTCTTGCCTCTTGGCCTCCGTGCCTCTGTGCCTCTTGGCCTCTGTGCCTCTTCGCCTCTATGTCTCTTCGCTTCTCTGCCTCTTGGCCTCGGGGCCTAGGGGCCTCTTGTCCTCTGTACCTCTGTGCCTCTTGGCCTCTTGCCCTCTGGGACTCTTGGCCTCTGGGACTCTTGGCCTCTGGGCCTCTTGGCCTCTGTGCCTCTTGGGCTCTGGGCCTCTTGGGCTCTGGGGCTCTGGGCCTCTGTGCCTCTTGGGCTTTGTGCCTCTTGGGCTCTGTGCCTCTTGGGCTCCTGTGCCTCTTGGGCTCTGTGCATCCTGGGCCCTGTGCCTCTGTGCCTCTTGGCCTCTGTGCCTCAGGTCCTCCTGGTCGTGTGGGCCTGTGTTCTCCTCCTGCGTCTCTGGGACTTGCGCTTTGTGCTTGCGCCTTGCGGCGCTCCTGCCTTGCGCCTCTGCCGCCTTGCGTCTCCCTGGCCTTCCGCCTGGCCTGGCGCCTCAGGCTTCCTGCTTCTCCTCTGAGTCTCTTCTCCTCCTCGTCCGGTACAATGCTGTGCCTGTTCCTCTGTCTCTTGGTCGCCCTTGCTTCTCCTGGGCGTGTTCGCACCTGTCCGGCCCTGTCCGTTGGTCCTTCCCTCCTTGGGGTGTTCCGGTTTAGTTTGTTCTCCTGCAGCGCGGGGTGTCTTTGGGTTCTTTCCCGCGCAGGGTGTTTTCTCCGTTCCTTCGTTTCGGGGGGCTCTGTCCTCGCCTATGTCGCTAGGTCGGCCCCTTGGCGGGGGGGTTTGGTCTTTGGTCTTTGTTCTTGTCTTTCAGGATTCCGGTTGTGGTCCTCGCGTGGCGTGCCGTCCCTTGTCCCGATGGCTGTGGGATGCAGTTTCCCTATCGTCTGTGGTGAAGCGAGTTCCTCTGGCCTCCTCGGTGTCAGATCCTTCTCCTGGGCGGTAGCCTCCCCCTTGGGTGGATGTGACCAGTGTCTCCATCGATGGTATTGTACGGCTGCACCCTGGTCCTCTCCGTCCGCCTTTCCGGGCTCTGCCGGCTGGCCTTTGTTCTTCACCTGTCTTCCGTTGGAGGCTTGGCCCTTCGCGCAGTTTTTTCCCACCCTCTGAGTGTAATCTCTCTAAGTCTCTCGTGGGTGCTGTCGTGACGAAAGGAAAAGACTATATTACTTACCGGTAATGGGATTTTCCTGAGTCCACGACAGCACCCTTTACACCCCTCCCTTTCTTGTTTGTTTTTTTCACCATTTGGTGTCCTGGGATTTGTCTATTTTGTATATTCATTCATTCATTCATTGGCGGTTCCTCTCCCGGTTCTCTGCAACCAACAGATGAGGGAGGGGGACTACCCCTTTTTTATCTGTAGGTTTCCTGTCCTGAAGGGGGCGGATCCCTCTCTCGTGGGTGCTGTCGTGGACTCAGGAAAATCCCATTACCGGTAAGTAATATAGTCTTTTATGTTGAGGTGCCCATACTTATGCACCGGTCAAATTTAGTTTAAATGCAGATTGCACATTTTCTGTTAGTACAATAAACCTCATTTCAATCCAGAAATATTACTCCGTCCATCAGTTATTAGATATATGACACTGAAATAGCAAAACCCCAAATTGTTATAAAGAAAAAAAGGTTAACATTATTAGGGGTGCCCAAACTTTTTCATATGACTGTATAATGTATTGGATACTATATTGTGATATTTACCCCTCTGCACTTACACCTCACACGTCCTCATGAAATATAATGAACTTTTGCCCTTTTTCCCCATATCTTCTTATGTGGAAACCATCAGCAAGCAGGATATCGGCTTTCTGTTTACTCTGCTTGTGGCTTGGATGAATGGACCCTGCAGCTCATTTTGTTAAATAATGTTTTATCTGACTTGCTTGAAATGTCAATTAAAATCCTCCCAGCAAAGGCCGGTGGGGGGGTCCCCCCCATTCTAGCATCGGGTGGGGGGGGTCCCCCCATTCTAGCATCGGGTGGGGGGGGGGGTCCCCCCATTCTAGCATCGGGTGGGGGGGGGTCCCCCCATTCTAGCATCGGGTGGGGGGGTCCCCCCATTCTAGCATCGGGTGGGGGGGGTCTCCCCATTCTAGCATCGGGTGGGGGGGGGTCCCCCCATTCTAGCATTGGGAGGCCAACAGTAAAATGATCTGTCAGAAGGCGCTGCCTACTTGTTGATGTTTTCCACACAGCAAAAGGAGATTTTTTCATCAAATTAATGGGTTAAAAAAGGTAATGGCAACGTGAGCTCATTATCACAGATCATGGAGTGTTTGGTTCGGGGAAGGGGGGGGGGCAGCATTACTTCTTATTAACCCCTGAGTGCTGATATCGGCTTTGTATTATTACATGTGTATATCTCGTGTTGTGTTTTTACCTTCCATAAAATATTCAGGTTTTACATTTTACACGTCTTATGTCTTTCATAACCTTCTGCCGACCCATGTGCTGACGCAACGTCCTGCTGCACCGCATCACCACGGGCACTGCTCAATATACAGATGTTGGGGGGCTCTGATGTTCATAGATTGTCTGCGGCGTGCACAGAGGACCGTCTGCAGCGTGCACAGAGGACCGACTGCAGCGTGCACAGAGGACCGCCTGCGGCGTGCACCGTGTACGTGTCCCAAGATTTCAGCCCCCCATCACCTTTGTGTCGGGGTTGAATTGACCGTTCTGAGACGTCAGCGGCCATTGTTGTGACTCTCAGAAGTAACAGACAAAGGAGCGACATAAACATTGTGTTCTGAGTTCCTGCCAAAAGACCAAGGAAAATGGATATTACAACCTGGAGTATGGCATCACCTTGGTGGGTCACACTGAGGAGTCTCTGCAGTAAGAGCGGTCACACTATGGAGTCTCTGCAGTAAGAGCGGTCACACTATGGAGTCTCTGCAGTAAGAGCGGTCACACTGAGGAGTCTCTGCAGTAAGAGCGGTCACAGTATGAAGTCTCTGCAGTAAGAGCGGTCACACTATGGAGTCTCTGCAGTAAGAGCGGTCACACTATGGAGTCTCTGCAGTAAGAGCGGTCACACTATGGAGTCTCTGCAGTAAGAGCGGTCACAGTATGAAGTCTCTGCAGTAAGAGCGGTCACACTATGGAGTCTCTGCAGTAAGAGCGGTCACACTATGGAGTCTCTGTAGTAAGAGCGGTCACAGTATGGAGTCTCTGTAGTAAGAGCAGTCACACTATGGAGTCTCTGCAGTAAGAGCGGTCACACTATGGAGTCTCTGCAGTAAGAGCGGTCACACTATGGAGTCTCTGAAGTAAGAGCGGTCACACTATGGAGTCTCTGTAGTAAGAGCAGTCACACTATGGAGTCTCTGCAGTAAGAGCGGTCACACTATGGAGTCTCTGCAGTAAGAGCAGTTACAATATGGAGTCTCTGTAGTAAGAGCAGTCACACTATGGAGTCTCTGCAGTAAGAGCGGTCACAGTATGAAGTCTCTGCAGTAAGAGCGGTCACACTATGGAGTCTCTGCAGTAAGAGCGGTCACACTATGGAGTCTCTGTAGTAAGAGCGGTCACACTATGGAGTCTCTGAAGTAAGAGCGGTCACACTATGGAGTCTCTGTAGTAAGAGCAGTCACACTATGGAGTCTCTGCAGTAAGAGCGGTCACACTATGGAGTCTCTGCAGTAAGAGCAGTTACAATATGGAGTCTCTGTAGTAAGAGCAGTCACACTATGGAGTCTCTGCAGTAAGAGCGGTCACGCTATGGAGTCTCTGCAGTAAGAGCAGTTACAATATGGAGTCTCTGTAGTAAGAGCAGTTACAATATGGAGTCTCTGTAGTAAGAGCAGTCACACTATGGAGTCTCTGCAGTAAGAGCGGTCACGCTATGGAGTCTCTGCAGTAAGAGCGGTCACGCTATGGAGTCTCTGCAGTAAGAGCAGTCACACTATGGAGTCTCTGCAGTAAGAGCAGTTACAATATGGAGTCTCTGTAGTAAGAGCGGTCACGCTATGGAGTCTCTGTAGTAAGAGCAGTCACAATATGGAGTCTCTGTAGTAAGAGCAGTCACAATATAGAGTCTCTGTAGTAAGAGCAGTCACAATATGGAGTCTCTGTAGTAAGAGCAGTCACACTATGGAGTCTCTGTAGTAAGAGCGGTCACACTATGGAGTCTCTGCAGTAAGAGCAGTCACACTATGGAGTCTCTGCAGTAACAGCGGTCACACTATGGAGTCTCTGCAGTAAGAGCGGTCACGCTATGGAGTCTCTGTAGTACGAGCAGTCACACTATGGAGTCTCTGCAGTAAGAGCAGTCACACTATGGAGTCTCTGCAGTAAGAGCAGTCACACTATGGAGTCTCTGCAGTAAGAGCAGTCACACTATGGAGTCTCTGCAGTAACAGCGGTCACACTATGGAGTCTCTGTAGTAAGAGCGGTCACGCTATGGAGTCTCTGTAGTAAGAGCAGTCACACTATGGAGTCTCTGCAGTAAGAGCAGTCACACTATGGAGTCTCTGCAGTAACAGCGGTCACACTATGGAGTCTCTGTAGTAAGAGCGGTCACGCTATGGAGTCTCTGTAGTACGAGCAGTCACACTATGGAGTCTCTGCAGTAAGAGCAGTCACACTATGGAGTCTCTGCAGTAAGAGCAGTCACACTATGGAGTCTCTGTAGTAAGAGCGGTCACACTATGGAGTCTCTGTAGTAAGAGCGGGCACACTATGGAGTCTCTGCAGTAAGAGCGGTCACACTATGGAGTCTCTGCAGTAAGAGCGGTCACACTATGGAGTCTCTGTAGTAAGAGCGGTCACACTATGGAGTCACTGCAGTAAGAGCAGTCACACTATGGAGTCTCTGTAGTAAGAGCGGTCACACTATGGAGTCTCTGTAGTAAGAGCGGTCACACTATGGAGTCTCTGTAGTAAGAGCGGTCACACTATGGAGTCTCTGTAGTAAGAGCGGTCACACTATGGAGTCACTGCAGTAAGAGCGGTCACACTATGGAGTCTCTGTAGTAAGAGCAGTCACACTATGGAGTCTCTGTAGTAAGAGCAGTCACACTATGGAGTCTCTGTAGTAAGAGCAGTCACACTATGGAGTCTCTGCAGTAAGAGCAGTCACACTATGGAGTCTCTGTAGTAAGAGCGGTCACAATATGGAGTCTCTGTAGTAAGAGCGGTCACACTATGGAGTCTCTGTAGTAAGAGCGGTCACAATATGGAGTCTCTGTAGTAAGAGTGGTCACACTATGGAGTCTCTGTAGTAAGAGCGGTCACACTATGGAGTCTCTGTAGTAAGAGCGGTCACAATATGGAGTCTCTATAGTAAGAGTGGTCACACTATGGAGTCTCTGTAGTAAGAGCGGTCACAATATGGAGTCTCTGTAGTAAGAGCGGTCACACTATGGAGTCTCTGTAGTAAGAGCGGGCACACTATGGAGTCTCTGTAGTAAGAGCGGGCACACTATGGAGTCTCTGCAGTAAGAGCGGTCACACTATGGAGTCTCTGCAGTAAGAGCAGTCACACTATGGAGTCACTGCAGTAAGAGCAGTCACACTATGGAGTCTCTGTAGTAAGAGCAGTCACACTATGGAGTCTCTGCAGTAAGAGCGGTCACAGTATGAAGTCTCTGCAGTAAGAGCGGTCACACTATGGAGTCTCTGCAGTAAGAGCGGTCACACTATGGAGTCTCTGTAGTAAGAGCGGTCACACTATGGAGTCTCTGAAGTAAGAGCGGTCACACTATGGAGTCTCTGTAGTAAGAGCGGTCACACTATGGAGTCTCTGCAGTAAGAGCGGTCACAATATGGAGTCTCTGTAGTAAGAGCAGTCACAATATGGAGTCTCTGTAGTAAGAGCAGTCACACTATGGAGTCTCTGTAGTAAGAGCAGTCACACTATGGAGTCTCTGCAGTAAAAGCGGTCACGCTATGGAGTCTGTGTAGTAAGAGCAGTCACAATATGGAGTCTCTGTAGTAAGAGCGGTCACAATATGGAGTCTCTGTAGTAACAGCGGTCACACTATGGAGTCTCTGTAGTAAGAGCAGTCACACTATGGAGTCTCTGTAGTAAGAGCGGGCACACTATGGAGTCTCTGCAGTAAGAGCAGTCACACTATGGAGTCTCTGCAGTAACAGCGGTCACACTATGGAGTCTCTGTAGTAAGAGCAGTCACACTATGGAGTCTCTGTAGTAAGAGCGGTCACGCTATGGAGTCTCTGCAGTACGAGCAGTCACACTATGGAGTCTCTGCAGTAAGAGCAGTCACACTATGGAGTCTCTGTAGTAAGAGCAGTCACACTATGGAGTCTCTGTAGTAAGAGCAGTCACACTATGGAGTCTCTGCAGTAAGAGCGGTCACACTATGGAGTTTCTGTAGTAAGAGCGGTCACACTATGGAGTCTCTGTAGTAAGAGCAGTCACAGTATGGAGTCTCTGCAGTAAGAGCGGTCACACTATGGAGTCTCTGCAGTAAGAGCGGTCACACTATGGAGTCTCTGCAGTAAGAGCAGTCACACTATGGAGTCTCTGTAGTAAGAGCAGTCACATTATGGAGTCTCTGTAGTAAGAGCGGTCACACTATGGAGTCTCTGCAGTAAGAGCAGTCACACTGTGGAGTCTGTAGTAAGAGCGGTCACACTATGGAGTCTCTGCAGTAAGAGCAGTCACACTGTGGAGTCTCTGCAGTAAGAGCAGTCACACTATGGAGTCTCTGTAGTAAGAGCGGTCACACTATGGAGTCTCTGTAGTAAGAGCGGTCACACTATGGAGTCTCTGTAGTAAGAGCGGACATACTATGGAGTCTCCGTAGTAAGAGCGGTCACACTATGGAGTCTCTGTAGTAAGAGCAGTCACATTATGGAGTCTCTGTAGTAAGAGCGGTCACACTATGGAGTCTCTGCAGTAAGAGCAGTCACACTGTGGAGTCTCTGCAGTAAGAGCAGTCACACTATGGAGTCTCTGTAGTAAGAGCGGTCACACTGTGGAGTCTCTGTAGTAAGAGCGGTCACACTATGGAGTCTCTGTAGTAAGAGCAGTCACACTATGGAGTCTCTGCAGTAAGAGCAGTCACACTATGGAGTCTCTGTAGTAAGAGCGGTCACACTATGGAGTCTCTGTAGTAAGAGCAGTCACACTATGGAGTCTCTGCAGTAAGAGCGGTCACATTATGGAGTCTCTGTAGTAAGAGCGGTCACACTATGGAGTCTCTGCAGTAAGAGCGGTCACACTATGGAGTCTCTGTAGTAAGAGCGGTCACACTATGGAGTCTCTGCAGTAAGAGCGGTCACACTATGGAGTCTCTGCAGTAAGAGCAGTCACACTATGGAGTCTCTGCAGTAAGAGCAGTCACACTATGGAGTCTCTGTAGTAAGAGCAGTCACACTATGGAGTCTCTGTAGTAAGAGCGGTCACACTATGGAGTCTCTGTAGTAAGAGCAGTCACACTATGGAGTCTCTGCAGTAAGAGCGGTCACATTATGGAGTCTCTGTAGTAAGAGCGGTCACACTATGGAGTCTCTGCAGTAAGAGCGGTCACACTATGGAGTCTCTGTAGTAAGAGCAGTCACGCTATGGAGTCTCTGTAGTAAGAGCAGTCACATTATGGAGTCTCTGTAGTAAGAGCAGTCACACTATGGAGTCTCTGTAGTAAGAGCAGTCACATTATGGAGTCTCTGTAGTAAGAGCGGTCACATTATGGAGTCTCTGTAGTAAGAGCGGTCACACTATGGAGTCTCTGTAGTAAGAGCGGTCACACTATGGAGTCTCTGCAGTAAGAGCGGTCACACTATGGAGTCTCTGTAGTAAGAGCGGTCACGCTATGGAGTCTCTGCAGTAAGAGCAGTCACACTACAGAATCTCTGCGGTAGGAAAGGGATTTCTGAAGATTGATACGGCTGCCGGTCCAATCCTACACTGCTACCTGAGAGGAATAGAGTCCACGGCTCTAACATTTGGAGGCCCTTAGCGAGCCCCGAAACCGGAATTCGAGGACTTTCCTCTTTGCCTCCGTCCGAGACTGAACCCTGCATTCTCCCTCGCTTTGAAGTGAACGTACTAGCATCATACCTGGGTAAGTTGAGCCTTTGATCTCAAAGTGTCTTCTCTTCAAAGAGGGGATAGAAGGAACGAGTCGGTCCTGGGGGGAGATAAACAGGAAACTAGCAATCTCAGGTAGCTTTTAGGCTATGTGCGCACGTTGCGTTTTTTCCCACGTTAACGCTGCGTTTTGAACTGCAGCGTTTCAGTGACAAATTGCATGCGTTCAGCTTCCCCAGCAAAGTCTATGAGCGACAAAAATTAAATGCACACGCTGCGTTGTTTTGGATGCCAAGAATCGTTGCGGAAAAAAAAGCAGCATGTCACTTCTTTTGTGCGTTGTAGCTGCGTTCTCAACCCATTGAAATCAATGATGTGGGTCAAAACGCAACCAAAATGCACTTGGACTGCATTTTTATTGCGTTCCGCATGTTTTTTGACAAACAAAACGCAGGTGTTTTCAGTGTCTCTGTGCCGATGTAGGGTCTTTCTTTGTCAGTTGGTCGCTCTGTCTGTCTCTCTCATACTCACCGATTCCCGATCACCAGCGCTGCGCTGCACAGTTGTCACAAAGCTCCGGCGGATTTTCCTCTTTTGAAAATGCCGGCCACTCATTATTCAATCTCGTATTCTCTACTTTCCCCGCCCACCAGCGCCTATGATTGGTTGCAGTCAGACACACCCCCACACTGAGTGACAGCTGTCTCACTGCAACCAATCACAGTCGCCGGTGGGGGGGGGTGTGGGGTCTATCGTGCAGTAAAATAAATAATTAAAAAAAAAACGATGTGCGATCCACCCCAAATTTTGATACCAGACAAGATAAAGCCACACGGCTGGAGGCTGGTATTCTCAGGATGGGGAGCCCCACGTTATGGTGAGCCCCCCAGCCTAACAATATCAGTCAACAGCTGCCCAGAATTGCTGCATCCAGTCGATGCGACAGTCCCGGGACTCTACCAGACTCATCCTGAATTGCCCTGGTGCGGTGGCAATCGGGGTAATAAGGAGCTAATGGCAGCAGCCCATAGCTGCCACTAAGTCCTAGGTTAATCATGGCAGGCGTCTCCCCGAGATAACTTCCATGATTAACCTGTAAGTTAAAGAAAATAAACAAACACATCCAAAACATCCTTTATTTGGAAGAAAAAAAAAAAAAAAACACCCTCTTTCACCACTTTATTAACCCCCAAATACCGATCCAGATCCGGTGTAATCCACACAACATCCCACGATGCTCTCAGCTCTGCTACATGAAGCTGACAAGAGCGGTCACAGACCAGATCGCTGTCAGCTCCACGCAGCAACTGAAGTAAGCCGCATGATCAGCAATGACGTCACTCAGGTAACCCACGGCCACCGCTGGATCCTCCAACTGTGACAGCAAGTCGCCCGAGTGACTGAAGCGAGTGAAGTGAGATGACGTGACAGGTAAGTTGCGGTCTCGGGTGGAGGACTCCAGCTAGCTGCGGGTAACCTGAGTGACGGCAGCGTTAATCGCACTGCTCACTTCAGTCACTCAGGGGATTAGCGGTCACCGGTGAGTCCTTCACGGGTGACCGCTAAACAGGACGCCACACAGAGCCGCGCGGCGGTATGACAATGAAGTCGGGTGAAGTTCATCCGAGTTCATTCTCATCGCCCGCCTCTGTGTGTCTGCTGTCAGCGGGTATGTAGCAAATCTGAATTGCCGGTGGAACGCACTGTCAAAAATGCATCCAAAATGCCTGGAAAATGCATCCAAAATACATGCGTTGTGGATGCAATTTTTTTTTTTTTTTTTTTTACAAACGCAGTGTCCAGTCTACCAGAGGGTGCGTTCGTTTCCGCACTGCACAGAACGCAACGTGCGCACATTGCCTGATGTTGTTTTATGTTTATTGTTTGTTCGTTTTGTCTCAATTGTGCACACATTATCATCCTGTAAAGTATAATTGCTATAATTTTTTTTTACTTCTATTTTCTACCTTATCTATTTAACTATACTAACCCATTAACTGAAGATCTATCTGCTTGGTATAATTCTGCTCTTCAGCCCATAAGTCATTTTATAACGTCATTTTTTTTCTTCCCCTGTTAAATTGTGATATAACAGGAAAACAAAGAAAAAGGGGGAGTGAGTAGTGTACCTGACTCGGCTGTGAGCTGCAGCTTCGAGCATAGCTGCGGAGCAGAAGTTGACTCACTAGGCTAGGTTCCCATTTCCGTCAATTTGTATCAGTCACAATCCGCGGGTCTTGTAAACAACGGAATCCGTTTGGCGGATTCCATTGTTCCCATATGCTTATATGAGCAGCAGATTGTGACTGATGATGCTGCGCTGCATCCTCCGCCCGACTGATCAGTCGTGGAACGACTGACCGTCGGGCGGCAGGAACGCAGCCTGTAACGTTTTTTGAGCAGCGCAATCCGTATGTTTTCACTGTGCATGCTCATCGGCGGCCGAACGATCAGCTGATCGCCCGGCCACCGGCTATTGGGAACGATCGCTCTCATTAGTCGGCAGCTGGTTTATGAGAGCAATCAGCTGATCTCCCGGCAACTGGCTAATGATTAGCCGGCCGCAGGGACATCAGCTGATCGTTCTCATTAGCCGGCCTCCGGGAGATCAGCTGATCGCTCTCATAAGCCGGCCGCCGGGTGATCAGCTGATCGCTCTCATAAGCAGTCTGCTGGGTGATCAGCTGATCACTCTCATAAGCCGGTCGCCGGAATATCAGCTGATCGCTCTCATAAGCCCGCCGCCGGGAGATCAGCTGATCGCTCTCATTAGCCAGCCGCCGGGAGATCTGATCGCTCTCATTAGCCGGCGTCCGGGAGATCAGCTAATCTTTCACAATAGCCAGCCGCCGAGAGATCAGCTGATCGCTCTCATTAGTCGGCCGCCGGGAAATCAACTGATCGTTCACAATAGCCGGCCGCCATCCGCTTTCTCATCCAATACTTGTCATCCGTTGTACAACGCATCAGTCACATGCGTCAAGCAACGCATGTGACTGATGCAAAACAACGGAAAATATGAACCTAGCCTTAGTGACTCATGGAATTGGAGTCAGTGGAGGGACTGTATAGGCGGTATATCACTTTTCTTTGATATTGGCAATCAGTATGCAGGTATTGAGACTGAGTTTGAATTTTTGTTTTCAGTACCAGCATTAACAGATACTGTAGGTTGGGCTTTGGCCTATAAACAGCAAATAGAAGGTACAAGGATTAATTCACATTTTTGCCCAACGGAAGATAGTTCAAGATTATCCTTAGCTCAAGTAAATACCCAGTTTTCGGAAGAAAATGGTAATGATGCATTGTTGATTTGGCCAGAGGCGCTTGAAAATGTAATGTCTTCCATGTGTACTATTGATAACAGCTATATAGGACGTCTGATGCTTAGGGAGATATCCCAAGCTGCATATGACTTGTGAACATTGTTTTTGCTCAATAACGTTGGTAAAGAAAGGTAGAACACAGGGGTGGTTTTTGTAAAGGATTCATATAGCACCTTTTCCGGCATATAGTTATTCAAAAAGAGTTAAAGAATATAGAGTTATACCTTTACGTGTTGTCCCTCATCCTCATGCAGTAGGAAAGAATTGGAGCTTTAGGGTAAGTTCGCACACTGTGTTTTTTTGACGCTGCATTTGTTTGCCGCATAAAACGCACAAAAAAAAGCACCCGCAACAAAAAAGTCAAACACATGCGTTTTTACCAAGTTTTGGTGCGTTTATGGCTGCGTTTTTGTTCACTGCGTTTTTTTTTTTCAGGGAACAATGCCAATAAAGATTGGTGAAGAATAAAAACAAAACAAAAAAAGGCTCTGTCATTTCCTTCTTCAATATATTCCTCATTCTCCACTAGTGTATGCAGGAGAACAGACAGCTGCAGAACTACAAGGCTCAACATCATCCATCCACTATTGTATGCAGGAGAGCAGACATCAGCTGCAGAACTACAAGGCTCAGCATCCTCCATCCAGGACTATGCAGTTTTTTTTGCCCAAAAAAAAAAAAAAATGACGTGGGCTTCGCCATATTTTTGTATGCTAGCCAGGTACAGCAGGCAAGTATGGGCTGCCCCCAGCTGCCTATTTGTACCTGGCTGGAAACCAAAATTATAGGGAAGGCCTTTTTTTTTTTTTAATTTTTGCATGAATTTTATGACATAATTAAAAAAAAATAAAAAGACGTGGGCTTCGCCCAGTTCTTGTGTCCAGCCAGGTACAACTAGGCAGCTGGGGATGGAATCCGCAGCGCAGGGTGCCCATTCTTTCTGGGCACCCCCGCTGCGAATTGCAGTCCGCAACCGCCCCAGAAAATGGCGCATTCATAGAAGCACCATCTTCTGGCGCTGTATCCAACTCTTACAGCTGCCCTGGTGACGGGTAGCTCGCTGGATAATAATGTGGTTAGGGCTAGCTGTGTATTATCAGCTGGCCCTGAGCCCGAAATTCATGGTGTCACGCCAATATTAGACATGGCCACCATGAATTTCTAGTAAAGATAAAAAAAAAAAACAACACACAGAAAAATATTTTTATTAGAAATAAAACAACAAAATTAGTGACTCCATCTTTATTGAAATAAAGAACCCCACTCCCACCCTCCGCAGTAATCCTGGGTCAAGGGTCTTGCGCCGTCCAATCCAGATCCAATATCATCTGATCGGTTTGCTGGAAGGCGAAGCGATCAGATGATGTGTCAGGTTCAAGGACGTAAATCACATGAGACAGCAGCTGATTGTATAAAAGCCGTTTATACAATCAGCTGATGCATCAGTGGGAAGAAAAAAAAAAAACCACACATCTGTGCAGACTCCCGTCCGATCGCTGCACGACCCGACGGTAATCAGCTTATGAAGTCTCCTGACGGAATCAGCTGATAGTTTAAGTCGGCCGGGTGGTAAAAAGCCGGCCTCACCGCTGGACTAAACTGTCAGCTGATTCCGTCAGGTGACCGCATCAGATGATCAGCGACAGGTCCTGCAGCTATCGGACGTATCCCGGGAGTCTGCACACAGCCAGAGCAGGGGTGGCGGTACCGGGAAGAGGAGCTGGGAGCGGCCATGTTCCGGGAGTCTGCAGACAGGTGAGTATGACTTTTTTTTCTACTGTTCACTTTTGATTTCGCAGCTGCTTCAACCTCCCGTCTGGACATGGCGCCGCACGGGAGCGGACATGTCGCAGGACGGGAGGTGGAAACAGCGGCAGCAGTACCGGGAGGATTCACGCTTCTATGTCCAAGACGAAAGAGCTATCTAAACACACCAGAGGATAAAAAATTATACACCTTCACAAGGCTGGGATAGGATATAGGACAATAGGCAAACAGCTTGGTGAAAAGGCAGCAACTGTTGTCGCAGTTATTGGAAAATGGAAGAAACAGAAGATGACTGTCAATCTTACTTTGTCTGGGGCTCCATGTAAGGAGAGGGTAAGTATAATTCTGAGAAAGGTCAAGAATCAACCCAGAATTACACGGGAGGACCTGGTCAATGACCTGAACAGAGATGGGACCACATTCTCAAATATTGCCGTGACACACTATGCTGTCATGAATTAAAATTCTGCAGGGCACGCAAGGTCCCCCTGCTTATGCCAGCACGTCCAGGCTCATTTGAATCTTGCCAGTGACTATCTGGATGATCCAGAGAAGGTCATGTGGTCAGGAGACCAAAATAGAACTTTTTGGTATTAGAGCATTGAAGATGGGTTATGGCTGGGTTTTCCAGCATGACAATGACCCGAAACACACAGACAGGGCAACTAAGGAGCGGCTTCATATAAAGCATTTCCAAATAGAAAATCTTTGGAAGGAACTGAGACTCAGTGACAGCCCAGAAACCTGAAATATCTGGAGATCTATATGGAGGAGTGAACCAAAATCCCTGCTGCAGTGTGTGCAAACTGGGTCAAGAACTGTAAGAAACGTCTAACCTCTGTAACTCCAAACAAAGGTTTCTTTACCAAATGCTAAGTTCTGTATTTCCATTGTATCAAATACTTATTTCACGTAATAAAATGTAAATTCATTATTTAAAAATCATGCAATGTAATTTTCTGTATTTATGTTTATTCTGTCACAGTTGACGTTACCTACAATAAAAATTACAGCCATCGCCATTCTTTGCAGGTGGGAAAATTTGCAAAATCGGCAGAGAATCAAATTCGAATATTGTAAGAATAAGCTTCTTACCTTTTGATACAGCTTGAGTTGTCTTTCTGAGGAATGGAAGGTGGTTGGATCAGAGATTCTCAGGAATAGTGGGTCGCTGTTCAGGCACCAGGTTTTGTTGTCGCCATTCAGCATGGAACATAGAGTGTGTGTGTGTTCCTAATTAAATTATAGAGATCGTGTATGTATGTATGTATGTATGTAAGTAAAGGAGACGTCGCTTTGAGACAAAGTATCAGACGTAGCCCTCTCTTTGCCTCCAACAAGAAAAAGTATTATATAATCGTCACTCATTTATATAAGACTATACAAACTTTTTAGTTTCACGTTCCTAAACTTCACTTTTAACAAAGAAACAAACTATACATGTCCTTATCTAAGGCTAAGTTCACATTTCCGTTGTTTTGCATCAGTCACATGCGTTACTTGACGCATGTGACTGATGCGTTGTACAACGGATGACAAAGAAAAGAATTTCGGACTCCGTTGTGTGCTGGGGGCGGAGTTCGGGGGGCGGAGCTGAGGACGTCAGTGCCGCGGTCTGCATGGCTGGGGACAGGTGAGTGTGTGTGTGTGTGTGTGTCTACATGCGTGTGTACATGCGGAGTGCGGGAGGGGGCGGAGCCGAGCGGGGCCGTGGAGCTGAGGGCTTCAGTGCCGCGGGGACTGCAGGGCTGGGGACAAGTGAGTGTGTGTGTACACAAGCGGAGTGCGGGAGGGGGCGGAGCCGAGTGGTGAAGTGTCGGCCTCCTTGCACACTGTATCCAGGGTAAATATCGGGTAACTAAAAGCAAAGCACTTTTTGCTTGGTTACCCGATATTTATCTTGGTTGCCAGCATACACCGCTTAGCGCAGGCTCCCTGCACCCGTAACCACTGTAAATATAGGGTAACTAACCAAAGTGCATTGCTTGGTTACCCGATGTTTATCCTGGTTACGGGGGCAGGGAGCCAGAGAGCGCAAGCGCAGCAAAATCCTACGGATCGCGCTACTCAAAAAACGTTACAGGCTGCATTGCTCCCACCCGGCGGTCAGTTAAACGACTGACCGCGACGCAGCGGATGCAACGCAGCATCATCAGTCGCAATCCGTCACTAATAGAAGTCTATTGGGAAAAACAGGATTCCTGCGAAATATTTTGCAGGATACCGTAATTCCTCAAGGCTACGGATTGTGACTGATGCAAAACAGCGGAAATGTGAACTTAGCCTAAAGTAAACAGAAGTCTGTGCTGCATTACACCAGGGGAGACACGGGAGTACAGGCTCTTAGGGGTACTTCTCACATAGCGAGATCGCTGCTGAGTTACAAATTTTGTGACCCACCAGTGACCTCATCAGCGATCTCGTTATGTGTGACACTAAGCAGCGACCTGGCCCCTGCTGTGAAATCGCTGATCGTTACACACAGCTCTGGTTAATTTTTTGGTCGTTGCTCTCCTGCTGTGAAGCACACATCGCTGTGTTTGACAGCGAGAGAGCAACGATCTGAATGTGCAAGGAACAAGGAGCCGGCTTCTGTGGACGCTGGTAACCAAGGTACACATCGGGTAACCAAGCAAAGGCTTTGCTTGGTTACCCGATATTTACCTTGGTTACCAGCGTCCGCAGCTTCTAGAAGCCGGCTCCCTGCACACGTAGCCAAGGTACACATCGGGTAACTATAAGCAAAGCGCTTTGCTTAGTAACCTGATGTGTGCTATGGTTACCAAGCACAGCGTCGTTACACGGGTTGCTGGTGGCTGATCTCTGATTGCTGTGGAGATCTGCCTGATTGACAGCTCACCAGCGACCATGTAGCGACGCTCCAGCGATCCCTGCCAGGTCAGATCGCTGGTGGGATCGCAGGAGCGTCGCTTAAGTGTGACGGTACCCTTACACAAAGACAAAATGGAGTGTAGATTTAACAAGATTTTGCTCTCATTCAACCAATACACAAATGGATGAATAAAAAGAGTACAACTTAGCTATAAAAAAAATTTAAAAAAAAAGTTTTCTCCCCCATCAAAAATAGATAAAAAAAAAAGCGCGTAAAAAATGAATAGTTTGCAAATGATTTATCATAAAGTACACAACCATAATGACCCAGGAAATAAAATGAACTCTTTATTAACAGATAGTAAAAATCTATTAATATTTACTAACACGGACATTCTATTCACCTACTATGGCTTCACTCCTGTGTGAATTCTCTCATGTGTAATAAGATGTGATTTCTGAGCAAAACATTTCCCACATTCTGAACATGAATATGGCTTCACTCCTGTGTGAATTCTCTGATGTATAACAAGATATGATTTCTGAGCAAAACATTTCCCACATTCTAAACATGAATATGACTTCTCTCCTGTGTGACTTCTCTCATGTCTATTAAGACTTGATTTTTTAGCAAAACATTTTCCACATTCTGCACATGAATATGGCTTCTCTCCTGTATGAATTCCCCCATGTTTAACAAGATCTGATTTCTGAGCAAAACATTTCCCACATTCTGAACATGAATATGGCTTCTCTCCTGTGTGAATTCTTTCATGTTTTATGAGATCCGATTTGGTAGCAAAACATGTATCACATTCTTTGCATGAATAAAGTTTTACTCCTGTGTGAATCCTCTCATGTGTAATAAGATTTGATTTCTGAGCAAAACATTTCTCACATTCTGAACATGAATATGGCTTAATTCCTGTGTGAATTCTCTCATGTCTATTAAGTCTTGATTTGTCAGGAAAACATTTCCCACATTCTGCACATGAATATGGCATCACTCCTGTGTGAATTCTCTCATGTGTAATGAGATCGGATTTCTGAGCAAAACATTTTTCACATTCTGAACATGAATATGGCTTCACTCCTGTGTGATTTCTCTCATGTTTAACAAGATTTGATTTGTGAGCAAAACATTTCCTACATTCTGAACATGAATATGGCTTCACTCCTGTGTGATTTCTCTCATGTGTAATAAGACTTGATTTCTGAGCAAAGCATTTCCCACATTCTGAACATGAATATGGTTTTTCTCCTTTGTGCATTCTCTCATGTGTGATGAGATTTGATTTGTTAGCAAAACATTTCTCACATTCTAAACATGAATATGGCTTCCCTCCTGTGTGAATTCTCTCATGTATAATAAGATGTGATTTCTGAGCAAAACATTTTTCACATTCTGAACATGAATATGGCTTCTCTCCTTTGTGACTTTCACTTCCCTTAGCATTCTGTGTTGAACTCCTGGTACCGTCATCTGCCATAAATAAAATTGAAGTTATCAGTTTTTAATAATATAACCTCAAACATACACATAGAAACACACAAATCCATACAAATTCTAAAGTGTGTAGCAAAGTTGTACTTTAAAAGGCCTATGATAAAAAATCCAGTGCAGAAAGGAAGGCATTCTTCAAAGAAAATTTCCATGTGCACAAAAATTGTATAAGGTGGGTACAGACAGCCCCTAGACAGGGGAGAAAAATAGACTAGCGACGCATTTTGACCTTAAGTAACAATAAAATAAGGGTCAGCGCTAGACCCAATGTTGCAATGATTCTGCAGCTAATTTTACTAGGCTAAAAACCCTTTAATGCCCAGAAATAAATTCATCTGTATAATATAGAATTACCTATATGTAAAAATTTGCGCTGAACCACAACAATGCATTGAGAAATAATGTTTTATTCTGTTTTATTCTCCACTCACACCAAAAATATAGAACCTCTGCTAAAACATCACATAACATAAAAAACAAATATACAAGTACTTGATTATGATTTAAAACTACTGATTATAAATCTCAAGAAAGGGTTTTATATGAATCTTTACAAAATACACAAAAGCCCATAATATAGATGAATAATAATTTGTGTTACTACACCAGAGTCCTCAAATGTCACTTTGAGTCACGCACTTCACATAAGCTGCAGTTGCCTTTATAGGGTTAAATATTAACACCACATCTAGCGCATTACCGCCAGATGTGTCCAAAATGTAACAATTCAGCAGGCAATGAAAGTCTCTGCACTATATGTTTGTTTCTTCAGTGCAAGGCTCCAGCAGATTAAAGACAACTTATGCTCTGTGGATTTCAAAGTGTGCCTGAATACAAGTTTACAACGGGACACCACAGATTCTTCCTTTGCAGGCTCCTGGATTCCTAAAAAGCAGATAACACTTCAGTGTTTAAATAACACCTTGAATACACAGGCTCCGGCAGATTAAAGGAATTTCTGCGCTGCCGGTTTTTAATTGTGCCTGATTGCAGGTCCACAGCAGGGCACTGTAAACTTCTCCTGTGCAGGCTCCTGGATTCCTAGAAAGCAGACACCGCTTGATTACCAACCACGGGACTCCAGGGTATAAATGCCTTCCCGGGTAAGAAGTTTGAATGAAGGACACAGTCCACTTATTCTGCCACGGGTAAATTAATACTTTAACCGGTAGACAAGTCTCTATATTGTGGGTTATTATTAAAGGTACCTGATCGCAGAATCTTCAGCGGGGGTGCAGTGATTCCTCCCCTATGTAAGCTCCTGCGTTCCTGTAGTGGAGATACCGCCAAGGCTTTTAGTTTGCAGCAGAGCTCCAAGGTACAAAATCCTTCTAGATTCCGAAGAATTGATTAGGGCATTCACTCTTTCCAGCAGAGTTAAGCTTTGGAGGTTTGAATCCACACACAATCCGGCTGTTCCGCCGTAGAAAGAAAGTAGGTGCAAATGAGCTTGATCCGACGCGCGCGTTTCGGGGGCGTTGCCGGTCCCCTTCCTCAAGGAACTGTGTAGGAGCCTGTGTATTCAAGGTGTTATTTAAACACTGAAGTGTTATCTGCTTTTTAGGAATCCAGGAGCCTGCAAAGGAAGAATCTGTGGTGTCCCGTTGTAAACTTGTATTCAGGCACACTTTGAAATCCACAGAGCATAAGTTGTCTTTAATCTGCTGGAGCCTTGCACTGAAGAAACAAACATATAGTGCAGAGACTTTCATTGCCTGCTGAATTGTTACATTTTGGACACATCTGGCGTTAATGCGCTAGATGTGGTGTTAATATTTAACCCTATAAAGGCAACTGCAGCTTATGTGAAGTGCGTGACTCAAAGTGACATTTGAGGACTCTGGTGTAGTAACACAAATTATTATTCATCTATATTATGGGCTTTTGTGTATTTTGTAAAGATTCATATAAAACCCTTTCTTGAGATTTATAATCAGTAGTTTTAAATCATAATCAAGTACTTGTATATTTGTTTTTTATGTTATGTGATGTTTTAGCAGAGGTTCTATATTTTTGGTGTGAGTGGAGAATAAAACAGAATAAAACATTATTTCTCAATGCATTGTTGTGGTTCAGCGCAAATTTTTACATATAGGTAATTCTATATTATACAGATGCATTTTGACCTTATTACATGGTCTTAGTCATGTAACTGAATAATATAAATGCCAAGTTTAAAAAGACCATTGTGACGACATTTTACTCTGTCAGTGCCTAGCATGGGTTAAGTTTCTTAAAATTCAGCCAGACATGATGATAGTTTGTTTATAAACGGAGGATAAGCTCCTCATTGTTTCTACAAGACTCTTAAGGGTACTTTACATGCTGCGACATCGCTAGCGATCTCATATTCTAGATCGCAAGTGCGATCTTTCGAGATCACACATAGGTCATTTTAAGCATGTGCGATCTTTCGAGATCGCACTTGCGATCTAGAATTTCATATCGCTAACGAGATCGCTAGCGATGTAACAGCATGTAAAGTACCCTTTAGGAGTCTTGTGTTAAAGTTCTTGTTGACTCATGTAATTGCATTGGTCAGTGAAGGTCAGATATCCAGACAAATCAAGTCTGCGAACCTCCCATTAAATTACGTGTATTGCTAGATGCAATGTAACTTAGCTGTCACTCCCTCGTCTCTGCCAGAGACCATTACTGCTAGGGATATTTTATATACAGCTTGAAATCTAGCCAATAAGAGCCCAGTCTTATCCACCAATCGTGAAGTCTCCAATGGTCTGAATGGAGAGCTCAGGGGTATAAGATGGAGGACTGTCCATTGCCCGGGCAGACTCTTTCTACATGATACCAATCTAGGATCTTCGGATCCGATTGGCAAGCCATAACCGAACCTGGATTATTATACTACATGGACTTCAGCATCGAATGCAAGGATGCCGCTGAGATACCAAGGACTACCTAAGGAAGGAATCCAGCTTGAGACAATCCAGTCACCTGCCTACAGGCTTTGCGGTCCTCAGCCAACTCCTAAATCCGGCGATATTCCATTTGGTGGTGCCCGTCGAAAGCGGGGTGCTGCTGGTTTGGAGTAAGTAGCCCTGGAAGCTCTGAGGCACGGACATTCTAATCCCTGGTGAGCAGCGGAAGGGCGAGAAACTTGCTGGTTACATTCTGTGGTTTTTCTGGTTATGTGTCATATGCCGTTAATTGATTGGGGATCCAATAAAGTCTTAACATTGTGGTTCCCTCACCCTGTGTTGTCTGAGTAGTGTTCAGTCCACGGTTAAGGAGGTCGGGCGTTCAGTTGGGATGAGCCCTGGGCCACGCTGTCTTTCTAAAGGCGGCCGGGCCAGCGGACGAGAGCACCCACTGACCCCCGTGTCTCCACAAGAGAGCACCCACTGACCCCCGTGTCTCCACAAGAGAGCACCCACTGACCCCCGTGTCTCCACAACCATTTCATTCATATCATACTCAACACCACATGTGAAATGAAATGTCCGCTGGTGCAGATCCTGTTAACTCTTTCTTGCCTTCATTAAATTCCACGATCTGGTTCATTTTAGGAATCTATAAAAACTAGACACTGTCAGAAGAGCAGTAAACTGTACAAATACCAACTATACAAACTTATATTACGTATATGTTACACAGATTTATTTTTTCATCATAAAAAAGATAAAAACTTCATAAACCTACTGTCAATATATAAAATTTATAGAAACCGCAATGCCCTCATGAATATTTCCTATATACCATATGTCTTAATAAGTAGATGTTAGTAGGACTTTATGACTTTATTTTTGCTATAGGCTTGATTCAATAGAAATAAATACAGATACCAGAGACACTCTTTTGGGAGAAAATCATCCGTAGATTATCCAAATCCAAGCTCTATGTGGTTGTACCATGTGTATATTTTAAGGATCTAGTATTCCATTATGGGAAAATCTCCATATACAGTATTCACCGATCTATATAGTGCATAAAAAAATCACATATTTCTTATATGCACAATATCCTATTGGATGGATTCTGATAGAATTATGTAGCATAATTATCCCTATAACTTGGACTAAAAAAAAATTTAAAAAAACTATAGTCCGGGAGATTCAATGCCTTAAATGAATTGAGGAAAAACAAAAGCAGACATGAGAGGAGCGATTATAATTTTGGATACTGAACTATACCTCAAATGGTGCTCACTCTCCCCAGTCTCACAAGCTCATTGACTTGGAGTAACCCTTGACTCTATCCTTCAAGCCACACATCCAAGCCCTCTTCACCTCATGTCGACTACAACTCAAAAATATCTCCCGGATCCTTGCCTTCCTTAATCAAGAATCCGGAAAAACATTAATACATGCCCTCATCATCTCCCGCCTCGACTACTGCAACCTCCTGCTCTCTGGCCTCCCTTCCAACACTCTTGCACCCCTCCAATCTATCCTAAACTCTGTGGCCCGCTTGATCCACCTCTCCCCTCGCTATTCCCCAGCCTCACCACTCTGACAACCCCTTCACTGGCTTCCCATCGCCCAAAGACTCCAGTTCAGAACATTAACCATGACATACAAAGCCATCCACAACCTGTCTCCTCCTTACATCTCTGACCTAGTCTCCCGGTACCTGCACGCAACCTCAGATCCTCACAAGATCTCCTTCTCTACTCCTCTCTCATCTCCTCTTCCCACAATCGCATACAAGATTTCTCCTGTGCCTCCCCCATACTCAGGAACGCTCTACCCCAACATAGCAGACTCTCTCCTACAGTGGAAAGCTTAAAGAGGAACCTGAAGACCCACCTCATCCGACAAGCCTACAACCTACAATAACCCTCAGTCCAGTACACCACTGTGCAACCACCTCTGTCCTCACCTATTGTACCCTCACCCATTCCCTGTAGACTGTGAGCCCTCGCGGACAGGGTCCTCTCTCCTCCTATACCAGTCTGTTTTGTACTGTTGATGATTGTTGTACTAGTTTTTATGTATACCCTTTTTACTTGTAAAGCGCCATGGAATTAATGGCGCTATAATAATATATAATAATAATAATAAAAATGCAATTTGGAACTACTTGATGATTCAACAACATTTTGGAGGGGGACCCCACTTTGAAATTTCAAAGAGATCTCTTTCAATTATTGAGGGATGGTCTAAGTATGGGGTGATTACACAAAAAAGTTTTGATTTTCTGTACATAGAAAATCCAATTGTCCCCAGCTTTCATTCCCTACCAAAGATCCATAAGGAAGGGGGGGGGGGTTCCCCTAAATTTAGGCCCATAGTGGCCAGTATTGGGTCTTTGAATGAAAGGATTGGATCACTGTTAAAAACTGGATTAGAGGAGGTGAAAAAACTAGAAAGAAATTCTCTAATTCTAGATAAAAATCAAACAGAAACTAAATGGTAATGATTTGGGAGGAATTAATTTTATAACAAATTATAGCCAGGACTATTATGAAATTGTTGCGAAAATCAAATTTTTTTTGCCGATGTTGTATACTGACACAGTGGTTAAAACGGTTTTGGAAAATAATAAGATTGATTTCATCCCCAAAAGAGCCCCAACAATAAGCAGTATGGTTTCCCCAAGTCTATCTGAAATTTCAGCAGATATGCCATCAGAGACCTGGCTCAGTATTCATGGATTCTACAAATGTGGACACAACATATGCTTGTGTTGCACATTTGTGAATAAATGCAAGAATTTTGCCTCCGGAGTTGATGGGAAAACGTATCCGCTGGAGCAGTTTCTTAATTGCAGCTCCTCTGGTGTGGTCTACCTCATTACTTGCACGGATTGTTCTAAACAATATGTGGGTTGCACTGTAGGTGCGTTAAAAAAAAAGAGAATTAGAAGACATGTCGCGGATGCCACAGGTGCACCCAAAGTGGGCATTTCTGCAGTTTCTCGTCACTTTATGGAGGTACATAGGGGAGAAAATAAATTCTTTAAGTTCAATGCTATTGAGAAAGTCAGAAGACCCACCAGAGGAGGAAACTATAGGAAATTGCTTTTGGGAAGAGAGTCTTATTGGATGTTTGCATTGGGCTCCAGACAGGCTGGAGGTTGAAATATCCGCAGGGACTTGATTTTGCAGTATAGGTGAATTTATTCATTTTGACATGTTGTTTTCCACCTCAACTCAGAGATAATGTATAGTGAATATTTTGGGTCAATGTACACGATTCCTTTTTTTTCCGCTCTCTCACTCTCTTTCCTGGGCTTGTGCACACTGACACAGCGATCTCGCATACGTGACTATTTATTCCCATTGTTATATCCCTTATAAATTGTCTAGTTTATTCAAATATTAAGACTTATATTATAAAGGTAGTTAAATGATGATCTTTTTTTTTTTTTAAATATAGATAAGATAGGAGAGTGTTTGGAAATCATATTATAAAGTCTCAGAAACATTCATTTGATAAGACATGTGGTATATAAGAAATATTCATGAAAGTACTGCGGCTCTTATGCGGCATGTGGTTTGATAGTGTGTGTACAAGGCTTTTTTGCAGATAGCATGATAAACCTTTACAGCATGTACAGTGCCTTACGAAAGTAGAGGGAGAGAGGGGCACAGGGTAGCCAGTAGTGGCAGATAAGAGCCTTGGGCTATGTGCCCACGGAGAAAGTGTCCTGCGGATATATCCGCAGGAGCTCCCAGAAATCCGCAGCACAACTGTCTGTTTTCATGCTGCCTTTCCAACGCGTTTCAGAGACTGGAACCGTCTCCTTCCTCAGGGAAAAAAGAAATCATGCAGCTGTCTAACAGTCAAGTGTTATAAAGGAGAATGAAGACTGCCACGTTGACAGCCATGACGTCATCCACCCACTCTGCCTTCAGGGCAATGACTCATAGACACGTGGAGAATATACAGAAAAAAACCACAATTAAAAACAACAAAAAGTTGTAAAATACAAATTACTGCATGCAAATGAAAATAAAAATATACATTTTTAAAATTTTTAAAACAAGTCTTTCGTGGTCCATTTTTGACATATAGAATTTAAGATCTACAAAAAAAGGGGGGGGTTAAAATGGAAATGGAGAGGTACGAACCTATGGCCAAAAACTAGTATGCATGGGGATTAAACCACCAAACCATTCCTCCAAATGTATCTGGTTGGATTGGTGGAAATGGGGATGGAATGACATGAAGTGGCACAAAGAGATCAATTGATGAAGGCAAACGCCCTTAAGACATGTGAAAATGTAATAAATTTCCATGTATATATGAACTGTAGAATTGTGCAAGTACAAAACGTGACAATTTGTTAGATCCATTAGATGCATCAAGCTTTCCTGCTTGGAAGGATCAAAATGAACAATTTGACACAAAAAGGGGCTGATGTTAAAAGATCTGACATGAAATGGAAAGAAACCGCATCTATAGAAGGGAGCAAGTGCCAGTGGAGACGGGGTGAAATAAGTTCAGACCGTGGGAAAAAATCAACTGCGCAAGCGCATGGAAGGGATATAACCTTGCCGGGGTGAGAAAAGTTCAGACCGCAAGGAAAAGTGCTCAGTGGCACAGAGTGGAGCGTGAATATACCAGTGAAAACACTGTGCAAAGGTGGAGGGTGTTCGTAGCTAATAATTAAACTGATACAATTGTCGGGAAGAGTGATGGATCCCAAATGGGGGTAAAATACTTATGGAAATAAAACACTCCAAAAAAAAGGGTTTTTTTTCACCAAGATAAAGAAAGAAAAAGGGTGGAAATCATACGGGGATGAGGAGTACATGAAGCTGACGGAAATACCGGCATTTCTATATAGGAGAGGAGTCAGGAGAAAAAAGAAAGGTCCGAATGTGTTTATAAATATTAGGAAATATTAAGAAAAATAAAATATATTACATATAAAGATGAAGATTCATTAATACCGATTATTATTATCTTTTGAATTTATTTAAAAGGGAAAGTATTGAATATTAATAGATTAATACTTTAAAATTGAAGCGAAAAACACGCTGGAAAAATGAAACTAGCGAATCATAAACATATGTTAAAAATGTAAAAATTACAAATGGCTTGCCAAAGGCACTGTGGAGGACAAAGTCCCTTTACTCATAAGAAAGGATGTTTGTCCCTTTTTACATTGAAATGTGGCTATTCACAAAATTGCACCATGACCGATTTTTAAAATTATAAAAGTATGAAAAATCTTACCCGTAGGTTTGGATTACAAATATCTAGGGGCGGTTTGCATTGCCAGGGCTATAAAAAGACTAAAACAGACCATAAAACACTGATTTTAAATAGAGTAAAAAGCACCAACAACAGACATAAAGGTATTAGACAGCACATTGACATGGATGTAAAATAATAAATTATGAATTAATAAATTAATAAAATAAATCGGAGACTTCGTTAAGGCCAAATGGTTTCAGGGTATTTAATTTATAAATCCAGAAAGTCTCTTTTCTGCTGAGGGTTTCAGCCCTATTGTGTACAGCAGGGTCAATCTGTTCAATTGGTGTAACTTTAAAATCAGGATTTTTATTATGCTGTATAACACAATGTTTAGAAAGGCCATGTAAAAGGAAGCCCGTTTTTATATTGTGGCGATGCGAATTTAATCTGTTGTGTAGTGCTTGGCTCGTTCTGCCCACATACTGTTTGCCGCATATGCAATCAACCAGATAGATAACAAAATTTGATTGGCATGTCAAATGATTTTTTATCTTAAAAGATTCCTTCCCATTGGATGCGCAAAAAGAAGTTCTCCCATGGTGAATGGTTTTACAACACAAGCAATTTCTGGAGCCGCATCTAAATACACCCACTGGGGCTGAAAAAGAGTTTTTTAAGGTGGGTTTAGACCTTAATTTGCTGGGTGCTAATATATTTTTGATGGTGGGTGCTCGTCTGAATGTCACACCCGGGGAGGGAGGAAGTATAGGACTCAGGATGGGGTCATTCCGTAGGATCTCCCAATGCTTGGCCAGGATATTTTTAATCGACCTATTATCACTACTGAAGGTAGTGATAAGGTTCAGGCTGAAATCCTGCTTGGCCTTTTTTCTAACACAATTATTGGTGAGAGTGCTTTTATCATTTCTTTGCTCAATGGGGGGCAAACTTGAACGGGTCTTAATGAGGTCTATTTGCTTTAGTTTAGAGGATTCTTTAAAAGCCCTCCGGATAAGGGGTTTGGGGTATCCTTTTTCCTCAAAACGTTGTTTCAATATAACCACCTGATCATTAAAATCATTGTCCTGAGTACAGTTCCTCCTGATTCTTTTGTACTGGTTTAGAGGGATATTCTGCAGCCATTTATTGTAATGTTCACTATTGTAGTCAATGTAGCTGTTGGCATCAACCTTTTTGAAATGGGTTTTGGTGAAAATCTTGTGGTCCTGGTGGAAAATGACCAAATCTAAAAAGTGTATGCTATCATGGCATACTGATGAAGTGAAGTTGAGACCCCAATCGTTGCTGTTAAGGTCATCAAGGAGAATTGTGATGTCAGAATAGCTGCTGTCCCAGATAATGAACAGGTCGTCTATGAACCTTTTATAAAGGACAATGCCCCCTTTGTGCCGGCTACCCGTGATAAAAATCATTTCAAAAATCCCCATGAACAAATTTGCATAGGAGCATGCAGCCTTCGACCCCATGGCCGTTCCGAGTCGCTGATGGTATATTACATTATTAAAAGTAAAAAAATTATTGTGAAGAATAAAATTCATGCCTTCCAGAATGAAACTCCTTTGTATAAGTGGAATATTAGCATCATTCTCCAGAAATAGGGAAATACAGAACAAGCCAAGATGATGCTGTATATTTGAGTATAAAGAGGCCACATCTATGGTTACAAACACGTAAGAATCTTTCCATACAATATCACTGATATTCTCTATGAGATGAGCAGAGTCCCTAATGTGGCTATTTAATCTTACCACATATGGTTGCAGGAATAGATCTATATAGTTAGCAAGATTGGAAGTCAAAGAGTCAATACCCGCAATTATAGGTCTACCTGGGGGGTTTTGGATGTCTTTGTGAATCTTGGGTAGATGATAAAAAAATGCCATTATTGGATTTTTAATTTGCAGGAATCTCTTTTCAGTGGGATTCAAGATGTTCCTTTCAATTGCTTTGTGGATGAGCATATTATAGGCAACAATAGCCTGGTCATATTCCACTCTATCTGCAATTCTATAGTAGATCGGGTCTGACAGAATCCGATGGGCCTCTTTTAGGTAGTCAGTACGGTTTTGGATTACAATTCCACCCCCTTTGTCGGCTGCTCTAATGACTATGGTACTATTATTTTTTAAGGTTGACAGGGCTTCCCTTTCACAAAAGGATAGATTGTATTTAGTTTTCCTTTTTTGATTAATGGTTTCTTTGAGATCTGACAACACCAAATCACAAAACGTTTTTAAAAAATGCCCTTTACTTTGTGTTGGATAGAACCTGGATTTAGGTTTGACTGCCACATGGAGAAATGGGGTATTCTCAGCAGTAGTGATGGAAGGGGTGTTTTCACCTTTGAGTAAAAAATGCCTTTTTAGTGTCAGCCTCCTGACGAAGCTTTGAACATCCAAGAAAGTATCAAAATCTTTGGATCTAAATGAGGGGCAAAACGATAGACCTTTATTAAGTACCCTATTTTCTGCTTCACTAAGAGTGTAATTGGAAAGATTAAAAATATTATTGGTGTCCCTAGTGGAATTACTATAATAATCTGCAGATACTGAGGTGTTGGAGTCTGGAACGCCTTTAATAATGGTAGTATTTAGATGGCCCTTTTTTCTTTTTTGTTTAGACTTGAGCCCTGCTCTTGTTCCTCTATAGTGCTTTTTCTTTTCTTGGTAGATGGTTTTGGGGTTAAAAAATCCGTTATTAGGTTAGTTTTTGGGAATTTGGCCGATGGGAGAAAAGGGACAAGTGGAGCGGTCATTTTGGTATTATCAATTACTCGGAACGGCCATGGGGTCGAAGGCTGCATGCTCCTATGCAAATTTGTTCATGGGGATTTTTGAAATGATTTTTATCACGGGTAGCCGGCACAAAGGGGGCATTGTCCTTTATAAAAGGTTCATAGACGACCTGTTCATTATCTGGGACAGCAGCTATTCTGACATCACAATTCTCCTTGATGACCTTAACAGCAACGATTGGGGTCTCAACTTCACTTCATCAGTATGCCATGATAGCATACACTTTTTAGATTTGGTCATTTTCCACCAGGACCACAAGATTTTCACCAAAACCCATTTCAAAAAGGTTGATGCCAACAGCTACATTGACTACAATAGTGAACATTACAATAAATGGCTGCAGAATATCCCTCTAAACCAGTACAAAAGAATCAGGAGGAACTGTACTCAGGACAATGATTTTAATGATCAGGTGGTTATATTGAAACAACGTTTTGAGGAAAAAGGATACCCCAAACCCCTTATCCGGAGGGCTTTTAAAGAATCCTCTAAACTAAAGCAAATAGACCTCATTAAAGGTCCAGTCACACTAAGCAACTTACCAGCGATCCCAACAACGATAGGGATCGCTGGTAAGTTGCTAGGAGGTTGCTGGTGAGCTGTCACACTGCGACGCTCCAGCGATCCCACCAGCAACCTGACCTGGCAGGGATCGCTGGAGCGTGGCTACACGAGTTGCTGGTGAGCTCACCAGCAACCAGTGACCAGCCCCCAGTCTCCTAGTTACAGCACACATCAGGTTAATTAACCCGATGTGTGCTGCAGCTAAATGTGCACAGAGCAGGGAGCAGCGCACACTGCTTAGTGCTGGCTCCTTGCTCTCCTAGTTACAGCACACATCGGGTTAATTGCCTGATGTGTGCTGCAGCTAAATGTGCACAGAGCAGGGAGCAGCGCACACTGCTTAGCGCTGGCTCCTTGCTCTCCTAGTTACAGCACACATCGGGTTAATTACCTGATGTGTGCTGCAGCTAAATGTGCACAGAGCAGGAGCCGGCAGCACAGGCAGTGAGAGCAGGAGACTGGTATCAAAGGTAAATATCGGGTAACCAAGGACAGGGCTTCTTGGTTACCCGATGTTTACATTAGTTACCAGCCTCAGCAGAAGCTGGCTCCCTGCTCACTGCACATTAGTTGTTGCTGTCTCGCTGTCACACACAGCGATCTGTGCTTCACAGCAGGACAGCAACAACTAAAAAATGGCCCAGGACATTCAGCAACAACCAACGACCTCACAGCAGGGGCCAGGTTGTTGCTGGATGTCACACACAGCAACATCGCTAGCAACGTCACAAAAGTTGTTCGTTACCAGCGATGTTGCTAGCGATGTTGCTTAGTGTGACGGGGCCTTAAGACCCGTTCAAGTTTGCCCCCCATTGAGCAAAGAAATGATAAAAGCACTCTCACCAATAATTGTGTTAGAAAAAAGGCCAAGCAGGATTTCAGCCTGAACCTTATCACTACCTTCAGTAGTGATAATAGGTCGATTAAAAATATCCTGGCCAAGCATTGGGAGATCCTACGGAATGACCCCATCCTGAGTCCTATACTTCCTCCCTCCCCGGGTGTGACATTCAGACGAGCACCCACCATCAAAAATATATTAGCACCCAGCAAATTAAGGTCTAAACCCACCTTAAAAAACTCTTTTTCAGCCCCAGTGGGTGTATTTAGATGCGGCTCCAGAAATTGCTTGTGTTGTAAAACCATTCACCATGGGAGAACTTCTTTTTGCGCATCCAATGGGAAGGAATCTTTTAAGATAAAAAATCATTTGACATGCCAATCAAATTTTGTTATCTATCTGGTTGATTGCATATGCGGCAAACAGTATGTGGGCAGAACGAGCCAAGCACTACACAACAGATTAAATTCGCATCGCCACAATATAAAAACGGGCTTCCTTTTACATGGCCTTTCTAAACATTGTGTTATACAGCATAATAAAAATCCTGATTTTAAAGTTACACCAATTGAACAGATTGACCCTGCTGTACACAATAGGGCTGAAACCCTCAGCAGAAAAGAGACTTTCTGGATTTATAAATTAAATACCCTGAAACCATTTGGCCTTAACGAAGTCTCCGATTTATTTTATTAATTTATTAATTCATAATTTATTATTTTACATCCATGTCAATGTGCTGTCTAATACCTTTATGTCTGTTGTTGGTGCTTTTTACTCTATTTAAAATCAGTGTTTTATGGTCTGTTTTAGTCTTTTTATAGCCCTGGCAATGCAAACCGCCCCTAGATATTTGTAATCCAAACCTACGGGTAAGATTTTTCATACTTTTATAATTTTAAAAATCGGTCATGGTGCAATTTTGTGAATAGCCACATTTCAATGTAAAAAGGGACAAACATCCTTTCTTATGAGTAAAGGGACTTTGTCCTCCACAGTGCCTTTGGCAAGCCATTTGTAATTTTTACATTTTTAACATATGTTCATGATTCGCTAGTTTCATTTTTCCAGCGTGTTTTTCGCTTCAATTTTAAAGTATTAATCTATTAATATTCAATACTTTCCCTTTTAAATAAATTCAAAAGATAATAATAATCGGTATTAATGACTCATCATCTTTATATGTAATATATTTTATTTTTCTTAATATTTCCTAATATTTATAAACACATTCGGACCTTTCTTTTTTCTCCTGACTCCTCTCCTATATAGAAATGCCGGTATTTCCGTCAGCTTCATGTACTCCTCATCCCCGTATGATTTCCACCCTTTTTCTTTCTTTATCTTGGTGAAAAAAAACCCTTTTTTTTGGAGTGTTTTATTTCCATAAGTATTTTACCCCCATTTGGGATCCATCACTCTTCCCGACAATTGTATCAGTTTAATTATTAGCTACGAACACCCTCCACCTTTGCACAGTGTTTTCACTGGTATATTCACGCTCCACTCTGTGCCACTGAGCACTTTTCCTTGCGGTCTGAACTTTTCTCACCCCAGCAAGGTTATATCCCTTCCATGCGCTTGCGCAGTTGATTTTTTCCCACGGTCTGAACTTATTTCACCCCGTCTCCACTGGCACTTGCTCCCTTCTATAGATGCGGTTTCTTTCCATTTCATGTCAGATCTTTTAACATCAGCCCCTTTTTGTGTCAAATTGTTCATTTTGATCCTTCCAAGCAGGAAAGCTTGATGCATCTAATGGATCTAACAAATTGTCACGTTTTGTACTTGCACAATTCTACAGTTCATATATACATGGAAATTTATTACATTTTCACATGTCTTAAGGGCGCTTGCCTTCATCAATTGATCTCTTTGTGCCACTTCATGTCATTCCATCCCCATTTCCACCAATCCAACCGGATACATTTGGAGGAATAGTTTGGTGGTTTAATCCCCATGCATACTAGTTTTTGGCCATAGGTTCGTACCTCTCCATTTCCATTTTAACCCCCCCCTTTTTTTTGTAGATCTTAAATTCTATATGTCAAAAATGGACCACGAAAGACTTGTTTTAAAAATTTTAAAAATGTATATTTTTATTTTCATTTGCATGCAGTAATTTGTATTTTACAACTTTTTGTTGTTTTTAATTGTGGTTTTTTTCTGTATATTCTCCACGTGTCTATGAGTCATTGCCCTGAAGGCAGAGTGGGTGGATGACGTCATGGCTGTCAACGTGGCAGTCTTCATTCTCCTTTATAACACTTGACTGTTAGACAGCTGCATGATTTCTTTTTTCCCTGAGGAAGGAGACGGTTCCAGTCTCTGAAACGCGTTGGAAATGCTGTAATAAAAAAGAAACTTCTTTATTAATCCTGCACCAGTGGTTTTTCAGCGCGGCTTAAACCCGTTTTCCTATTCATATATGATTTTTGCTGTTTCACGGGGCCGCTGCTTTCTAACCAAGCTGACACTCACATGCGATTTCAGGAGTTGTGACTGGCACAACCTGATCAGGTGAGTGTTACCATAACTTTCTGTCGTTTCTGGTTTATCGGATAAGACCCTATTTGCGCCTTCTGTCTCCCCACCTCTAGCACTTATATTGTTTTCGGACGAAGAGATCAGGCCTCCAGACCCTATCTCCTTGGGGACATCGGCAGCAGAGGGCTCCTTCATCTCCCACCATCCACAAGCAACATGGATTATTACAATAACCGCCTATCGTCCAGAGAAAGGCTTATACTTCAGACTGTCGGATCCCAGGATGGACCTAATCCTGATATTGATATGGACTCAGGAATCATCTTCTCTGAGGAGGACACTACCCGAATGAGGAAACTCTTTCATTCCCTGGAGGATCATCTAAAAGAGGAGTTGCACTATAGCTTGGATGCGAGATTCCTGTCCATTTATATGGATGAAAAATTGTGTCCTAAAGGGCTTCAGATCCAAAAAGCTTCACCTTTTCCACAGGACATGGACTTTACGGTCAAATGGGACAAGCTCTTCACTATGTGCATGCAAGGTATGTTATCATGCTTATATGAAAAGAGGACTAATATAGCCACAGCCTCCATGGCTAGGATTGCTGAACTGTATGATGAACTTTCTGTCTTTTCTTTACACCCAGAATTCAGGAATCTGAATTCAGGGATTAATACCCGGCTTTTGCAACTTGAACATGACACGATTATTAGAAAATCTAAAAAGCTACAGAGGGACAGGCATGAGAGGCATCAGGTCAACTCTACCACCCCTGGAGCAGTTGTTCCTCTTCCCCCGAGAAATAATAGCTTCAGGAGGCACAGTTCCACGGGTTACAATAATTTCAGTAAAAAAAGCTATGTTAATAGCAGGTTCCATAGAACTGACAAAAATGATAAAAATGATAGAGTGAATTCCGATATTCACACCCACCAAGAGATAGTCAAAAATCCAATACTGCAGCATGGTATAATCAATGGTCCAATCGCAACTCTTTGTGCACCTTCTAAACCTTTAGATCACATTGACAAACTGGTAGATGAAGTCTTTCTGCAGACAAACTCCACCAGTTGTAATTCAAATCCAGATGTTTCCCTTCCTTCCACGTCTAGGGGCACAGTGTTAACCACGGGAACACCACCAGCTCCAACTAATCCTGAAGAAACTAGAGCTCACTTAGCCAGGATTAGATTACAAATTGATAAAATCAGGAAAGAAAGAGCCCGACTGGAGTCAGAGTCCCCCCTACCGCCGGCTGACATAAATCAGGAGATCGACTTCATTGATCTTCTAAACCTGTCTATCCATGAGGATCAAATTCCCCCTTCGCAGGTTTCCAGCATTACACCAGTCACTTCTCTGGGCACAGAGAAAATCATTATTGATAATACCAAAATGACCGCTCCACTTGTCCCTTTTCTCCCATCGGCCAAATTCCCAAAAACTAACCTAATAACGGATTTTTTAACCCCAAAACCATCTACCAAGAAAAGAAAAAGCACTATAGAGGAACAAGAGCAGGGCTCAAGTCTAAACAAAAAAGAAAAAAGGGCCATCTAAATACTACCATTATTAAAGGCGTTCCAGACTCCAGCACCTCAGTATCTGCAGATTATTATAGTAATTCCACTAGGGACACCAATAATATTTTTAATCTTTCCAATTACACTCTTAGTGAAGCAGAAAATAGGGTACTTAATAAAGGTCTATCGTTTTGCCCCTCATTTAGATCCAAAGATTTTGATACTTTCTTGGATGTTCAAAGCTTCGTCAGGAGGCTGACACTAAAAAGGCATTTTTTACTCAAAGGTGAAAACACCCCTTCCATCACTACTGCTGAGAATACCCCATTTCTCCATGTGGCAGTCAAACCTAAATCCAGGTTCTATCCAACACAAAGTAAAGGGCATTTTTTAAAAACGTTTTGTGATTTGGTGTTGTCAGATCTCAAAGAAACCATTAATCAAAAAAGGAAAACTAAATACAATCTATCCTTTTGTGAAAGGGAAGCCCTGTCAACCTTAAAAAATAATAGTACCATAGTCATTAGAGCAGCCGACAAAGGGGGTGGAATTGTAATCCAAAACCGTACTGACTACCTAAAAGAGGCCCATCGGATTCTGTCAGACCCGATCTACTATAGAATTGCAGATAGAGTGGAATATGACCAGGCTATTGTTGCCTATAATATGCTCATCCACAAAGCAATTGAAAGTAACATCTTGAATCCCACTGAAAAGAGATTCCTGCAAATTAAAAATCCAATAATGGCATTTTTTTATCATCTACCCAAGATTCACAAAGACATCCAAAACCCCCCAGGTAGACCTATAATTGCGGGTATTGACTCTTTGACTTCCAATCTTGCTAACTATATAGATCTATTCCTGCAACCATATGTGGTAAGATTAAATAGCCACATTAGGGACTCTGCTCATCTCATAGAGAATATCAGTGATATTGTATGGAAAGATTCTTACGTGTTTGTAACCATAGATGTGGCCTCTTTATACTCAAATATACAGCATCATCTTGGCTTGTTCTGTATTTCCCTATTTCTGGAGAATGATGCTAATATTCCACTTATACAAAGGAGTTTCATTCTGGAAGGCATGAATTTTATTCTTCACAATAATTTTTTTACTTTTAATAATGTAATATACCATCAGCGACTCGGAACGGCCATGGGGTCGAAGGCTGCATGCTCCTATGCAAATTTGTTCATGGGGATTTTTGAAATGATTTTTATCACGGGTAGCCGGCACAAAGGGGGCATTGTCCTTTATAAAAGGTTCATAGACGACCTGTTCATTATCTGGGACAGCAGCTATTCTGACATCACAATTCTCCTTGATGACCTTAACAGCAACGATTGGGGTCTCAACTTCACTTCATCAGTATGCCATGATAGCATACACTTTTTAGATTTGGTCATTTTCCACCAGGACCACAAGATTTTCACCAAAACCCATTTCAAAAAGGTTGATGCCAACAGCTACATTGACTACAATAGTGAACATTACAATAAATGGCTGCAGAATATCCCTCTAAACCAGTACAAAAGAATCAGGAGGAACTGTACTCAGGACAATGATTTTAATGATCAGGTGGTTATATTGAAACAACGTTTTGAGGAAAAAGGATACCCCAAACCCCTTATCCGGAGGGCTTTTAAAGAATCCTCTAAACTAAAGCAAATAGACCTCATTAAGACCCGTTCAAGTTTGCCCCCCATTGAGCAAAGAAATGATAAAAGCACTCTCACCAATAATTGTGTTAGAAAAAAGGCCAAGCAGGATTTCAGCCTGAACCTTATCACTACCTTCAGTAGTGATAATAGGTCGATTAAAAATATCCTGGCCAAGCATTGGGAGATCCTACGGAATGACCCCATCCTGAGTCCTATACTTCCTCCCTCCCCGGGTGTGACATTCAGACGAGCACCCACCATCAAAAATATATTAGCACCCAGCAAATTAAGGTCTAAACCCACCTTAAAAAACTCTTTTTCAGCCCCAGTGGGTGTATTTAGATGCGGCTCCAGAAATTGCTTGTGTTGCAAAACCATTCACCATGGGAGAACTTCTTTTTGCGCATCCAATGGGAAGGAATCTTTTAAGATAAAAAATCATTTGACATGCCAATCAAATTTTGTTATCTATCTGGTTGATTGCATATGCGGCAAACAGTATGTGGGCAGAACGAGCCAAGCACTACACAACAGATTAAATTCGCATCGCCACAATATAAAAACGGGCTTCCTTTTACATGGCCTTTCTAAACATTGTGTTATACAGCATAATAAAAATCCTGATTTTAAAGTTACACCAATTGAACAGATTGACCCTGCTGTACACAATAGGGCTGAAACCCTCAGCAGAAAAGAGACTTTCTGGATTTATAAATTAAATACCCTGAAACCATTTGGCCTTAACGAAGTCTCCGATTTATTTTATTAATTTATTAATTCATAATTTATTATTTTACATCCATGTCAATGTGCTGTCTAATACCTTTATGTCTGTTGTTGGTGCTTTTTACTCTATTTAAAATCAGTGTTTTATGGTCTGTTTTAGTCTTTTTATAGCCCTGGCAATGCAAACCGCCCCTAGATATTTGTAATCCAAACCTACGGGTAAGATTTTTCATACTTTTATAATTTTAAAAATCGGTCATGGTGCAATTTTGTGAATAGCCACATTTCAATGTAAAAAGGGACAAACATCCTTTCTTATGAGTAAAGGGACTTTGTCCTCCACAGTGCCTTTGGCAAGCCATTTGTAATTTTTACATTTTTAACATATGTTTATGATTCGCTAGTTTCATTTTTCCAGCGTGTTTTTCGCTTCAATTTTAAAGTATTAATCTATTAATATTCAATACTTTCCCTTTTAAATAAATTCAAAAGATAATAATAATCGGTATTAATGAATCTTCATCTTTATATGTAATATATTTTATTTTTCTTAATATTTCCTAATATTTATAAACACATTCGGACCTTTCTTTTTTCTCCTGACTCCTCTCCTATATAGAAATGCCGGTATTTCCGTCAGCTTCATGTACTCCTCATCCCCGTATGATTTCCACCCTTTTTCTTTCTTTATCTTGGTGAAAAAAACCCCTTTTTTTTGGAGTGTTTTATTTCCATAAGTATTTTACCCCCATTTGGGATCCATCACTCTTCCCGACAATTGTATCAGTTTAATTATTAGCTACGAACACCCTCCACCTTTGCACAGTGTTTTCACTGGTATATTCACGCTCCACTCTGTGCCACTGAGCACTTTTCCTTGCGGTCTGAACTTTTCTCACCCCGGCAAGGTTATATCCCTTCCATGCGCTTGCGCAGTTGATTTTTTCCCACGGTCTGAACTTATTTCACCCCGTCTCCACTGGCACTTGCTCCCTTCTATAGATGCGGTTTCTTTCCATTTCATGTCAGATCTTTTAACATCAGCCCCTTTTTGTGTCAAATTGTTCATTTTGATCCTTCCAAGCAGGAAAGCTTGATGCATCTAATGGATCTAACAAATTGTCACGTTTTGTACTTGCACAATTCTACAGTTCATATATACATGGAAATTTATTACATTTTCACATGTCTTAAGGGCGTTTGCCTTCATCAATTGATCTCTTTGTGCCACTTCATGTCATTCCATCCCCATTTCCACCAATCCAACCAGATACATTTGGAGGAATGGTTTGGTGGTTTAATCCCCATGCATACTAGTTTTTGGCCATAGGTTCGTACCTCTCCATTTCCATTTTAACCCCCCCCTTTTTTTTGTAGATCTTAAATTCTATATGTCAAAAATGGACCACGAAAGACTTGTTTTAAAAATTTTAAAAATGTATATTTTTATTTTCATTTGCATGCAGTAATTTGTATTTTACAACTTTTTGTTGTTTTTAATTGTGGTTTTTTTCTGTATATTCTCCACGTGTCTATGAGTCATTGCCCTGAAGGCAGAGTGGGTGGATGACGTCATGGCTGTCAACGTGGCAGTCTTCATTCTCCTTTATAACACTTGACTGTTAGACAGCTGCATGATTTCTTTTTTCCCTGAGGAAGGAGACGGTTCCAGTCTCTGAAACGCGTTGGAAAGGCAGCATGAAAACAGACAGTTGTGCTGCGGATTTCTGGGAGCTCCTGCGGATATATCCGCAGGACACTTTCTCCGTGGGCACATAGCCCAAGGCTCTTATCTGCCACTACTGGCTACCCTGTGCCCCTCTCTCCCTCTACTTTCGTAAGGCACTGTACATGCTGTAAAGGTTTATCATGCTATCTGCAAAAAAGCCTTGTACACACACTATCAAACCACATGCCGCATAAGAGCCGCAGTACTTTCATGAATATTTCTTATATACCACATGTCTTATCAAATGAATGTTTCTGAGACTTTATAATATGATTTCCAAACACTCTCCTATCTTATCTATATTTAAAAAAAAAAAAAGATCATCATTTAACTACCTTTATAATATAAGTCTTAATATTTGAATAAACTAGACAATTTATAAGGGATATAACAATGGGAATAAATAGTCACGTATGCGAGATCGCTGTGTCAGTGTGCACAAGCCCAGGAAAGAGAGTGAGAGAGCGGAAAAAAAAGGAATCGTGTACATTGACCCAAAATATTCACTATACATTATCACCGGGGGGGTCACTCAGAAATCCCCCGCGCTGGCTACCAGTACGTCACAATCGGGGGGTAACAAGTGGGGGTCACCCCTACTTTATACCTCCCGACCGACAGACAGAGCACGTGACGCGCTCTCTAGCGCCCCTCTTATAGTCAGGCCAATTATGGAATTGCCCGACAATAAGCAAGGAGGCCACTATACTACTTATGCCGATTATTGAAGGGTCCCCGGTGAGAGTAGGGTATATATTCCCCCGACCTCCGCGGGCGGAATATATAAAACCTCCCCGAATCTCACTGGCCTCCCCACAATAATCCTTGGCACAACTCGCTGCCACCAACCGCTTCACGGTAACTATTAGCCGAACACACAGACGTGGGATTCAAGATCGAGATAACAGAACAGCCCAAGATTAATTATATAATTTAATCAGCCTAAAGCACACTAGAACTACAATATATACAATAGGGAATCTACAGAATATACAGTTATGTCAGAGTACAGTTACAGACAAAGCATGGTTTACAAACAGGCATACACAGTTCCAGCAGTTACCTTGTGCGTCTGGCCACAGGGGGGCGCTGTAGACCAGGTTTCTAGGATCCTTCCCACAGATGTTTCCTACACGTGACCCCCGGCGAAAGAACCCTGGAAAATGGCCGAAGTAGGGTTATCAACCTGGGCAAATCCAGGTCCCCTCCTACCTTAGTGACCTCAGAGGGAGCACTGCTCCACCCCTGGCTGGAGTTATGGACAATATCCACAACAGGGGATATGGCCATAACTTGGCCTGGGAGCGTCGTAGGCAGACGCCAACGCTCTCATTGTGACAGTTATGAATTTAGCTACAGAACGAGAGGACTCATGACTTGTCTACTAGTTCCCCATTGGCTGATATCACGCCTGGGGTATTTCCCCAGGTCCTGCTACCATAAAAAGGGTGTGCCAGCATCGTCCGCATGCGGAGACACCATTTTTATGGTTGCCATATTTATCGGAAATATGGCTTGCGAGATATGAACCATTTTTTACTGGAGTCGTTCTGTCTGGATACTTCCATAGCCTTGCTAATTAGATAGCAGCCCCTACCACAGGGTCACGGCAGGGAGTCATCCTGTGTCCATTGTTCCCACATCATCTAATCTCCATATCACAGGAGATGGCCATGGGATGTGTTGCTAGGATGTGACACCTTCCCAGATG